>NC_141698.1:708519564-709119564 GCF_964263255.1 Lissotriton vulgaris
CAGAAATACCCCCCCACACTTGGGAGGGGCGACAGCACTGAGGCGTACCTCAAGTGCAAACTACCAATTTCCCTTGACTTGACGGGGGCACCAATAAACTCGACGCCAGTTAAAGGTCGTTCGAGGACTCGTGTGAGGTTATCTAGAAGGTATCGTAGACCTCCCCCCAAACCCCGCACAACTTACCACATCTGCCATCGCAGACGTCACTGGCCCTGGGAAATTCCCCAGGAGGGGGCTGTAACCCCTCCTACACAGGAAGGGGCCTTGACCGCCTTTCCTTTTCTTTCGGCGACCCATCCTTAGAAGGGACCGCCTCCCCGTTGAGGGGCCAAAGGCCACTTCTCCCGAGCGCTCCCATCCGTGTTGGGTGACGCCCACTCATAGGGATCTTCCAATTAGTGCTCACCGATCATGACCTTACCGCCACAGGCCGGATAGTTGACCGGCTATCCGGACCCCCCACAAAGCTCCTACCTAAAGGTCATGTTGTAACGTTTTTAACCATGCTAAGAAGTCTCCTATGAGTAACTCATTCCCCACCCGAGACAAATGCACACCATCCCCCAAATACATACTGTCATCATTAATACAGCCATGCGAAATAGAATGCAATGTCCTGGAACGGAACAACCTACTCACTTTGTTATTAAGTTTTCTAACAGAATGATTCAAAGCAGGTATAGAAATAGCCCCCCGCCACACCTTTCGTGGGATCATATGGGACCACGCAATTTTGCACCCCGGAACTCTCCTCGCCAACCAACTTACAGTGGAAAGCATTGCCTCCAGGAGAAGTCGTCTACCGGTGGTGACCAAATCATTGCCCCCCAAATGCACTATGACTATAGACGGCGGTGACCTCGTCCGCCCTAACAGACCCTCGAAAAATGACTGAAACTGGTCAATACAGAGACCGCCTCTTCCGTGGAAGGACACCCTGTACCCGTATTCCCCAGCTACGTGAATCATATCACCTGCTTTGAATACGTCCGCGGCACGCCTCACGTATGAGTGGCCCACGACCCACACCTCCTTTTTCACAGCCGGTGATGTCTGACCGCTGGCCCGGTGTTGGGTCGACTGCATAGTCCGCCCCGCCTCGTAGGCTTGCGTAACTGAAAACCAAACAAAAACAAGAAGCGTGAGTACATTATTACAGCTTCACAACATGTGCAACCGCACATATCTCTTATAACAATTGGAGGACCAACGCCCCACTCGTTTCACTTGTTCAACATTAAGACCCCTGGCTGTAGCTTCCGTAGCAGCCCCTATCCGAAAGGAATGGGTCCCAAATTCGCCCGGGTTCAAGCCCGCAGCGGCAATTGACATCGCAAGCACCCGCTGAAACTGAAATTTCGTCAGTGGGGTGGCGTCTGCGTGTCTTAACAAAGTCCCCCCCCATGATGCCACCCTTCGTGCTAGGTAATCTTCTAAACACTTTACCGGACACATGGAGGACCCGGGAATCCTGCGTATGATTATGCAGTCACCCATCCCATCTTGATCAGTCTTGGACCTTACAAAGGAGACAGTCATTGTCTCTCCCCTGATCTGAACGTGTTCCTGGCACAAACCCCCTGCCACATCCAGTTTGTTCCTTGCAACCAGTTCGCTTACCCGCATCGCCCCGTGAAATGCTAGCGTAAAAGCGGCTCGGAACAGTACCGCCTCAAACTGAGATGAACATGTGGCCGGGAGTGTGGCCAACAACTGGGACAACCTATCCAAACCTATCGGGCGCCTTTCATCTACTCTGCGACCCTCAAGGCGTTGCCACCCACGCAGCGCTTTCTGTACAACGAAAGACGCTGTCGGGTCCTGGATACCATGCGCTCTGGCAACAAAGGAAATGGCAGCACGATGCCTCTGGGCCGTAGCCACCGATTTCCCAGCCCTACGTAAGGACATCAGAAAATTCACTACCCATTCCTCGTGACCCCAAAGCCTCTCTCTATCAGTCCCCAAAAAGGCTAAATAGGACCGAAACGCCCCTTCGTATGCCTTCCTCGTCCTTGGTGCTAGACTCTCTCCCACGAGGTGATGAAGTTCGGGGCACCGAGAGACCAGAGAGCTTCGGGAAAGGGTGCCGGCTCTGGGTCCGCTGAGGGAAGGAAACCCGAGAAAGCCTGCATTTGAAAACGAGACAGTGCATCAGCCGCCTGATTCATTACCCCTGGGACATGTTTTGCTCTGAATAGCACATTCAGTTGCATACACAGTAATACAATTTCTTTGAGCAGTCTTAAAATCAGTTTACAACGTGCTGCCTGACTATTGATGCACTCAACGACGGTCATATTGTCAGACCAGAATACGACAGAGTGATCTTTGAACCCTTCGGGCCAGGTTCTCAGGGCCACCAAAATGGGAAAAAGTTCCAGGAAAGCAATATTAGTTGTCAGACCACTGTCATGCCACCATGTCGGCCACCTCTGTGCCGACCATTTTGTGCCAAAGATGGCACCAAAGCCTATGCTTCCTGCTGAATCTGTCCATAGCCCCAGCTCGTCAGAGGACACGGCTGGTTTGTTCCAGACCACTCGACCATCGAAATCCGCCAGAAATGCTAACCAAATACGCATGTCCTGGCGGACCTCCGCCGATAGTCTCGTGCGATGATGGCCCTCCTTTAGGCCGACCATAGCTTGGGAAATTGAACGGGAAAAGGGGCGGGCCATTGGTATCACCCTCAGGGCAAAATTCAACTGTCCCACCAACTGCTGTAATTGATGCAGCGTAACTTTAGATGCATTTATACATACTTGCAGGGCTGCCCTGAACTTCCCCACTTTGTCAGCTGGCAAACGAAAACAACCCTCACTGGAATCTAACTCGATCCCCAGAAACTCAAGGCAAGTCGCAGGACCCACCGTCTTACCTGGTGCCAATGGCACACCAAACTGTTTCATTAACACACAAAATTCGGCCAAGGCCTGGCCACATTCGAGATCCCCGGCTGCCCCAAGGAACAAAAAATCATCAAGGTAATGCATTACATGTTGGAAACCCGTCTTCTTTGTGAAGACCCATTGTAGAAAACTACTGAATTTCTCGAAATAGGCACAAGATATAGAGCACCCCATCGGCATACACCTATCCATGTAATAACAACCCTGAAACATGAATCCCAGGAGACGCTGGTCGTCTGGGTGTACCGGGAGCAATCGGAACGCTGACTCGATATCTGATTTCGCCATCAGCGCCCCGGGCCCCAGGCGATTCAAAATGGCTACGGCCTCATCGAAGGATGCGTACCGCACCGAACACACTTCTGGATCTATTGCATCGTTTACAGAAAGACCACGTGGAGCTGATAGATTATGAATCAGTCGGAACTCGCCTGGGTCCTTCTTGGGGACCACCCCTAAAGGGGAACAAACAAAATTCTGCACCGGGGGTACACTAAACGGGCCGGCGACCCGACCTCGAGTCACCTCTTTCCGGATCTTATCCTGTACTACGGTCGTATGCCGCAGGACGGAAAGTTGATTTTTACACTGTCCCACACCCTGAAAGTCCCCTACCGGGATGCGGAAACCATACGAAAATCCGTTCCGCAGCACCCCAGCAGAAGTACGATCCGGGTATTCACTGAGCCAGGGAATCATCGCCAAGGTATCAATCGGGGTAGGTAAAGGCGCCCCTCGGACTATATTAGACCTGTTTGGCGCCTCCTCTCCCCCCATTATCACCCGTTTTGGCTCTGCACGTGGACTCAGGATGGGACGACCCGCATCCACTACATTCATGTTTAAATTTACACGATCCCTGTGGCCTAGTACATTTACCTCTGTTGAAATTAAAGCAGAACCCCCTTTTTCCTGTATTGCCGGCAGGTCTCGAGTAATCTTCGGTACCCGTACCTGAACGAAAGGGCGTCCCCCCATAATGGCGGGAGGATTCGCCAACATTACTTCCTACCAATGGCATTTTCAACATACCCGTCTCTTTCATTTTATCCCATGTTAAAGAATCGTAACAATCCCAGGTTAAGCTTTTGTTATGCTCCTTCGCCTTTCTAAACAGATTATCGTAGCAGAACCAATGGTTACCCTGGTGTGATGTCGAGTACCCCATGATTCGCGACTGATAGGCTGGCAACTCGGAAAGCAACTCAGGCCTACGTTCCCCTAAGATTGACGTAAAAATCCCCCATGCTTTGCCCCAATTGCCAATACTCTCATTCACTTTAAAGGCGGCCATTTTTGCGCGCCAAACACTCGGATGCATGAGGTCTTTCTGGCCCTTAACATGCTCCACTTCATAATGATCAACAAGCAACGAGAAGATGTTTACATATTCCCCGCCCAAATCTTCTCCTTAATCGCCAAAGGCACATGTTGACCCAACTGTTCTCTACGAGAGGGTGCTGACTCATCCCTCGCAATCGGCAATGGCCGCTTACCTGCACCGGACGCTGCCTCTGAGGTCGCACTCGTCCCTTGTGTCTTGTCAACTACTGCAGCCGGCGCGGACACCTTGGCTGCCTCTCGTTTCTCGCGCAGTTGCTTCATCAGCGCCTGTGCGTCGACAGCCGTGGCGCCCTCGTTACCTTTACCCAACCACGCTGCCAATTGTGTTGCCAGCTCGGGCGGCATATCTTCTTCGGATACGGGGGTGACCACAACGGGAATCGGATTCCCTTCCTTCGGCACGGGAGTTGGTGCCTCGAGTGGGGCACTGGGACCCGGGATGTCTTCTCCCGCTGCTCCCCTCCTGGGCCTCTTGTTTTTCCCTCCCGGGGCTGCTCCCGCCAAAGGACGTTTTGGTCCCCCTTCCTCGTTCTTATCCACTCGCTTCTTTAGTTCGGTCATCTCCTTCATGAGAATACGCAGCATCTGTTCGGTAGTCATGCGCTTTCCCGCCTTCTTCGGCATTCTCCAACAGAGTATCTGTAAAACAAACAAGAACGATTACAACGCTCAAAATTGGCTCTTCGTTCCGTCTCGAGCTCACGTGCAGCGAGGAGGTGCAGCTTCAGAGCACAGGAACAAGAGGATGCCTTCGGGTCTTGCGTCCCTTTTTATCCGTCTTCAGGGCGGGCGTAAACCCGCCCCTGCCTGCCCCGAGGGCGTGGCCAGCCGCGTCAGTGTCTAGGCCAGCCCACTCTAGGGCGGGAAAAAGCGCGCCCCGGCTACGCCGCTTCGGGCATACCAGCCGAGACGCGCCTCCCGCCCAAAATGGCTTCCCGGGGGGATCGAGGTACTCTGCCATACGTTCGGGGGGACCGAGTGGTCGCCCCTTTCCAAATGTGAAGGACATCTAACATGAGCTTCGATTGGAATTCCATAGAGCATATTATCAAGTCCATTATCGCCACTTTATCAGCAGTCTCCTGCCGATAAAGCGACGATAATTTTATCGCCCAGGCATGATAATCTGCCCCAATGTACTTCCATGTCTCTGCACGGTTACGTTTTTGAAAGGTCGATGAGCTTTTTACCTTCCGCTTTAGGATCAACTTTCTGATCCATTTTTCCCTTAGTATTAGAAGCCTGTTCCTTTCAGACAATCCTCATAAAATTCTGTCACAAACGCAATTCGTTATCACAATGCAATATACTGACGTTTTGAGCGAGGTCCTGTATGCAGACAGGTTTTCCATGTGTGACACCTCCAATCCTACCCTCAAAAACTGCAAATGGCAAACAGTAATATTTGGCACCTGCTGCCTGAAACTCTGGCAACTACTGTGCAACCTTTACCCGCTCATGTAAAGAAGAAACAAAGCAGCAGTAACAGGTCTTTAGTGGTCACAATATGTTTTTTTGTTGTGAGGCTGTGGTACGCACATGCCTGCCGGCCTACAATCTAAGCTGGTGTACCGTTTTTCTTAACTGTCTAAAAACACCAAATTAAATGGAATTTAAGATCCCCTAATTGCAATAGAAGCTACATCACATAACTAACAAGTGTTACACCACCTACATAACAAAACTGATAATTGACAGGTTGAGGCACTACCTTCACCTTAGCTCCTACTCACACCAACACTTGTGGAAAGTATGAATGAAATGGTAATGAAAGACTCAATAAATGTGTGGATAGGTGTGCAAGCTATTTGTATATTGTGAAAGCATCTGAGATTCATAATTTACGTTCTAACATGCTTGTTTGTAGTATGAGCTTTGTACTGTCATTTGTTTTGTTTTTTGTTTCAAAATACTGTATGACAACTTTTTTTGCAATAGTTCTTTATTGTTTTTATACACTGCACGTGCCATGCTTATGTTTCAATATTCAGTATTATCCACAGATTGTACTGTTCAAACATTTTCTCATGTTTGATGTGGGTGTTAAGCTAAAAACCATTACTTTACCCTGTCAGATCAAATTTCACATTGTGATACAGAAAACCTTAAAAAAACAATGGTCTCGGCAATATTATAGGTAGAGCTATTGGCATTGCTCATTATTTTTTTTATCTTTTTTGTATCCCTAAATAAATGGCATTGCCATTTCTATCGTTATTAGCTTTTTTATGCATATGTGATACCTATTGCATTAGCAGAGAGAGAGAGTGAGGTAGTGAGATAGAGAGAGAGTGAGGTATTGAAATGGAGAGAGAGTGAGGTAGTGAGAGAGAGTGAGGTAGATAGAGAGTGAGGTAGTGAAAGAGTGAGGTAGTGAGGGAGAGGGATGTTGTGGGGTAGTGAGATATAAGCATAGAGTGATGTTGTGATATAGTGAGATAGAGAGAGAGGTAGTGAAAGAGAGTGAAAGTGAGTTATGTTATTCTAAACTTTTTAAGTGCACGGACACCCAGGGGTTTCATGGCGAGTTAGTGAGATAGAAAGAGTGAGGTAGTGAGATAGAGAGTGATTGAGGTAGTGAGTTAGAGAGAGAGAGAGAGAGAGAAGTTGTGAGCTAGAGAGTGAGGTAGTGAGAGAGTGAGGTAGTGATGTTTTGAGAGAGAGAAGTTGTGAGGTAGTGAGGTAGTGAGACAGATAGAGTGGAGTAGTGAGGTAGAGAGAGTTATGTAGTGAGAGAGAGGTAGATAGAGAGTGAGGTAGTGAGAGACAGAGACTGAGGTAGTGAAAGAGTGAGGTAGTGAGGGAGAGGGATGTTCTGAGGTAGTGAGATAGAAACAGGGAGTGAGTTTGTGAGGTAGTGAGATAGAAAGAGAGAGAGTGAGGTAGTGAGTTAGAGAGAGAGTGAAGTTGTGAGGTAGTGAGATAGAGTGAGTTAGTGAGGGAGTGATGTAGTGAATTTTTGAGGGAGTGAGTCATGATATACTGAGGTAGTGAGAGTGAGATAGTGAGATAGTAAGATTGAGATAGAAATAGATAGAGTGAGCTAGTGAAATAGAGAGAGAGTGAGATAGAGAGTAAAGTTGTGAGGTAGTTGTGAGCCAAAAAGAGGGAGGGATAAAGCAGCCCTGGTTGTAATGCAGTGGTTGTAATGCATTCCTATATGAGCCACAGTATTGCGGCCTGATTGTCTGACTTTATATAAACTCTGCAGAAATAATCTGAAAACAAAGGGGAACTTATAGTAACGCATTCGTGGCTCAGTTTGTTAGTCACCAACAGACTGCTTTGTAGATAGATGACAGGGTTAAGGCACCTGTTGCACAGATCTAGTCTAGCTGCAGTAAGCTTCAGGGCACTGTACTGGGGAGGTAAGTCCGGCGTTAATGGACTTGCTCTGGTACCACGTTTGAAACAACTTGAAGCAGCACAGAGTGTTGATGTGCCTGTTGCAGGGGTCGTCTTGTGACCTGCAGGTGACACGTGCCAGGTGTGGTGAAGAAGCTCAGTGGGTGAAGTGCTCACTGCAGACAGCGGCACGTCACCTGTATGACGTCATCCGAATTGCTGCTGGGTTTAAGTGCACCCGCGGTTTTGCCAATTCCGCTGCCGGTTGTCTTCCTGCACAACTCCGCAACAGACCTGCAGGAAATAAAAGGAAACTAATTACGGGCCGCCGGTGGCCCCGGATCTGTGCCTGCGGGAACCTTCGTCGCTGCTCAAATTGTTGATGCCACGGCTGGACATAGTCCACGGAGCAACCTGAAACAGAAAAATAAAATTATTTGGCCCCCAGCAGAGGGGCAAGGAGGGAGCCTGGGTGTCCTGTCTGTGAGCTGAGTGGCACAAGTGACGAGTTTTTGAAAAGAGCAGGGGAGTGGATCATCACTGGGAGGGGGGGGGAGTTAGAGAGACCCTCGGAGGAGGCTGCTGGGCACAGGGAGGGTGGCAGGCAGTGTGGAGAGAGCGGAGCAGGCATGGGGCGGGGGCGAGTGAAGAAAGACAGGCAGGCATGCGAGAGAGAGGGAAAATATGAATGAATAAATCAGTAGTACTATAAGTGCTTAGAATTTACTCTGGGAATCTGAAAACTGAGGGAGGAGAGGGGTTGGGTGGGGGGGCTGCATGGCGGAGCCAGGAAGGACGGTCATGAATGCAGGCTGGCGGTACAAATGCAGGATTTATATAAACTCTGCAGAAAGAATCTGAAAACAAAGGGGAACTTATGATAACGCATTTGTGTTCGTCACCAACAGACTGCTTTGTAGATAGATGACAGGGTTAAGGCGCTGTTGCTCAGATCTAGTCTAGCTGCAGTAAGATTCAGGGCACTGTACTGGGGAGGTATTTCCGGCGTTAATGGACTTGCTCTGGTACCACGTTTGAAACAACGTGAAGCAGCTCAGAGTGTTGATGTGCCTGCTGCGGGGGTCGTCTTGTGACCTGCAGGTGACACGTGCCAGGTGTGGTGAAGTAGCTCAGTGGGTGAAACGCTCACTGCAGACAGGGGCACGTGACCTGTATGACGTCATCAGAATTGCTGTTGGGTTTAAGTGCATTATTCGTTCTTTTAATGCTCGTGAAGTGGTGCCTTTTATGAAGGACCGCCCCCAAAAACAAGTGTATCTAGTATGTGAAGTGAACAGTGTTTTACTGCACATACTCCCGCAGGCCCAGTGTGTGGTGTGATCACAGCGCACCTCTTCCCGCTGATGGACTTCTGCCGCAGGGGGCGCCATCATCCTGGGCTTCTTGGCTCTCAACGTGAAAAGAAGGGGTTGCTGACTGTCCTTTAGATGAGGCATTACTGTGTTGTCGTTGGTTGGGTAAAGACCTTCCGTTTCCTTCTCCTCATCCTGCTTTTGAAGTGAGTCTGTGTGTGAGGGTGGGTCTGTGTGCACACACCGCACAGGGACAAGATATTCAAGGGCAAGGAGGCAGCAGGAGGGAAGCAAGGCAGGGGGTCTGGGAGGACTGCAGACGGTTCACAGACAGAAAGCAGAGAGGGACAGAGTGTATATCCCTTGCAGGCCGGCCCGGGGTCCGAGCCGGCTCACTTCTGGTGTCCTTCAGCCCTTCAGACAGGCCTGCTGGCCAGCCTGCTCTTGCTGCTCACAGCTGGATTCTCTCCAGGTCTGTCCCAAGGCTCTATGGATTTGGTGACTGATTTTTTGCTCAAAAAAGAATGAGACCAGAGCAGGGCACCGCAGGGAATGTTGTGAGGGGCAGAGGGCGGGGCATGTTTTCCTCAAGGGAAGCCAAGTTAGGAGCCCGGGTGGGCCTTCAGCAGGGCGCCTCGTTGATTAATCTGTGTTTGAAGCAGTGTTTACTTTGGAGACATTAACAAACTAGGGCTGGACTGGGGTACGGGGGAGGAGGGAGACCTCCTGCTCTGCTTCTATAGTGTGGACCATTAAGTTTGGCCTAGTGACAATCTTATTTTTCATGCCCACCTCTAAACTAAAACTACCCAAAAATACGCAAATGTTTTTATCTCTGTGTGATTGGTTGTTTTAACATGGTTGCCTTACCAATGCAGGACCATTGAGAATCTTTTGTCCCGGGGTGGCACTGCCTGTGCCAGCAGCGGGGCGCCGGGTCCCACAGAGGGCAGCAGTGCCCGCTCACAGCAGCCTTACCTTGCTCTGGGATCGCGGCAGCCTGGCTGCCGAGGGCAGAGGCGCAGTGTGCTGGCCTGGCCCGTCCGTGGGGCTGGAGAGGGCCTGCTCCTGAGGCTAGAGCCGAGTGCGGGAGAGGCACGGACCGTGAGGTGCTTCCTTCCACCGACCCCTGCAGCACTTTGTACTCCTGGGAGCGGGGCTCCGCTGAAGAGAAGATAAGAAAGCAGCAGCAACGCCCAGAAGACAGTCCGGCCCACGGCGGTGAAGATGGGGTGCTGAGCTGCAGGGCTCGGGCAGAGCTGGGCGCTGCCGAGGGTTGAGCCCGGGACGGTGATGCTGGAGGCGGCTGTGCGGTGTCTCGCAGCGGCGGCGGTGACGGTGACGGTGACGGTGGCAGTGCGGACGGGCTGCGCTGCGTTGTACCTCCGGAGTTTCTTCTTTTGCAGCTAAACTGGTGCTATGGCGTCCCCGGGCTCGCCTGCTGCTCACGGTTCCTTCTCTCACCCTCAGCCCTTCAGCCGTGGCCGTGCCCTGCTCGCAAATCCGCACGCTGTGGCCGCATATTCCTTGGGGCTAGCGCTGTAGGGGTGCAAAGCATTCAACCTGATCCCACCAGCACAGATCACTCACCCGCTGGTTCCACGGATGTTGCGGCAGCGTTGAGCCGGAGGTGCCATTGCAAAGCCTCATCTCCTCCGCCCGGCAGCGGGGGCTGCATGTGGGGGGGGGGCGGGTACTCACCCTTGGGGCCGCCGCTGAACGCCGTGTACCAAGACAGAGAGGAAGGTGCACAGAGCCAGCAGCAGCGTCAGGAAGGTGCCATTGCGAAGCCTCATCTACTCTACCCGTAAGCGGAGGCTGTTTGGGGGGGGATCCTTCGGGGGAACTAGCTTGTCAGGTGCTTTCTGTGACACCCACTGTTTGGGGGTCTGA
The DNA here is from genome assembly GCF_964263255.1 of Lissotriton vulgaris. Classification (NCBI taxonomy): domain Eukaryota; kingdom Metazoa; phylum Chordata; class Amphibia; order Caudata; family Salamandridae; genus Lissotriton; species Lissotriton vulgaris. The sequence goes on from NC_141698.1 coordinate 708,530,375, forward strand.
CATGAGCAAGTGGTCTAAAGGGCAACTTCTGCACCGTTCCGGGCAACAGCAAAAACAACCACAAAAAAAAGGCGGCCGAAATTTTCGGATTCGGGGGCGTGTTTTTTTTTTCTGAGTGACGGATGACGTCACTGGCGAAAGAACAGCAAAATGTACGCCCCTGAATCCGAAAAAGACGGAGCCTATTCGGAGGGACAGCTCTCTCTTCCAATGGCTGGCCTCCGTTTAGGAAGCCAGCCAATGGGAGAGAGGCAAAAACTGAGGCGGGACTAATAGTCCCACTAAGTAACATTAATTCTCGGACTTCCGGTCTGCCTTCAGCAGACCGGATATTACCTCGACCTAAAAAAGGATTAGAAAGTGAAATATTCTGACACAAGAAAGTTTTCAAAAAATCATATCCACTCTCGGCCCCCACGAAGAACTTTCCCCTCCCTCCCCTCTAGACCTCAATATTTGCAAGTTTAATGCGATCTCTCTAGTCTATAAAGTGTCTGATATGTGTATTGATTCTGCCCTTAGGGTATGTATAGTGTCCTGCGTGGAAATGCTATAGGTTAAATTCTGAAGATTCTCTAGTTGTATTGGTCTGTTCTGGGCCATGAAATTGTGTGGAATCTAGTATCTTTATAAGGATAACACCTACATCCCACCCCATCATAACTGCCAATATGTTGCCTTGTATATGAGTTTGTATTGAAATCAATCGCTAGTTCCTCCCTAGATGCTGCATATTTTACACAAATGTACTCCTTACCATGGTAGTCCATGGTTTGCACCAGCCTATATATATAGTGGCCTATACTCTCTGAGCTCTGATATTGATATGCATACACAGTTTGTGTCTTGCGTTCAGGGTAGTGTTGGGGGTAGGGAGATGTGACCTGGTTCAAGTGCTGGCTGTATTAAAGTGTGGTTTAATAATCCTACTCATATGTCAAATTGGGAAATGCTTTTTAATAGTGCTTAGTGTAATAGAAAGAAACTGATATGCAATTCCATTCCATGTGGGTTAGATAGAAAAGTATATTCTCTTTCTTTAGAAACTGGCAGGCGTATTCATTATTTATGCCTTAAACCTCACACTACTCAGGTAGGACAGCCCTCCATTGTCATTATGGCAGTCTAATGGGCTAGATTGGTCCAAGATCGCATTTATAGTGCTCTTTCAATCACCACCTGTCACTGCTCTATATGGTCAGTATTCTCGCTAATTTGGGGAGGAAATCTCTTCTGTTATTATCAGGAGCATGAATGAAATCTATTAGGAGTATCCTGCCCCTGGTGTGGGTTTTTGTAAGTATGTAGCATCCTTCTGGGTCCAGTCATGTACGTAAAATTATGTGTGCTAGACGTTTCTTCATAAGTATGGCTATACCAACATTTTTTGCTGTTCTAGAAGTCATGCCCCCTCATCTTATTGAAGTTGGAATCTCTCTTTACTAATTACTATATCCAAAGGACAATAGATCACTGTCTGCCTTACCCACGCATATGCGTGTTTAAGAGTGATGCGCGGTTCAGGCAGGCGTGGTTACGCTTGCGGGGATACGGCACGCCTGGCTTAGCTTGCGTTGTAAAGGCCGTTTCCCGTTCCCGCCCAATCATGTTTCCATTTTGTGGATTCAAAGCACGTAAAATATGTCTCCTGAAATAGGGCAATATATCTTCTTTTAGTTGATAAGAAGAATATGCTTTTTTTTCCTGGCCACAAAGGGTCTTATACCTTGTACACTAAATGAGGACATAGTTAATAACTTTAACATGGCTGTTGGGTCATTATTTCCAAAAATTCTTTATTTCGGCCGCATAGGCCATAAAAGATACAGTAAAATACAGTACATATATACACAGTAAAATGGAATGCATATATTACACAATATTTACATATAAAAAGGCTAGAGGGTCTGCATGAGGTAAGGAAACACAGTGGCACCAATTCAGGGGGACATTTTCTTCCTTATTAACCAAGCTGCCATTAGGAATTTTGATACCGCAAAAACAATGTGTCCCAGGGTGTTAGTTTTCATAACCCTGTATGCTTGTAGGTAATCCCGAAAACCCAGGTTTCGGCACAGCGGTGCAATCCAACGCTTCCTGGGATTCTGGTATGCGTGGCAAACAAACATTATGTGCAAATCATCTTCATTCTTGGTTTTACAACAAGGACAGAGTTTGTCACCCCCAGTGAGCCATTTGTGGGTAAATACCTTAGTGGGGAGTGTGCCAAACCTCCATTGCAGAAACAATTTCCTCGCCAAAAGAGGAAAAATAAAATCCATAAAAGGTTCAAAAAGGTAAGAATTTTTGGAGTCCATAAAACGACTCGTCAAGGTGCCGGTGCTATGAGCATTGTCCATGTCAGCCAAGTTTTTGTTTTTGTACAGCTGGGCAAGTGTTTTGCGTGTGATCCTTTGACAGCCCTGAACTGGATCATCCCAGAGGTCTGGCAAGTTTAAACTGGACAATTCTGATTTAATAAAAGCCAGCCAGGGGATTTTGTTACTGCCATTCAACCTCAGAACATGGATAAGGTCCTGTCTGTAGTGGTGCAGTTCCTCAGTGGACCATATCCGGTGCCAGAACTTCACGGGTTTGGACAAAAGATCTTCAGCGATGGAGTGTAGGCCCAAATCCAATCTTAGGGGGAGGAGTGGCGTTCCCTGCGGGAGAGCAAGTAGGCGTCTCAAGAATGTATTTTCCACCGCTAACAATGCCTTCCCTGCTTTGTAACCCCACAGCTCGCTGCCATACATGGCTGCTGCCTTCGCTTGGGATCTATAGGTTTCAAGGGCCGGACTTACAGGCTTAAAGGTGGATTTATTTGCCACCTTCAGGAGTGCGCCCGCTAGCTGGGATAGTTTCAGCCTTGATCTCGCTATCTGACAGTCCCAGGCCAGGTTTTCTTGTAATGTTACCCCCAGATAGACAAAGGTCGAGACCCTCTCAAGACTAACTTCCCCCAGTTTTGGGTTGGGTCTGGTTCTGGCAGGGGGATTAAAGATCATAAACTTAGTCTTTTCTGTGTTGACCTCCAACCCGTGTTGCCGACAGAAAAGGCCAAAACCATTCACAATCCTCTGGATCCCCATAGGGGATTTGGAAAGCAGGAGGGTATCATCAGCAAACATGATTGCCGGAACCCTCCTGCCTGCCAAAACCGGGGCATCATTGTCCTCGACAGTGTCAAGATGTTGAATGACACTGTTAATGAAGAGGCAGAAGAGGGTTGGCGCTAAGACACAGCCCTGTCTGACTCCTCTAAGGACAGGGAATTTGCCCGAGAGCTTACCATCCCTCCCACACCTTACTTGGGCATAGTTGTTCTCGTGGAGCCTGATGATAGTACTAAGAAGGTGTGGGGGCACTCCCAGCTCCTGCAAAACCTCCCAAAGTTTCCCTCTAGGGACTAGGTCAAAGGCTGACCTCAGATCCACGAAGACCATGTACAGTCTTCCACCCTCTATGGTAACCGTCTTCCAATATAGGAGAAGAAGGCGGAAGATCTGGTCCATGGTCGACGTGTTCTTTCTGAAGCCAGCCTGAAGGGGGGTCATGATGTCATTTTCCTCCACCCAGTCCAGGAGGTGATTAAGGATGAGGCGCGCAAAGAGCTTTTGGGGTACATCTATTAGGCTAATGGGCCTGTAGTTGGCGGGGAGCAGAGTAGATCCCTTCTTATGGATCGGAACAATCTCTGCCCCCAGCCACGACCCGGGGATTGACATACCTCCTAGGATGGCATTAAAAAGAATAAGAAGGTATGGGCCCCAGATGTCCAGGTGGTGCCTAAACAAATCCCCAGGTAGCCTATCTAGACCCGGCGCCTTCCCCGCTGGTAGTTGCTTCAGGGCTGCCTCCACTTCCCCCAGGGATAGTTCCAATTCACAGTCCTGTGTGCCACAGGGCGCAACCAGAGCTGTGGCAGGACAAGGATTGGTATCTTGATAAAGTTCCCCAAAATGGGCCTCCCAAACCTCGGGGGCAATATTGGGTTCTACTGCATTTTTGAGTTCCCCTATGCCATTATTAACAAGGGCCCAGAATTTACGGGAGTCCCTAACTAAATGAGGACATAGTTAATAACTTTAACATGGCTGTTGGGTCATTATTTTCCATTATGTCGTATTGTAGGCACTTACATTATTACTGGCTTTTATGGGAAACCTGGGCTTCTAAAGTTTAACAAACATATGTCCGGCTAGGCAATGACTTTATCGGGGTGCAGAGAATTTGCCTCGGGCAGTGGAAGGAAAGTGAAACTCTTAGGGTGATGAGATATTATTAAGTAATATTAAAATGTGAATGATGTATGCAAGTCTACTGGTCTTACTCCCTGTGTTGCGGATGCAGCCCTCACCCAAGCTCAGTGTTTCTTTCAGTAGTCATTCGGGGGGATCATTTCTAGACATTAAATGTACCAACCTACGCTGCTTCATTGCTACTGATATGTTACTGTTAAAGTACGTGTGAATAATATTTATACAACGAGTTGACTGTATTGTGAAATCCTGTGTAAGAAACCTGTGTCATGCCACATTAATATATTATACAGTCCAGGATAAGCCCACAGTACACACCATGTGCAAGACTTTTTGATATAATACTCGGACCAGATTTTTTTACTCCTCCACCGCTCATTTGTCTTGCATAGCAGTGGGAAGAGGTGATGTAGAATATTGTCCTTTCTTGAGGAGGGATCTTCAACAATCTTATCATGTTATTCTTCTCTCATCTGGGCATCTGAAATTGGGCATTCTATGTGATTCACAAAGCAAGTATATTGGACTTTAGAAGATGGATAAATTGACCTTCACCTTTCAAGTTGGGTTATATACATATCATCAAGCTCAATGTAGTCGTAAAAGGCTTTCAGGTAATTTAGGTATATGCACATAAGTTTTCCATCCATGGTGATGATCAGTGTGCTGGTTCTCATATTTTAGGTCTCATTTCTTGAGTGCAAGGATATTTTTCCACATCATGTTTGTTTCTAATGGGTAATCTTCAGAGCTTGATCTGATCTGTCCATAATAAACAAAACCTTTAGTATTTTTAGCATCATTCAATAACATTCTTTCATGCTGATATCACCCCAGGCTTTTTTCTTGTGCTTATCTGTGATGCTTATTTGTGGCTTGAAATCACCTATGTGAACAACAGTTGACAGGCATGTCTGGAGTGCATGTAAACAGATTCCACATGAGCTTTCAGAAGTAATTTGTTGGGGCTTGTGTTGATTCAGCCCAGATTCCATGAGTCAGGCGTTGTTCGTGTAGATGCTGTTGCTCTGTGATGCATAATGATGGGTTTATAGAGCGCAACATACTCACCCAGAATGGATCTCAAGGCGCTGGAGGGAAGGGGGCAGGAGGGGATTTCTGCAGATCTTGGAGGTTCACTGAGTTTCATCAAAGAGCCAGGTCGTGAGGTCCTTTAGGAACTTAGGGAGCGAAGCTGTCTCACGGAGGTGGAGAGGGAGGGATTTCCATGCTTTGGCCGCAAGGAGGGAGAAGTAACACCCTCCTGTCCTGCTTTTCTTGATCCGAGGTACCGCTGCGAGGGAGAGCTGGGTCTCAAAGGTGCTGTAACTGTACTTTTAAGCTGTTTATCAGGGCAGCTCTATGCCTTACATCCCTATTTATTTCAAGGCAGCCTATATTATTATAAGGGGAGTATTTCCAGGCTGCACCCCGTCATTGCACAATATGTTTTTCTGTTTTTATTCAGTTCGGTTATAATTGTTCAGTCCTACCAGCATGTGTCTCCTGTAATGCATCCAGCTGTTTTTAGTGCTTTGGGCATCTCTGGTTTGTATAGTCCACTGTATATCTTGCTAGGATTGGAAAATCATTGATATTGTCTTTTTCGCTTCCTGTCACTTGTTAATTATACAAGTTTTCTCGGTCCCATTTTGCTCACCATTATGTTTATTCAAGTCTCGCAGTGTTGCTCTTCCATTCATTCCAAGCCTCTTTTGTCTAGTCCTAGCCCTGCTCCAGCATCCCATCCTTCTCTCCGTGGATGGCCTCTTCCTGCGGCCTCCCTCCTCCTTCAGTTTACAGGATCAATCTGGTGCACCTTCTTCCTGTGCCTCTTGGTTCAACACTGGTCTCCTATCCATATCTATCTGTGTCCTCACTCACTCATTCCTCCATAGCTGGGCCTCAGCATTCTGACTGCTGGCCCTCCGGTGGGCAGCTCTGTCTTGCCATTGGCAGTCAGGTAGGACTCGCTTCAGCATTTGGGGCAATGCTGGCACTCACATGCCTGGGTAGTGTCAGAAAAATTGATTGTTCCCTTAGTTTCTCATGTGTTTGTACTTGGTTGTCTGCACTATAGTCTCGTTATTCAGACTCTTTATGTTCACTAGAGCAGCCATCTTTAATGTGGCTTAGCCCCTTTGCAGATGTCCAGGTTTTATTATCGATTCAATTAGGGAGTTAGAGCAAAATAAAATGTGTTTGTGTAAGTGCCCACATGTTTACTATGGAAAAGAATATACTAAGTGCATTGAAGCTAACGATAAGTAAGTGTGGTGGGGAGGTGAAAGTAGTACTCATGTGAATTTTCTTTTTTGTTGTTATGTTTTGTGGTGTAACAACTATTACCCTTACATCAACCTCAACTCAGATTTAAAGTTGGTGTTTTTAGGAATTTCATTGGTTTAGAGTCTTAGCTACTCTAATGTTTGAGGTGATCCACATTCAGAATGTGCCCTGTTTACTGTGTGTACAGACCACTGGGGCAGTTATTAGATGGGATGGCCCTCTTTGCTCTCATCTTTTATGAGTGGAAGGAGGAGTAGGGCAACTGCCAATTAGGCTTACACACTTTTTGTACATGCTTACATTGGTAAAGGCCAAGGAGGACCAAAACTTCTATACCACCACGTTTGTTATTCTGAAGATGGTAAAATGACTTCTGTCAGTTTTCTCAGCACTGCTTCCTCCTCATTTGTTTGGAGGAGAAGGAAACCTGGAAGATGCCTCAGCTTCCCTGGCACCCTGTTCACAATTGTGACCAGCTGTCACCTGTCCTGGACTTCCTTGATCCGGAAATGCGCTGGATGAAGAGGACTAGCACCACAAACTCCAGCCTAGTGACTCGTGACTCAGCCCCTTAATCCCTTGGTCTGGCCCAATGATTGCCATTTTGACCTAACTGCCTCCTTCTTCCGTGGCCCAGTAACACTCTGTCCAGCTCAGTGACATCTGATATAACAAAGTGACATCTCCTATGGCAGACTAAAGGCCACAATCTTTTCCAGTTCAATCCAGTTCATCAACTAAGTTGCTCACAGTCCAACCTTTTGATCCTCAATTAACCCCAATGACTCTCAGAACATGTCCGGTGGGCCGTCTGTTTTTGCCCAGCAGAGTGTCTGCCAGTCTTGGTTAGAATCATCTCCTTTCCCAGTCCAGACTCCAGATTGTCGAGTACCAGACAAGACTTCAAGACATACTGTTTTTCAAACAGAATTTTTTCAGGTATGAGATTTCTTAATGATCCTGCTTTTGTGCTAAGTAGTGGACCCATCTAGACAACATACTCTTCTGTTGAAAGTATTCATAACATTCAGCTACACTTGAATTTGAATTTTAATCTGGTCTATGCAGAAAGACAGGCTACAGAAAATGTTGACAGCATACTGACACTGCTACATCTTATTCTTACTTACACTTATTCCTACACTCTCCTACTTACTGCTACTTACAGTTTCTCGTGTCTTGTTATTACTTATTCCTACTACTCCAATTTACTTGTAGCTATGCCTTCTTGCTTACTCCCTCATTCCTATTTTCTCTTATTCTTACTTTTTCACTCTTCTGTACTCCTACTATGGATTGTACTTACTCCTGTGATTAATTACTCCTACTTTTATTTCAACTTCATCTTGCTCCTACTCCTACTTCTACTACTCCTACTCTTTCTTCTAACCCTACAGACTACTTCTACACACTCTTAGGTACTCTTTCATTTACACCTACTTACTCCTGCACTTACATCTCCTTTCACCTTATGTTGTTCATAAGTAAGTCTACTTTGACTCCTACTCTTATGATAACTTATACCTTGTCCTTGTATTTTTCCTGCACTTAATTGCACTTCTACTAGTATCCCTCTTTTTGACTCACACAATTACCTTACTTATTTCTCCAAGTACTTACACTTATTCTGACTGTTACTCCTACATTTTTACTATGATTCTTCCTCATACATTTATTTGTATGCACTTCTACCTTATCTCCTCTTTATGGATTCTCTTACTGCCACCTCCACTCTTACTTATATACATCAACCTTCTTCTACTAATAATGTTTCTCCTAATTAAATTTACTTATTTCTACTCATGCCTCCTCATTACACCTAGTTGTCACTGTGCTTACTCCTATTTATACTTACTTTTAATCTTAATCACTCCTTCTCTTCTACTTACTCCTACTCTTGCTAACTCCCTCTCCACTTGATCCTTTGCATTGATCCCTGTACCTCTCAATATTTGTCTGTTGCTTTCCCTCTATCTCTCTTTCTCTGTTGCCCTGTAATTGTCCCTCACTCTGTCACTCTCTCAGTCCCCCTATCCCCTTCTCTCCCTCTTTCCCCTTCATCTCTTTCGTTCTCCCTCTTTCCCTGCCCTTCTATCTCTGCCCCAATCCTTCAAACCATACCTCTCTCAACGTTTCCTAGTCACTTGCTGTCCCCCGGTCCCTGGGTCCTTTTGTTTATCTGTCCCTATGTCCCTATCCTTCTGTCTCTGTCACTCAGACTCTACTCTTCTGTCCGTGTCACTCTATGTCTGCACCTGTTCCTTTGTCCCTTTCATCTGGCACTGTCTCTCTCTCCGACAATGTCCTTCTCTCTCACTCAGCGTTTCTGTCCCTCTCTTAGTTGCCTTGTCCCTGTTCCTTTCTCTCTTTCAAACTCTGCTCATGTTCATCTGTCTCTCTCTCTGGCCATGGCCCGGACCCTCTATGTTTATTAGGTTTCACCTGCACTGTGCTTGAGAAATCTATTGTTTTTAATATATCTTAAAAGGGACTTACACCCTGCCTTCATTTCGTATTGGTCCATGTGCTTGCCAGTGTGCTTACCCCAGTTCCCTTTGGTTGCAGCCTGTTCTCCCTTCAGTACCTCTTAATAGCTTCCTGTCACCTAACTACTCACCCCCATTCGCTTTGGTGGTTTGAACTTGGTTTTAATTTTTGTTACGCTCCATATCATTTACTTTGTCTGGCTGTCTGTGTGCATTAAGAGCTTCCTTCGGTTCCTGCCTGCGTGCATTTAGAGATTGCTTCGTGTGTTTCTTACTGTACACTTAGCTGTGGCTCCCTTGACCAACTCTTTTTTAGGCACAATTAATTTTAACTCCGCTGCCTTCACCCCGACAACCCGTCTCAACCCCCCCTTCAAGCCTCCACCTGCATGCACACAGCGTTTTTAAAACATTTAATATTTCTGCTGCAGATGAATGACTTATTCTACCTACCTGCATTTAGAGCTTGCTTTGTGTGTTTTTTATTACACACTTATTTATGGCTCTGATGATGACTTATTTTATGCTGCCTTCACTCTGACAACCCATCACAACCCCCACTCATGCCCCCACCTGCATGCACACAAGGGCATGAACAGCGTTTTATTTTAAAGTTAATATTTCTGGATACGATGACCAATTTATTTTATGCAGAAATGGATCACTATTTCTACCTCAGACGCTTTCTTCCCAACAACATGTCTCAACTCCCCCACCCGTATGCACACAGGAGGCAGATAAGAGCATGAACAGCTTTTATATACTTTTTGTGGCTTCGACAGCCAAGTTATTTTATGCACGAGCTAAAAGTTACATTCTTGTTCGTTCCATTACACATGCCTTACTTTAACCGAAATAAAATGTTTCTAGACTAATGGGGCCATTATGATGTCAGGCGGTTCGCCACCACCCGACCAGCAGTGGCGATCCGCCCGACATCTTCCCCCTCGCGCCATTTACCCCCGCCCCATTACAATGGCGGGGGGCAGAGCGGCAGATGGAAAGACCGTTCGCCGCTTTTCCGCACGCAGGCAATTGTTACGATTGCCTGCTGTGTGATCCTTGGCCATAATATGGTGGCGGTGCCTAGCAAGCACCGCCCCCCCATATTATGATGTGTGCGGAATGGGGCCATTCCATGGTGGCATCGGGCTTGCAGTGTTTGGCTTGGGGAGCCTGTTGTGGGCCCCAGGGTGTGTGAGGGGGGTGGATGCCCGCACTTGGGGGGAACCTATGGTACCCCCTTTATTGGCATGCACAAGGTGGCAGGCACTGTGTGGTGCACTATATGCATAATTTGCATTGCGGTGGGTGCTGCTGACAGCACTGCCTGCCGCAATGTAAAATGTGCTGGATGCGTCCTAATTGCCGTAGCGGGACCGCCGCACCGCTGACGGTCGGTCCTGTTTACCGGCCATCGTAATAGGCCCCTGAGTATTTACCCTAGGTGAAAAGAAAAATCTTTGTACTCATATAGTAGCCATTCCATTTCACACATAAATTGCGTTGTTAATAATGAATTCATTCATATAGTCAAGCGCCTTTTTTTCTGTTATAAATGACACTTCGCAAAGTTAGTCAATCTCAATTTTGCTTGCACACCTTTAGGACTGCATATTCCACGCATGAGGTCCTCCTTTAAAATAACCTCTACATCTTCTATATCACTCCCATTATAAAACACAATTGCTTACTGACAAGCACTTCTAATGTGAAGCCACAACGAAATCATTATTGGTTCATCTTAAGTTCAATTATTCAGCAACTATTTTTCACTGCTTTTCCAATGCTTTTTACTAATTTTTCTTTTTTACTTGACTAAATAAATGCACAAAACCACAAAAGAATTGCTTATCAGAGGATACACTGCAATTACATCAAGAACATATTTATAATAGATAAAAAGTTCATACAAGCTGTATTCTTTAAAAACAAACACATAATCATTCGATATTCTCTTTTACCCAAACCAAACAGCATAAAACTTTTACTACACAATTTATGCAACAGGGAACAAAATAACAGTTTTTTATGCATAATTTTATCATTATTTTGGCCACCGCTGCCTTGATCCTGACAACCCATCGCTAAACCCCCGCACACACCCTCGTGAAGACAGGAGGGAGACAACAGCGTGAACAGCATTTTTTTAATTGACTTTTTATGGCTCTAATGACCAAACCATTTTAGGCACAATTTGTTCTCTATTTCTGCCTCTGATACCTCACTAATCCCGTCTCAAACCTTCTTATGCCCCACCCACATGCACACAGGAGGCAGACAAAAGAGCGAGCAGTTTTTTAAAAGAAATTGATATTTTTGGCTCCGATTACAGACTTTTTTTAATGCAGAAATTGATCACTATGTCTGCTTTCGATGCCTCACTATTTCTGCGTCTCTTGCCTTCACGCCTACAACACGTCTTAACCGCCCCCTTGACCCGCATAAATAAAAAGTTAACCTAAAAGTGTTCAATGCAAAATTGAAGCATTAAAACAACTTCTTCGCAAAGTAAATTGAAAAGCAAAATATATATATATATATATCTTGCCTTTATCAATAAAAAATTAAAACACTTTCAGTGAGTTTCTTTTCCTTATAGTGGAGAAGTGTGGCTCACTGGTTTGAGTGGCCCGGGACCAGGGTTCAAGTCCCGACGTGGCAGGGTCTTGGGCTCAATGTCCCCGGACTCGATAATTCTCGCCTCAGCGCCTACTCTAATCATGGGTCCCACGCTGCAACTCTGGGCAATAGCTTGCTTAATCTCCACACCGGCCCCAACAACACTGGGATGCCTGGCTTCACCTTGGGGGTGCCCAGGAGGGGCATCTCACAGGGAGAGGCAGGAAGGGTTCCACAGCTTTATACAGTGCCGGGACGCCCCATTACTAGTGCAGCTGTGCGCTTTACAAGTATGCTACATTTACATTTATATTGCACAACTGCCCAGATGCTCATTCCAAAAAATAACTGTTATTCTTCATTTGTTCATATTATCACTAGCCAATAACACCTTTTTAACCACTTTTGCTAAATTAATTTATTACGTTTTGCCAACACTATGCTTACATCTGCTTCAACCCTACATATAAGGTACACTTTAAAAAAAATCACCTCCCTTCCTATACCTAATATCTCAACTTTATTATAGCACAAGGAAAAGCACAATATATTGGTTTCACTACAAACAACTCATAACACTTTAATGGAGTTTCAGTATCTTATATTGCACAACTACTCCCAAAAACAAATGCATTACTAATCACCCATGTGACACCTAATGCATTTAGAAAACACTGTGCTTGTGAAATCTATTGTTTTTGATATATCTTAAAAGGGACTTACATCCCGCCTTCAGTTCTTATTGGTTTGTGTGCTTGCCAGTTTGCTGTCCTCAGTTCCTATTGGTTGGAGCCTTTTCTCCCCTCTGTGCCTTTCTTATCATTTTCCCATCACCTAACTACTCACCCCATCCACGTTGGTGGTTTGAACTTTGTTTTATTTTTTGTAGCCTCCATACCATTTACTTTACCTGGCTGCATGTGTGCATTTAGAGCTTCCTTCGTTACCTGCCTGCGTGCATTTAGAGATTGCTTCTTTGTTTTCTTTTCTACACACTTAGGGCCCGATTCCAATCTCCGTCGGAAAGCATACTGAACGACTCGGGTCCAGAATGCTTTCCAAACGACTCGAATTGGGCGTGTCCTACCGAACGAGTATGATGCCTTTGAAAGCATTCGGATTTGCTAAACAATAAAACAACGTCTTCACAATGAAAATCGAAAAACAAAAAATATATATATCTTGCCTTTATCAATAAAAATATTAAAACACTTTCAGTGTATTTCATTCACTTATATTGCACAACTGCCCAGATGCTCATTGCAAAAAGTAACTGTTATTCTTCATTTATTCATATTATCACTAGCTAATAACCCAAGAACACCTTTTCAACCACTTTTGCTAAACCCATTTATTTCGTTTTGCCAGCACAACGCTTACATTGTGCTTGTTTAATTTTTCATCACCCTCTACTTAATCTGCCCATAGCTGCCTCCTCTTCAACCCTACTTATAAGACAGATGTTTTTAAAAATCCCCCCTCCTTTACCAAATATATCCACTTTATAATAGCACCAGGAAAAGCAGATTCTCACTACAAACAGCTCATAACATTTTAACGGAGTTTCAGTAACTTGTATTGGGCAACTATTCACAAAATTACAAATTATAACAAAAACAAATGTATTAATAATCACCTAGACAAAACCTAATGCATTTACCAATGCTTGTTTATATCTATTTTCCATTTTACATAGCAGAGACTCTAGACCTTAGTGGGCCACAGAGCACTTGACACAAGTATTTTAGGTTTGTTACATTATTCTTTGCTAAAGATAGGTTTTATGTTGCAGTCAGATTCAAGATTCAAAATAATACATTTTGGTTCAATCTTTGACCCATAAAATAAGAAGGCTTAATACAAAAATTCCACAAGTACCTTTACATGCAATCAATCAAGATAGACAGAAAATGTTCTAATTCCACAGACAAATGTGGGCCCAAAAACTGTAGGGTGGTAACATCCAGACATCTATCGTGCCTCTTCATTAGGCTGAAATCTCCTATTGCCATGGAGCTGTCAGGGCTAGATTACTGCCACCTCAGTTTTCGGGAACAAGTCTTTATATGTACCCATCCCTCTATCTCTTTTGCCGTCTCTTTCTCTGTCCATGTCCCTCAGGCTCTAGTCTCCTTTCTCTGTTCCACTGGGAGTTTGGACAAAATATCAAGTCGAAAATATTGTGTGGACAAAATATCTTGCCAAGAACATCTAGGCTAAGACTATTGGGAAGGTAAGTTTCCATGGGAAAGCAGTTTTATTATACTTAACTTCACATGTATGAACCTTGACAATATATATATCTTCAAGGGATGCAGATGTGGAGTTAACAATATTAAATCTATACTCACCTATTTGCACTTACCTTCTTGATATTTTTTACATGATTTTCCGTCCACACAATATTTTTTTTCATTGTCATATATCCATATACATCTGTCCCTGTCCCTTTGTCTCTGTCCCTCTACCTCCGTCACTGTCTACCTGTCCCTCTTTACCTCTATTGATATTTAAAAATACCTTTCTTTTGCCATCCCTAAGTTTAGGGGGGGGAACAACCGTTACAACGCATGCTTTACTACGCATGCTTTTAACCAGCATGCCATTACAACGAAATGGCATTTTTTTGCGATTCCTACATGCATAGACAATTGCCATTCTTTAATTGCGATTCTTTCAAAATCGCAATTGCCTATTTTGGTAGGAGGACCAGTCCAGGTAAATGGGAACTGGGTCCTAGACACCTGCCTAATGGGTGCAGCCACCATTAATTAGGTCCTGGAGGGAGCGCAGAGGTGAAGAATGGGGCTAGGGAAGGGTGGGTCACAAAGGCAGCATCCCACAAAATACTGCGGGCAAACGTGGATTGTTTCAGCTACCAACATCCAGTTGAGCGAATATTTCTTTTTTTTAAATTAACTATTAATATTTTTTTATAGAGTTTACAAGAGGCTTAGGAAATATTCATAACACCAGCAAGCAAAATAGATTGTTATACATTTATTCATACCTCTGGACGTTGTTGAATCAAGGAAAGAAATTAAAATAAAAGGCACACAATAAAACCTGGTACTTGGGACAGTAGAACAAATATGTACACAATTGACATTATAGTATATGTCACAATTGTTTGAATAACACTTAATGTAAGAGACAAACAGGACTTAATTGAATATATGTACATCAGTCCATATATTCTAACAAGGCAGTTACATGCAATAAAGCAATTATAATTTCATTATTCACATGAAAAGTAAGCACATAAAAGTGCTCAGGTGATCACACTGAGCATACTGTAGAGAAGAACAAACTGTGTGTATGCAGAATATGACAAAGGATCATACCACAAAATGGAAGTATTGGTACAGGATTAATATATGGTATCACAAAATTGTACAAATTATTCTGATAGATTAAAGGGTCTTTTTGTCAATTGCATCAATAGCCATTCAACCCATATTGGTTGTAGTGGGTCGTCATAATGATTTTGAAATAATTCAGCATATACCAAAATTTGTGTAACATAAAAATGTATATATAAATGATTAGAAAAAAATAAATCAATGGGAAAAGTGTATGGCCATAGAGCTTAAGTTACTTACAATTGAAGAGAACCTAAATCCTGAAAAATCTGAAGAAAATGTCTTTGACAAGGATTCTCAAAGAATGTGCCCAAAGATGGAGGAAAAATTATTGACTGCTCACAGACTATGAAAAATCAAAATAAAATGACGTGATTATTTAGAAATGGTCATAAGGACTTTCGTGTAGAGGACGTTGTACAGGGATAATACATACAATCCTCAATGTTCTGCTATGAGCTAAAGTACACAGTTCAACTGTGATGACAGTGAGAAGCTTCAAAATAGTGCACAATGGGGTGCTTAGAAAAAGGCTCAGGGACAGAATATGCATTGATAGTAGCCTGGTCCAGCTTTCATGTAATGCAGCAAACAGCATCTGCAGCCGTTTAGTGGAAGCAGCAGCGTAAAGGCAACATACATATTTTAAAATGTCTGACGCTTGGGATTGGATACCATCAGGTAGTGGAGGCAGGGTGTCATATTTAGACATTTTATTTTATTCTTTCCATGACACTATAACAAATGATTGATTATGTATCCATATTATTTGAAACCTTTAAAATACTTAATGAAAATAAAGAGAAGACTGATGAAGCATACTGGTTGTCTGCTATGCAATGCAGAAGGAAGCAAGCCAAAGGTTTTGTTGAGCACACCCTGTCAGTCAAAAACATAGCAAGGATTTACTCATGCTCAGTGAAGAATTCTGCCTGAAGGAAAAATGGCCATTTGATAGAATCAAGATTATATTGATGGACAAATGTGTTATATGATTCATAGCTTACAATGACAGCCACATCTGTATCTCATTTTGCCAGACGTTCTGCGATTACAGAATAAATCATATAATATTTGGCGGCTTTACCGAAGTGTTAATCATGCACTAAAATGAATTGATTCATTTATTTCATCTTTATTTTTTCGTTCAAAGAACCATAAAAGATCACAAAAGTAATATTACAATAAAAACACTTATTACATAAACTGTCACTTTTGTTGATAACGTATGTACAATATAAAGTGTTATGTATAGTTCCATTGTGGAATAATTTTCATGTGAGTGAGCCAATGGAATGTGAATTGGCCATCCAAATCCAATAGCTCCCTCAGACCTTGACTGTATACATGTAATTCTTTGGTGGTCCAAATTCTGACCCAATAGAGTAGAGGTCTCAGTGTTGCTAGGTGCGCCAATTTCTTGATGCCAATATCATAGAATAAGGGAATCAGTGGGGTATATTGGGGTAGCAATGTAAACATCCACGTAGCATTATTTTCCGCAGCTATTAACAGGTTAATGTTTTCCCGCCCCATACTTAGGACCCATAAAGTGCTGCTCTTTGGGGCTGTATACTTGTAGACCTCCAAAGCCGGGGAGATTGCCTTAGACTCAGTGGTTTGTTATCCCTCCACAATTGGCATTGTATTTTGCAATAAAATTGTCTTAGCCTTATTTATCTTTGGTTTTCAAGACAGTTTTGAGTCAAGTATGACACCAAGATAAGTTGAATTACCTACACACTCTAGTGGTGTATCACCTAAGACCAATTTGTTTTTAAATGTTTGTGCGATCTCATGGCCATGTACTTAGTCTTGTGGGGTTAATTTCTAGCCCCTTTAATCTGCAATAGTTACTGAAACTATTGAGTAATGTTTGTAGTCCCCCAGGGGTCTGGGATAATAGAATTGTATCATCTGCAATCATTAAAGCACGTGATTGACCCCTCCCAATTTTGGTGAGTCATGTGTACACTTTTGTAGATTCTGGACTAGGTCTTTCACGTACAGTAAAAAAGGGTGTGGGCCAAGGCACAACCCTGTCTCACTCCCGCCTGAAAGGGATGGCTTCAGTAAGTCCCCCTCACCCCCGGGTCCCTGCGCATTTTAGCGAAATTATCTTGATGGAGCCTGACTACCTGTAGCAAGATCTCCTCTGGGACTCCTTGTTCCCGTAGGGTTTCTCACAGGTCAGCCCTTGGTATTGAGTTGAATGCTGCTTTCAGGTCATTGAACGCAACATATGGGTGCCCAGCCTTTATTATTTCATACTTCCAGGCTAGACATGATGGTCTATAGACTTGGTGGATCGTACTTAACTTTGGTCTAAAACCTGTCTGATATGGTGAAATGATGTCATTTTCTAAAATCCAGTTTATTCAGGATTTGCCTAACAAAGACCTTTTGGAGGATGTCTATTAAACTTATGGGCCTATAATTGGCTTGATCATTTTTAGTACCCTTCTTATGGATGGTGACAATTTCTGCCCCCTTCCATGATTCTGGGATGGGTTCCCATAATGCCACTACATTGCTTAAGAGATTTACATACTGTATCCAGATTTCTGGGGCATGTCCCAGAAGGTCTCCTAGTATTTTGTCTGGGCCTGGAGCCTTTCCTAGTTTGATAGCTTCTATGGCTGGTCTAGTGCCATCATTGCTATCTGAAGAATCGGATTGGATGTTTTGTCAGAAAAACCCTTGAGGGGTGCACTAAGGTTTGGACCTGGCTCAAAGTCCCTTGAGTATAGGTCAGAGAAATGTCTGAACAATGTAGTTGGATCCAGAAAATGTTCTTTATCTGCCCTACCCCTTTAATGGCCCGTGCAAGTTTTCTCCAGCAGGAGGACTGGTCTTTTAGTTTGGCCGTAATTATAAGGTCATCCCAGGTGGCATCTTCCCAGCTCCATAGCGCTGCTTTTTATGTTCTAGTCTTAATAGCTTAATTTGCTTCATGTTGTTGGCTTTGAGGGCCACAAAAATAATCTTCGTTCGGCTAAAGAGTAATCTTTGTTATACCAGGGGGTATTAGGATGAATTTTAAGTCCTGGCTTTAAGTCTGTTTTTTGAGGTTGTTGAAGGACCGGATTAACTCACTTACTGGGTCTTGGCAGCAGGGGCACCGCCCAAGCCTTCCATACCCTTCATACGTAGTAAAAGGAGACACAGGAGCCTTCGTCTGCAGGAGGAACCCAGATTTATTCAAATATCTCAAGCTCGTCAGAAACAAGACAGAGGAGGCTGCTGCTTTACTCCGCAGCTTACAAGCCTTTTATAATTTTTCATCTCAGTCTTCTGGCTGTTAGTTCATTGTTTAATCAGGGCAGTGTTTGCAGTTGAAAACCGGATCCAGATGATGTTTGTAGATGGTGAACAACAAATAACACTACGGTGGGGGAGGACCTCGGGGAAATTTATAGACCTAGCTCTGAATACAATCCCCAAAGAGTCAGATAATAACAACAGGTATCAGAGGGTCTAGAGTGAAGAAAAGAGTTCAAAGGTATAGGATACCCACCCAACAGACCACAGCCCCTTACTTAACTAGAGGTCAACATGGTGAACACAAAGCCTCTCTAGTGGATGAGGAAAATACCCATCAGTCACCACTCGAATCCGCCCTTCATCATTTGGGATTTATCCGGACCACCCGTCTGAGAAAGTTTGTATTACAGTCAAAGGAAGACCTGGTGGTTAGGAGGTCCCCTTTGTTGTGTCAATTACAGTGTGGTCTACCACTCAATCTTGATGAGTGGAGAAAAATCATGGGACTGGGTTGTGCAGTGCATATAACTGTGAGTGAAGAAAAGAAACCAAGAAAGGGTGTGTTAAAATTGGTTTAGAGAGCACAGAACAACCTTTACAGTTAGTGTTGTTCACTTAATCTGTATGGTAGGACAGCCTCACCCCACCTGGCAGTGGCTCAGGGGCTCAGGGGAAAAGTGAAGCACCGCTCTGTCCGTCGGTGCTCCGTGGCCGGCGTCCTAGCCGACCACGGACTGTACTGTAACTGTAATGGCATTTGGATCCTACAGGTGACTTTTCGCACTTGTTTTTCTCACATTTCTTGTTGTCACTTTTTATTTCTTCTTATTTTTTCACCTTCGTGCAGTAGCACCAGTTTTATTTTCTTGGTCCTGATGAAAGCAAGGACGCAATAGTCCAACATTGCTGAAACATGTCGACCTGACTTCACCTCAGACGGTCTACCTAACTTGACTGCCTCAGGAAATACCTTTTAATCTTGGTATTGAGAGCATCCTCTGAATAAAGGTTGTTCTGTGCTCTCTAAACCAATTTTAACACACCCTTTCTTGGTTTCTTTTCTTCACTCACAGTTATATGCACTGCACACCCCAGTCCCATGATTTTTCTCCACTCATCAGGATTGAGAGGTAGACCACACTGTAATTGGCACAACAAAGGGGACCTCCTAACCACCAGATCTTCCTTTGACTGTAATACAAACTTTCTCAGACGGGTGGTCCGGATAAATCCCAAATGATGAAGGGCGGATTCGAGTGGTGACTGATGGGTATTTTCCTCATCCACTAGAGAGGCTTTGTGTTCACCATGTTGACCTCTAGTTAAGTAAGGGGCTGTAGTCTGTTTGTAGATGGTGACCTGGTCAAGGCTTGGTACACAAATCATTGTTCACTCGGCTTGATCAAGGCTCAGTCTTTCAGGTCATTGTTTAATCACCTTTATCAAAGCCCGGTCTTTCAGGTCATTGTTTAATCACCCTGATCAAGGCCCAGCAGTCAGACCATTGTCCAGATAACCTGATCACGGTGTCAAGGATGTTTACCAGGCTGGGAGCAGGAGATGGAAAACAAATCATTTACACAGGGTGTGAGTGTCCCATGGCTTTCTGTTGAACTGTAAGAACAGGGGGGGTTGGGTTGGCGACAGTTCCTGGGCAGAAATGCAGGCTGCAAGATGGCTGTTGTTGTGTTAGTTAGATTTTCCTCAGGCATCAGCAGAAACAACCAGGTGGGTTGTGTGGAAGTGACACGAGATGGCAATGAAAAAGCCATGGAGTCTCGGTACAAATGGTGCCGATCAAAAGAACACTTTTCCTCATTGTGTTAGAGAGGTCTTAATGCTCTTGGCCAGACGATGGTGAATGTGTGTTATAGGTATCAAATCCGGGCGAATGTTGCCATTAGGGGTGAGAGCGTTGCAGAAAACATTGTAGATACAAGTGAGAGGCTCAGTTTGATTGAGAATGGTAGACCATTGAACTGATCTACAGTTGTTACTCACTGACAATTATGGGGGGCTATTCCTAGTTACAGTGGTGTGAGTGACAATCAGCCTCCCTGTCAGGTTTAAACAAAATAGAAAATGATCACTTCTTTCTGTATAGTCCACCTTGAAGTTGTTAATGTATCCCCAGTGTGCTGTACTCATCAGGATGTAATCTATTCTAGATTTGGTTGTGGCCCTGTTAAAGGTGTTCGAGCATTGGCTGTCAGAAGGCAGCCGACCGTTGCAAGCCCACAGCCCTCGTTCTGTGGTGAAGTAGACTATTTGCATGGTTGCTGTGGAGCACAGCACGGAGGAATTTGTGTTTATTGTGTAAATTCCTCCTGCCAAATCCTCATTCTTAAAAATTCTTTCTATCCCTAGTATAGGTTCATAATAGTAAATAAAGTCTCCACCGTGAGGACGAAACCCTCTAGATCTAAGGGTTGAAGAGCTTCATCTAACATATCTATAATTGATGATTCTTTCGAGAGCAATCTCGGTCTTATATAGATGTTAAAGACATAAAAATGGGTCTTGTTTGTGGACTTCAGCATTAATCCTAGTATGTCTGAAGAGCTAATGCTCAGCACTTCTACGGTTATGTTCAGGTTATTTTTTACCCATATAGCCAGCACACCTGATAGTCTCCCTTTCTTTGAGGGTAAAGCATCTATAATAAAGGTACTATAGCCTCATTTATGAGGAGATTCTTTTAACCAGGTTTCTTGAAATAGTCAGAGGTCGAAGTTCACTAAAGAGTTTTTGCTTTAGCCCTGCTTCATCCCAAGAGATAATCCTGATGTGTTCTGGGGGTATATCAAGGGCTCGTTCAAGTGACATATTTTCATTGGGCATTGTGCCCGATTATGTTTTACTATCTCTCTTTGTATAATCTACTATTGATTGGCCAGCAGTGAGAGGCGTACAGTCAATATCAAGGTTGATTGATATTAAATCAATCCTTCTTTTGGTGTTATCCTCGTTCGACAGTCAATTTACTAGGTCCAAGTTATCAGGTTCCAGGTGAGCTGCTAAAGGATTATCATTCTTCTCGGATGAAATTTTGTTTAGCTTGAATCTAATTCTAGATTCCTCCAGGGAGTGTGTGCGTAAATCCAGGGCTATCAGGCTGCAATTAATTTGGACTGAAAGTTAGTTTTATGTCATACAAATACCCAATTTCGGACTGGAGTTGTTCGGTTTTGGTTATGTCTGATCTTCTGAGAGATAAACAATGAGGCCTATATCTGATCTAATGTGCTACTTTATTCTTTAAAGAATCCTCATCTTCTCTATCGCCCTGTTTTACTTTGGGAACATTTCTCATAAATACATTGTTAACACCTTTTGTGTATTGATTGGGATACATGGCTTGTTGTTGGGCAAGATAAGGCCTTGTTGTTCCTGCATGCCTGTGGTTCTATCAGACCCTTTTGATCTGTCATGTGGTTTGGCCACCTGTCTTTAATTAAGGTCGGATTAGGGACATTTGGAGTGTAGATAATCGTATGTGCTTTGTGTATTGCTTCCTCCCTAGTTATAACAGGCTTTCCTAGCCTCCATTGCCTACCAGGTGTGCTAGACAGTGCGCATAGGTTGTTAATTCCATGCCCTGATATTGCTGATGGATGGTTGGAATCAGTTGGGTAGTCAGCACATTGGGTAGAGGATACAGGCTTGAGTAGTTTTTAAGTTCTCAAGGGTGATATTCCATATAGCTTCTCACATTGTCACTTTTGGCGCTGCTATCATGTGAGATTAAGACTTTTTTTTAAGGCTAATACCTCTTCCATCAGGTGGTGTAGTTTTTGATGTAACTCTGTAGTGGATTCAGTGCTTTCTAACCTCTGAGTTTCTACCACCTTGTCCTTAGGGGGAGCATCGTGTACAACGCAGTGTTTACACCGCAGTGCCTTTACAACAATGCCATTACAACGCAAGTCGTTACTACGACTTGTGCTGGATGGCGCTGTTGGACAAGGAATGTTGTAATTTTATATTCAAACACCTTCCCTACTGTTACGTGGACTGGTGTTGGAATATAAAATTATAATATTCAAAAATCCGCGCCCTCCAACGCAAGTCGTTGTAACGACTTGCGTTGTAATGCTCGCAATGTCAACTACTGCGATCTAAAAGATCGCGTTGTACTGACATACATCCGTCCTTAGTACTACATGGGTTAGGCTTGTATTTTTGGGTCAGATTTCCCAATCCTATACTTCTTTAGTCTTCCAATTTGGTTAATGGTGCATATCTATTTGTGCAGTTGATTGTTATCATCTCACTGTCAGTGTTCCCATCTGTGGTTGAGGTTAAAGCAACAGACTTGGCTGCGCCGATTTGGGGAGAACTGCCCACCCCGTGGTTCGGGGAGGATGTAGAAAGGGTTGGAACCTGTGACTGTATCTCATCAGGGGTATGGTACACAATAATAATTTGTGCGAAGGGTTTTAGGACGTTAGTCTTCTTCTGTTTATTATAAAAGGTAGTTATCTTTTTTGTACCTTCACTAGTCAATTTCTTCCCGTTGGATAATATCGTTTCTACCTCCTCAATTAGGTCATCAATCGCAGCTAGGATGCAGTTATCTGAGACTGTTTTCTTGTGTTTTACTGTCTCTGGAATTTTACTCTTTCCTGCAACAGACTCAGTAGCCTTTCTTTTGCTGATATCCAATGAGTGCTACAGTATGTTCCCTACACAAATCAGCACTTCAAGCAACACTTAAATGATAAGTAGCAAATTTTAAATAGTATGACACAATGAGAAACAGAGTTTTTAGTTCAAAAACCCAACTCCCCACACCAGTTCAATAAACTAAGGTTAATGGTCTTGGATGGGTTCCAATTCCAAGTTAATCACCTACTTGTGAGCGTGGAGACGTTGATCACACAGTGAGAAGAGCCTCTTCCTGTCTCTGGCAGGCACGTACGGGAGTACAATGCCACATTTGTGATGCTGGGACGGCTGGCTCCGCCTCCCACGTCTGAGTGGAGGATGCTGGGGGACCGAGTCCCATCCCAGCTGACTGCCACAAAAAACTGGTGGGGTGCACGGGCCTTGGACTGCCCTTCTGTTAATCCTGCGCTGTGGGAAAACAATGCTGTCTTCGTGGTGCCGGGAGGGCTGGTTCCACCTCTCGTGCCTGAGTGGAAGATGCTGGGGGACCGAGTCCCACCCCAGCTGACTATCTTAAGAAACTGGTGAGGTGCAGGGGCCTCGGACGGCCCTTCTGTTATTCGTCAGTTCCCTCCGAGACCAAAGCCTCCTCCCCCTCCCGTTGAATTCATAAAAAATTAAATATACAAAACGAATGTATCAGAAGGGTACAACAAAAATATATCAGAAGTATCAATCGTTTCATTGTAAATGTGTGCCCTCGAATATAGATTCAACAGTATCAATCGATCAGCATTTCGAGGACAGAATATTAAAAATAAAATATCAACAGGTAAAAGCGTCAAGCTTTTCTATACCTAACTCCAAGCAAATAAATACCTATGTGGTACATATATTTTTGAGGTACGTAGATGCGGGGTTATGAATAGTAGATTTATACTTCCGTATGTGCACTTACCTTTTGATATATTGCCCCTCGATTTTCTGTCCTAATATTAGTTTGCCATGATATTTTTGGTGTCTATATTCAGTAGTTCAATCCAAGTCACTCCAGTGTACACATAATATTATGGGAATGATGGCAACAGGACTACATTTGTGTCATATGGCCTGCCCTTATGTCATAACTACAATTACAACATATATCCCTAAACAGGATATAAATATAACAAAAATACATGATAGAATGTCGTTGGCCTACTTTGACTAGCGTGGCGTGACCATCACCACAACTGGACAGTTTGGTGGAGGAGCTCTCTGGTCAAAGACTTTCAACAACAGAGTCAGTTGAGGCTTCCCTATCAGAAGCCCTGCAGTTCCACCACATTTAAAAAGGGCACGAGAAACGTGTGTTTGGCTGAATAGATCATCTGTCAATTTTTGGCGACGCCACATTCCACCAAACTCCAAATAAAAATTAATTAACATCCCAGTGCTTAATCGCAGAGAATTTTAAGTACAGAAAGCTCATAGCCTACTTTAGTCAGTCTACATTTTGAAATATAATAAGTGATCTGCATTTTAAAATGTAATAAGTGAATAAAACGCTATGCTTCTGTGCCACTTTACTATTTTTAACCAGTGCATGAAATTCTTTCACGTTGCCAACAAACCTTAGAAAACAAATCGACTCTGTGCCTTGGAAGCAGTATTATTAAATGTTAAAGAACAAACCTATTAACAGGGTCTCATTGTAAGCATATCAATTAGTGGGGAATGTATTAACACCTGGTTCTGAAATTCCGTGCTCCAGTCTGGGCTAAATGTACCTTTTAATTGATTTCCATATATTTAGCATTTTTTGTTTTGACAGACGTAGATTTTCTCGGAATCTAAAAACTGTACAAATTGCTGAACATTTGCTTTTCACTTTTTCTTGTCTGGTAAAATGATCTTCTCAAGAAAAACAGTGGCATCTTTTGCTGATTATACAATTGATGGACATCTGTTGAGAACCAAGCAAGATGTGACTGGATATATCATCATGGAACACTGTC
The DNA here is from genome assembly GCF_964263255.1 of Lissotriton vulgaris. Taxonomy (NCBI): domain Eukaryota; kingdom Metazoa; phylum Chordata; class Amphibia; order Caudata; family Salamandridae; genus Lissotriton; species Lissotriton vulgaris. The sequence continues at coordinate 708,555,265 of NC_141698.1, forward strand.
TGGCATTCTTTCGGAGTTAGCATTTGTACTATGAAAAACCTGCTGCTGCCCCTGGAGGGCAACCAAAAATCATGAAAAAGGAATACTGTTTTCATTGTAAATAATCTGTCCACCCACCTGCTAAATGGTGCACAAAACTCAATTGAATGTCAAAACCAGTTTAGTTCAGTCCCCACTCCTCCAGGTTTACCTTTAGAGAACTAAATTCAAGGCGATTGGGATAATTTTAAGAACGATGTAATATTCCACTTCAACAACATTTTCGATTTTATATAACGCTCAAGATTGTTATATTTAAACTTTGTCAATGGCAGTTATTTAAAAATTGCACAATGCGCCAATGAAAAGCAAACCCATTTTCTTACAGATAACACCATGTATTTGCCCCTCTAACAACACAGTAGAAAACTTATTTTACAAGTTGTGCAAATATTAGGACCCTCATTATGAGTTTGTTGAAACAGGAGGATAGAGTATTTACCAAGTGTCGTGAATACCATTCACCCAGGGTGATGTATTTACCAGGTGGGGTAAATACCTACTTTTTAACTGGAAAATGAGGCATAACATGCGGAATCAGATTTTAACACACTAAGGGGCAGATTTACAAGCTCCTTGCGCCTTATTTACGCCACTGTTGCGTCACTTTTGTGACGCAGTGGCGGCGCAAATCCTGCTCCATGGTGCGGGGGTACTTACAACGTGACGCATCTGGGAGATGCGTCATGTTGTAATGCCCTTCGCCACATGTAGGCGTTTCTGCGTAAGGATTGACGCAGCGTTAACTAGATAGGGCCCCCAGAGCATTGCTGGAGCTACGTCGCGCTTGCGACTCAACTCCAGCAATGCGTCACTTTTACGGCACAGATGCGTGACGCATCTGTGCCGTTTTTGCCCCATGGTGCGCCACATTGTAAATGCGGTGCATCCATGATGGCAGAGCTGTAGTGCACAGTAACTGGTGCATCCCTGTTGATTTGCACGATGCGCCAGTTATTGTAAATATGCCCCTGAATTACGTGTGATTTGCTTTTTTTCAGAGACTTTTCCCTGATTAATTCCCGCGAGGTTTGACCTGCCAAATTTGATCAGGGGAAAAGTGTAAAGATGTGATAATTATCACATAACTCTTAATTTAGATTCCTGTTTAAAGGCTTTTTGAACAGGCTTCATAATTTAGCCTGGAACTCGTGGTGAGGGCAAAAGTGTCTTGTTTAGAGTTTGGCGGTTGGGATAATCTAGCCGAAATTTAGCGGATATCTCTTCTGCTGTATCACAAGTGCATTGTAGCCTCATTGGAGTAAATATTGGATTTTCTACACCCAATGGGACAATATTTTGTAAACGAGATTTAGGACACTTCATACAATGTTATGACACGCAACCATAGTCAGACTACATCTGAAATTAACAACACCCTTATTTGTGCAATTAATATATATAATTAAAGTCATGAAACTTTACACTTAGGATTGACCTGCTTTTGCAACAGGGCATCATAAACGAATGTAATTGTTGCATTCCCTGACATAAAAACAATGAAATGGCTTTCCATGTTTAACTTCTTTAGATACATAAGGGTATACTGCCTTAACAGGCTGTCTGTTAACCCTGTGTATTATAGATACTCATTGCAATGCAAGACCAATGGTTGTGACTGAGCGACTGAACGCATTGACTGAGCGAGTGGGAAACTACATAAATGAGATAAATCCTTCATAGGCCCTGTTGCTCCCTGTTCTGCTCAACTTGAGTGTGCAGGGATGGGCAGCATGAATTTACGAATGCTGCCTTGGGGTGCTAGGTTAAGTTGAGTGTTCACTGTTCGAAATGTGTGTTTGTTTGGATTTCACTTACTCTATCACAAAGACCAAATTCTCTTGCCTCTTCCATCCAGCTTGGGAAGCTTTCTGAGCACTGTGTTTCTAGAAATATATATTACATGCCAAGTCACTTTCTCAGCTGGAACCAGCTCTCTGCCATGGCCTACTCCACAGAAACACTTTGCTGTGATTGTGCACAAAGTCAGCATTGACTTATTGCTGATGTTCTGTCTCTCTTGCTGCTGCTGGCCTCCTCTTTGGTGGTTGCATTTCCTGAAAAGAAAGAGAAATTCCTCCATCTATTGGACTTTATCCGCCAACACTAACAGAGGTGTGGGCCAATATCAGCTGTGGAGTGAGTCTTCCTGTCCTTATACTGCCTTTGTTTCCTAAACGTATATCCCATACTCTATCCACCTTCAAGATAATGGAGTTGGAGATGGTGATTTGTGCAATAGTTCCTTTGAACCGCGACAACCCCTGAGGAAGTGAAACACGAAACACATCAGGCTGCGGTTTCATGCTTTTATGGACTGTAAAGGAAGGTTGTTCATACCAATAAAGATGCTTTTACGGGGAAAAGCGTATGTGTGTAGAGTGCAACTTACTGTTGGGCACCTCATGGAGCGTTAATATTGAAGGCGGCTTCCCAGTCGCCGAGCAAGCACCACCTCAGATTCACAGAGGGCCACAGAGTTCTGATATGCTGGGATCGCTAATGTGGAACTCACATACATGGATTGAGAACAACCAGCTTTCCTGGGGGCTCATTCAGAGCCTTGATTTGAGCATTTATTCAAGGAGCATCCATTTGTGGATTGAGATCGGACTTCATCTCCCACAAAACGCAATTCTCTTACAAAGCAGCTTATACACAGCGTACGATGTGGATAATTACGGAGATGTGGCACACCCATGTTCCTTTGAACCACGACAGCCTGTGAGGAAGTGATGCACGAAACGCATCAGGCTGTGGTTTCATGCTTTTATGGACTGTAAAGGAAGGATGTTCATACCAATAAAGATGCTTTTAAGAGGAAAAGTGGTTGTGTGCAGAGTGCTGCTTACTGTTGGTCACCCCATGGAGCATTAATATATATATATACATGTGACCAAGGGCCCACGGGCCCGAGACGCATCGTGCTGTTGTTGCCTCATCTGCACAATAAAATTTAACCCGAAGCCAGATCCTGTGGTCCGTCTCTCTCTTCTTGCTTCGCCGATCGGGGGAGATTGGAAGTGGCATTTGTGGAGTTGCTGTTATATATATATATATATGGGTGTGTGAACAAGAGTACGCTAGTACTCGAAACGTTACATTTTTGAAAGGCACGTGAATAAAATACAACTTGCCTGGATAACGTGGGGTCTGCCTCTTCTTTCGCCGCTTGCAAGTGGAGGTCTGAAGATTACGTGATATATATATATATATATATATATGCAAATCCAGCCCGTCTCCAATGTGCTTGCCGTCAGAAAGGCACCCAGACAACGAAATTAGCACTCCGAGGCAAGTTGTACTTCAAGCTGCTAAATTTATTTCCACAACATGTGGATAAAAGCTGTCATCAGACGCGTTTCGGGCACGTCCGTGCCCTTGCTCACTGGTGTATATATATATTTATTTTTTTATGAGCTCGATAACAAGTTGTGAAGTCCCTTTGGTTTCCTAAAGAAAAGTATTTAGGGGATACACCCCACTATAGTACTGACAGGAATTTAGAAAAATTCATTTTCAAACATAAGATGACGGGACTTTTTTTAATTCTTGATTGATTTAATGAAATGAGGTGTGCACATGAATAATGAAATGTTTGTTGCTGTCAATGTTTTTAAATTTGCACTAGAGCACTTTATATTCGCCATTATAACCAATGCAATGTATGTATAAGACTACACTTCAAAATGGCCACCGCTTTCACTGTGATTCACCATCGTTTATGTTGTTGGAAAATGAAAGGCTGGAAGTGGTTTAAAATGGCGATCATTCCTATGCACAAACTGACACTGACAAAGCTTTTACAGCAAAACGCGTCTGTCGAGGGTGAAGGGGGTTTGAAATAAATAATTCTACAACTGGATACTCGCGTGCTTGCCGTTTATCAACTGGACTGGTTGATTTGTGCTGCTGTGTTTAAGCATCTCACCAACGCTGGCTAACAGCACCCGGGACGCTGTGGAGCGACGGCGGTGGAGGACCGGTGTTGTAATTAATTTTGGCCGTTTGCCCCGAGGAAATATGAGCGGATGGATTAAAAGGAGAAACGGACATCGGTCTCCTACAAGCAAGGACTGCATGATAGAAGAGCAAACGGGTCACCCACAATACGAGGTAAGACGCGAGGAGGACGCCTGCAGACCGCGGGCTTCTGACAAGCGCCGACATCGATTGCGGTGAGTGAACCCTGTTTTGTCTCTGAATCCGCTAAACATTAAACACGCTCATCCTTTGTCCAGCGAGGTACCGAACAACTATTTCAAACCCCCATGAAGTGAGTGGAACACCACCGCCCGGGAATACGGATATTAGAAAAAAAAGTGCACACTTTCACAAATAACAGTTACAATGGCAAATATGGGAGAAATAACTGGAGCAAGGGAGGCGGATGCAAACGCAATGTTTATGTCTGTAACTGACAGACCGGCTAGAACGACCGATACCACCACGCTGACAACAACAACCAGCAGCCTTAAAAGCTTGTTCCAAAAATTAGAAAAGCTGCAAGAACACGAAGTCAAAAAGTGGTGGGAGGCTACCTCCCTAGAAAGATACATAGACTGCAATAGAATCCCCAGGTATCTCCGCAAATATACCATACCGTCCTATGAAAATCCCGACCCAGCCCTTTTAAAGGACTGGGCTGAGTATACGGCAGAGTCATCTAAAGGGATGGTCCGGATGCTCATTAAATATGCATTAAAGACATAGCGAACCTGGAGGAAACGATTGCGAAAGAAAAAGACACCAAAGCCAGCGATGAGTTAAGAACCGTCATGGCAAAGAGATTAAAAGAATATGAAATGGGCATTCGAAAAAGAAAACAAACAAAATTTCAAAGGGACGAACAGGACTATCTATCCGGCAGGATTTTAACGTTTGTACGGAAGTTCGATGCCACAAGAAAATGGTGGAACAACTGCTGTTGAAACCGAGGAGTCGGAGGTGGAAACATCAGATGGGGAACAAACTGTGGTCCCCGTAACCAAAGAAAAGGAAATAGCGAAACCTTTTTTGGACGAGTACCAAGTAATGAAAGAAACCCGCCAGCGACCACAATTACGAAACCATCCCCCCCAACAAAGCCAAAGAGGAGGACAAGGCGGGGGAAGAGGCACAAGGGGAGGTTCTCAGGCAACAACCACCCCGATGATAACACGGAGTGTATCCAACCGAAGGAGAAGATGAATCAAATGAAAGACAATAATATCATCAACTTGTCAAAAAGAACTCTGACGGGGAATGAAGTTAAGGTACTGAAGAAAGGTTTAAGCTTTTGCCCGGCAAGTGAATTTAATCTTGTGGATACAAAAATAGACTTGTTTAGATACATAAGAAAACTGAAATTCAAAAAGATTTTCCTCCAACATCCAAAAAAAGTGCAAGTGGGAACACATTTAGATTTAACCACTGTGGAGTCCACGGATGAGACTACAGAAGATACTCTTTTGAATGTTTTGCTGACTCCTACACAAGAACTTCAGAATCACGAGTCACTTTTGGAGGATGGTGATCATGTATCTACAACACAAGTGAGGGACCCAAGCAATCTGAAAAAGAAATCTAGAAAACTGCCCAATGCGTCCCATGATGCTATTGATGTTTTTAATGAAGCTATAACAGCAGACTTGGATAAAATGGGAAGTGACAAAATGGACATTAGGACTTCCAACATCACTAGCAGGGAATGGGAAGTGATAAAATCTCTCAAGAATGACAAAACGGTTGAGATAAAGCCCTCGGACAAAGGTGGGAATATTGTTATTTTCAGTAAGGAGAATTACAAACAAGAAGCACTAAGGCAATTAAAAGACACTGAGTGGTATATCACTGTAAAGAAAGAACAATGTATAAAAAGTACCATGGAATATCAGACACTACTAAATGGGTGGAAAGAGGATGGTATGCTTAGTACAGATGAATATAATTTTCTCCATTGTGAATTTCCAGTATTGTCCACCTTTTATCACTTGCCAAAGATTCACAAAAATGCCAAAAGACCACCAGGGAGGCAGATAGTATCGGCAATTGACAGCCTTCTAGAGAATACTTCTCGCTTCATTGACTCTTATCTTGCCCCTATAGTGAAGGACTTACCCTCATATGTGAGGGACACACAGGATTTCCTTCGCATAATGGACAGCATCTCATGGGAACCAAACATGCTTTTAATAACACTAGATGTTGTTAATCTATACACATGTATAGATCACGAAAGTGGACTGAGAGCGACAAAGTGGTTCCTGGATAGGAAACAGGATAAATTTCAGACACACAGTGGCATGTTATTGTGTATGATGAGATTCTGTTTGTATAACAATTTTTTCCTTTTTTCTGGCCAACTGTATAAACAAATAAGGGGTACTTCTATGGGCTCGTGCTTCTCCCCCAACTTGTTCGTGGGCTGGTGGGAGAGGCACGAGGCATGGGGAGGAACCAACGAAATGTGGAGTGAAAAGATTTTAATGTGGACAAGATATATAGATGATCTTTTTATTGTTTGGCGTGGGGATAGAACCTCGGCGGCGGAATACATCTTCACCCTAAACAATAATGATCTTAATCTAAGATTCACCACTACCATCAGTGAAACTAGTGTATATTATCTTGACTTGGAGGTATTTGTGGAGAATGATAGTCTCCACACTCGACTCTATAGAAAACCGACGGCTGACAAAGCCATGTTACACGCGGCAAGCCGCCATCCTGGGAGTCTGATTAAGAATGTACCATATGGGGAATATCTGCGCCTCAAAAGAAACTGTTCAGCTGAAAAAGATTTCCAAAATGCAAAAAAAGATGCGAGCAATAGGTTCCTAGCGAGGGGCTATTCCAAGTGCATTTTGCAACAGGCAGCTGGAAAAGCATCAGCAATTAATAGGAGGGATCTCCTAGTGGTGCAAGAGGCACAGACTGAAAATGATCAAGTGAGAATGATCACCACATATAACACCAAATCAGGTGATCTAGTCCACACCTTCAAGAAAAACTGGCACATTTTACATACGGATAACATCTGGAAGAAACATTTGTCAGATAGGCCGATGATAACTTATCGACGATGCCAGTCCCTATCAGACCATTTAATCCACAGCCACTTCTCCCCTCAAATTGAATCCCGGCCATAAACAGTATAAAGGGGTTCTTTCCGTTCTTGCGCTGCATAGCCTGTAAGTATAGTAAAAAAGTCAAAGAGTATCCAGGAAGTACGGGAGATGAGAAACAGAATAGGAAAATCACTAAACACCTAAACTGCAACTCTGACTATACGATCTATTGTTTAGAGTGCCCATGCAAGAAACATTACATAGGTAGCACTATCAACCCCACTAAACTGAGGATGCTGGAACATATGAGAACTATCGCGAATAAAGACAAATCCGGTCCGGTAGCTCGCCATTTTGCCGAATTCCATCGAAGCAAAAGCGATCTTCTCAGCTTTTACTGTATAGACCAAATCAAACGCCTAGAACGCGGTGGGGACAGGGAAAAAGCACTACGCATCGCAGAATCTAGGTACATCATGGACCTCAAAACAATGACACCATGGGGTCTTAATAATGATGAGGAGATGTGGGTGCACCTGTAGATGAAGACGAGTTGCTCTCCAATGGTTCAAAACTGGAAAACAGTAATAGGAAGTGCTATTTCTATACTTAAAAACTCCAGAAATGTAACATTGTATATATCTTTATCAAGTAGTAGTAGGATTCGAGCCCATATAGGGCGAAACAATGAGCTTGATAACAAGTTGTGAAGTCCCTTTGGTTTCCTAAAGAAATGTATTTAGGGGATACACCCCACTATAGTACTGACAGGAATTTAGAAAAATAAATTTTCAAACATAAGATGATGGGACTTTTTTAATACTTGATTGATTTAATGAAATGAGCACATGAATAATGAAATGTTTGTTGCTGTCAATGTTTTTAAATTTGCACTAGAGCACTTTATATTCTCCATTATAACCAATGCAATGTATGTATAAGACTACACTTCAAAATTGCCGCCGCTTTCACTGTGATTCACCATCGTTTATGTTGTTGGAAAATGAAAGGCTGGGTGGGGTTTAAAATGGCGATCATTCCTATGCACAAACTGACACTGACGAAGCTTTTACAGTGAAACGCGTCTGTCGAGGGTGAAGGGGGTTTGAAATAAATAATTCTACAACTGGATACCCGTGTGCTTGCCATTTATCAACTGGACTGGTTGATTTGTGCTGCTATATATGTATATATATATATATATGATAGCTCCAAAACTTTCTACCCAAATCCTTAGGTCAAAGAAAGACGGCAGCACTCACGGGTTCTTTTGGAGATTTTCAGCAAACTTTAATTCAAGATAGACAAACGCGTTTCGGGAAGCGTCCCTTCCTCAGTGTCATGGGTAAACGCGATGCAGGCGCCATTTTTAAAACAATCGAAAACAGTGCAATGACTATCGAAAACGGACAACACTATTGCGCGACTGTGAGCGCCATCTTAGAGTGTATGTTTGTTACAATATTGAGCCAACATTATTGGTGTTTAACCTAATACAGTACATTTCCATAACAAATGCGCATTGTGCTTTCAGATACACATTTGTTTGCCATACTGCCGTGTATCGGCAATGATGTCTCAACATTAAAGAGACTAGTCCAATGTAACCGTAGTCATGCAATTACTGTTATGTTGGCAGAGTTGAATCAGTGTGCATACCGTGCATATCTCCTTCATGCTCCTGATATATGAGGAAAACGTGTCAATCAAGGATGTATGACACTAGGGCCAGTATGGTCAAATTTGAATGTCGCACATACTGTGCTTACAAAAATATAGAATATATATATATATATATATTACCTACTGGCGGTCGCCAGTAGGTAGTTATAGTAAGGACCTAGTTTCCATAGGAAATACGCAACATTCTATTTGGAATGACTTTGGCGTCAGTGGATGAATCTTGGCAAATTTCTCCAAGAAAATGGCCTGCTCCGCTCCGCTCCTTCCCTGAAAGTTTGGGGGTGATTTGTGAAGCAGGGGCCGAGTATAAAGGGGGTCCCAAAACATGTCTTCCCCATGCAATTTTCCATAGGACCTTTAGCCAGGACTACAGCCCGAACGGCTGAACGGAATTACACCAAATTTGGCAGATCACGCTTTTTGGTAAATGGTGTAAATCCGTTCAGTAGTTCCTGAGAAAATCATAAGTAAAATCATAAGTATATCTATAGGCGCTTGCCGTACGCGTACCGTACGCGTACAGGTCCGCGTACGGTATGCATATGTATGCGTACCATCCCGAACACGAGCTGCATGCTGATTTGCTGTCAACGGTCTGTCAACACTCCAAACCAGAAAGTGTTGGCAGGCATCTTGTGCCTCGGTAGACTGAGGCACAAGAAAGCAGAAAAACAAACGTGTAGAATGCAAAAAAGGGGCAGGGTAGAAACACCCTGACCCCCTAGGCCTGCCCACAAGGACCCCCAAGGGCAATTTGTTTTTTTAAAAAACCCGGTCTGCTTTTTTGCAAATTACCACCCAGTGGGGCATAGTGAAAAAGAACTGTAGGGGGCCCCAATCCCCCCACACTGCCACGGGGACCGCCACCCCGGAGCAAAGAAATGCAGCCCCCAGCCGCATACTTGAGGCTCCTGGTGGGCTAGTTGGCCCCCAGGGACCTCCAGTATGCAAGGGAAATTAGTTCCCCCTCTGAAAAAAAGCACCAGGGGGCTGCATTGCAGAGAGGTGTAAAAAGCGGCATGGCCTCATTACACCTCTCTGCAACGCAGCCCCCTGGCGCATACTGGAGGTTCCTGGTGGGCTAGTTGGCCCCCAGGGACCCCCAGGGACCCCCAGTATGCAAGGGGAATTAGTTACCCCTCTGCAAACGTGCACGTGGGCTGCGTTGCAGAGAGGTGTAAAAAGGGTTGTGGCCTCATTACACCTCTCTGCAATGCAGCCCCCTGGCGCATACTGGAGGTTCCAGGTGGGCAAGTTGACCACCATGGACCCCCAGTATGCAAGGGGAATTAGTTCCCCCTCTGCAAACACGCCAGGGGGCTGCGTTGCAGAGAGGTGTAAAAAGGGGCATGGCCTCATTACACCTCTCTGAAATGCAGCCCCCTGGCTCAGACTGGAGATTCCTGGTGGGCTAGTTGGCCCCCAGGGACCCCCAGTATGCAAGGGGAAATAGTTCCCCCTCTGCAAACGCGCCCGGGGCTGTGTTGCAGAGAGGTGTAAACAGGGGCGTGGCCTTATTACACCTCTCTGCAACACAGCCTCCTGGTGCATGCTGGAGGTTCCTGGTGGGCTAGTTGGCCTCCAGGGACCCCCAGTATGCAAGGGGACTTATTCCCACAACTTAGAACACTCTACAGGGCGCGTTTGCACAGTGGTGAAGGTAGGGGGCGGGGCTTGAGGTGATGTGAGTGCAAACATGCCCTGAGGCGCGTTTTAAGTTGGGGAATTAATTCCTGTCCAATCCAGAGGTCCCATAGGGGGCAACTAGTCCAACAGGTATCTCTAGTCAGCGCCACGAGCTGTGTTGCAGAGTGTTGTAAAAAGGGGGTGTGCCCTTTGAACACCTCTCTGCAACACAGCTGCCTGGCGCATACTGGAGGTACCTGGTGGGCTGGTTGGCTCACAGGGGACCTCAGGATTGAAGAGGAATTAATTCCCCAATCTAGCTCACTACTATGCCTGAAAAGTAAATTTAACTGTACTTACCAGTAACTTGAATTTCCTTCCATAGGATACCATTGCCTGATATATAAAATATATATTAATTTAAAAAAATATTAAATTAAAAAAATATTACAATTTCAATATTTTTAAAAACATTTTTTTTCAATTTATGTTAAAAATATGTAATGCAATTTAAAAAATAAAATATCTAAAAATAAATATTTTAAATTATGTAGTAAATCAGTATAAAAGAATATATAACAATTAATACATTTAAAAATTATCATTTACAAAACCTTTGAAATTCACTGAAAAAAAACTTAGGTTTAACACACGTTAAAGTTAGAAATTAGCATTTAAAAAACCTTAGAAATTCACTAAAAAAACCATAGGTTTCACACATGTTATTGTTAGCTGGACATTTCACTCATACAAAAAAATTGAAATTCCCCCGTTATAGTTAGTTCAGTTAACTATAACTTGCGCGCCCGCAATGCACTCTGATGATGTCACATATTACATCACTCATGACATGGTCAGTGACATCACTCATGACATCACTGATGACATCTCAAATATAAGTTATATATAACTTGTATCATTAACAGTATGCCTAACCTGTACCACTCTGAGAACGGTCCTACCATTCACATTGGTTGAACAAGGTGTGCAAATAATTGTGCATACAACTGTAACGTCTATCATTACATACTGGATGATTTTAATTAAGTATTTTCACTATTCGCACACCTGGATAACTACATTGCTGGACTACATGTTTGCCACCTCCATTCTTTTATTACTCTATAATTTATATTAGATCCAGGTAAATTATGAAACTTACCAGACCCTTTTACCACTTTTTTTTTTTACTTTTAGTTGAACTATTTAAACCACAGAAGCAGAGATTGCACTTGAACTTCGGCTTGAACCGTTTCCTTAAGCCAATTTTTAGCGAACATTGGACCAGATATAAAAAGCTCTACAAAAACCATGTGATTGGAAAAATCACAAGATTTGCCACCACAAAGAGCTCTTTCATGTGTACAAACCCCATTTGCGAGCTATAAAGAACTTTCAAACTCCCAAAATGTGCTTTGGGACAATACTGCACGATTATTAATCTGCATGTAAAGTATAATTGGAAGTGCTTAAATGGACCCTCTTAAAAATAAAAGCACTTTGGGACCAGTACAGAAAGAAAAGGCTACTGCAGGAGATCAAAAAAGCTATTGGGAGAATTTGATTTGTCCAGGGGCAGAGCCAAAATCTGAACGTGCTCAAAGGAAAAAAGGGAAAGCCGTAAGGAACTACAACAAGGAGGAAGTAAGGGAGGCACAGCATCAATCTCCCTCAAAGATTTCGTGGAAAAGCACTTTTGAAGGGTATTTTCCCCCGCTAAATTACCGGCTACAGAAGAAGGGGATGAATCATGGAAAAGGGGCTCCTCCTTATTTTTTGACGAACTCACGGTGGACTCTGTAAATCTGGCTAATCATTCGGTACAGTCTTTGATAGGACATAAGGGGGCAATAATGTCACCTCAACTTTCCTCATCACCGCGACTGCTATTACAGATGTCCGAGGAAGCACAAAGCCTGGGTTTAAGGCAAAACGATGAAGTAGCCCAAACCTCAGACGGAATATTAAATGGAATAGAAAGCCCGGTTTCACATGGAGCCAAGGGACCAGTGCATGAACAAAAATTTGGCGATACTAATGGTGAAAATCAATCCTTAGAGATAAATATGGAATCTTCGGAAACCCCCTCTATCTCAATGCTGGAGTTAATGTTAATGCTGCAGAATTCACTCCAAGGTTTGTTGGAAGTGACTATGTTAAACCATGACATTTTAAAAACTCAGAAAATGTACCTCTTCAAAAATCGAGGGAGAATTACATGGCATTAGGGGGCAAATGCCATCAATGTTAAGACCTGTCTCGGACCCTGTATCAATAGCCCCGGTGAGGGAAGGGGAGGAGGAGGTTGGAAATGTTTATCCCCCAATGGTTAACCATGATACTGATTCATCAACTACCAATCATGAAGTTTATGTTTCAAGATGGCCAATGTTGGTAAAAAGAAGGAGTGATTACATAAGTTATGGTTTACCAAAACGTGTGAGATTGGTAGAAAGAGATACACATAGAAAGGGTAAAACAAGTGTAAGAAAAAGAGAAGTGAGCAGAAGGAACGAATAGGAGTACCTGAACAAGAACCTAAGTTTGAACCCCCTAAAACATTGAGAGAAACAAGAATAACAAGAATAAGTGCAGAGAAATCAGCAAGGATGTTTGTAAAAAAGGAGACCTGTAATAGGAAGCAAAACCACAAGGATAAGGAGTCAAAAAACATGAATCATATGCCTCCCACGGTAGCAAGAACACCCTGCCCTATGGTTTCCCCTAAAGATAATGTATACTGGGGTATTAGCTCAGAGGAAGGGGCTAGAATTAACACTCAACAGTCACTGAGGGGACCTAGACTGGAAGGAGAGGAGGATAAAGGGAATAAGTGGCTTTACTTTGAACAAGCGAAAATGGGAAGGGGTGGGAAAAAAATGAAGAAGAGTTCTTATCTAAATAGATCCCACCTTCTTAACTCATTTGCCCACTGTCCAAATCTAAAAGGAATAGGATCTGAAGACCTTCGGCAGGTGGGATTTCAAGTATCTTGTGATGGTAAGGAGTTTACTAGGGTACAGCTCTATTCCGACCTGGTTAAAACTGCAATAATAAATGCAGAGAAGGAGATACGTAAAGAAGGGCTGGTGCCCAAAGAAGAGGTTGTACCAGAATATACTGCTCCGCAACAGAAAACATTCCTACGGTTCCATGCGGCCTAGGAAAGAAACAAATGAAGCTATCAGTAAATGAAGTGGACCAAGGGTTGGAAAACTTCAATATAGTAATAAATAACTCAGACCTGATGAAAGCCTGGAAGAACTGGAGCTATAGCACAAGTCCGGCAGGCCCTTCTCAGCGTTATTTGGAGGGAACATATTTTAACGGCCCACTGAGTGATGTAGAATAGGTAACGGGGAAGCCAAATGGCATAAAATTGGTCTCTTGGAATATAAATGGTCTCAGAACCCAGCTAAAGCAGGAATTTTTTTTTAAAAAGCTCACGAAAAACAATGAGATCATTTGTATACAAGAGACCTGGCTTTGTGGAGAGCCCCCTGCAGTTGAAGGGTTTCAACAAATCCATCATCCGGCGATAGAATCTAGCGCTGGCCGCGCTGCAGGTGGATCATTGATTTTATTATCTACAAACTTAGTGATTAGGGTATCCAAGTTACTTGTGACGTGTAAGTGGCTTTTGGGCTGTAGGATATCGCCAAAGTTTGCTGAAAAAAAATATGAAAATATGTTGATCATAAATGTTTATATGCAATGGGGCTCACAGGAAGAATATGGGGCCGAACTGGGATATTTTAGGAATGATTTGGATTCATTTAGTGATAAGTATGGGACTGATTTAATTTTGTTGGTGGGAGATTGTAACCATAAATTAAACCCAAAATTGCTAGATCTTTGGTACACAGACATTTTACATTCATATGATATAAAAAAGTAGAGTTCTCTGAAAATATAATACCAACTGATGCTGCAAAGCTGGGAAATTACTTAGCATCAAAAAGTCTCTTCTACTTAAACGGCAGGCTAGCTCAAGATTGTCCGGCAAAGAAAACCTTCAAATATGGGACTCATAATTTCCCTATTGTTTAGGTTTTTATGCTGGCATGGAACTTTGAACTAGTAACAGATTTTAGGATTAGTTCTTCGGAATGTAGCAACCATAATTTAGTAAAATTAGAGCTGGAAATATATCCACAGGCTGCTTGTGTCAAAGTCATCTTACAAGAGATGGACTGTCTGAAGCGGATAACTACTCGGTTATAGGACGTATTTATAGAACGGTTAACTAGACTGCAACAAAAGGTTAGGTTAGGATGCGTGAGCGGCCAAAATTTATCATGGTATGTTGATAAAATAGATCAAGTAGTCAAATGTATAAATATAGAATTAAGACCAGAAGCAGATGCACCCAAGGATAAAGAAAGGATGCAGGCCAAACAAGGAAACTGGATCAATATAGATTGCTTAAATAGGAAAAGAGATGTATGATTTTAATTAAGTATTTTCACTATTTGTACACCTGGATAACTACATTGCTGGAATGCATGTTTGCCATCTCCATTCTTTTACTACTTTATAATTTATATTAGATCTAGGTAAATTATGAAACTTACCAGACCTTTTTACCACTTATTTTACATTTCTCTGAATCATTTAAACCACAGAAGCAGAGATTGCACTTGAACTTCGGCTTGAAACGTTTCCATAAAAATAGTCCAAATACAACTCTTAAGCCAATTTTTAGCAAACATTGGACCAAATATAAAGAGCTCTACAAAAAACCATGTGATTGGAAAAATCACAGGATTTGCACGACAAAGAGCTCTTTCATGTGTGCAAAACTCATTTGCGAACTGTAAAGATCTTTCAGACTCCCAAAATGTGTTTAATGATCAATTCTGAATCAGAGGAGGGTGCGTGAAATGGGCGTCCCGTCCTAATTGCACACTGCAATGGCATGCATAAATGGTTGCAGTCACAAACCATTCATCAGTTACCAACACCTCAGATGAGGTGGCAACTGATTTGCAATGAGGAAGGTGCCTCCTGCAACACCTTCCCCTTTGTATATTGTCTCTGTAGTCTCGGGAGGCTTCGTCAGCAGTCCATGGGAACACTGGCTGCTCCCTATGATGTTTTCCAAAACTGAATTATTATTTTTATTTTTAAAGGCAGCTTCAACTCTTATTTGGGAATGCAAATACATGGATTGTGGTCTGCTGTTCACTGCAGGCCACTTTCGCTGTGTTTGTAGCCAATCACAGGCAGTCGCAATAGTTGCATGCTGAATAGATATTAATTGGTCAGGTTGTTCTGCCCTCTCCCCACCCCCCAAGTTGCGGATGCATATTTTGCAATGTGAACTATTAGTGCAAATTTAAAGACAGGTACCAAAAAGTCAGTGTTCAATATTGACTAGTCTTAATTGCCAGTCTTTTGATACATCTGTCCAATTGTGTTTTGTTACAGCTCAACTGGTTCCATTGTAGAATACAGGATCGCCCAAAATATATGCATTATATCACATCCAAGAAAGGCTGAGACAGCAGTCCAGTGGTCTTTCTTGATTATTTAGCTGCATAGAATGACCATTTTGATGGAGTCCAAATTCCCTATATGTGATCATACCCAACCAAATGTAATCCAGATAGCTGAGGAAATATGATTTTGGTGATCTAGAGCCACTAGCCATCTGTCCCACATTGAAGAATGTCACATCATCACTGCTAAAAAAAGCAAATTCTTTGCCTGAAAACAGGAAAAGAACCTGTATTTGAGAAACAGCTTTTACTCCACGGATTGAACCACACTGTGCCTTTACAACGTGGTCTGAACCACAAATGCTTTTTATAAAGCGTTCCTTTATTCTGAAAGTAGTTACAATGACTTGCCTAACGGAAGCGCCTTTGGACTGATGTTGGACTTTAAGTCCAACCCTTTCCCGACTGTTACACAGACTGGAGTTGGAATAGTAAATTGTACTATTACAACTCCAACGCTTTCTCTAAGGCAAGTCGTTGTAATAACTTGTGGGGTAAAGAAACGTGTTGTAAAGACGCTTTTGTGGTTCAGACCATGTTGTAAAGGTATGTGGGAAACATGCATGGTTCTGACATACATCCCCTGTATTCAGACCTCCATTGCGAACCCAGATCACAAAACAAAGAGTCATCGCCTGCCTGTTGTTTTTCTGTTCGATACCAAAAGTCAATCAGAAGGGTCTACCTACTCAATCCGAAGAGCGACTCTTTGATTCCCTCTTGATTTTAGACTTGTGGTGGGGGCTCATAATAAAGTTTACACAAACCACGCTCATGCAATTTCAATGAAGGTTTCTTGATGGTGACATATAGTCAGTGTAATTAACGAGAATCTCCAAAGAGTTACTGAGATGCTTATGTTAGGCGTGGGCTGAGAGGTCATATGGTGCCTCATACATGCCTAATGTAAAGCAGCAACCGCTTGACTGACTTTGAAACTTCCGACAGCAGTCATGACAATTCACCATGTCCTGTGAATGTTATTTCAGGAATAGGAGTGATCCAGAGAAAGAAGAAAGTCAGATCAAATAACCACAGAACTCAGGTTAGGATACGGCAACTTTTACAGTTCCGTGTCTATTCTTCCAGCCTCCCACTTCCATCTGAAGCCCTTTTTGGGTAAGGAGCATCTTTCTTCTCACAGTTAGTTGGGCAACAATTTATTACTGTTGTCAGTTGGTCAAGGAATGTCTGCTTAATGGATGAGAAAAAAAAAACATGAATTGAAGCATTGTATATAAATCTGAGGTCCCATGACATCCAATTTAGTTGCCAAGTAAGTCCATCCTGTTCAAAACGAGAGCACTACCATGGGTTAGAACCCCAAGTGAACATCAACACTCTTACTGGTAACAAATACAAGTGTAAGGGTCATGACAATATCAAATTGCATTTGTCTCTCTCGAGAACTGGTTCCTTCAACTGCATGTGCAGACAGAGGTACCACAGCGTGAATGGCCAAGTATATGTCCACCTGTCCATTAAACAGTCCTACATCTGTTGCAAACTGAGCTACCTTCAGCAGTGTGCACTCCAATGGGCTGCTCCCACTCTCTATCTATATACCTTTTCTCAACCTTGCGTGCATCCTCAGGAAAAGATTCTGTGCTAAACTTCTTTTTTCCAATCAGCTCATACTGCCACTGGCAACACTTATGTATGTCATTTTATGAAGCCTAAAGCACCACAACCGTTCCTGCCATAATAAACATGGCTTCTAGTTGAAACAGTTGACCCAAAAGCAGATTTTACAGACATTGTCAACGCCTATGAGCCAGCTTCAATTCACAACACAGTGTCTCTGTGAAACATAGATAATCGTGTATCATACGTATTCCACAATAACTTTGAATGCCTTGGGAATTCTGGTCAAGAAATTGTTGACAATTTCTCTTTTTAAAATTAGTTTTGCGTTAATGTTGCATTTCACAGTCTTTAACATAGTATGGCCAGTAGTAGATGGGAGAGGTGGTCCTACCAGTGTCGTCTTAATGCATGGGCATGCTGGGCAGTTGTCTGGTGGCCCGATGCGCATAGGAGCCCCATGCTAATCTATGCACAAACCAGAATGTTTACTTAAAACTCATTTTCCGATCACCCGCCTGTGAGTGGTTGAGTAGGCAGAGCCCAGTGCACTGCTTTGCCCGAGGGCCTATAATACTGTTAAGTCGGCCCTGGCTCCTACTATTAAAATGTGAACCGCATATTCCTTTACTACCTCTAACAGATTGTTTGTTAATATTACAGCACATTATGTTCTTCTCAGGACTTTCAACAACATCGTGATATTTCCCACCTTCATGCAGGAGAGACTTCTGCAGCATCACAGACTATAGCCTAACCTTCAACCTTCCAGGAACAAATCAATATTCATATAAGTGGGTCTTTGCTCACCTAGTAGTTAACAATGAAACGCCTATTCCACGGTACAGCAATGTGCCTGATTTCATATAAGTAGACATGTCCAGTTAGATAGAAGAGCTATGCTGGTGGCAAAACCCACAAGTAAACATACAAAAAATTGCCATTGTTTTGAAAGAATAGCTGTATGCTCCTAAATATTCCAAATGTAGTGATTCATGTGTCTTAACTGGGCTATAATGGGTTAACACCATGTCTCTACTGTCCATAGCTTTGAAAGTGGGATGATTGATAACTTGGACATATTATTTTAACTTATTGATTGTTAGTGTTTTCTTAAGTGGCAAACAAGTTGGCCTTAATTCACTGTATTTCAAATAGTTCAGGGATCCAAGTTCAGTTAGACGTTATTGGGTTCCACTACTAACTGACCCTTTTATCACCGATCCTGTGGCCACACTATTATTGGACCTATTGGCTAGGCAGAGCACCTGAAGGCAGTTTAATGCTTACTCAAAGAGGGGTCGTCAATTGAGCCTCTAATAATAGAGTAGCACACTTTAATACCACTAATAATTCCAGTTAGTTCTATACTTAAATGCACTCATATACACATAAGAACATTAAATCAGAATGAAAAGGCTATGACCTTGAGTGATCAGAAATGGAAGCCTGAAGTCTCTAGCTTCTTCCTAGACGGATATAGGATGGTTTAATAGCATTGATGCACTAAGAGCTGTACAAAGATTTAACATGAGTGCCTTTGGACAAAGAAATGCAAAGAAAGGTGTTCACAAGTCCAAATTTGTGCCTTGGAACACAGTCCATGGCCCTTTGTGAAAAACCATGGACACAGTGACATCACAATCTCAGTCCTGTAAAGATACTCTTCAAAGAGACAACCTCACTTTGCTACCCCTGAAAGGGAATTGTATTTGTCTGTTTGAATTCATTTTCTTTACCTAGTGCCGGAATATTAGTGGGATTTTGATTCACCTTCAAAGAAAACATCTGGACTCTATAGTGGCCTGCATACCCCTCAAAAAATCAATGGAATACCTATGTGAAGGCACTAGATGGTTCAATACCCTATAGCTTGATAATCGCCAATCAAGGTCAAGTAAATTGTGGTACCAAAGGTGGTCACAGGTCTGGGGACAATGACGTTGGCCAACAGAAACAGGAGTACAAAACTAGATACATTGTAATATTTAGGGGTCAGGTTCAAATGGATATAAATCGAAAACTGTGTGTTAGAAAGGTGTGGTCAAGGGTTCCAGGCTCAAAGAGACTTCATCCAGATGCGTCCTTGAAGGAAGCTAAGCAGTAATAATTATCAGTGTCTCTGAAGAGTACTGGAATGTACAAGCATGCTTCCCTGCAGCACAGCAGGGATCAATGAGGAAGATGGATAATTGTTTTCAGCAGCATAGAGCAGTGTTTCATCTCCTGGGCTCCGCGTGTTGAAGTTGATGGTGTTTAGCAGAACTGAAGCAGTTAAATGAGGGTGTCTTGCATTCTGGAATTGGTGTAGCCCATGACCCTCACTTTGGTGTGGATCTCACTGACAGAGGGCCACTCAACCTAAATGGCACAATTGAGCATTTGCTCTTCAGTCAGCAGTCTCTCCCTGGATGATTCTAGCACTGCTTCCCCTTGAGTGTTTAGCCCAGGCTTGTCATCAGCATAGTGCTACCTCTGGAGGTCATTCCGCTCTTTTGCATGGGTGTGCAGTTCCACCCTGGATGTGGAGAACATCCTGGAACCACATTTTGGCCTGAGAATCCAATATTTATCAAAGCTGACTAATCTGCTCTTCTGAAATCTCTGAAAGTTGAGTGGTTGCTCCAATCCCAGAGGGGTCTGGGCACTGAACGAACAAGGCATATAAGAGCCATATACACTGCACCATCTCCTGGACCAGTTCTAGCATGTGCAAGAGTCCCATGAAAGGTATCAGATTCTTCGGGTATGTAGATTGAGGCAGATAGAGTGGAGAAGTAGGGAACTCTCTGACAGAGGCAATGTGGCTACATCAAAAGTCTATCCACCCAACACATCTATCCACAAAAACAGCTAAGCTAAGGAGTGGAGGAAATGGAAGGTGAATGTCCAGGCTCCATCCTGGACCTGGGCTGTCTTCTCACAGCTTCCACCTTCATTTTCAGAGCCACAGAGACTCCTACATGCATAGAACAAGTCACACTCACAAGCTTCATTAGTGACGTAGCAAGGAGGGTGCAGGATGATCCGCCCCGGGGGGCATAAGTTTTGGGGGCGGCGGCCTCCCCCTGACACCCCCGTTCTTACCTGAGGTGTCGCAGGGGTGACCACTACAGGAATCGCCAGCAACCCCCACCCCCTCCCCTGCTCTTTCATATGACCGCCGCGGGGCGTCAGAGGCAGGTGCCTCCACAGGTGACCGAAAGTCTGGCTACGCCACTGTGCTTCCCAATCATTCACTAAGCTATACTTACAGGTAGTTATCAAGCATGTCAATCACACAGTAGTGATAAAGGACCCTGTTTAGGGAGACAGATTTACCTTTGACATTAGTGAATTCAATAGACCTCTTCTCCTGAAGGGTGGAAATAAAAGGTACAATCCTCCTCTATAATCAGGAATATTAAACTGGAGGAACCTCAGAGGCCTTACATGATTTTGCATGATTTCTGAGCTTACTGTGGGAAACCAACAAAGGAAGTGGAAAAATGGACACGGGAGACAGGGAAGCACAGCTCTCCAAAGTCATGCATGGGAATTTCTAAATAACATATGATGCTGTTATCCATGTATCACTAATGCCACACCCTTTGATGCAAAGTAATGCATTACTTCCTGGCAACTTTCTACCACAACTCAAGTTTTGTGTTGGAAAGTAAATCTCAAATAAACATGTTGTGCCAGTTTGTATTATTTTGGTGAAGCAAAACCAATGTAAAAAGTTAGCAGATGTGAGACCTCCACTGGCTCCCCGTCGAGAAGAGGGTAACTTTCAAACTCCTCACCCACGCTTACAAATCCCTCCACAACAAATACCTCATGACTTTATTCTTCCACATACCCAAGAGGAACCTCCGCTCCACTGACCTCGCCCTGGCAGATGTGCCCAGCATCCGCAGAAACAGAACCGGTGGAAGGTTTTCACCTACATCGCAGCCAAAACCTGGAACAAGCTCCCGGTGAACATCAGACGCACCCCGACCCTGTACACGTTTAGGAAGGACCTCAAGACCTGGCTCTTCGACTGATCCAGAGCCGCCCACCACCAACCAGCACCTTGAGACCCTCACGGTGAGTAGTGCGCTTTACGTACCCCTGATTGATTGATTGATTCTTCGACAGCTGCCCCTCACACTCTGCTACATCTGCGCCTGCCCCTCACTCTGCACGTACATCTCAAATGATGACGCACCTCTCACCTGTGTCAGTCATTTATATACACATGTGTCTCTCATTCTGCTTCACCTGGTCTTCTCATTCTGCTAAATCTGCACCTCTCTGATGCACCCGACCCTCACTCTACACGTGCATTTGAAATGATGACGCACCTTTCACCTGTGCCAGTCGGTCACCTGTGCCTCGTCCTGCTTCACCTGCACTTTTCATCTGCTTCACCTGCACCTCTCTTTCTGCTGCACCTGCACCTCTAATTGTTCTGCAGCTGCCCCTCACATTCTGCAACTCTCTCCTGCTCCTTCTTCTCTCTTTGGGTGTACATCTCAAATGATGACGCACTTCTTACTTGTGCCATTCGCTCACGTGCACTTGTGCCTCTCATCCTGCTCCACCTGCACCTCTCATCCTGCAGCACCTCTCATCCTGCTCCACCTGCGCTTCTCATCCTACTGCTCCTCTCATCCTGCTGCTCCTCTCATCCTGCTGCACATCTCATCCAGCAACACCTCTCATCCTGCTACATCTGCGCTTCTCATCCTGCTGCACCTCTCATCCTGCAGCATCTCTCATCCTTCTGCACCTCTCATCCTGATGCACATCTCATCCTGCAGCACCTCTCATCCTGCAGCACAAATCATCCTACATCACTTCTCATCCTGATGCACCTCACATCCTGCTCCACCTGCACCTCTCATTCTGCTGCACCTCTCATCCTGCAGCACCTCTCATCTTGCTGCACCTCTCATCCTGCAGCACCTCTCATCCTGCTGCAGCTCTCATCCTGCTGCACCTCTCATCCTGCTGCACCTGTCATCCTGCTGCACCTCTCATCTTGCAGCACCTGTCATCCTGCAGCACCTCTCATCCTGCAGCATCTCTCAACCTGCTGCACCTCTCATCCTGCTGCACCTGTCATCCTGCAGCACCTCTCATCCTGCAGCACCTCTCATCTTGCAGCACCTTTCATCCTGCAGCACCTCTCATCATGCTGCACCTCTCATCCTACTGCACCTCTTATCCTGCTCCACTTGTGCCTCTTATTCTGCTGCACCACTTATTCTGCAGCACCTCTCATCCTGCAGCACCTTTCTTCCTGCTGCACCTCTCATCCTGCAGCACCTCTCATCCTGCTGCAGCTCTAATCCTGCTGCACCTCTCACCCTGCAGAACCTCTCATCCTGCTGCACCTCTCATCCTGCTGCACCTCTCATCCTGCTGCAGCACTAATCCTGCAGCACCTCTCATCCTGCAGCACCTCTCATCTTGCAGCACCTCTAATCCTGCAGCACCTCTCATCCTGCTGGACCTCCTATCCTGCTGCACCTGACACCCTGCTGCACCTCTCATTCTGCAGCACCTCTCATCATGCTGCACCTCTCATCCTGCTGCACCTCTCATCCTGCTCCACCTGTGCCTCTCATCCTGCTGCACCTCTCACCCTGCAGCAACGCTCATCCTGCAGCATCTTTCATCCTGCTGCACCTCCAATCATGCTGCACCTCTCATCCTGCTGCACCTCTAATCCTGCTCCACCTGAGCCTCTCATCCTGCTGCACCTCTCAACCTGCAGCACCTTATATCCTGCTTCACCTCTCATCCGGCTGCACCTCTAATCCTGCCGCAGCTCTAATTCTGCTGCACCTCTCACCCTGCAGCACCTCTCATCCTGCTGCACCTCTTATCCTGCTGCACCTCTCATCCTGCTGCAGCTCTAATATTGCTGCACCTCTCACCCTGCAGCACCTCTCATCCCGCTGCACCTCTCATCCTGCAGCACCCCTCATTCTGCTGCACCTGTCATCCTGCAGCACCTCGCATCCTGCAGAACCTCTCATCTTGCAGCACCTTTCATCCTGCAGCACCTCTCATCATGCTGCACCTCTCATCCTACTGCACCTCTTATCCTGCTCCACTTGTGCCTCTTATTCTGCTGCACCACTCATTCTGCAGCACCTCTCATCCTGCAGCACCTTTCTTCCTGCTGCACCTCTCATCCTGCAGCACCTCTCATCCTGCTGCAGCTCTAATCCTGCTGCACCTCTCACCCTGCAGAACCTCTCATCCTGCTGCACCTCTCATCCTGCTGCACCTCTCATCCTGCTGCAGCTCTAATCCTGCAGCAGCTCTCATCCTGCAGCACCTCTCATCTTGCAGCACCTCTAATCCTGCAGCACCTCTCATCCTGCTGGACCTCCTATCCTGCTGCACCTGTCACCCTGCTGCACCTCTCATTCAGCAGCACCTCTCATCATGCTACACCTCTCATCCTGCTGCACCTCTCATCCTGCTCCACCTGTGCCTCTCATCCTGCTGCACCTCTCACCCTGCAGCAACGCTCATCCTGCAGCATCTTTCATCCTGCTGCACCTCTCATCATGCTGCACCTCTCATCCTGCTGCACCTCTAATCCTGCTCCATCGGAGCCTCTCATCCTGCTGCACCTCTCAACCTGCAGCACCTTTCATCCTGCTGCACCTCTCATCCTGCTGCACCTCTAATCCTGCTGCAGCTCTAATTCTGCTGCACCTCTCACCCTGCAGCACCTCTCATCCTGCTGCACCTCTTATCCTGCTGCACCTCTCATCCAGCTGCAGCTCTAATATTGCTGCACCTCTCACCCCGCAGCACCTCTCATCCTGCTGCACCTCTCATCCTGCAGCACCCCTCATTCTGCTGCACCTGTCATCCTGCAGCACCTCGCATCCTGCAGCATCTCTAATCTTGCAGCACCTCTCATCCTGCAGCACCTCTCATCCTGCTGCACCTCTCATCCTGCTACACCTCTCACCCTGCAGCACCTCTCATCCTGTGGCACCTCTCATCCTGCTGCACCAGTCATCCTGCAGCACCTCTCATCCTGCTGCACCTCTCATCCTGCAGCACCTCTCATCCTGCAGCACCTGTCATCCTGCTGCGCCTGTCATCCTGCTGCACCTCACATCCTGCAGCACCTCTCATCCTGCTGCAGCTCTAATCCTGCTGCACCTCTCACCCAGTAGCACCTCTCATCCTGCTGCACCTCTCATCCTGCTGCAGCTCTAATACTGCTGCACCTCTCACCCTGCAGCACCTCTCATCCTGCAGCACCTCCCATCCTACAGCACCCCTCATTCTGCTGCACCTGTCATCCTGCAGCACCTCACATCCTGCAGCACCTCTCATCTTGCAGCACCTCTCATCCTGCAGCACCTCTCATCCTGCAGCACCTCTCATCCTGGTGCACCTCTCATCCTGCTGCACCAGTGATGCTGCAGCACCTTTCATCCTGCTGTACCTCTCATCCTGCAGCACCTCTCATCCTGCAGCACCTGTCATCCTGCTGCACCTGTCATCCTGCTGCACCTCTCATCCTGCAGCACCTCTCATCCTGCAGCACCTTTCAGCGAGCAGCACCTCTCATCCTGTGGCACCTCTCACCCTTCTGCACCAGTCATCCTGCAGCACCTCTCACCCTGCTGCACCTCTCATCCTGCAGCACCTGTCATCCTGCTGCACCTGTCATCCTGCTGCACCTCTCATCCTTCAGCACCTCGCCCCCAGCAGCACCTCTCATACTGCAGCAATTCCATCTCTTACTCAATCGCAACTTCACCTCTCATTCTCTTACAGGTGTTCCTCTCATTGTATTGCATGTGTGACTTCCACACCGCCACAGCACTGACATTTTCATGTTTTTGAAACTCTAATTCTGTTTCTTCTGCACCTCTCATTCTACTGTTTTCCATTTTGATGCACACATCCCTCTCATTGTGTTGCACCTCTCATTCTCTTTCGCCTGCACCTGTTGTTCTTCTGAACCTGCCCGGCCCATTCTTCTGTGTCGTCACCTTTTATACTGCTGCATGCACATCTTTTATGAAGATGGACCACTGATTTTACTCCACCTTGTATTCAACGGCACCTCCACTCCCGCTGAACCTGCAGCACTTATTCTACTGTATCCTAAGGCAGCTCTCAATCTATTGGACTTAAGCCTTTTGCATTTCCCCTGCACCTGCATTCCTAATGCTGCTGTACCTTACACCAATGCACTGCACCTGTCTCTTGTTCTCTGTCCCTTTCATTCAGCTGCATCTTCCTCGCATATTCTGCCTCCTCTCTCATCGTTCTGCTGAACCTGCAACACTGATTCTATTGAATTTGCAGCTTTCAGTCCATTGCACTTAAACCTCTCACATTTGAGCTGCAGCTGCGTTCCTAATACTGCTGCACCCTACATCTCTTATTCTCTGCCCCTCTCATTCCACTCTACCTATAGGTACGATTCACAAAATGCCTCCGCACTGGTGGCAGATAGCTCTCAGTCTTAGCTGAGGCCCCGCACTGATGGTGAAGGTGCTGTACTCGTGGCGGAAGCCCCGCACTCGTGGTGGTGGCCCGCATTCATAGCGGAGGCCCCGCACTGATGGTGAAGGTGCTGCACTCGTGGCGGAAGCCCCGCACTTGTGGTGGTGGCCCGCAGTCATAGCGGAGGCCCCGCACTGATGGTGAAGGTGCTGCACTCGTGGCGAAGCCCCCGCACTCACGGCGGAGGCCCCACACTGATAGTGGTGGACCACAGTCATAGCGGAGGCCCGCACAGATGGTGAAGGTGCTGCACTCGTGGCGGAAGCCCCGCACTCGTGGTGGTGGCCTGCAGTCATAGCGGAGGCCCCGCACTGATGGTGAAGGTGCTGCACTCGTGGCAGAAGCCCCACACTCGTGGTGGTAGACCACAGTCATAGTGGAGGCCCCGCACTCGTGGTGGTGGCCAGCACTCAAGGCGAGGCCCCAGCACTCATGGTGGTGGTCCGCAGTCATAGCGGAGGCCCCGTACTGATGGTAAAGGTGCTGCACTCGTGGCAGAGCCCCCGCACTCACGGCGGAGGCCCCGCACTGATAGTGTTGGACCACAGTCATAGCGGAGGCACACACTAATGGTGAAGGTGCTGGACTCGTGGTGGAGGCCCTGCACTGATGGTGAAGGTGCTGGACTTGTGGTGGAGGCCCCGCACTGATGGTGAAGGTGATGGACTCGTGGTGGAGGCCCCGCACTGATGGTGAAGGTGCTGGACTCGTGGTGGAGGCCCGCACTGATTGTGAAGGTGCTGCACTCGTGGCAGAGGCCCCTCACTCGTGGTGATGGCCAGCAGTCATAGTGGAGGCCCGCACTGATGGTGAAGGTGCTGCACTCGTGGCAGAGGCCTCGCTCTGATGGTGAAGGTGCTGCACTTGTGGCGGTGGCCCGCCCTCCTGGTGATGGGCCGCACTCATGGCAGAGGCCCAGCACTCATGGTGATGGCCCGCAGTCATAGTGGAGGCACGCACTGATGGTGAAGGTGCTGCACTCGTGGCAGAGGCCCCGCTCTGATGGATAACACTTTCCATGCTAATGACGAGCTCAGCTCGTCATGAGGCACGGTTGAGCTGTGCTCATGATGAGCTGAGCTCGTCATGGCCATTGGAACGTTCGCACGTGGGGATAATTTCCCCCCTGTGCGGAACGTTCCAAAACGGGTGTGGCCGTGACGAGCTCAACTCGTCATGAGTGCACCTCCACTGTGCCTCATGACGAACTGAGCTCGTCACAAGCACGGCGGTGCCTCGCGCGGCCGCCCTCCCCCGCACAGCAGGTGAACCCGCCCCACAGCGAAGGGGTTAAGATGCTGTACTCGTGGGGGAGGCCCCGTACTCGTGGTGGTGGTATGCACTCAAGGCAGAGGGCCCAGCACTCGTGATGGATTCACCTCACTGGTGGCCGAGGCCCCGCAGTCGTGATGGGAGCTCTGCACTGCAGTGACCCATTGCTGAGCCCTCGCAATGAGTGCGAAGGCCCTTTGTGAATTGGCCCCTATATTTCTTACTCTGCTGCATCTTTATCACATATTCCACTGTTCCTCTTGTCGTTCGGCTGCAGCTCTCATTCTACTACGCATCTCATTCTGCCAACCCTGCCTTTCCTGCCGTTTTTCTAATCTCTCTTATTCTGCTGCACCTCTCATCCCTCCACTAATTTACTCACTCAGACCTCCCTCCAAGCATTGACTCATTCTCACATTGACGAACTCGCCCATTCACACAAGCAACAAGTAGGCAATATTCGCTCCATAAATAGAAGCTGGGCCTATTGGCTTTGTCACTTCTTATTTTGATGTGTGGTGCAGTCAATATCCGTTTAGTTTTAAATTGATGAAACCGTGATTGGATGCAAAGGAGAAAGCAGCTGGAGGAGACCCAGAGGGGATTTTCAATTTTGATTTTTTAAGTCAGCATCAATTTTACAAGTCCTATTTGTACGTCCGATGGGGACGAGAAACACGTTTCTCAGAATAAATATGAGAAGTGACACAAGCCTGCATCCGCTGCTGAATAATAAAAGCCAATGAGCCAATAACAGATATCAAACCACGTCAACTGTCGTGTACAACTCCCTCTGCTAACCATAATAGGAATAACCCTGGAGCTAATGCAAAACCTTTACATGCATTGTTTAATAGGTGAGCAGCTAACCAAGGCTTCTCTTACTATGGGAACATGTTGTTGTTCCTTGTTTTGACATCTGATTCAAAATGGTGTTGGGATAGCTTGCATCCGTATACTGTACAATGTTTACGTGATGAATGCACAAAGCTGTGCAGGTATAGAAAGTTACTGTTGCAGCAAAATGTTATTTGTATGTTTACTTTCAATCCGGCTATGTCTTAACCACAGTTGTTTAAAAGAAAAGCACTGATTGGACAAAAGCAGTATTATACAGTATCCTTATGAGATATAGCTGTACTAAGTGAAAATGCATTTTTGAAGAACATTTTGTAAAGATAGGAAAGAAAGAGAAAGGAGAAGGAGAAGAAAGAGGAAAGGAAGAAAGTAGAAAGAGAAAAGAAGGAAAAGGAAAAGATGAGAGTCCGAAAAGTGAAAGTAATATAGAGAAGAAAACAAAGTAAGAACCGAAAAATTAAAGTGCATTCAATAACATTGCAGAAATTGTAACAATAAAAGTAAAGTTGACTTTCTAGATAAAAAGTTGGTTAAAGGTAACCAAAGTAAGTCTCTTTTAATCATCAATGGAGTGGAAGTGGCGTAAGCTCTGTCCATTCTGTGGTGGTGGCATAGTAAACTCCACCATGCTTGAAAGGAGATTTTTGAGGTATCCTTCCAATTGGAGGTAATAATCTGAAAAGTAATAGCTAAAAATAAATTGATAAAACTACCAGCATCACTATAATTATTAAATACAGGGGAGAGGTTGCCAAGGAAAACATATTCAATTTGAAAAGGAATGTCTGACAAAACAATATCATTTAGTTTAGACCATATATTTGACCATAAGTTGTCTATTAGGGGACAGTTGAAGAACATATGAATAGGATCTCCCAGAGCGTGAGGGCAGGAGCAGCATTTAGGGGAGTCAAGAAATTTAAATCTATGAAGGTCGCTGGGGGTAAAAAATAACCTATTATAGAAATAATATAAGGTCTGTGTTGTGCTGGCTGAGCGGGAAGTGGTGTGAATCTTAGACCAAAGGAGATCCCATGTATCTACGGAAAGGTCCATGCATAAGTCCTTTTCCCATAAAAGTTCCAAAGGGGACTTCGTTCTAATAGAAGGGGGATGGGATAACAGCTTATAGATAGAAGCTGCTTTTAATTGGGTGGAAAAGTCAATGGGGGAAGGAGATGGATGTGAGAGAAAAGGAGAAGAAGTAGAACTAGGGTTTGCAGGGTTAAAATAACAGATGAGAATATCTTTGAGAATACTATAGTGAGAGGAGTGATATGGGGAAATGTCATATAGAGACTGAAGCTCAGAGAATGATAAGAAAGTATCATCCTTCAGAAGGTGCTGGGGGTGATGATACCTTTATCGATCCCTTCCTTCCAGAATAAGGCGCGATTATTGATCTTAACATTTTTGTTATACCAGAGAGGGATATCCAAAGAGAGGGTGATGGAAGGAAAGTGCACAGCAAGCGAGGAAAGAACTAAAGCCTTAGAATGAACAAGAGTAAGGAAGGACATGCGCTTCGGAGGTAAGGTGAGCTGGATGGCTGAGAGAAGAGAAAAAGGAGAACATTGGGCCTGTTCTATGGCGCTAAACACAGTACATAGTAAGGCGTTGGAATCGGACAAAAAATTCCAAATTTGTTTCAAAGAGAAAGCAGAATGGTATCGTCTGAGGTTAGGAAAATTAACACCTCCTAGATTTTTAGGGAGTTGAAGGAGGGCCAATGAGATTCTAGGTTTACGATTGTTCCAGAGAAATTTGATGAGCAAACTATTGATAGTGCGAAAGAAAGAATTAGGGAGAGACATAGGAAGCATGGAAAGGTAAAAGTTATTAATGGGGAGAAACATCATTTTAATCATAGCCAATCTACCCCACCGTGAAAGGAAAAGTGGAGACCAGCTATCAGTAAGGGCTGTAATTTTTTTGAGAATTTCAGTATGATTGAGTTTAATGAGATCTTTAAGGTTATTACAATATAAAATACCGAGACATTTAATGTGACTGTGAGACGGGGTCCAGTCGAAGCCAGACATAGTTAGAGGGGAGACAGAATATATTTAGAGGTAAGATTTCTGATTTATCAACATTTAATTTGTATCCCGAAACACTAGCGTATGTCTTTAATAAAGAAAAAGAGGCCGGTAGGGAAACAGTTGGATTAGAAATAAAAAGGAGGATGTCGTCAGCATAAGCAGTGAATTTTATGTCAACATTTAAAAGTGAAAACCGGTATAGTCTTTAGAATGTCTAATGGTCTCCAGGAAAGGTTCAAGATCTAGGATGAAAAGGAGGGGAGAAAGGGGACAACCCTGTCTGGTGTCTCTGAGAAGGGGGAAGTATCTAGATTGACAACCATTGACCCACACCGATGTAGTAGGTGCAGAGTATAACATTTTAATAAAATTAATGATAGTGGGGCTGAATCCATGCCATTTCAGAGACCCAAAAAAAAGTCCCAGCTAACTCTATTGAATGCTTTTTCAGCGTCTAAGGTAATAGCTGCAATAGGAGATTCGGATTTCGAGGCTAAGTTTATGATTTTGAGAAGAGTGCGCGAATTATCAGTAATTGAGCGATCTTTCACAAAACCAGATTTGTATATGTTGATTAAATTAGGAATGACCTTGTTAATGCGGAGGGCAAGAAGTTTAGCGTGAATTTTACAGTCGTTGTTTATTAAAGAGATTGGTCTATAATTCTTACACAAAGAAGAGTCTTTATCTTTTTTGGGTATAAGACACAACATTGCTTGTGTAAAAGAGCCCTGTGATTCGCCAGTGAGCAAATAAGAGTTTATAAGTGATAAGAAATGGGGGATCATGAATGATTTGAAGTGTAGGAAAAATCGAACAGAAAACCCATGGAGTTTTATCTTTGGGTAAAAGGGCTAATGCTTCTATAAGTTCGGTAGCAGAGATGGGAGCATCAAGGGAAGTAAGATCAGGAATGCTCTCAGGGGATTTAGGAAGGTTGTGGAAGAAACAATCGACAAGATCAGAAGATGGGTTAGTCTCGGGAGTATAGATTAGCAGTCGACTTGAAGACATCTTAACTAAGAAAGATTTTGTGGCCCGACCATAGCAATTGCTTGTGTTGTTTAGCTGCGTTAAGGATTGACATAGGATCAGAGTAAAGAAGGAAATATGCAATTATTCCTCTTGGTTTCAAAGAAGATGCACTTTGGGGCCCAAGTCTGTGAGCCCTTTGTATATTGATATCCGTGGATTTTGAGAGACCAACGATTGGAAGAACTTGAGTTTTTAAGAAAGAAATCATGTCTGATCCCTCGGACTTCTCCGGAATACCATAAATATGCAGGTTGTGGCGTCTGTTGAGGTTTTCCAAATCTCTGTGGACTTTTTAAGTTGATTAATTTCCTTAGTAAGGCTTTGAACATTGGCTGCAACATCCTGGACATCACTGATCTTCTGTTCAACGTCTGAGAGTCTGGCCAGACCACTTCTCCTCAATCCGCTGGAGAGTGGAAGCAGTGTCAGACATGAAGGGCCTAATTAGACGCAGTTCCTCCATAATATCTTCCAGTGTGAGAGGAAGTGGTGATTTAGAAGGAGAAGGCGGGTCCTTCTTGAGGCGTTTGCCTACACCAGCATTTGCATCCTTATGAGATCCAGAAGAGGACCCTGGGGCTTTATGTGAGTGATCCATCGTCATGTGAGGGAGCAGTGAAGAACGTTGTATGTATGCAGATTAAACAAGACAACCCAGTCCAATTACATTCTGAGTAGAAGTTTATTGTAGTGAAAGAATACTGAAGGCTCGCAACTGCACAACAAAATTACAACTGCACAAGGAAGCAATGGTGAAAATGGCGGTCGCAGCATACAATGAAAAATAAAACGAACGTGCAAGCAGTCAAAAGCAGTCAGCTAAATGTCCAGATATTCGCAGATATTAAGGGCACATCACTTCATAATTAAACAAAAAATATGAAAGGGCAACGAGTGCAGCATACTGTGAAAAAAGGGGAGACTGTAGCGCAGAGAAAATAGTATCTAAAATGGCAGACAATAAATGTGAGGCAAGTTCCACTGAGGAAGAAGCAGGCAGCAATTGTGAAGCCTTTCAAAGATTATGCTGCAGGAAATATGGGGAAAACAAGCAGAGAACCCTGGCGTGTCACCCCATTGCGCTTGTGAAAAAAAAGGAGAAGAGATAGCAGAAATCCGTTCGGTCGCAGCAATAGTAAAGAGGCAAAAGTGCCGATAAAAGTCCATTCAGACCATGACACGGTCAGAAACTTACACCAGGCACTCCGGGGGTGATCCGATGTAGAAATCCGTCTGGGGGATGCAGTAGAGCCCCCTAGGAAAGGTCCCGTAAATTACGAGCGGCGCTCGAAGAGAAGGAGCTCCTCAAGTAAATGTAAATGTACATGTATTTATATAGCGCAAACCACCCACATCGCAGGCATCTAAGCTCTTGCTTAGGGAACCCGTCCTGGTATTCCCCTGTGAGATAACCCCGGCAGGGTATCCACAAGGTGAAAGCCAGGCATCCCGCCGCGAGGGGCCATTGTGGAGATTAAGCAAGCTATTGCCCAGAGTCGCAGAGTGTGAACCCGTGAGTCGAGTAGGCACCGGAGCGAGAATTATCGAGTCCGTGGAAATATTGAGCCCAAGCCCCGTCGAGGCGGGGAATTGAACCTTGGTCCAGGGCCGATCTCAGCTTCCGGGTCTGCCGCCTCTAACCCCTGAGC
This sequence comes from Lissotriton vulgaris, assembly GCF_964263255.1. NCBI lineage: Eukaryota > Metazoa > Chordata > Amphibia > Caudata > Salamandridae > Lissotriton > Lissotriton vulgaris. The sequence continues at coordinate 708,588,126 of NC_141698.1, forward strand.
CACACTTCTCCACTCCAAGTAGCGGCCATCTTGCGCCACCGCTGCCGTGCGCCTCTCAACCAGTTATGTTTCAAAATTCCTAAATCCAGGAAAACTTACTAACAACATTTTGGAAGCCTGGGGTAATTTATTATTCGAACTAGAGCCTGAACTTGGTTGGGCCAATAATTTCATAATGAGCCTAAATGCAGGTTTAACTGGATATAGAAGACCCACCCATAAGACTCACATCCACGTCAAATTAAAATTGTTACTCAGACTAAGAGCTATCCTAAAGCCATCTAGATGGGAACTCTTTCTTTGCAATCCCAATTTGATCAAGGATATCAATTGTGCATCTGGTACTGCCATTTAGACAGTTGTGTTCAATAGGGTTCAATAGCACTAGTAATCGATAGTAGGGAATAGTAGTCACAGGTAGGACAAGAGCTCTTTCTTCGCAAAATATATGAATAACCACAGTAAATGTGGGCAGGATCTTAGAGGACAGTTTGCATTTGTTATCCAATGTTAATTTTTTAATTTAAAGTCTAATGGGATCCAGTCAACAATATTGCATTTGCAATTAATCTCAGTTACAGCCAAGCCAGATGAGGCTTCATCATATGATTGATAAGGCTTCTACAATTCTGGATTGCTAGAAGCCTGTAGTGAAGAGGAAAAATGTAAATAAAAAACTCCAGAAATAACATATCCCTTAGATGCTAATGCTTGCTGCAATAATGCTGGATCGCACTATAGCCTTCTCCCACTTGGTTCCTCTATCAATGAGCCCCTGAAGCTAGTACATTCACAGTGGTTGTAATTAATGGTGTGCAGCTGAAAAGTGCTCAACATGCTTAGAAGGGGGTTTCAGGTGCTCACGTTGGAAGGTCATCATGGACATGAATTTTCTCAGACTGGGGTGAGGCATTACTTCAGACTGAGGTTGTTGAGCTTCTCGTAGACGATTTCAGGTATGCTGACCACTTCTCCAGTGGCCTTCTGAACTTTGACTTGGATGCAGAAAAACTATCCATAGGAAGTTACTAAAATCTATAGAACTAGATTCAGGCTCCTGTACCATAACATACACTTTACATGTTTCCAAAACTCCTCATTATCCAGAGTCAAAAGCATGCTGCTATCAGGTAAGCACGTATGACTCAAAATACTTAAATAAATTAAGGAAAGGGTACTTGATATAGCACAGCTGCAACTGCAGCAACTTATCCCAGTCCTCAACTAAACAACACATACTTTATCATGTTATGGATAACGAAAAGAGTTAAAATGGGTGACAGTGCTATGTATTGCTATAGGGAGAGAGTTTCACAGTTTAACAGCCTGTTATGAAAAGATAGAGCCTCTAATGGGGTGATGGAGAAAAATAGTGTCAACTAGTAAACATGCAGAGGAGGACATCAGATAATTTAAGGTAGGGTATATTGGGTTCCAAACAGCACACAGTCAGGTCACAGTACACAAGGAACACTTCTGAGCCTGAGAGTCAATAAGATAACTGTCGGTTAAATATGTGACTTAGTGGACCAAGTATTTAAAAAGGTGATGGATGGAATGCTTGCATTAATCCCACCCACTGGTAATTACTCAAGGTCACATCCCACTCCATCGGTATTTTACACACCATGCCACCTCAGTTTGGACCCAGCCATATGCAAACAGTCTAGACCCTACTCGAGTGGCAACAGTACAGCCTGAACTGCCAAGCCAGGTCCTTCTTGAAGGGGAAAACAAGCAACTTATGACTGGTTATGCCCTTGTTAGGCCTCATCAGCCAGGTATAGCATGATACTAGTGACACAGTGTGCTTGGGATCCATGTCTGGGCATGCCCATCCTACCTAGGGCAACCCACTGAAGAATGCAAAAAGTTATGGATGGAATGATGGATGGTAATTAATCTCAGCCACTGGTAATTACTCTGGCCGAATTCCAGTCTATCAATATTTTGCACGTCATGCCATCTCAGTTTGTAGAAAGGTCAAAAGTGATTTGTATATGGCTGGGTCCAAAGTAAGGTGGCATGGTGTACAAAATAATGATGGACTGGGATGCAGCCCTGAGTAATTACCAGTGGCTGAGATTAATTCAAGAATTCCATCCATCACATTATTGTAAATTTTAGTGGACCCAGTAGGCAGGTAGACAAAATCTCCATGACACAGTTATCTCTTTTCCTTGATAGTCAGAGTGGCTGAATTCACTTTAAGGATTAATATGTAGTCTCCCCAGGTAACATGAAAGACAGCAATGTTTTTTAGCTGACAACACAGAAGTCTTCTGTGTTAGTTCATCAGCTTTTGGAATGTATTGGTCAGTATCAAACCATCTACAGGCCACAGAGAACCATAGTTTTAAAGAAGCAGAACTGTGTGGCTGGCACAGGAATATTTTCATTCCTTCATCTGTGATGCGGCCCCTTAGTTTATGTCTCTATTTTACATCCTCTTCTTAAAAGGCTTGCTGTCCCTAATTCTATGATTGCACCTAATACTTCTGGTGTCAGAGAGAACATTTCCAAGAAATAAAATAGATGTATACCCCTTTTCATGTTGGGAAATCTTGTAAGAAGACATGTCCACCATTCCCACGGAACCATCCTTCTCTTTAAAATGCATGTGGTTGTGGAGGGGCTTACCTTCTTCATCTTTCTCTTCAAATACCACAAGCACTAACACAACGTCAGAAGAGTCATAGTGAGATTTGGATCTGTTGACATGACATGCCAAGTGATGTTGCATTGAAGTTTTTAGATCAATGTAGTAGTTTGCATCTTTGACACTTATTAGCATAATGAAAGATCTGCTCCCCTTTTCCTGAAGTGTGCTGGCATGCTTAATAGAAAATATCTGTTATCCAAGTTTGTACTCTGTCAGGTGGACTTTCACAACATACAACTGTTTGTCCACCTACCTGGCTTTCAGATTCTTGATAGCCTTCTTCACATTCTCTTGGACTTGAGACCAAGGGCATTGCCTTCAATGGCATTATAGGGCTTTCTGGGATTGCCTTCCCACCCTTCTTTTCCAATTCATCTGGGATCTCTCTCACAAGGTCCTGAAGAAGAAGGCCGAATAGATAGAAGTTCAGTTCTTTCTTTAGTATCTTCTGGTTGGCATCCAAAAGACACTGGTAAGCGGGTATCCCACTTGCATTTCTGGGTCTTTTCTCATTTCTTAGAAAACCTATTGCTCTGCCAAACAAAACATATGTCACTCCTCATGCATCTCGCATGTCTTTCCTGTAAGTTGATGTTGTAACATGCTCAGCTAGAATGTGTGTGGTGTGGAATGTTGGATTGATTGAATGTTGGATGTCTGTGAGTGTCAGTTGGGTAAGGGCTGAGCAGCAGGGCAGCTGCTCCTGGTGAGGGTTTTCCTCTTAATTTCTTGTAACAACTTAAATAAAGGAATCTACTAAATCTACGCCAGAAGTCCGGACTTCCTTTACAACATTTGGCGATGGTTTTGAAGAAGAATCCCCGTATGCAACTTCAAGGAAACTGAAAACATCCTAACAAAAACTTGACATGAACTGAAAAGAGAAGCCCAAGGATTTTAGAAAAAATTCGGACTCGACAGAACATCCCAACAATTAATCCATATTTACATATTTATAATTCCAGCCTCCTCTCGGCAATAGAAGCAGATAGGACCTTTAAAGTATGGGGAGGGTTGGGTATTAAATCCCTGGGGCAATTAATGGATGGAGAGGGAGTAGTACGTTTTGATGTCATACAAAATAGATATGGAATCCCAGATAACCATTGGTTTGTTTATACCCAAATGGTACGCATATTGAAGGCTCAGAGACCAAAATTGCTACCCCAAGTATTAGCCCCATATTGGACGCTCTGACTAGAGGGTGCAGAAAAATTAGGATCTTGTATAACATTCTTATTTCAGAGATCCAAGATGATGTGGACAAGACTTAGGTAGCCTGGGCAAGAAAATTAGGAAACCCAGATATAGATGTCGATCAGGCCCTATTATTGAATAAAAAGATTTTTAGAGCCACAAACTTAAAGGCTCAGCACTATAAGACAGTATTTAACCTGTACTATACCCCGGCCAAACTATTCGCATGGGGGGTCAGGACTAACGATTCGTGTCCAAGGTGTGGGAATGGTCAAGCAGACTTATTACATATGTTTTGTAATTGCAATCTTTTAACCCCGGTTAAGAACTAGATTGAAAAATTTTGGGAGGGGCTGCTAGGTCATAAGATCGATCTACCCTAATGATCCTGGGCATGGATTCTAACTTAAAACTCGGAAAAGAGGAAGACGCATTGATTTTTATATCTGTGGCTGTACTTAGGCTTTTAATTTCGGCAGGGTGGAAGGATAGCTTGGCTCCCTCCTTCCAAATGTGGCTCTCTAGGATGCTTGGAATTCATAATATTGAGCCTGCCCTGTACGAACTTAAGGGAATAAGAACTCGGGACTTTGGAAGAAGGCTCTGGGCCCCAGTCACAGACTGGAAGAATTCTCAGCTGTAACAGTACAAATGAAATGTTATCTTTTAGAGGCTACTATCATATTACCCGTTGAAGATCAAACTTTTATGAATTGTAAATAAGATGTAAATAAGATGAATTTGGTCCAGTCATATTGTGTTATCACAGTACATATGTAACTTCGAAGTATCCACTGTTTGTTTATTTGCGACGAGTCAGAGTGTTTTTTAAGATTTGCTGCTTTTATGTCTGGATTTTATCAATAATGTTTTCTACTCATTGTAATTGCACTTATATTCCCAATAAAAAAAGGAAAAAAAATAGAAAGGACTCGACAGAAACAGAAAACTGAAGCCAAGGAAACCACAAGGTAAAAGACTTTTTCGTGGAAATTAACGCTGTTTGGCACCCAAACCCCACCAGTGACGCTGCCATCGGTGACCCTAAAACCCAGGTGTGCCAAATCCAACAGTGTTAATCAAGGGAAGTGTAACGTGTATATTTGTTAGGGCTGACAAGGTAATGGTGCTGACCACGTAATGGTGTTGGGCACTGTGAGAATTCACACCCCATGATATGGTAATTGGGGACAAAGATCGGGCACTAGTGTGATGTGCTGAGCACATGTTGGTGTTGGGCACTGTCAAGATTCACACTCTGTAATATGGTAATCAGGGGCAAAGATCGGGCCCCGGTGTGAAATGTTCACGACGTGATGAGGTTGCCACTATGTGAATTCACACACGGAAATATTGTGATTGTAAAAAAAAAAAAACAATCAAACCCTGAGGTTCCGTGACAATTGTAAGTGATGTTTTCGACTCGCACGAATATGGTCGAGTCTGGTATCTATGAACCGCAAATGACGAGTTTGGTAAGTGTGCGCAGTTTTGCTGTGCTAACTTAAACCGTTCGTTTGTTATGTGGGTTTTTCATCTGTACCCACGGGTTCCATCTTAGATACGGCATCCATTTTGTCTCTTGCCCTCAAGTAGCCAGCGAACGGACGATGTCCGCTTCGCGACCCTGGGACTCCCAAGATATTTGCGGAAGACACATGTTCTTTGTAAGTGTCTTTATGACGAGGGGGATGATACTGTAAGGCAGATGGCCCCGCTCGAGGCTCATCTTGCCGTGCCGGTTTATTGTCTCAGCCGTGCATCTCATTAGGCACGTCCCTTTGATGCCTGTATCTCGTGTTTCCCGATACCTCCCCTTTTACACCCTTTCCGATCTCCCCACTGTCTCCGTCTTCCTCTGCACCTGTCTTTGTTCCTATTTCGATCTGTTTTACTGCCGATTGGAATGCGCTAATGTTGGGAAGATGGGTTTTTACAGTTGGGAACCGCCAAATGTTTCCGCACTTATGTTCCGGACCTTATGTGTATCGAAGTGACCAAAGCGACCCCTCTGGGGGATAATGGTGGGAACCGGGTTGTAAACCTTTGTGTACCATGTTGTCCTATGGGTAAAAACTGTATAAAAGGAGCGATCCACAGAACCAATTTGAAGCAGTCTCCCCAAGTTGCACGTGTTGTACTTGTCGTGACTTCTGTGTTCCCTGCAGTAAATAAACCTTGAATCTTTGACGCCGAAGGAAGTGTCCCGTGTCTCTGTCATTCGTACGCCGGAGCAGGTTACCCACGAAGGTTTCAGGTGTTGTGCCCTGGCACCGCTGGGTCTTAAAGAACCCAGTCCTTCAGTTGGCGCCCAACGTGGGGCTGCATCAGTGGTACCGGTCCAAGCCCGACGATCGTGAGGAACTTCGTGTGAAATCTCCGAGGGAAGGTGCACTCCGCTTCATCGATCCTGTTGTCGAAACAAGTGGCCCGAAGACTTTTCCCGCGAAGATTCCCGCCTCCTGACGGCTGCGACGGACTGCTGCCCTGACTGTAGACCTGTTTTGGCGCCTGGCGTAGACCTTGGTATAGCGAGATGATTGACGGGCCTTCCTGGAGACGCCATCGATCTTTGAGTTAAGTATTTGTGGGTCGCTCCCAGAGTTCTTGTTTGTTGACACTTTAGCGAGTGTTTTTGTTGTTGGCGCTGTGTGAGTGTTTTTGTCGGTGACACTTTCCTAGCGTACTTTGTTGTGTTATTTGACGACTGCAGCCGCCAAAAACCGAGGGTTTTTGTTCTTTGCTGGGACTTGGTAAATCCCGTAACCCTTGAAGTTTGTGAAACTCGGCTAGTGTGCAAGATGCCTGGTCGTAGTACTTTGTTCAGTTGTTTCAGACCTTGTGGTGTGGATTCCCGACTGGAGGACTCGTGTCCGATACCTCCGGTTGGAACTCCGACTTATGAACTGTACAGTAAACATGGGCTAGGCCCGATTACTTTTAATGAATACTGGATCAAATACACGAAGAAGGACGGTGACCTTCGCTGGCCACCACATGGTAGCTTCGAGGCCCCGATCTTAGATAATCTAGAGGTTAAATTGTTCGAAAGAAAGTCAAGGCCGGCCATGTTTGATGCCTTTCGGTTGTGGCGTAAAGAAGCCCGACAGAAAGAAATCAGACAGACTAAACGAAATCAGAGAGATAATGTTGCTACCATTATAAAGAAAGCAGAGCAGTTTCAGCATGATAAGGAGGTTAAGGAAAAGGAAGTGTTTGACAGATTACAGCGTATGACTATAGATAAGTGCTATCCTGCTTTGCCTACGGAGTCGGAAAAGAAGGAAGAGTCAGTTGAGGATCCTTTAATGTCCTATCTTATGAAATCGCCACCTCCGTACGTACAGGGTACCACAGCCCCTGTGATTCCCCCTGTACCTGTTCCTGCACCTATTCTTCCTTTGCCTGTTCCTCAACCTGCACCCGTTCTTCCGACTGTTCCTGCTTCTTCGTCTGTTGCTATTCCTACTGCTCCTCCGCTTCCACATACTCCTGCTCACGCTACTGCTCCTGCTCTATTAACCCCTGCTGTTGTTTCTGTCTCTACTCCTTCACTTGTGAGTCCTGTGTCCTATACTTCTCCCTCTACTCGTAGTCGTAATTCTCCTCTTGCGGCTAGTTTCTTTCATTCGCTCGGACCTGTTCTTGGGTCCGCTGGTTCAGATGGTCCTCAGAGACGTAGTCAGCTTCGAGTAATAGGGAACGTGCTTCGCTATATAATATGGCGATGGGTTGGATGACGCACCCCCTTAGAAATCCACCACGTATTGTACTCGACACATTTTGTCAGTTCAATATTCCAACCCAAAGATTTGTGTTCGAGGAAATGTGTAAGGTCCTTCGCGATCAGATATCGGCCGACGCACCTGACGAGGTGCTGACCGCTTTGTCTGATCTACAGCTTCAGTTTTCGGCTGGACTGATAGTGGATACCAATGTTCGACGTGCTGTTGAACGATTGTTATCTTTTCGTCCCACTCCTATACCTCAAGCCTTGTTTGTTGAGGATGTCGAAAGACAGCCAGATGAGTCTGGTCAGTTTCCTATGCGTGAAGTTCCACCCGTGTTGATGCCAGGTGATGCTGCTCACGTTCCACCTATCCTGCCGTATTTCCAGAGAGTGTGGATACATCTCCCATGGAAACGCTCAGAAGTGTTGCAGGTGAAGCAATCTTTGCCTGACCCTCGCAAAAATCCTGCAGGGTATTACAAAGAGTTATCGCAGCTCGTAGATGCTACGATAATGAATCTTGCCGATATTGACATGCTGTTTGGCAATGTTGTACCGCAACCGGTATGGGCTAAGATTCGTCAGGAAAATCACGCAAACGAATTAGGTGGTGATTGGGCGGCCATTATAGCGGAGGATGGGTTGCAAGTTGGTGGTGCTAAGCCTGAACAGTTGATTGCTGCTCTCCCTCAAAGAATAATAACGTTAATGGAAACTCTTATGCCAGCTATGAGGGTAAATTGGGACAAATTGTCAGCTTGTAAGCAGAAAAAGGACGAGAGTGTCTCCGACTTCTTTACGAGGTTTGAGGAGGCATTCATCGATCATAGTGGTCAGGATATGAGCACTGAGGGTGGTCAAAGGTTGTTTGTGGATAAATTTGTTTCGAACTTATTGCCCGATTTGAGCAATAAATTAAAGAATTCAGAAAGTGCATGGGCCGTTTCCACTTCAGCTCAGATATTGGCTACGGCACAATATTATGAGAACAGAGAGAAAGAAGAGAGCGACCGCGCTGATAAAAAGACGAAAGAGCTTAAAACTAAAGTGCTGCTACAGCAAGCGTATCCTCCACGTTCGAATCAGAATACTTCGCAACAAAATAGATCGCAGCCGCAATCGAATAGATCACAATCTCGTAATGACTCCTCTTCCCAAAGATCCTCGTTGGGGTACAATCAATGTGCCTATTGTAGACAGGAGGGTCATATCAAATTCAATTGTCCTGTTTTAAATGAACGTAATAGTGGTAACTCATCTAGAGGAGGTCGTGGTGGTTCGCAGCAGGCACCACGTGGTAGAGGTCGTGGTGCTCAGAACGATCGCTCAGATAACTCATCAAATTCCGATAATTGTTTTGATCAACGTGGATCGTCGCAAGGACGATCTGCACAGTACAATGTAGACGATTATTACGTCGATCAGGGAACTGACGACAGTAATTACTAGGACAGCCATAGACAAGGAGAGGGAGTGGTATCAGTTCCGGTTGATCAGAGAGGGCCTTACGTCGCAGTTGCTACATCGGGCGTCGTTGAGCCTTTTCTGTTGGACACTGGTGCAGCGAAAAGTTCCATTAAGCATTCCAAACTCCCTGGCGCACCTTTGTCTGGCTTAACAAATGTTTCCGTTGGATTCTCTGGCGCCCCCGTTAGCAATCCAGTTTCGCGCCCTTTGCCCCTTAAAATTGGGCCTCGTGAGCTAGAAGCTCCGTTGATTTTAACCACGGGTTGTGGTGAAAATCTTTTGGGCCTGGATTTGCTTAAACGATTGTATGCGACTTTGTATTGTTCTCCTGCGGGTGTAAAGCTTACGTTGGGAGAGAGGGTTGTCTCTCCCATGTACTTGTCTCTCGATAAGCTTCCACCGGAAATGAGTTCTCTTCCTGCGTCTTTATGGGCAACAGGTCCCAATGATGTGGGCCTACTTGATATCTCACCTTATGTTGTTCAGTTGAAATCCAATGTGCGGTTGCCACGTATTCCCCAATATCGTATCTCCCTCGATGGTGAACGAGCATTGTTAGCGATCATCTATGATTTGATCGAGAAAGATGTTATTGAAGAAACTCGGGGAAACGTGTGCAACAGCCCTGTACTACCCATTCTAAAACGTACAGATCCTTCAAAACCACCTGTTTATCGTTTTGTTATCGATTTACGGGAGGTGAATAAAATTGTGATTCCTCAGTTCCCCGTTGTGCCTGACATCACGGCGCTACTGACTCTGATTCCAGCTTCTGCATCGTGGTTTTCGGTGATTGACTTGAAGAATGCGTTCTTCAGCATCCCGATTGCAGAAGAGAGCAGAGACCTTTTCGGTTTCTCTCTTGGTGGACGCAGCTTCCGGTTTAAACGCGCTCCTCAGGGCTACTGTGAAAGTCCATCGATTTACAGCCAAGCCTTGAAGGGTCAACTGGATGCGTTTAGGTTGCCGGCTGGTGCGGCCTTAATCCAATACGTCGATGACCTATTGGTAGCTGCAGATACTCAGGACATTTGCAAAATTGCTACGGTATCGTTGCTGCAACATCTCTGCGAGTTAAATCACAAGGTGTCACCTTCTAAACTCCAATATTGCTGTCAAGAAGTAACCTATCTAGGTCACTTATTGTCAAAGGAGGGAAGGCGGTTGACCCCAGAGAGAATTGCAGCAATTGCGCGGATGGCTGTGCCAACAACCCAAAGAGATGTGCGTGCCTTTCTAGGTATCACGTCGTACTGCAGGCAATAGATTCCAAATTTTTCATTGCTAGCGAAACCATTAGTGGCTCTTACGTGCAAGGATGTTTCGACTCCTTTACCATGGACGGAAGAATGTCAGAAAAGTTTTTCTGAATTACGTGATTCATTATGTTCGGCTCCTGTGTTAGGTACTCCTGACTATAGTAAGCCGTTTACATTATATGTTCACGAGAGAGAAGGTTGTGCTTTGAGTGTCTTAACGCAACCTTTTGGTGGTAAGCAACGTCCATGTGCATATTTTTCCTCGACCTTGGACCCGGTAGCTAGAGCATTGCCGAGTTGTTTGAGAGCAACAGCGGCAGCCGCGGTCTCCATCCGACAATCAGCAGGATTGGTCATGGATAATATGCTTACGGTGATGGTTCCGCATGCAGTCGATACTCTTTTGAATCATACGAAAACTCAGCACTTGACGAGTGCGAGGTTGTCTGGGTACGAGTTGACGCTGTTGGCAAGCCACATTCAAATAAAACGTTGTAATGTTCTGAACCCGGCAACTTTGTTACCAATTAGCTCAGAGTCAGATGAAATAACAGAACACGATTGTTATTTGAGGACAGAGGAGGAAACGAAAGGTCGAGTGGACCTTAAAAACACCCCATTGGAAGAACCAGATGGTACACTGTATGTGGATGGTTCATGTTTCAAGTTGCCGAATGGTGATGTGACTACTGCTTATGCTGTTGTAACGTTGAATACTGTTGTTGAGACTGCGAGATTAAATCAGAATTCTGCCCAAGCTGCAGAGCTGATCGCTCTTACTAGAGCGTGTGTGTTAGCGAAAGGGAAACGTGTGAATGTGTTTACCGACAGCCAATATGCATTTGGCGTCGCACATAGTTTTGGACGTTTGTGGAGAGAGAGAGGTTTTCTAACATCGCATGGTACGAAGATTCAGCATGGCCAGCTTGTGAATGATCTTTTGGATGCACTTACGTTGCCTAAGCAAGTGGCGATTGTTAAATGTAGTGCGCATCGTAAGGTGACGGATGATGTGGGTCGTGGTAATGCGTTTGCGGATGAGACTGCTAAGGAGACTGCCCGGAACCTTAGCACTCGAATGTATGTGACGAGTTCGGTTAGGTGGCCTACAGAATCGAGTATGTGTGAAGACACTATCGAGAGTGTAAAAGCAATTCAGAATGAGGCCACCGAGACTGAAAAGATGAAGTGGAAAGAAAGTACGGGAAAGTTGGATGCGAATGGTTGTTGGATTGATTTGTCGGATCAGAAAAGATGGATGTTACCGGATGCGTATGTGCTGGCCGTTGTGACAATGGCGCATGGGTTAGCACATATTAGCGCGAAAGGTATTTGTAAATTGTTGTCCCCTGTGTGGAAGAATGATGGTATTACGAAATGTGCTGAACACCTGGTTAAGAACTGTATGGTGTGTATGATGTACAATCCTGGCAAGGGAACCCCAACTCCTCCTGGCAGTTTTGCTCCCCCTTCATGTCCCTTTGAGGTGATTCAATTGGACTTCATCCATATGGAGCGATGCAATAACCTGAAATACGTTTTAGTTGTGGTTTGCGCATTCTCCCGATGGATCGAGGCCTATCCTCTCAAAGACAATACTGCTTTGTCTACTGCGAAAATCCTACTGAAGGAATACTTTCCTCGGTACGGAATGCCTAGAATTGTGTGGTCAGATAACGGAAGTGAGTTTGTGGGGAGTGTGATGAAGAGTGTATGCAAGGGCCTTGGAATTAATCAGAAATTCCATAGTGCCAACCATCCCCAGTCAGCTGGTTTGGTTGAAGGGTATAACGGCACCCTTAAACTGAAGCTAGCGAAGATTCAGGCTAGGACTGGTCTTTCGTGGCCTGACGCTTTACCCTTAGCATTACTGTCAACTAGGGCGACTGTACACTCCCGAGTAGGGCTTAGCCCCTACGAAATAGTGTTCGGTCGTCCTGCGAATGTTTGGGGGGTTCCTAGGCCGGGTATTTTCTGTGATCTTGAGTATCCAATGTTGATCGATTATCTTCATGACTTGACTGCTAAACTGAGGTTAATTCACCAACAGGTTCACGAAGCATTGCCGACGCAGACGGAGGGTCCAGGCCACCAGCTCCAGCCCGGAGATTGGGTGGTGACGCGGAACTTTTCGCGCAAGACCAACTTGGATCCGAGGTTTACTGGACCCTACCAGGTCCTCCTTGCCACGAGAACTGCAGTTCGTCTTGAGGGGCGGAAGAATTGGGTGCACGCCACCCATACAAAGAAAGTCCCTATCCCGTTGCCAGCAGACTCGTGGGTGAGGAAAGGCATTGCATCAACTGAAACCGAAGGATTGCCGGCGTTTGTACCTTTCAGCGACGCACAACCTGTCGGAGAATCCTCAGTGCAGCAGAGAGACACTGTTGAACATTTGTCAGCAAAAGACTCAAGACCAAAACATTCAGCTGATCAACAGGACGCTGTCCCTTCAACGGATCCTTTGTTTGACGAACAGACACGTCCTGGGAAAACCCGATACTTTTTGCGATCCAGTACTAAAGACTAATAAAAGATCCTGTTCTGTCCCTTGATAATTGCATTATCCCGTTTTCCACGATCAGTTTGAACATTCGTACCATTGTAATTATTTTGTATATATTCATTGAGCTTCGTTCCTTACACTTTTTGCTTCCACAGCTGAGAAACATTGTTTTCGCATATATATATATTTGTGAAATAAAGGCCGTAGGGCCGCGCGCGTACTTCCTTCTGGTTAGTAGGTCTTGACGCTAGGTTAAAGACCGTCGGTTCCTGGGAACTCCTAGGGATTGACTATTGCTACACGGAACGAAGTGCGTCAAGAAACGTTGCGGACGGTCATAGGGAATGGCATTCTCAAAGCTGAAGAATTTGGAAGGAGCTCAGGCTCATAGATTCAAGCTGCAGCAACTCAGTCGTACCAAATGTGTTATATTCCAAATATTCGTATTGTTTTTGACTGTTTCTGCATTATTGGCGGGTGGGGTGTATTACACGATGTCTTACTTCTTACCTTCTGCTACACCTACTCCTACCCCTGACCCTAAACTTACCTCTACTGCTTCTCCTCATTCTTTTCATATCTTACCTGAACACGAACAGGCTAGACGTGCAGAATTCCGCAATAATTCCTTTATTCAGCTCCTCCATCAGCATCAGTTAGTGGTTAACACTACTAATTGTTGGGTGTGTGGGTTGATGCCACATACTACGGATAAGGGAATTCCATATCTGGTGTTACCGTATAGTTCCCAAGGGTCTGCTCGAGCATTTCAGACAATGTTTCGAAGCGCACTGGGTTTCCACCCCATTCGAGAACCACGTTCCCCCTACTCTGGTCCTACCTCGTATCAAAAACCTTTGTCTATAGCAATAGAGGATTTAGATAGCGATATCTATGATCCCTCGCTTATTCCCGAAGAAGAGGTACAAGCCTATAGGGTCCTAAGTAGAGGCGAATATAGTGTGTTCACTAGTGAAAAGCAGCTTAAAAGCTCGCCTCCAATATGGGTCGTACCCCACATTGGTAATTTTTGTCTCATAGGTCGTGGCCGAAGATCGAAAGCCCGACTTGGAGAGAGTGCTTGCACTGAAAATTACATTCTGCCGATGGTCTCGTCCCCTGTGTTCCTGGCCGCCAAGGGTACATACTTTATCTGTCATGATCGTGCATATGCATGGTTGCCCTCTGACTTCATGGGCTCATGCTTCATCGCAAACTTGTTGCCTCCGACGTTCACTGTAGATGCAGATTATCACAAGACTAGAGTTGTGAGAGGCGTAATTAGCGAAGAGGATACTGCCGGTCAAGAGGCAGGAGACTTTTTCAAGGGTTTCCTCCCGTTTTGGGGACCTATGGTTAATAGTAGGAACCTGAGACAGTTGACTCGAGTGGTAGAATCGACAGCTAATATTACTGCCAGTGCCCTTGGTAATATCACCACTGAACTTCAGGCGGATAGACTTATGACGTTACAAAACCGTATGGTTTTAGACGTGATCTTAGCAGATCGAGGTGGGGTATGTAAGGTGATCCATTCGAGCTGCTGTATTTTCATTCCTGATAACGCTCCGACTGTCTATCAAGCCATCTCGAAGTTGCATAAGATCTCCGAATCCATACACGTGGATGTAGGGGATTGGACGCTACTTGGGTGGTTTTGGGGCCTAATGTCGACTTGGGGTTGGAAGATTCTGATGATCATCGGAGTCGTTGTGGCGTTCCTGTTCACGTGTTGCCTTTGTGTGCAGTGCGGTCCTGCCTTATGTGGCCTCTGTGCTACAACGTGTATGAGACAGCCACCTGTTACCAAGGGGACTCGGTTGGACAGAGCTATGCTACAGCAACATCTCGATGGTCTGATGAATATCGAATATGATTCCGACTAGTGCTTGCCTACATGAGGGCAAAAGGAGCGTCTGAGGTTCCGTGACAATTGTAAGTGATGTTTTCGACTCGCACGAATATGGTCGAGTCTGGTATCTATGAACCGCAAATGACGAGTTTGGTAAGTGTGCGCAGTTTCGCTGTGCTAACTTAAACCGTTCGTTTGTTATGTGGGTTTTTCATCTGTACCCACGGGTTCCATCTTAGATACGGCATCCATTTTGTCTCTTGCCCTCAAGTAGCCAGCGAACGGACGATGTCCGCTTCGTGACCCTGGGACTCCCAAGTTATTTGCGGAAGACACATGTTCTTTGTAAGTGTCTTTATGACGAGGGGGATGATACTGTAAGGCAGATGGCCCCGCTCGAGGCTCATCTTGCCGTGCCGGTTTATTGTCTCAGCCGTGCATCTCATTAGGCACGTCCCTTTGATGCCTGTATCTCGTGTTTCCCGATACCTCCCCTTTTACACCCTTTCCGATCTCCCCACTGTCTCCGTCTTCCTCTGCACCTGTCTTTGTTCCTATTTCGATCTGTTTTACTGCCGATTGGAATGCGCTAATGTTGGGAAGATGGGTTTTTACAGTTGGGAACCGCCAAATGTTTCCGCACTTATGTTCCGGACCTTATGTGTATCGAAGTGACCAAAGCGACCCCTCTGGGGGATAATGGTGGGAACCGGGTTGTAAACCTTTGTGTACCATGTTGTCCTATGGGTAAAAACTGTATAAAAGGAGCGATCCACAGAACCAATTTGAAGCAGTCTCCCCAAGTTGCACGTGTTGTACTTGTCGTGACTTCTGTGTTCCCTGCAGTAAATAAACCTTGAATCTTTGACGCCGAAGGAAGTGTCCCGTGTCTCTGTCATTCGTACGCCGGAGCAGGTTACCCACGAAGGTTTCAGGTGTTGTGCCCTGGCACCGCTGGGTCTTAAAGAACCCAGTCCTTCAACCCCTGTGTGAATTGCTCACGACATGATGATGATGTGCAAAATATGTTAATTGGTGAACAGGTGAGCAATGATCCGGTGTTAAATGGGAGTTTTGCACCATGAAATGAACACATCGGATTGTTCAAGGGCGGAGATCGGGCCCTGGTGCTGACTATTAGTGTTGGCAAGGTGGATTTGCACTTCAGGATTTGGAGATAGGGAGCAAAGATCGGACCTATTGCTGCTTTGAAGAAGAATCCACTAAAGTGAGATTAAAGACCGAGGAGGTGTGTTCCTATGTTATTAGCTTAAGTTGTGGAAACAGCGCTGTGGAGTTTCCCCGGTTACTGTGAGAGTGAATGAAAGGAAGGAACATAACTAAAACTATACTTTATTTGGAGTCATTGTCATTGGAATGTACACTTTATTTGAAGTCGAAGTCATCGTCTTTGGCATGAAATAAGTTTGGTTCTTTTTTCTTCATTGGATTTGACTGTTACCTTCAGTAAAGGGAGTTAACAGTTATAGTTTATTTTTTTTTAAAGTCTGGCACGAGATATACAACAAAGTGCAGGTGTACGCTCTAACAGTGGCATTCAGCGTCATCTTCTGTGATGACTTCTCACGCCATTCATGACTGTAATCTTGTGTGGCATTATTTGTGCAAGTACGTGCGGAGAACCAGCTGGCTCTACGTCGATGTGCGTGCCTCCATTTTGAATATGGTAAACCAAGGCACGCAGTGTCAAGCCCTGGTATTTCCAATAAAGTTGATTTCAAGTTGAAGAATAGAATATCACTGATTGAAAATCGGCAGGGGGTCTCACACAGTGTAGATAATCAGGTACTGACAATAAAGATAATAGAACGCTTCATTTTACCATGAATGTTGTGAAATGGGGTTTGATAGATGTGTAAACAATTTCAGTGCAGTTTTTCTTCTTGCCCACGCATGTCAACCACAAAACCCCCGATTCTATGGAATATTGCTGCGTGAACATTGCAGGTGGGTTGGTGAGCTCCATGAAAGCAGAATGGCAACAGCGAAATGAAAAAAAAATATATATATACAAGAGAGAAAAAAAAAGGCAGAGAGCTTACAACTGAGTCAGAACCGAGATAGCGATCCCACAAATGGGGTCAGAGAGCCCAGAAGAAGTTTAAACAGGACAATGGTCCCAGTATTGGAAGCAGGTCTGAGAGGCCATGTTGAGGACAATGTCCCAGAGTTTGAAACACAACAGAGAGCTTAAAAAACAGGGACAAAGAGCCTATGTTGAAGACAAAGGTCCCAGAACTTGATCCACAACAGGGACTAGGATCCCAGAAGCAATATATTGTTGTGTATGAGTTGGTGTTGAGTTGTTAAGCCACTCATTGGTGCGAGTTGTGTATGAGATGGCTGTGTTACGGTTAAGTCACTCATTATTTGTTGTTGATTGACAGTATGTGAATAAGTCACCCAATGACTTAGTGTTTGAATTTGAACCACG
This sequence comes from Lissotriton vulgaris, assembly GCF_964263255.1. Classification (NCBI taxonomy): domain Eukaryota; kingdom Metazoa; phylum Chordata; class Amphibia; order Caudata; family Salamandridae; genus Lissotriton; species Lissotriton vulgaris. The sequence continues at coordinate 708,605,254 of NC_141698.1, forward strand.
ACGGAGAGCCATGTCCCATAAATGAAATTGGGAAGGGAGACAGGTCCCAGAATTTAGAAACACTTTTAATGTGGTGTATGAGGTGGTTATTAACTGTTAAGACACTCATTGGTTTGAGTCGTGTATGAGATGGCTGTGTTATGTTTAGTCACTCATTACTAGATATAGTTTATTGTATAATGGTGCGTGAATAAGACACCCATTGTCTTTGAGTTTGAGTTTTGGGTAAGTGAGTGTCAGCAGTGTTATGAGAGTGTTTGTTTCTGGTCTGTGGTGCGCACGTTGTTTCCTGATATATATTGTTTTAATGTTTGTTCCCTGTGTCTTGCTCGTTGTACCGGTCTGGCCAACTGGTGTGATCTGTGACATATGGGTTTTGGTTTATGATGTAGGATGGTGGTTTAATTCAGGAAGTAATGTGATGCTTTGTGATGTGTAATCTATACTACAGTTTTGTGCAAGTTGTGAAAATTTGCGGTGTGAAAGAATGTTCTTTTAGTTATTCACTGTGTGCAAGATGAGATGTAGTATGGTGTGACAGGATGTATCTTTTATGATAGTTTGATGAGATGTGGTGTGGTGTGACTGGTTGTGATGTGAGATGTGTATTATTGTATTGCATATTTTATATTATCAGTGCATTGTAATCAATTTCTTGACTACATGTTATTTGCCATATTGTCATTATTTTAATTGTTTCATATAATTTATTTCACAATGCATTTGTTCCCCCTAAAGAAGGGAGATATGTTGTAACTTAAGTTTACCTGCTGCTCAGCTAGAATGTGTGTGGTGTAGAATGTTGGATGGATGGAATGTTGGATGTCTGTGAGTGTGAGTTGGGTAAGGGCTGAGCAGCAGGGCACCTGCTCCCCTGGTGAGGTTTTCCTCTTAACTTCTTGTAACAACTTAAATAAAGGAATCTACTTAACCTAAGCCAGAAGTCCGGACTTCCTTTTGTTTACAACAGTTGACGTGGTGTTTTTTCCACAATCTAAAGCAACCTCATTACGTAAACAAACTCTGGGGAAAACTGCACTCTGTTCTGTGGATGGTATTGGGGTAGACTCACTTCAGAGAGTACAGCTTCACGGCCCAACTTTGCACAGTTTACAATCAACCAGATGACTTGGTTCAGTGAAGTATCCTTACTGTTTAGAAGTCCAACAATGTCCTACCACATCATCTCAGAAGAAAAGGTGCCTCACCAAACCTTCCTAATGACTTAGCAAGCTATGGAGGAAAAGCAAAACTCCTTTATTTTAACTATCGTCTTGGCCAATAACTGGCTGATCAGGATGTCACTGGGCTTGGCAGCTTAAATATGTTTTTCTTACAACATTTACTAAGATAAATTTAGAAACAGTATTCTGTAACATCATCATAAATCAGTAGGTCCAGGTTAGTGTCCTTATCCTCACTAATCCGCACTGTCTCGTTTCAGTTTCAACAGCTAGTAGTCATAATTTCTTCTTGGCTGCTGCTTCTATTTAAATTTCATAAGGACTGGCATGCTCTCTCTTTATATTATGGAGGTATCTTGAATTTAGGCCTTCAATTGGCAGTAACTTAGTAAGCTCAGTCATGTCGTCCTGGTCAGATGTGAGAGTCTCGTGATTCATGTCAGTGTCCTACCCTTTATAGATGGGCTACTATGATTTAATGGATTAGACTTCTCATATGTTGGCTTACTTTTCTTTCAAGTCATAATCTCTTCTAGAGGCCTCATTCACATATTATCTGGGGCATGACTCCCAGAGATAGTCTTCTGGCAACTCCAAGGTAACTTCTCCTAATAATCACACCTTCCTTTTTCAATCCACGTTACATAGGGGTGATAGCCCTCACAGAATAATTTGGGTTACATCAGTCTTTTATATACTAAGCCTGCCACCTAAGCGCTGTTGATGAGCCCCATCATTAGAAACTTTCTGGAGGTATCTTTAGGCAGTGGCAGAAACACAAGCCAAGGCTTCAGGACTTACCTATAACCATCCCAGCAAAACAAGGGAAATATGTTCTCCTCCAACTCCAGTGTGGTAGGTCTTGTGTGCTTTCATGCCATATGTGTCTTCATATTCACAGCACCTCCTGTTCAGTCTCTTGGTAATGGTAGCTTCTCTCCCATCATTCCAGTATGGATTGTGATAAAGGTTTTACTTTGTTTTCCTTTCTGGATAGGTTGCGGGAGTCATTACCTTGAATTCTGCTGATATTCCATGTCTTATATTGAAATATTGTCAAAACTTACAGCTGCTCGGCCATCTCGCTACAAACATTTTATGCGTAGGGATGTGTGAAATTCGTGCGATTTGCTTTTGAGTAATTATGCAAGGGTGGCCCCTCAATGGTCAGTGCCAGCAGATAAAAAAAAGATGATAAAACTATTTATTATCATTTTATTTTTTGCTGTCACTGCCGAGTGGCCCGTGTCTAGGGCGGGGCAGGGGCATTGTCTTTGACTATCGCAGGCTGAGCAGGGAGAAGGAGAGTTGCACACTGTCAGTGCGCATGTCGGTTTAGCGGCTGTCTTAGGCCGGCCAAACAGGCTTGGGCACTTGGGTTTCTCCAACCCAGCTGTATTGTACAGCCAGGTTTGAGAAATGCCTCAGGCTCCCACGTACTGTCTGAGATGCAAACCGGGTCTCTCAGACCAATTCTGGTGCTGCTTTCATGCTAGATACAGCATGAGAGCAGTGTCGGATTGAGTAGGGAGTCTGGGAGCTTTGTGCAGTGCGCGCACGGAAGAAGCTGGAATCCACCAGCAGCAGGGGCAGTTAAGTCCTTTTTTGAGTTCATTCCCACTCCACCCTCCCTCCCGCACTGCCTCACCACTTGGTTTCAGGAGCAGCCGCTACTGTAAGTGTGTGAAATGCCTAAAAACAATTAGACAAATAGCAAAACCTGCATTTAGAACTATATTTTAATGCAAAATATGTTCTCGCATCCATCTTGTACACAAGGACACAGTTTGTGCTAAAATAAATGTCACAAAAAAGCACAAGTCCTGAAGCAACCACGCAGTGTTCTGTTGTAATGTCGGGATTTTCACATATGAAGTGTAACATGAAACTTGCAAAATTGCAAAAAATAATGCAGCTTAATGGAAATTTCTCACAGGCCTAGTTAAGTGGAATGTGCTTTATACCAATACAATTGTTCCACCCTCCAGAGGTTTCTGCCCTGCTTTCTCTAATCCACTCAATCAGTATTTTTAATGCCACATGTGCCCAACATCTCGCTAACTGGTACTGTTCACAAAGTTTCTGAAATTCAGCTCTGTGGTTAGACTTCTCAAAAGTGCTTCCTTTACATGAGTGCAATCAGTTTGCCTTTCTGGTGCTAAGGCTGAAATTACATAGGTTACGCCAAGCAGGAAATCTATCCACCAATGCTGCATGTGAAGCCTGGTTATTCCTATCAGATGTAGGTAACTGTTTTACCTTTGACTAATTCTTTGTGACAACAGGGTGTGACAGACTTAACAAAGACCTTTGAGGTTCTTACATATTGATTGTCGGCTGACATGATTATTTCTATCCTGAGGACCGAGGGGACCCATGGAATAATTTACATGAGGTGGAACATAGACATTTCTTCCTAACAGAGCGAATTTAAGAATCACATGTGAAAAACTTTGTTTGATGACTATTTTCTGCCACTCCTCTTCCTAACTGGATGCACCCTGGGCACTGTTTACACTACATCTATGCATTAACCCACTCCGTATTTGTGCACCGCATCATCAGTAATGCACATAATGGTTTATACAGCACTGCAATATGGATATGGAACACTTTGCACACACAAAACATATGAATACAAATATGTCTTCAATTCATCTGAATGAGCCATTCATCCTGTTTTGAAAATACTGCATTTATGAACAGACTTTAGTGAATGATAACCATATCCAAGGAACAGTAACATTCGTGCAACAAATCTATCCAAAAAAACATGATTCTTCATGTTTAGGACCCTCATCTACCCACTAGCATCTATATCCAATGTGATCTTTTTGAATGAAGCATGCTACAGTGAAGTTCAACAATAGCTAACAAGGACTTTACACTATTTTCTACTACAAACATTCCTATAAACCTTTTAAAACCTCTTTAGGAATGTGTTGCCTGTGATTTGCCAAGCTAGGCGCTTTCGCTTACTTAACTTTGACCGCTAATCCTGTAAACACTGTTATGGTGTGCTTATGGTGCTTATGGTGTCCTCAACTCAATTTCCTTGGATCTCTTTCAATAGGTATTTTGTTCTTTAGTTCCATATGCTTTTTACTTTGCATCTTTTGATATTCAACATCTCTGTGAAACTGAATGTCAGCCTAATTTCCAAGGCTTACCTTTGTGTTTCCGATTGCATAACAATTATTTTGATGTGAAGCTCATTTGATAGCCTATGCTTGTGGCTTAAAAGTGTAGTTTCGAGCAGAAAAAGGCCCTTACCTTATTGAAACGATCTAGGTCCTCCTTCAACTCTCCAATCACAATCTATGGGCTCTTACTTTCTGTGTCTGTCCTAAAGCCTGCCAGACTCCAAGATACTGGGGCCTGCATTTAACTATGCATAGCTTCCTAAATGAAGGCCATAGACCTGTAAAATAATACAAGTCAAACTCAAATTTAAAAAAGTAAAAAAATTAAGTAACTATTGCCCTTTGTAGGAAGGCGTTTATAGTTCACGGTGAAGGTAACTTGAAAATTATAAGTCACATTCAAAGGAAACATTTGATGAACATTGTTATAATGCTGCTTAGCACTCTGGGGTGTGAAAGGCCAAAGAAGTTAAAACGCAAAAAAAAATACCAAAATGCAATGGTATGTCCAGAGGGTCTAAGAGATGGCATTGTTGCAAGTGTTTTTCGAATCACTAAGGTCTGGTGTGAAGATCAACAGGGGTAGATATACTAAAAAATCACCCTTAACATTGCTGCAACCCAAGTTGGTGTGTTGCGTAAGTGGGAGGGAACAGAACAGCACCACATCTACTAAGATTTGGCACTATGTTAGTAGATATGGTGCTGGTGCAAAATCAGGCTGCCTAGCGCAAAAGAAAAACATTTACACAATAGTGCAACGTGTCTGCATGGTGTATTGTATAGGCTTCATACTAAAAGTTTACATTTCCAGTACAGAATACTATGCCTAAACAAACTTTGATACTTTTCCCACTTTAGATGAGTGCTGTACAGTACAACACACATGCAAAGTCGAAAAAGTTTGAAGAAATAAAATAATTTCACCCAGTTAACACTAATCTCAACAAGGGGTTGTTTTTTGGCACAAAGCCCTGTGAATACCCCCTACACAACGTAAAACAATTCAGGACAAAGCACTGTTTCGTGTTACTTTCTGGCAGCAAATGTTTTGTTGGAAAGTAAATTCCAAATAACCACAATTTGACGGTTTATGTCACGGAAACTTAGTGGAAATTTGTTATATAAAGCTGACCCGCAGAGCCCTCCTGTTTGTTAAGATGAGAAGACCTGAACGCACAACTTGGCCTTGCAAGTAAACCAACACTTTCCCTTCATTATACAATTTATGTTTAAATTGTAGGCCTCTAGAAATCATCTATTAAGCAGATCATCATTTAAATGATAGTTCTTATATATAATGTAAAACGAACTCACCTTTTACGCACTTTAGTCGGTTTCTCTTTTGAAAACAAGCGAGAATTTTTACATCCTACTAAATATGCTGACACTTATATTTTCTGCTATCACATATATTAAGTACAAGACAAATGTATCCTATTTTTGCTGTCCTTTTTCCTCATTAAAGAAGAAATCAAGACTGTACACAAAAGCTAAACCTATACTACCCCATAAAATAAAAGAACCATGCCTGATGTATTCAATAAACGTAATCCCTGGTTGGTTTAGTCTGTGCTGTATTAAAGTATTGGTGTAAAGGAGAGGTTACGGGGGCAACAACTTCCCAGCAGTCCCCATATCATTAGCCAGTGAAAATGAGAATATATGCTGAAATCATGCTTTTATTATACCTGGGGGCATGATTCGCTCTTGAATTATTTTCCTTAATTGTGTCAATTTGATATTATGTGTGTTATTTCAAATAAACAAAATTGGGTTGTAAGTTTGTTAAGTAATAGACCCCAGTTCATTGTTGTTATTTCCCCCCATTGGGGCAGTTACAAAATAAACACTTATACAAACTAATATATATGGTATTAAGTTTAACTGCATTTCTTAAGGTGAGAAAGCATATGAAAGAGAGCAGGAAGAAGGAACCAGAGGCAACGATACAGTACAGTGGATAGAAGAGGTAGCACAAACACTGAGAATTAGTGCAGATAGAGCAGTACACAAATGTAATAGAAAGAAAAAATCGAACGTGGCGGGGTACAGAAAGTGGATTTAAATGCACAGTACAAATATGTTAAGAGAGATGCATCATGATCAGTGAAATATTCAAGACTGAACCAAACAATAGCATAAACGATGGATCAAGAAAGTGACATGAGAGATTACAAGTAATGTTTATTAGCAAAACAAAACCCATAAACAAACGTGTACAATCATTACTGCACAGAAATTAAGAAAACAATGCAAGTATTATTTTTTTAAACATTTTTTGATTATCAACTTATATAGAACTACAGAGCAATGTTGATGAAGAAAGAGGATACAAACATGTAGATTTATTGTCCTATAAAGTACGCAACAGCACTGAAAGGAATATTCTCTGTTAGAGATTCCACTTGGAGGTCGAATAACCTCAACACATAAACGCTAGCCTGACAGATCTTTGTCCAAGGGTTACCACTAACAAGTAAATACTTTTTACAATTAATTTACATTTTCTAATTTCATTTTTGCGTTCCCTAGGGAAAGGAAAACAATGGAGGTTGTAAACTTTGGCGTCCTCTGCCGAACTTTACATTAAAGGACTGGTGTAAGTAAATGTAACTCTCTTATGGACGACATCTCTTTTTTTACGGAGAGTTGGAGAAATGTAAGTGACGGGGTCTATTGAAGGTGAGCACCTTAAGAACTCTATGGCAAACATTTTCCACAATTTACAAAGTATATACAAAGTGCAAGTTTTTGGATACATTTATGTTTTACATGCTCATATTAGTGTGCGTTATGAAGAGATTTTTTGTTGTGCACACTAATATCTTCTGTTTATCGCCTATGGACAATAATGCAAGGACTGTGGTGGTTGTCCAAAGTGCAATCCTTGCATGTTCTAGAATATGTTGTGTATATTTTTAGTAACAAAAAAAATATTACATATTGCAATGGGAAGGGAGGCTCTTTATTATATTCTCTTAATAAACCAAAATATTCTGTTCTATAATGAAAAACATTGGAAGTGTTGGTATTCTGAATGAGTAGTCAGATCAAATGTACTTTCAAATAATCTTATTGAGCCGATAAAGGTATGACAAACTAATAAAAAACAAAAATGGTCTTCCTCTAGGTATCCGGCCTGCTTATTATGAACGAGGAATGCAGTATAAATTTAAAAAAAGTCCCATTTAAATTTCTAATTGCACTGTAAATGCCAAGTCAGTTGGGTGGTGATTCTGCTTATAAAAAACCTTGTCTATGAAATTGGTAAGGTTCTAAGGATAATGAGGGTAGAATTGTAGTAGTTGATTGTGTAATATAAAACAAACGTATTTCTCTGTTAAAAAGTTATTGCCCATGCTCTGATTTAACAGTTTTTTAATGAAACCTTTTCCTCACTGTTGGGTCACTACCTCTTCCCACTTCCACATTTATTCCTGAGTAGTAGGTATTTTTGTGAATAATAGTTTACACACAGGAAGGATTTTTTCACGCAACAGATATGTTTCTTAATACAATTCAAATGGGCCCTTTGGGAATTGTCATTTTCCATATGATAAAGTAGTATTCCTGTAGTACAAGTAGTGATCTTTAGGGACCATACTTGGGATAATAGGATTTTAATATGGTTTGAGATATGTTCCCACAAGGAAGAAGCAGTCTAAATGTAACTCATTGGTAGAACTGGGTGATAGTGGGGCATTTGTTGAAAATAGCTGTAAGGGTGATGTACGGACCTAAAGGTCATACTCCATTTTGAGCAGAACTGACTCATCACTGGCATATTTACGTTGGATAAAAAAGGAAGCCCATTGCATGTTGAGACCACTTTACAAGTGACTGTCAAGTAGGCCCGGGCATAGTCCTGCTATGCAGAACTCTGTGAAGTGACAAAAAAACGTTGCCACGTTCTGCAGAGTTTTGCAAGCGGCAGAGTGAGGTAAGTTGCACTGCTAGCGCTGATTTTGAGTGCCGGGTGTTTGTCCCATGCAGTAAAAGCAGCACGAATGGCACCACGCACAGCGCAAGAGGGAGTAGCTTTTTTCTGCCCCTTGAGTAGATATTTTACAAGAGCGGGAGCTTCCACAAAGTGAGTGGCAGATTTCTCAACCCGAGTGGTAGTGACAGACCGCAAAGAGAGTTCCGGAGCAGCAACTACTGACTGAGAGGAGGGTCCTGAGCTCATACGCAAGCCAGCACCCCTGCCGGATACTCATGGGGCATTCGCAGCAAAACGCTTGTTAATGCCTTGAGAGGGAAGCCCCCCCTTACATATAGTGCACATTAGTGCGTGCAACACATTTCTTTGCTCTATGAGACGATCAGTAGCATAGTTCATACCTTCACAAATCACATAGGTCCTGAGGAAAGCCAGTTTATAACATAAGGCCTGGCTGAAACATGTAGACCACCCACTGGTTGCATAAGCACCCTAAATACTACTTCACCTACATCCAACGCCTTGCTTTTATTACTACCAGAGGCCCAAACATTAAGGTAAATCCTTTGGGTAAATGGGATCACTGGACAGTTTTTAAACCTATCACCTCTCATGTCACTAACACCGCACACTCAGTAATATACCTGCTCTGCTGTAGCACAGGTGTTGAAGCACACCCGGGACACATTCGGTGTCATTGGGTGGGCCCGATGATGAAGCATGCCACCAACTATGTTGGTGGATGAGGACTTTATAAAAAAGAAACAAAACTTTTTCTTTAAACATATATCATCAACCATACACCTTTGTGACTCCTATCACGTCTAGTTAGACTAGTTCGTCTTGATTAGATACAAAGACCGCAAAGAGAACCATCGCCGGGAGGTGGTCTAGTGTTGGATTTTCGTCACTCGCACATGCCAACTTAATGTTGGCGAGCTGTAGGAGAGGAATCTCTGCACTTTGCGCCACTCCGCTGAGTTTTTCAGGACTCCACACTCTGCATACTTAGCAAACAGAGTGGAGTTGCTGCTCAGACCTACTGTCAAGCAGTGTGACATTTAGGCGCATCCCTTCACCCATAATAACAATTTGAGAACACCACCATTTCCCCCCTGTATGTAATGCAAGCAATACTTTCAAACCCAGAGAGACCCCTTTTATGTAACTTCTACAGCAGTATATTCAGTAATAAAAGCTATTGCTACAGTCTATGCAAATCATTTGTGCCACCAATCCATCAGCATTTGTAAAGTGCAACTCTGTCACTCCTAGAGGTATCTGGTAGCTGTCTGTCAAAGAGCTAGGTCTTGAGTCTATTTCTGAAGTCTGCCAGCTAGGGGGGCATTATGGAGCTGGTGAGGGAGGTTGTTACAGGTCTTGGCTGCGATGCAGGACAAGGAGTGGCTGCCGCTACGGGTGCGGTGAATGCGGGGAGTGTGTGCAACGGCGAGTGAAGAGGAGCGTAGGTGCATAGTGGGTTGGTGGACATTCAGTCAATGTTTGATGTAGGCAGGTCCGAGGTCATGGGGGGCTTTTTAGGGGTGCGTGAGGCTCTTGAACTGGCATTGTTTCTGGATGGGGAGCCAGTGGAATTTTCTCAGGTGGGGTTGATGTGGGTTCATTAGGGGAGGTCCAGCTTGAGTCTGGCTGCAGCGTTCTGTATGGTCTGGAGTCTTATGGGAAGGTGGATGGAGATGCCTGCATTGATGGCGTTGCTCTAGTTGTGGTGGCTGTTGATGAGGGTCTGAGTGACAGTCTTTCTGGTGTTAGTTGGGATCCATCTGCAGATGTTCCAGAGCATACAAAGTGTATGGAAGCAGGAGGAGGGGACTGCGTTAACTAGTCATTTGTTGGTCATTTGGCTGTCGAGGACGATACGTACATAAACTGCAGCGATATTATAACACGTTATGTAAACACCCACTAACTTAAAATATAAAAAGGCAATTGATAAACACATTGCAGCAATCATTATTAAATTCAGTACATGTTTGTGACCCAATAAATACCTGGTTTGGTGAGTGATGTCCCCTGCGTCTACCTGGAGAGCACCGGCCCCCGACAGGAATTGCCACCATGTCATGTAGAATGGAGTTGTTTGAGCTCACCCTGAGCCTCCAGCATCCACCTTGCCAGATAGATAGATAGATAGATAGATAGATAGATAGATAGATAGATAGATAGATAGATAGATAGATAGATAGATAGATAGATAGACAGATAGATAGACAGACAGACAGACAGACAGACAGAAATCTAGGTCCAGGATTGCTGTTTTTTGTATCAGATTCCATTCAGGGCAGACATGGGCTATTGGGCTCAACGTTGATTGTTGAGGTCACTTGTCTTTCTTTTCCTGGATTCCACAACTCCCCAAACTGGGCCAAGCACACTCCTTCCACACTAGACTCACAAGTAAGTGAGGACAAGTTGGCTAAGGCCTCTCAGAGAGGTTGTGTGTGGGACTAAAGCTCTGAATTCAACAGTCAACCAACAGACACAATAATGTATTGCCCAGTCCAAAGCTTATATATATATATATTTTTTTTTACGTACTTGAATCACATAGCATAATATCATACTACAGACAGCTATTTGGGGACTCTGACTCTTGGTTGAAATCCTGTTGTCAATCTTGATGAGCTTGCCCTTCAATACTCTCCCCCACTAATGGAGATCCTCAGTGAATATAATTACGGAGCCTAATCTCAGATATGGTAGTGATCGTTCAAAAGGAGTAATTCATTCAGTCACCTTGAAGGTGATTGCACCTATACGTTCAGTTCACTTTTCACTTCATGTTCTTACTTCAAGTTGCATACCTCAGTCTGCTACTCATTTTCTCTTTCTCTTACACTTCTCAGGCTGTGCGGTTACTTGTATCTTCGAGTTGCAGTTTAGGAAGATTGTGAATTGATGCTTGCAGTGGTCTTGCTCCTGTGACAGTAGCTTCTGAGTTGTCATGGTGGCAGCCTTGCTAGAAACCTGATATATTTAAGAATTTCTTGTGGCAGCTCCGGGTGGCAGTTCTCATCTTTTTTCAGTTGTGGCTTATGTAGGCTGGGTGCACATGAGACACTGGTGCTGCGGGTGAGGCCTCTAGTTTGATATCAAGCTTGTTGAGGACTTTCAGTGATGGGTCCTGCTGCTGATTTTCACTCAAGAATTGATTTTTGCAGAAGCCTTGATGTGGTTTATGGTCAGAAACATGTGTGGCGATCAGGGGACCTCTAGTGATAAAGAACAATAGTATCCAGGCAATAAGAATAATCTGGCAAAAAGGCAGTGTAGTACAATAATATATAAACACAAGTAAAAGAAAGCAAAATAACCATTGATTATAATCACATATAAAATGTAATACCATTGATATAAATTGATAAAAATGTTACAATATTAACATCAAACATAAAATAACATTGAGAGAGAACGGATAAACTAATCTCTTTATCTCAAAAGCAGAGGTGGAAACTGTAATGGCTCCCACTGCTGATGGCTCGGGTCGGTGTCAACGCGTTTCGACACAAAGTGTCTTCATCAGGACCTTATCAGCACATTTCTGAAGCTGTTTCTCAAAGGAATCTTCAAAGTTTATAAGTTCAAACGATTAAAAGGCAGTACCATAAAATATCAGTCATTCCGCTTTATAAGTGGAATATTTGGGTCCTGTTAGTATGTCAGGAATTTTCAATATTCGATACTCATCTCATGAATAGTCATTAACTCTTCAGCAATTAATCTGAGCATGTTCTTGAAAGCCTCCAGAGTACGGGATAATAGATTGCGTAACACGTGTTTTGCCAGTATATTTACGTAGAGTAAGTCTGCTGTCAGCCGACGTGTAACATTGTTGCAAAAGCGGCTACAATTCAAAGCAAGACAGACGTGCTCAAAAAGTGCGATTTCTGTTAACTGATAGCGGTCCGGCGTGGTTAATGGCGGCAAGAGTGTCCGTGGCAGAGATCTCTGCCACGGACACTCTTGCCGCCATTAACCACGCCGGACCGCTATCAGTTAACAGAAACCGCGCTTTTTGAGCACGTCTGTCTTGCTTTGAATTGTAGCTGCTTTTGCAACAATGTTACACGTCGGCTGACAGCGGACTTACTCTACGTAAATATACTGGCAAAGCACGTGTTACGCAATCTATTATCCCGTACTCTGGAGGCTTACAAGAACACGCTCAGATTAATTGCTGAAGAGTTAATGACTATTCATGAGATGAGTATCGAATATTGAAGATTCCTGACATACTAACAGGACCAAAATATTCCACTCATAAAGCGGAATGACTGATATTTTATGGTACTGCCTTTTAATCGTTTGAACTTATAAACTTTGAAGATTCCTTTGAGAAACAGCTTCAGAAATGTGCTGATAAGGTGCTGATAAGGTCCTGATGAAGACACTTTGTGTCAAAACGCGTTGACACCGACCCGAGCCATCAGCAGTGGGAGCCATTACAGTTTCCACCTCTGCTTTTGAGATAAAGAGATTAGTTTATCCGTTCTCTCTCAATGTCATTTTATGTTTGATGTTAATAATGTAACATTTTTATCAATTTATATCAATGGTATTAAATTTTATATGTGATTATAATCAATGGTTATTTTGCTTTCTTTTACTTGTGTTTATATATTATTGTACTACACTGCCTTTTTGCCAGATTATTCTTATTGCCTGGATACTATTGTTCTTTATCACTTGTTGTTCCCTGATCCAGGAATCTGACTTTGCTCAGGGGGTCCCTGTTTAACACAATGATCAGGGGACCTCTACCACACATGGGTCACTCCTGGCTTTAATCCCTTTAATTATCTTGTTCTCTCTGACCATTCACCACACCAGACTTCTCATCCAGGACAGTGTATCTTTCTGCAGTGGCAGACACACTCCTTCCTCCTCTCGACAGGCAGACTTCTAGGCTTTAGACAGACCCTCAGCTCCTTTAGTAGACAGTGTAGACTGTAGGTAATGTTTCCTGACAGCTGAAATACTAACTGTCATGCAGACTCCAACCCTGGACAGACCGTAGTCATTTGAGTACTATGAGAAAGTCTCCATTCCTTGATCAGGAAGAACTTAGAACTGGAACAAAATGGGGTGGCTTGGATTCCACTTCTATGCACATTTTCTGGACAAGGGATGCGCATCCACTGTACACGGTTGCAGAACTGGTTTGGGGTGGGTTTATTTCAAAGATCATTTAGCTGTTTTTCAGATTTGGCACTTGAGCTAGGTGATTGTTCCCCCAGTAAGTAGCAAAGATTTTGGCTCCAAACAGGATTATCAAAAACAAGGGCACAATTAAAAGTGAGATCTCTGCATCTGCCAGTCATTACTCTTCCATAAGCAGTAATTGGGGAAAGGCAAACAACATGCTTTGCCTAGAAACATCCTCACCTTGAACAACAGGATCAGCAGTTAAAACGTTACCCCTAACATGATGCAAATGGCAGTGCTCATGAACAACTAATCAGCAGCCCTCATTGAATTTCTGAAATGAGCCTTTTCTCATCCTCCTTCACCTCAGTGTGTGGGTCTCAACACTACAGCCCTAAGAATGTGTCTAATATACCTTCCACCGTCTGGCGAAGCTGTATTCACCCACCTTCTTGTGCCACACTAAAGCAGGGGCCATTCAAAATAGAGCCCACTGGTCCCGTACTCAGTCTCACCACAGAAATAGTCCTAATGGAATACATGTGCTGCAGACTCACTGCGTGCACACACACATACACACACACATTTGACAAGCACACAGAATGTCAGCACAAGGAATTTGGGGTTCAATCAACAGCAGAGCTTTATGTGAGAAGGGTCAACAGACTACCCACTCCCTGACACACAGAAAAGCAGCTGGTACCGATTCACAAAACTTGGTACACTGCAATCAGCACTTTATGCAACTCATCTGGGGCATGGAGAATATTCCTATGCCTCATATGAGAGTATGCTTTGTGCGCCACTACAGGTCACAGAACAGGTTCTGGACCTTGCATTAAAAGGGAGCAGCATGGGCGTCTGTACACATGCTAGATTATCTTGATCCAGGGACCAGATACAAACTTAAGATACCAATTTCACAAGCATTCAGCCCATTAGGGAAGTGTACACACCCGTTCACCATGCAGGAGATATTCAGGTCCCAATACACCAAAAAAGCAACGTTCACTTAGATGATTTTCACTGTTATTAAAATAATTGTTTAAATGTTGAAGTTACATATGTAACATTTGCCAGTCAAACTAAACAATATGTAATAAGTCTAATATAATAATGAAGACAGAGGCACTCATTACAACATTTACAGGAGAACTACTTCAGAATTTCCCACAGGAAAACTCTGATAATATGGAGATCAGTATTTCAGCTGGAGAAAAGTCCTGAGCAATTGCAAAATTTGCCACTCGGAATGAGGATGATGGGGGAATGGTGATGGGGGGTGGATTGGGGATCAATGCTTTATCCCTGATTCCTGCTTGTAGTACTACCATTTAAGGGTATTACTTTTGAACACTTTTTTAGAGACTTTACCCACTGAAAAGTGCCTGTGAATTTTTTTTTACAAAAATAAGGAGTTAGGTCCCGGGACATGTAGTCGGTTGGACCATAGGTAACTGTTACGAAGTGAAGATTACCAACTACACATTTCTCTAGGTCCTCAAGGTTTAAGGAAAACAAACCAGTATTACTCCTTAGTTTGTTGGGTATACTTCATTCGTACCCTTTTATTCTATTATTTCCATCTTTTTCAGTATTTCATGTATGAAAAAACCCTAGACATTTTGACAATTTACACATAAATACAATACATTTCTACAACACATGTAAATACACAATATGCACATTTTTTTACATTATATACACAACAGTTCGTATTTGTACAGTGTGTTTACTAACCACACTTCTTTCAAGACAAAGTCACGTTTTGACTAAAGGTTAAATAAACAACAACTAAATGTAAGAGAATTTTTCGATAAACCATAAATCAATTGCTTGGTCTATTCAACAATAAATGCCTATTTTCCTTTTATATGCAGACGCGTTTCAAACCCGATCACATCAATTCACAGGTTCTCTTCAGGGCTCTGTCTTTTGTGTTTGTCTCTGTTTTCCAGCTGTCACCGGGCTGCAGGTTTGTTTTCATTCAACTATTTTTCCGGTTTTGATCCTGGGTGTGTCTTTTTCTTTATCTCAACACTCTTCCCTTTTTCCTGTTTCTGAGGGGGCACTCGTCCTTGCACGTTGTTTGTACTCACAACCTGTTCGATTCTGTTTTCACTTTCGTGTACTGCAATTGACTGTGCGGTTCTCTCCTCGAGCGGCTGTATTAACTTCAGCCCATCTCGGTGTTCTCCTGCTTTTACGGCGATCCGGTGACTGCTGCATCAGTCTATAGACTGATGAAATTATGTAATGCAAGCCCCATCCACCCTAATTGATCTGCCAGAAAAGGAGGTGCATAAATCTTTACAATTACCTAATAGAGAAGCAAATACTCTTCAATCTAGACCACAGCTTGAGTATTAGTTAAGAAAGAAAACAATACCAGTATTAGACAGATTTGTGCATGTGCAGTTGGTGTGTGTATCTGTGTGTGTCCAAGCATATATGTATTGTGTGTGCTTGTGCACAAATGTGTATATGTGTCAGTGCTTAATGTGAGCCGGTGGTTGCCTGTGAGGGCCACCAGCATTATATTTGGGGACAAGCGCTTATTTTAGCTCATCAGGTGTTTCCCAAGAGCAAGAAAGGGAAATACAAAAAAAGTGGAAAGATGGAGGAGGAGAAAGACGGGAAAAACGTAACAAAGGGGGAAAGCAGGTACCTTTAAGAATGAGAACAAGCATTGGAAATGCAATAGGTCTCGCACCATTAGAGTTAGTGCTTTTAGAATTGTTTATGGGTTTTTTTTGTAAATGTTTAGCATTTTTGTTTCCTGTAGCCAATGCTAAAGTATTACAAATAAAAAAAGCCATAAACATTTCTAAAAGCTCTAACTGAAATGGTCTGAGAACTATTGCACTGTGTGAGGGTGAGGGTGAGTGTGAGTGAGGGTGAGTGAGGGTGAGGGTGAGGGTGAGTGAGGGTGAGGGTGAGTGAGGGTGAGTGAGGGTGAGTGAGGGTGAGGGGTTGAGGGTGAGGTGTTGAGGGTGAGGTGTTGAGGGTGAGTGAGGGTGAGGGTGAGTGAGGGTGAGTGAGGTGTTGAGGGTGAGTGAGGGTGAGGGTGAGTGAGGGTGAGGGGTTTTGGGTGAGTGAGGGTGAGGGGGAGTAGTTGAGGCTGAGTGAGGGTGAGTGAGAGTGAGGGTGAGTGAGGGGTTGAGGGTGAGGGGTTGAGGGTGAGTGAGTGAGGGTGAGGGTTTGAGGGTGAGTGAGGGTGAGGGTGAGTGAGGGTGAGGGGTTGAGGGTGAGTGAGGATGAGTGAGAGTGAGGGTGAGTGAGGGGTTGAGGGTGAGGGGTTGAGGGTAATGTTCGCGCTATAAAAGTCGCATTAAATAAATAAATAAAAACGCCATTCGATCGCTACTCTAAAGAAAGTCTCTCTTCTCTGACCACGGCACCTCGCTCCATGGTTCATGTGAGTCTGTCTTTTGTGTCTGTGACGGCAATCTCTAGCCCGGAAGCGTTACCAAGGAGACGATGGAAGTTTGTTCCTAGAAATGGAGAAGTACGAGCGGATCCGGGTAGTGGGCCGCGGGGCTTTCGGGTGAGGAGAGCTAAACTTGACGGGCGGGTGACTGAACCAATCGGCGGGAGGGATACTCTATGCTATTTGGAGCAGGGTTACGGACATTGGGTTGAAAGGGTGTTCTTTTCTGCCCTAGGGCGCTCTATTTCTGATAACACCTTGACCCCGCCCTGTTCTTTAATGTGTTGTGTACATCTGACGACGGTAAAATTATTATTTGTTGAGGGATGGGTGAGACCGTAACATTATAGTACACGATATTTCAGAGTATACATTTCCCAAGTATGGTGACATTGGCCGAGGGGAGAGACCGAGAGTAAAGCTGTGATGGTATTTTGTCATCAAAATTCCACCTCCTAACGCGCTCTTTG
Source organism: Lissotriton vulgaris (assembly GCF_964263255.1). Lineage (NCBI taxonomy): Eukaryota > Metazoa > Chordata > Amphibia > Caudata > Salamandridae > Lissotriton > Lissotriton vulgaris. Next base: position 708,622,590 of record NC_141698.1, read on the forward strand.
TATCAGATGATACTATGTCATGGCATGGTTTCTCTGTTTGCCAGCTCAATACGCCGTATGACTATACAATCCATGCAGAAGAACTAGTGGCAGTAAAAGGTAAGCTAGATGTAGTGACTGGAATGCAGGGTAAGAGATCACACGGACAACATTACAATACTAAGTTAAGCTTTATTATACTTGCCCTTGCTTTTACATGTCCTCTGCTGCCACAGGCTGCTAAAGGCCAGTAAATGGAGGGAGAGCGGGCTTTAGCACGGCGTCAGTGTTGGCATTGATGGGGGGTAGGGGGGAAGTGGGGATTTAAAAAAAAATGCGACACGGCGGGCAGGGGAGGGGGCGGAGCGGGTAAAATAAACAAACGAGACGGAGGGAAGAGAGGGGAGGGGGGAGGAGAAATGCGACACGGCGGGAAGGGGAGGGGGCGGAGCGGGTTAAATTAAACAAACAAGACGGACGGAGGAGAGGGGAGGGGGGATGAGAAATGCGACACGGCGGGAAGGGGAGGGGGCGGAGCGGGTAAAACAAGACGGACGTGCACGCGCTTTTAAGCTCAATGCGCATGCGCATTGAGCTTAAAAGTCACGGGCACTGCAAGGAATCGCCACGATTCCTTGCAGTGGATAAAGAGTGGATAAGCCCCCATAGTCTCGCTTGCTCGATGCGCATGCGCATCGACAGGCGAGACCTAAAAAGGGGCAGGGAATGTCTGACAGTGGATTCAAGAGGCCTAAGTTAAATTGAAGGCTACGCAACTTTGGTATTCTATGGGCTGGCATTTAATTATAACAGCCACGGGCTACTGAACAGAGCTTTGGGCACAGACACTCAATCATTTATAAGTTATGCACTGATGTGTGGGTGCTTGCTTACCCATGCTGTGTGTGTGTGCCTGTTAACTTATGTGTTGCTGTGCTCATATGAACTTGTGTCTGTGTGAGCCTGTGTGTGTGTACATACTTGTGTGTATGGGTGTGTTGGAGGAGGTTGAAAGAAGAACTCTTTTCTTCCTCTCTCCTGCCATGACCACATACTACTAAAATTCGATTCTGAGTTGAGCTGTCGTCAGGACCTATTTTAGTCACAATTGTGGAATCTGCTACTAACAAGCATTGGCAAAGCCTACAGGTCTCGCCTATGAGAGGTCTATTGGCTTTATCCAATATTTTTGTTAGCTATGTTGCACAGCAGCGTGGCTGCTGCACAGCATTTCTTAAAGTTAAAAAAAGCACTATGGTATGGTAAGTGCTGACTGCATAATAGTACTCTTTGTTTACTCTCAACAATGTTACACAGCTTCCTCTCTGTTGTAAAATATGGCTTAAAAAATGATAAAGCCAGATAGGTTTAGCATATGCGAGAGCTATTTGGCTTTGTCAATGTTTTTATTGGGGAAGGATGGGACAGTTAGAGGGAGCAAGTAACAACACTATGGGGCATCGCAGGTTAAGTAAAATAAAAAACAAAGCAGGGGAAGCAAGATGATGAACACCAGCAGTTGGGAAGAGGGGAAAGCAACACAAGGGACAGTGGCAGGGGACAAGCAACACCACTGACAGCAGGGGGAGGGCAACATGGCAAGCAGCCCCACAGACAGAGAGAGAGACAGAAGAAGCATCACAAGTTGGAAGGAATGGAAGAAGAAACACAATGAGTGAGGGGGTAGGAGGGACAGGATGAGGAACAATGTGGGAGGGATTAGTACTGGGAGACACAAGGCAACAGCAACAACCCAGGAGGGCTAGGGCAAATAACAATGACAAGCAAACAACGAGGAAAGGCCAACTAATGGTGCCAGGGCATGCAGCTAAAAAAACAAAAGTACAAACCCATGAAGCAAAAGTGAAGCCAGCACCAATGGACCAACGAGAAGCAAGGAAATGAGAGTGATGATGCAGACAACCATTAGTGAGCAATGGGCGGGCTGTAAGACCCATATATGCTGACAAAATTTCTCACAAGCAACCGCGCATGAGCCGTCTCAGGAGAGACCTAAAATATAATTTTCTAAATGTAAGCACCGGTAGGATAAGGTAATCCAATCTAAAGAATGTTAAAGAAGCTGTTCTCCATTGAGGGACCAACACAAGAAGAAAAAGTAAGCATTGCCATATTGTAACAAGCAAGAAAATTAAATTTGTCAAGAAAGACACCAAATGATAGGCAATGGGCTGACTGAAAACTGTATGTAATGTACAAAATAGGTCTTCAACAACAGACAGTTAAAAAGCTGTCTGAGGGTGAGACTTAATGAGGCGCTAATCACCATCAGAGATGGGCTAACCAAACGAGAAACAGGGACATTTTCTTATACAACTGTGCCCTTAAAGGCCTCTAGTGTATTGAGCACCATCCTCATTATTTCATAGTCAGAAATTAACAGGTAGCTCTAGTTGTTCAATGTAGCGAGGTCAGAACAGAGGTGCTAGATTGCCTCAGAAAGACAACAGGGCTGAGTAAAACTGAATAATAGAAAGCACATGACTGACAGAGGAGTGATTTTCCACATTGAGGATGGCTGCTTTTGTAAACTGCCATGTTGAAAATGAATGGATGGGGGTCTCCTGTTCCTTGCAGGCCACCTCCCTCTGCTTGTAGTCAATCACAGAGTTCTGCAGAGGGACTGTAATAGCAACCTAATTAATTGATATGCATTAAGCAGTTGGGTGGCTGGTATGTTGGCTAGCATGAATGTAAAAGTATGCTTTTACACCACAGACGTGATTGCACACTCAGTTACCATCATGACTGTAAAGAGGCCCATTGTCATGATATTTATTGTCAACTGGTGCAGGTGCTGTCATGAGGAGCAGTTTGGATTCTGGAACTTTAAGTTTTGCATTTCCAGCTGTAATCTCATCTGACCGGCCTGAGATATCACTGGGCGTTGTGCTGTTGGCTAAAGCTCAAGGACCACTGGGTATCCAATTTTGGGGGGGGGACATACATACACCTGAACCATGTACCTTCTTGTGTCTTAAATTGGGGAAACACTTCATTTGTATTTGTATAAAGAAAAACGTTGCAGGGGGTGTGTGTACACTCAGTTAAACTGAGTGGGGGTGTTAATCAGCGGACACTTTCTACCTGAGCGCGCGCGTCTCATCAAAACATGAATCGTGTGGCAGCCTTTTGTTAACAGGTGAACTGGTACACATTGTTCCAGAGCATGTGCAATTTGTGTTTATTGGATGCTCGTGATACATTTGAATGAAAGACACCATATTAAAGTTTGTGTCCGCACTCAAAACATGTACACACAATGCCAATTATGCTGATCCCTTCTTGAAGTTTGTAAAATCAAGGTGGCCCTTTTATCTGGCTTGCAGTGCTTGAAAGCACCCTAGCTAAAGGTAAATTGGTAAAAAGTAAAACATAGTAAGGATTGTTCCCTCCGCATTGCATTTCTACATTTTAAAATGCTGTACATTTTGTATGATACAGGATAATTACAAAACACGTGATTTGAGATCACACAAGGCTTGTGTATTGCTGCTGGAAATACAGTGGTTTTAATTAGTCTACTATCTTGTAAAGAAGTGAAGGATTTTTTAGAGAGGCGTTAATTCATGAAAAGAGACATATAAACATTGTTTAATACAGAGAGATGCCTTTGGCATGACTGTTAGCACAATGTCATATCCCCTAAACTTGGAAATAGAGTTTACTCTTGTTTTTGAACTGTAACACCCTGAGATAGGCAGACAAATGCTTTGTTTTCCTTGATTCGATGTACTGCGATACAACCACCAGTGAGTGACTTACTTGGAGTCTGATGTGTCATTCCCAAGGAGCTTTTAGTGGCATGGAGTGATGGCGGGAGCCAGGTATTTTAGTGGGGAAGTAGCAGAGAAGGTAGAGAGCTGGGAAACTCATGCCATCTCATGAAGGGCTTAACATAAAATTAAAAAAAAGTAGTTCACTAAAAAGTGAGCAGTGGAGGATGCAATTCAGCCTATCAAAAGGATGGTAAAGAGGCTATTCTCCAAGGGAGGGACAAACACAAAATAGACACGCTAGTACAAGGAATGCCATCAATAAGAAGCAAGCAAATGAGAGAGACAATAAAGTCAACCAATAGCAAGCAATGGCAGGTTGTACTTGTAAGCTCTTGTAAGTTCTTGGTAAAGGCCACAGTTGGCCTTTTCAATCAACACTGTTATTTCCACCAGAGATTCTCTCAGTGGAATTCTCACTTAATTTGCTTCTCAAAGCCAATTTTCTGTTCTGAGAAGTGTTCTCTGTGGTATAGATAATCCCATTACATATCTAGCTAGAAGGCCTCTGACCAGCTGCTTTCTAACCCAGGTATTACAGTTCCTTGGTTTACTTTGTAAATCATATCAAGTTATCTTTTTCTTCCCACGCTTCACTCTGTAAAACCTATACACTGGGCCCTAAAGTCGCCCTTTTCTTTAAATCATTGAGATCAACACATTTTAGTGCTTCAACTTTGAGAGGAAGTTTAATGAAGTGGGTCACGGCTCCGCTCCCCACCCAGTCACGACCTGAAAGCTGCCACTGAAATCAATCTGCTCTTCATCAGGCCGTGATTTAGGTTAACATAAAACAGAGCGCTCGCGCGCCCGTCCATGGGAACAACGCGAGGCTTGGAGACCAAGTGCTCATCCTGCTATCCGTCTTGTCAGGAGGGAGCCGCAATTCATTCTCACAATCTCAGTCAGTCTGACATTTTTACAGCCTGGTTCTGCTGAACATTGAGTGTTATGTCTACAAAGACACAGAAAGCAAATGAAGCTCTCATCTGTGCGTCTTCCAGGCACGTTAGTGAACGGGATTCCTGTAGAACATATTGGAAACATGTCCATATAATGTAACAGGAAGATAGGCCATTGATGGGCAATCCTGTGCAGCACTCTAATATGCGCGGCAGGTAAAGAAGGCGTGATGAGGGTTAGGCTCAAAATGGCAGGTTAGAGAAGCAAGACGTCGGCAAAGCCCCTGGACTACAGATCAGTATTTGTTTAATAAACAGTAATCAATCAGACCTGAGAGTTGCAATTCTGTACCACTGCCAGCCGCAGCCCATGCAGGTAAGAGCTGTGGGGCCCGGTAGGGGGGGGGGGATTTTGACAGATGATGTCGAAGGAAAATGCAATAAATAATAAATGTCTTCCCTCATTGTAGTCTGTCGACACCCCCACCCGGCCCCACCGCTTTTACATGCACAGGGCGTGGCTGCCATTGTAGAATAGCAATTCTTCAAGGAGTTCATAGCACCCTCATCAAATACATGAGATTTTCAAGAAAACGGGCCACATGCATCAATGTAAGGTTTTGCGATTCCTTATTTGCGAAAAATAGGGAATCGCAAATAAGGAATCGCAAAACGGGATGCATCAATTTAATCGCATAATTTTTGCGATTTGGTAAAAATCGCAATTTTTACCGAATCGCAAATATTATGTGAATTCTAATTTGCGATTTCACAATTCCCATTGATTCCTATGGGCCAAAAGGCCCATAGGAATCAATGGGAAGGCATTGAAATTTTGCGAATTTTAATTAGCGATTCGCAAAATGTTAATGCATTCCATGGGTGCAGGGGGGGGTCCAAAGGACCCCCCCTGCACCCCTGAAATGTATTTTAAAGTGCATGTTTCACACACACATGTCCTAAGGACATGTGTGTCTGTAACATGACAGTGTTTAAAATGCTAATTTGAGCATTTTAATAGTTTTTCACAAATTACCACGAGGTTCACCCTCGTGGTAATTTGCACCCCCTAATTGCGAATTCGCAATTTTAAAAGCAATCATGCTTTGCTTTTAAGGAATCCCAAATTTGCGATTCCTTAAAAGCAATCGCATTTTTGGAATTCGCTAAAAATAGCGATTTTCCCAAAAATGTTTGATGCATCTCAAAAACCTATTTAGGAATCGCAAACGGCCAAATTTACCGATTCACACCGTTTGCACTTCCTAAATAGGTTGATGCATGTGCCCCAACATCCTTAAAATGAAGCCCAGCAATCACTGGCAGGGGTGTTTAGGCATGCACTGGTTTTCCTGAAGTTGCCTTTCGGTCAATTGGATAGATTAACCTCCTTCGCCATATTTGGCACCCATACAAAATTAGTTTTATTTTTTTCAACTATTTGCAATATTCAGGCCGATTTATTGGTGCAATCCTGAGGGTTGTAGAAAAGTTGTGAAGCTGACCGATGTCCAGTTATGCAAACATTTTTCTAAATTACCAAAGCTTTATGAATTGTGAAGTTTGCAAAGCTGTTTTATATTTGCTGAAGGGTGCTTGACTGTAAGAGAAATCATTTCTGTGGCATACTTAGGGCCTCTGATGGCCCGGAATCACCTAACATCACTCACAGCCTTTCCTGTCCGTTTCTCAGGGCATCCAATCCTGCTGTCATTCCTGCCTTATGGCTGAGCACCTCTATCTAGGGCAAAGTCCCATGCTCAAATCCCCCACTAGGTTTCCTGCAAGAAAGCTACCCCATATCCACTCACTGCAAGATTCCTTGCACATCCAACCGGGGTATCTTTTACCTAGTATGGGGCAGTGATCAGGATGTTTTTTAGGGCTCGACCTCTGCCAATGCGCAAGCATTGCAGATGTTGAGACATATTGCAGCTTATCCAGAGCTTAACTAAACAGGCGATTTGATGCTGTGCCCGTGTAAAAGCGCGTGCACAGCATCAAAGCCACCAGCCTCCCTCCCACAAGCTTTCCCCAGCGTGCGCTCTGCAATTTCTCCTCCCCTAATTACTCACTGCCCACGGCGGGCTGGCACATCAAAGGCTTCTGGCCCCCCGTGTGTCTCGCTTTTAGTGGTGTCATTGTCAGCTCTTTACATTAGATGCTATCATGGTACATGAGACTGTACTTTTCTTTTGTTTTTTCATGTACAGATCTTCTCGTATTATTCTGCCATTGTAGATTGCTTTTGAACTGTTGGACTATACTGGGAAGCTCCCTGCCGGTATTCTTCTATAAAGAAATACTTTTAAAAACATGGTGGTGGTCTTTATCCGACATCCGGGGTTTCTTTCTTATTGTTTTGAGACTTCATACTGCATTCTGAATCAGAGAATGCTATGTTAATTTTACCTCTATTTGTAGTTTAGACTTGGTATTATTAACACATGTGCAATATATGTTTATTGATTGGGGCAGTTCTGGCACCCAGCAGATGCTTTTCACAGGACTCAACCTTACAAAGTAGATTGTTTTTCTTGCAACTTTGTGCTATTGTAGTGATAATACGGTTCATACCAACTTGCTTGTTTAGCTGCCGTTTTTAATTTTCACTTATTTCCTTTGTGGCCGCTACCGGTGGTCACAATGCTTTGTAATCTTGGGTTTTTTCCCACTTAAACTTGTGCTCTCTGGTGTGTCCGTTCACAATTGCGGTCCTTCTCCGTTTTTAAAATATTGAACCAGATGTTATCTTAAACTCCAGGGTTTGTGATTTAATTTTTTTTTAATGTGCAGCCACATTTTGCTAATGCAAGATTTCTTATGTAACAGAATCTGGTGCATTTGCTCTTGTGACTGACCTTTAAAAATCTCAGTGGCCATCTTTTTTCCCCTTGTTAGGGCTCGACCTCTGCCAATGCGCCTGCCAACCCACCATACAGCTCCACTGATGCACCCACCACACAGCTCCGCCGATGCACCCACAACACAGCTCCGCCGAGGCACCCACCACACAGCTCCACCGATGCTCCAACTAAGCTCCACCAATGCACCCACCACACAGCTCCACCAATGCACCCACTAAGCTCCACCGATGCACCCACCACAGCTCCACCAATGCACCCACCACAGCTCCACCGACGCACCCACCACACAGCTCCACCGAGGCACCCACCACACAGCTCCACCAAGGCACCCACCACACAGCTCCACCAAGGCACCCACCACACAGCTCAACAGATGCACCCACCACACAGCTCCACCGATGCACCCACCACACAGCTCCACCGATGCACCCACCACACAGCTCCACCTACACAGCTCCACCGATGCACCCACCACCCAGCTCCTCCGATGCACCTACCACACAGCTCCACCGACACAGCTCCACTGATGCACACACCACCCAGCTCCACAGATGCACCCACCACACAGCTCCACCGACACAGCTCCACCGATGCACCCACCACACAGCTCCACCTACACAGCTCCACCAATGCACCCACCACCCAGCTCCACCGATGCACCCACCACACAGCTCCACCCACTAAGCTCCACCGATGCACTCACCACACAGCTTCACCGATGCACCCACCACAGAGCTCCACCGAGGCACCACCACACAGCTCCACCGATGCACCCACCACACAGCTCCTACAATGCACCCACCACACAGCTCCACCTACACAGCTCCACCGATGCACCCACCACACAGCTCCACCAAGGCACCCACCACACAGCTCCACCGAGGCACCCACCACACAGCTCCACCGATGCACCCACCACACAGCTCCACCGAGGCACCCACCACACAGCTCCACTGATGCGCCCACCACACAGATCCACCGATGCACCTACCACACAGCTCCACCTACACAGCTCCACCAATGCACCCACCACACAGCTCCACCGATGCACCCACCATACAGCTCCATCAAGGCACCCACCACACAGCTCCACCAAGGCACCCACCACACAGCTCCACCAAAGCACCCACCACACAGCTCCACAGATGCACCCACCACACAGCTCCACAGATGCACCCACCACACAGCTCCACAGATGCACCCACCACACAGCTCCACAGATGCACCCACCACACAGCTCCACAGATGCACCCACCACACAGCTCCACCGAATCACCCACCACACAGCTCCACTGATGCACCCACCACACAGCTCCGCCGATGCACCCACCACACAGCTCCACCGAGCACCCACCACACAGCTCCACCGATGCACCCACCACACAGCTCCACAATGCTCCAACTAAGCTCCACCAATGCACACAGCTCCACCAATACACCCACAAAGCTCCACCAATGCACACACCACTCAACGCAAACACAGCATCACTCAGCGCAACCACAGCATCACTCAGCACCACCACAGCATCACTCAGCGCAACCACAGCATCACTCAGCGCAACCACAGCATCACTCAGCGCAACCACAGCATCACTGGTTCAAATATGTTCTTTCAATGTTTCAAGCTGTTTTCAAGCTTTCACGCTTTATTACAAATCACAAAAAGATGTTAATATGTCACTTCTGTTCTTGGATTTTTGTCACATTTAAAAACACTGAACATAATCTTCACAAAAGTTATTTACAAAAGTTTAAGCTATTGCCATTACAAATTAAATAAAATATTTAAGTATTAATTATTTTAAAAAATTAAAAGCCATTGTTATTTGTAATATCAATACATCTAAGTCACTTAAATACAAAACATGTTGCATTACAAATGCTATAGGTGTCACATTTGTGAAAGTTATAACTATTGGCATTGTAAATGACAAAGCTATTAATTTAGCTATTTCAAAAAATAACACATAAATAAAAACAAATTAATTTATAAGACCGTTAGCTCAAACTTTCTTAATGCGAGCCCTATTGCATTTCCAATGCTTGTTTCAGATGCAACATGTCCCTCTCTTAATGTGTGGGACATGCTGCTGCACAATATCATCAATACTTGGACTAAATGGTGGGGGTGAATAAAATGTGCCCTTTGGTAAAGGACGGAAACTATTCCTAACTTCTCCCACCCTACTTTGTTTACATGCTACTGATATGAGCGGAAATGCCAAGTTGTATTCTTTTTTCCATCAAGACTGCACAATACTTTGTTGTGTCTCTCTAACTAAGGAGGGAAATGTTGTCCCATGTCACGCCTGACAATACTAGAAATGTACAATTTTATATCGAGTTTGTGGTCTGCCAAGACCTTTAAGCAATATTGATGTTAGTAAATTATGAAAGGATCATTGGTTATGATGCACTATTCGGCGCAGACAATTATCAGTCCAACAAATATGGAGAACAATTGAAAACATATAGGGCCTGATGTATGAGGCCATTTTACAGCCTCAATATCTGTCAAAACTGCTTTTTTACTATCTATTAAACACATTTTGCAATTCAGTAAACCATTTTCAAATCACGAAATGTGTTCACTGAATAATTCCATATCAAAATTAGGAAGAGTCGTAGAAGAAGCATTTCCCACTACTTTGGAATTGTAATGAGATGTATAAATATTATGAGCCCGCAAGTGGGATTGCAAACTATTGAATAGATATTGACTCCTCAAGATGAAAACCCATTTGCAAATAGGAAGCTGTCCCTATTGGACAGCTTCCACTCTAGAAATTTGATTGGGAAAACTCACAGGGAGCAGGTAGTGGCTTAGAAGACCACTGCCGGCTTCCCTCAATGTGTTCCCAAATGGACAATTTTTTTTAAAGCGGGTCCATATCCTTCCTGGATCTTGAGCTGGTTTAAAAAAAAAATCTTATTTGGGAATGCAAATGAAGAGATGGTAGTCTCCTGTTCCTTGAAGGCCACTATCCCTGTGTTTGTAGTCAATCACTGAGTTCTGCAATCCTTTTTGACTGGAAGGTTTTTGATGTAACCTATAACAACATAAGCTGCATCGCGAAATCTGAGCCAGGTTGCACATTATTGGGGACCATATTTTCTAATTATGCATATCAAAAGGAATTCAATGATAGATGACAGCCCTCCCTCAATCAGATTGCTTGGTCAAGAGAGCTTACAGAAAATGGGTGTTTTTTTCATTTGGTTGTGCCGTAAAATTGTCTGGAATAAAAGTTTTAGCTTCATCACAAGAAAGCCAGTAACTTAGAGAATTTGTCCCTTATGCTTATTTTCCAAGGAATCCTCAAACATGGTAAAATAAGCTGGACTTCTTTTGTGAGTCTTGTTTAGAGTGAAGGGCCCACTTACAGTTGTTTCCCTTTGTTTTAAGTGGGCATTGAGGGGTTTATTTCAACCCAAATATCCTAATTTCTTGTTTTAAATACTTATATTATTTTCCTTTTGGTGGGGATATATTTTACAAGTCCATCGTGTTGGACGGGGAAGAAGCCCCCTGTCATTGAGAACAGCTGTATACAGTTCTGGCTTTTTAGGAAATTGCACTTTTCGGGATTGTAGTTGACGTTTGTATAAATCAAGAAAAAAGAAAAACGCAGAGCATGCAGAGCGTTATTGACTGAATTACCAGTATTGGATTTGGGTATTGCTAATGTCTGCTAATTTTTTAAATGCCCGCAAAATTATTTCACTAATTGACTTTTAAAATAATTTGTTATTGAAAAGACTTTTGTCCATGCAAAATAAAGGATCAAATGTAGATCTGTTTTTATTGGGAATAGTTTTCCACCTACTTATTAAAAGCTCCTTTGTAGGTCTAATCTGAAACAGCTCATTCACTGACTTCCGAGACATTTTGATCTGAAAATAAAAACTTAAAAAGGGCCTTGAGAACGCCTATTACTTACCATTGGTTGCCTTCACCATCACTCTCATTTCTTTGGTTTTGAATGATCAGAAGTACCTGATTTGATTTTACTAGTCTCATTACAGACAGCTTTGGAAGAGTTTTTTTGGTTTCACTTCTTTAAATTCTACACACACTACAACACTGCAAGGAATCAGTTGCAAATACTAATGGTCTTCAAGCCTGCCTTGACTTACCATTGATTGGATCCACTGTCTGACGCATCTTCCTTTTCTAGAGGTGTATTAAGTGCCTGTTCCTTGCCATAATTTGAAAGGCTCCACAATTGTTGGTATCAAAGATCATTTACTGCAGTACTTCAGTGATTGAGTCAAAACCAGACTTTTTCTTCATGGTATTTCCATTAACTTGCTTCCATATCCCACAATCTGCCTGCATGATGAGATTCAGTGGAGGAGCCGGTAATCCAGGCATAAACATATCTAGACATAAAATTAGAATTTGAAACACTTGTCGTGAGGTTACATGGGCCCCAGGCACAAACTCTTCCATTTTACATGTTCATGTATACATTTGAAATCTTTTTAAATGATGGCTTTTAGCACACATTTGCTTGCAAACCTACATGAGATGGTGTACTCAGACATGATTTTATTAACAGTTACACTTCTTGGGAAGCACATTATCATCCCTTAGAACATTTTGTACAAGATCTCGGAGCACTGCACAAAATGTTGTTGTTTGTTGCTGTCCAGTCTGCAACAGCTCTGGGTGGGTAGAATCAACAAAGACTGCTGAACCAGGGTTCAGGCCCAGAACGTATGGGTCCAGTTTATTACATAAACTGCACCAAGCCTTTGTTTAATCAGAGGAACATTTTGATTGGTTATTGAGGTCGCCCCATGCCGGAATTCTAGCCCAGTTGAATCTAGTCATTATTCTAAGAAGGACTACGGGCTGTTCTACACCAAGACTGGCTACCAGATGACATCCACCCACAGGTAGAAGGGGAGTTAGACCACTCTAAGCTATTCTGGAAGATCTGCACATGCTATGCTTTATAGGATAGGCAGCGCCAATCAACACAGATACACAATGGTTGAATTGTTTATCTTTTGTAACATTCTTGTAATGCTGGTTACAATGTTGTGTTTCCTGTTATTAATCACTGCAGCACATATATTGTACACAAGAGTCCAATTGCTTCAATAAATATTTGAAATGCCAATTTGTGTATTTCTCGTCTCCCTTTGGGTATGCCTGAGTTAACAGCAAAAGGATAGATCTGTTTCCACGATTTCCTTGGGGAATCAGGACAGTCATGTTTTAAGGTTGCAGACATCATCCTGTATATTGTACGGTTTACATGTCCAGATGGTGCACACTGAGCTATCCAGGAACTAGGTCAACATATCCAGATGGTATGCGCGGACTCAGATCCACATAGTTTTGACTCTTACGCTGCCCAAACACACAATCTTATTGAAATAGTAGGATTCATATGACATGGCGCCGCCAACGTTCTAGGTCAGGTACTTATTTAATGGGTCTCCTAAGTAGTTTTCTTTTGTGTGCCCAAAGACCCTACTCACCATTTAACCGGAGACGTCCATGGTGTTAGGTAAAACCTCTCCTTAGCTAAATAGGGATCCACTATTTCAGTCTGTAGGTTGCTCAAGCTTGAACCATTTAAAGGATCAAACCACTTCAGTTACCTTCTCTGAATTCCACTTATTCAAATGGCTTATCAAGCACCAGGGTTAATACCACTAAACTGCAGACATGTAGTAACAGAGATGTGGCAACAGCATGGGTTCCCTGAAGCAGGAGGGGGTGTTACCTATGTGGAAGAGGCCCACGATGGATATAAAACAGCGTTTTTTTAATTCAGACACTATAGCAGCAGTACCCAACAATTATAGATTAGATGATGATTTAGAAAGTGCACTAGCATTTCAGGAAAACATAAATTGGTTTAAAGGAACCCTACCAAACCAAAGAGCTAATGTTTGACTGGGTCTCTTAGGCAATGAAGGGGCAACATGGGCAGTGTTAGCCAGCCACACACCATATCCACAAATAGCAGCTCTCACAGCAGCTGAGCTGTATACACGTTACACAGGTCTAGTTAGGTTATGCAGGAGTATGACACAGTTCGATATGTGAACCATAACAATAAACCCAGCGAGGATTGCTCAAGCAGCACAACAGCATTTAGCAAAGCCAGCCATTAGTCCAGTGACTATTAATTCAATTATGGTAAAGGTTCAAATTCACCATCAAGAAATCCAAGATTGCCTTTCTCAGTGTCCTGTTCCTGAGATATGAGCTATCAAATGAAGGCAAGAACTTAATCCACATTTCTCAGAGAAATATGCACACTTACAACCACCAAACACAATAAAAACACAGCAATCACTCTTAGGCATTCTACATTTTGGTAGAACATAAATTCTAGATTATGCACAGCAGGTAAAACTATTTTATGAATTAATCTGTCTAGACTTCTCAAGCAGACATTGGACACCACAACATACACAGATCTTGTGTTCAGTACAAGCTGACATGCTAGCTTCAAAGCACTTACACACACGTGTTAACACCAAAATCCTGGTGATCCACAAACGCGGGGACCACAGGCTACGCCTATGTCAGTTTCAACAGCATCATTTAGCTTTATTTCAGTTCAAAACAATTAAATCGTTGTCAAAAAGTGACACCACATATTAAAACACAAAAATCTATTTTTTCACCATAGAAAAACATGGTCCGGTAAGTAGCAACAGCAAACATTATTTAAACATAAGACCATCAGAGTGCCCTGTATGGTTTTGCTACTCCCCTACAAATTGCTAGAATTATGATAGAACATAGGACACACAACAATTTAAAATAATATAAAATACAATTAATTCTATGCGTCAAAAATTCTTAAAATAGCTAATACAATCATATTCTCAACTAAAAAAAGCCAGAGGATTTAAACATGCATTATAGTTCATATACTGTGCAGCTCTCATGCTGGTTTAGCTGGATCATCAGCACCTCTAGGAGGCATAGACTTCTGACTAGATCTGCTACACGACCTAGAGGCCACCTCATACCTAGATGTATTTATCACAAGGATATTATACCACAGATGTGCTAGGCTAGTTTAGAAACAGATGAGATTGATAATAGTTAGTCTCCTCCCCTATTCAGTAGATTTCTCCTTATGCCCTAGATACAACCATGAAACTTGGCAACTGCATAGAGTATGACTTGTCTGGAATCGGATATGAGTATGTGTAGGGCATTACCATAGTCGCGCGTCCCTAGCTGCTTGCATAATGGTGCAAGCTACTGTGCTCCAGGACAAGAGTAGGTGGGCAAGCAAATAAAAAGTACGCTGTAGATTCTGGAGCAGTAGTACACAAAGGGCAGAACTGTGATGTCACCGTGGGGTTGCACCATGAGCTAGTAAGTACTTTAAAGGGGAGCGTGACAAACCTAAACTGCATGTATCAAATTTCTTACTCTTAATTTAAATGTATTTTCTCATTAGGTGTAATGAGACTGGTAATAATTATTCATATTTACATGTATGCAGCAATGAATATATAAATATAGCAAACACACTACACATTTATATAACGTTAAATGCACTTCCTCGCTAATCCTGTTAATAGTATATTACACTGTGGAAGACTCGAGGTAAGAAACGCAATCTCCACTTTTTAGCTGTCCCTTTTCCTTTTTGATTGTTGGACATCTGGGTATCTGTGGATGTCAGAAGACCAAGCATGTGCGGGGCAGGGTGACTGTTACTGTAGATGGCAGCTTCGTGACTCTGCCCTTAGTGGTAGTTAAAAACAGAGCCATCCAGACAGGCACCAGTTTAATTTTAGAGCACACAGAAGAATACAAAGTTCCCCGGGGAGAGTAATACAGTGTGGAGAAAGGAGTGGACGTACAGAGTCAAGGAACTAGAAGGGTTCCCTTGTCGGAACTAGAGAGCCTCACACACCCAGAGCGTTAGGTGTGAAACACACCCTGACTGAAGGATGTCCAGTATCATCATCAGCTCACTGCTCCTCGTCAGACCGGCACTGCAATGTCTGACGGAGTGCCCAAAGGCACTCTTTTGGCGGAGTTCTTTTGTTCCTTGCCGATGGTGAGTGTGAGTGAGGAAGGAAGGAAGTGTAGTCAGTGCAAAGTGAGTGGATTTTAAAAAGGGTAAGCAGTCCACAATGGGTTTTATTGACGTGGCTGATTCCCTGATTAAAAAGGGTGGGAGGGGAGCTAGAAGCTGTGGGGGTATACAGAAAACTAACTCAACCCCCTGGTGTGGTCAACATGTTTCTTGCCAACCGGCGATTCGTCAGGACCTAAACAAAGTACTACACAAGAAGACAAGTGATTAAATGCTCATTCAAGTAGTAAAAAGCAAATACAACCTCTCGGGGTCGAGTACAAAGAGGGCCACGGGGTCCTGCTCTAATTAAGCGACCTAGAGGTAGGAGGAAAAGGTGATTAAAAGAGAGCGGGTCAAGTCATATCTCAATTATGTGACTATACATTTAGATGATATAGAGTGACTTTAGTGAATGTTCTCCACACTGTGGGGGGTGAGGGGGGGGGGGGGTGTAGGGAAACCGATCATACCAGACACTGGGTGGAATTTCCCTTCATAATCGGTTTAGGGATGGCACGATTATTATCTCTCATTGGAGGAACCAGAGTGCAAGTAAAACACTAATCTGAAGTGTATAGCCGAATCTATCAAAGTCACACCCATTCCTAGGAGAATAATAGGAAGGTTCTTACCCTAAGGGAAAGTAACACAGGCCTCGCAGCATGCTCCCGAGAGGCCAGCGCTGTCTGGTGGATGTACCTGTGGGGTATGTAAGGGAAGGATTGATTTGTGTGTTACAAATCACAGGGTGGTATGTTAGTGCCTGATGGTGAAGGCTAGTTTAAAAAGTGACCTCCAGGATTTAGACAATACCCCATAAAAAGTCATGGAATGGGAGGAGTGTCGACCACTCCGTCCGCATAATGTGTATGCAGGTCAGAGGGTCCCCCAGCGCGGAGCCCAGCATGCAAGGTCGGCACCAAACCGATACTCCAAAAAAAAAAAAACAGTTTCATTTTGTAACATACAAAGAAGTGATCTCGAAGCCATAAACTGAAATTATATATAATGCAGCTAATATTTAAGTTTTTTCGCTTCAAATTAGCATTACGTGCAAGTCTTTATTGCTGTGAGTACCCTGAGCTGATATTGTGTAAAGCATTGAATAGTTACGATGGAGAACACAATTTCTGCATAATAAAATTATCTAAGAACCCAGTTTTTGGAGTCCTGATAGGTACCTGTCTCATGCCTGTTTCTGCTCTAGCACGGTGGCTTGAGACTGACAGAGCCACAGCGCAGAGAGGAAGGGGCATCGGGGAGCAGTCATTGATAAAGGGATCCAGATGGACCGGGCTGCATAGGGATCCAGGACCACCAACTATTCTTCTGAACGTAAGGGCTGAACACCATCTAGTGAATGTGCACAGACGCCCTCTCTAATCAGAAGTTTAGCTATTTCCCTCGACCCCTCTTAAATGCTTAATAGAAACCTGCCTTCCCCCTCACCCCTGACTGTACGAGCCTTTTATAATGTCTATCGTAAAGCCTCCGATCACAAGTTGGAAGCTTTTTTACCTCGGTCAGAGGCTTTCCGACCTACACAGTTGGTTTACAGTCCGACCACCCGATTACAATGTCGGCTGTCAGAACGTAAACTGGGTGGTCATTCCGACTCAGTTCTGACCGGCCTTCAGAGTCTTTCGGCCGGTAGGAACCACACCGTAATCCTCTATGGGTGACGTTTCTGTTACAATGTTGGTTTCCCACAGTCTTTCCGTGCTGGCCTTTCTGGCACAGAAAGGCTGTCCAAAAGCGACTTTGGGAGCCTCTAGCAGGGTCCTCTTGCCTCCGTGGCCTATGGTTGGTAGTAGAGGGGGTAGGTAGGGTACCCCCCTATAAAACTCTGCAATGTGTGGCAGGTACCATGGGGTAATTAAAGTGTATCGTGCACTCCAGAAGTTTATTTAATGTACTGTAAAGTTGTCAATGTGCGTGCTAAACTGGTATGTATGTATCTACGATACATAAGACATATTGTTGAGTAACAGCTAGGAATAACTCTTTTCCTAGACCCAGTCAGCACTGCTTAAAGGAATATATCACAATATAAAACAAACTGATGGGGTGCTTCCACAGGGTGCAGGGTTGTACACACTCACCCATTTCTCTATAGGAGAAAAGTGAGTATGTGGCAGAACAGTAATCAGGTGGTTGGAACCACCGACCAGTGGTCGGTCGTCCTGAGACCGAGATGCTGTAAGTCAGAGGCAACTCCGGCAGACATCGTAATAAGACCCTACATGTCTACCCGTAACGGTTTTCTGACCATGAAATGCTTTTCCAATGAAAGCTTCATAATGAAATGCATAAAAATGAAGGAACTTGATGAAGATGAGTCTTAGCAGAAGATTGATTATTGTTGTACAAAAATGTGTAGCAGGCATCTAAGTCATGTGACAATTGCCAGATCTAACATCTCGTGCTTATACTGGGCGTCTTAATATGATTTGTAAGTTGCCATTTTGTTTAAGTCTATTTACACCATTCCGGTTAGCATAATTTGTAACATAAAAGCCCTGAATTGAAATTGGAAGCAAGATCTCCTCCCAACGTGGAATCATTGGCAACCCTAATTGAGGATCACTCTACACCTCTTAGTACATGAGAACTGACTTACCTCTTACTTCAGTAACATTGTTTTCAGGCCAGGGGCAATAATTTTTTTCTGCTCATGTTTAAGAACTCTTACTTTTAATACTTATACAAATAATCTGATGTACTTAGGTGAAACACTTTTGCGTGTTAAATATTTTTAATAATGTTATATTCTAACTTGAGTTTCGTTGCATGATTAACATGTCAGATATTTTCAAGACTCTGCTCTCCTAGTTATTTTGTTGGCACCCTCCTCCCCAGTCCAACCCCTGTGTATGCTGCAGAGGCATTGCTACACACACTGGCGTCATGTATCTTGGACAGTGTTGCCAGACACTTCTCTAACAAAGCCAACCAAAACATAGCCCAATAGCACAACTTGAAGAAGGAGGGGCTGGTGGTGGTACAGGGATACAGCCAGGAATGAAAATTGGTGACTTGGCCGGCATAGGGTGTGATGTGTAGGACGCCTCCTTCTACTGGTTGTTTATTTTGTCTCCAGTTAGTTCTAGACCAGCTGCTCAAGCAATGGGTCAGTGCCCCCTTTCTCTTCCATGATGTCTAGTCATGGGCAAACTGGAATAAATGGGCACATGGTCCTCAGCTGGTTCACCTTATGCTTTAAAACCTACAGTGTGACTGACATCTGCATTTAGTGCAGTTGGAGGCACGTGACTCGGCACACGTGCCAGAATGGCATCTTGTGAAATCCATACCCCTGAACCTTTTGAAGGTGCTTAGTGGGTAACACAGTCAATTTTGGTAGTAGACTACAGAAGTTTTTTTTTTCTTTACTATTCTTTACATTTTACCTTTCAGCAGAATGTATTGAAAATAAGCAGGATAGCCCTTAATGGATATTTAACACTTCAGCAAGCTCACCTCAGCTGCCCCTACACCACTGCAAGCTACACAGCACTGTTCCCAGAGTTACAAGCTTCCACATGTTCATCCCTTCTGCAAGCTTCCCTCGGCTGCCCCTACACCACTGCAAGCTACTCAACACTGCTCCAGTCTGCACTTTATTAAACCAGGAGAAAAGAATATGGAATATTTTGTGGCTCGTTCTTGCCTGAAAGTCAATGCAGAGCTTCATTTCTGTGCCTAACTTCTCTTATTCATCCTCTCCAAAACATATATGAAAACCTATTAACTCTAATAGGCACACACACATTGATACAGGAACAGTGATCTTATCTTCCATGTAAATCAACCATAATGTAAGTAGGTTGTTCTAAGTAATCAACCAGTAGGCAACTTTGCAATCCTGGATCCTCAATGTCTGGCAATTATCTAAAACAGAATGAAGCTAAAGTTCTATATATTATATTCTAATATGCTTCTAGGCCCAAAGAGTCCATACCGAGGGCCTGAATGAGAGCTTTTCGGATATGTTATTTTGTCACAAACTTGGTAGATACCTGTCTGCCTTATTACAAGTGCATTATGTGCTGTGGAAGTTGTAAGAAGGAAGACTGGATATTTGTGACCAAGTACTTATATGCCAAACTCTAATCAGGCCCTTACTCTGCTCTATATCTGTACCTTTTGCCTGTTTGTGGCTCTTATTTCTTCCAAGAGTTTGGTTGTGAATGCCTGTTTTTACAAGCTATGAATTTCTGAAATACTTCAATGGAGCGGATCGACACACGTTTTTGATGTGTGTTTCAACCAGGCTGTCAAGCCCTTCCTCATCACAACATCCTATATATCCATGAGCCCTCATTGGCTGAGTGAGGCATTAATGATATTATGTAACACAGAATGCTGACACACAAATCAATGCTTGGGATGAATAACAAGGTAATAGTTAACTATGATATGGGCTGTTAGACACCAAACAAGCATTTAAAATTAGCCACTTAGAAGACAGAGCAGTAATAAGGAGAAACACCAATGCATGCGTTGGAACCCCAGCCATAAAGCACATGTTCTCTGAATGTTAGAATGAGGCTAAACTTCTTGTATTAGGAAAGAGGGCCAACATGCGCTCCCTCACGCTCATCTAATGCTTACATTCTATTAAGTCAGATCTTGTTTGTCTTCTGATTACATAGCAGAATGTAAGCGCAAATGGAAATCCTCATATGTATGGGAGTCGTTCAATAATCCGCCTTCACATGCGCAGTTTGTAAATTTCCATGACTGCATCATAAAGATGCAGTGGTGGAAAGATGCTGCAGTGGAATGTAAAATTGCAAAAATGAGCTACAAATATTGTTTTAATGTTGTAACCATTTTGATGGTGTATAATGATAATATATATGTTACCAGGCCAGCTGTCAGTAGATAGTGTCATAACTGTCATAGCAGCATTAAAAGTTAAACTAGACCATGTCATCTCCCAGTAACCAGGACTGGATTGGATGCTAAAATATTTTCCCTGGCAAAAAAATGTTGAAGCTAGCTCCACAGTGCTGGAGGCTACAACTGAGGGGGCATAGTTGGGTCATGGCATCCCATCCCACTCTGAAAGCAGCCCCCTAGTCTGCAGCTGGACCCTGTGTGTATTGTACACAAAGCTTCCGAGGTAGCCTGAGGGATGGAATGGATTTTTCTTTCCAAATATTTATAAATGTGCAAATTAGCCTCAATCCTTCCTTGAATTGTAATGTATTGTATTCGAATAGTGCTTACTCTCCTTGATTTGTACATAAAGCCACGCCCCTCCCCACGTCAAAGCAATCAAACCTTCACAGGTACATCAACGGTAAACAACCTTTACAGCGAAACTTTTACAACGCACTACCATTACGACGCAACTTTTACAATGCAAACCCTTACAACGCATTGCGCTGGGGGGGCGCTCTAGGATAGGGAATAGGTTTAATTTACTATCCAACACCTTCCCTACTATCCACGGGGGCTGGAGTTGGAATAGTAAATTAAACTATTCACTATCCAGCGCCCCAAAGCACTATGCGTTGTAAAGGCATGCGTTGTAAAAACCGCGTTGTAAAGGCATGCCTGGTAAAAGCATGCGTTGTAACGTCATACATCCGAGACAATGAACGTCTCTGGCACTCCATCAAATCCGAAACAAAATGGATAGCACAAGCCTATAAAACTCCTGTATCATTGTCAGATAACCTAATATTGTTTCCATACGATTGTCTTTGATAGCCCTGATGCAGTACTTAATTAATTTGGTTTCGATTTAAAACAGATGTGCAAAACTTTCTGCCCTTTGGGCATAACTCCAGAAGAGGATTAGAATTTTGAATCAGGAAACACAATATTACAAGCACAGCACTGTTCTTTTTTCTCTGATAGATATGTTAATTTGCATGTAATGCTTCTTGTTTCCTGGACACATTTAATCATATTCAGCACAGGCTATCAGGCATCCTCCCAGCAGTTGAACTCCTCTACAATGCTGATTCTGGGGAAATTAAATGCTGGGCGGATGATTGCAACCGCAGCCAATCATTTTCTTTGCTGGAGATAATGGCGTCCTTAGGCTTTTCAACTTCCCCTCCTGCCCTGGTGGAGTCAGGTTGTTTTGTTGCAGAGAGGAAATGCCGGGGAAAGAGATGGTTTAGAGTAGAAAGATCAGTGATTTATCACTCCCTAGAATAGCCACTTTGAAATGCTAGGCCTGAGTTGTCTGTTTCCAAATCAGAGTGCATATAAATACACCCATTATCATGATAAAGGGATGGGAGAAGGAATGCGTTCACCAGAGCCTTTAGTTTCTCCGGTGGTGCAGACTGCGCTTCTGAAAGGGCAACTTCCAGAAAGCACGTAGCTCTTAATAGAAGGGTGTTTGCTGTCAGGCCCTTGGAAGGCCTTTCATCAGAGCATCACATTTTGCATTCTGTGGACAAAATCGCCTGCTAGCAAATGGTGACTCCGGGCGATCTCACTGCGCCTGCTTTTCATCATCAAAAGCGTATATCTTTCAGTCCTTATCAGCTGGGATTTTTTTCATTACTTCTTTCATGTTGTGGTTAAACATTTGGAATGTAATGTGTGATGTGAGCTACTTGTCAACCTACATTAAATTATAGAGTTTTAAAACAGCTTTGTGGCTTTGTTCATATATAATTACGTTTGTAAAGCGCCTGGTTACACTGTACTAGTGTGTCACCGCGCTGTAGGACGTTCAACTCAAAGCCTCTCTGCTGCTATATTTACCCACCTGGCCATATCAAAGCCCAGTCCAAATCTTTGGGAAACAAGTGAGTTTTCAGCTCTTTGCAGAATGCCAACTCTGACTTCTCCAGCCGGGGTCTCAGAGGGAGTCTATTCCACTGTTGAGCTGCCAGGACACGAAAGGAATGCCCTACCATTCTTACTCTGCTAAATTTAGGAACCTGAACCAACCCCTTCCCGCTAGATCTCAATTGACGGGTCGGGTGGTACGGGGTAAGCAGGTTGTGAAGGTAGGTGGGTCCTTTCCCCTGTAAGATATGGTGGCCGACACAGAGGGCTTTAAATGTCACCCGTTCCTTGATTGGAAGCCAGTGCAAGGCTTTCAGTGCTCTCTTTGAAGAGGCTCTTTTAGGCAGCATCAGGACCATGCGGGCCGCCGCATTTTGTATGCGCTGCAACCTCTGAGTGCATTTAGCACTGGCTCCTAAATGTAGCACATTCCCATAGTCCAGCCTCAATGTTATTAATGCATAGACCATGGTCTTCCTGGCTGTCAATGGCAGTAAGTCCAATGTCTTCCTGAGGACCCTCAGAGTGCAAAATCATGTGCCTGTCACCCGTTTGGTGTGGTACTCGAACGAGATCTTGTTATCGAGCCACACACCTAGGTTCCTCACTTGATTGCTGGGAGTGGGTAGTCAAGAACCGGGTTTTAGAACCCAGCGGCGCCAGGGATAACGCCCGATGTCTTCGGATTCCCCTGCCTCGGCAAACAGAGACACGGGACACTTCTTGATGACGTCAAAGACCAAATTTATTGGCTGAAAGCACGAACAGAGATCTACAAAGCACAACACGGGTGGTTCGCTAGAGACTGCACAAATTCATGGAGCGGAGCATCATCTTTTATGCTAAAAATCACATTCCTGACTAGCATCAATTACATACAAACTAACCAATAGAAGGGTGACATTTCAAACATATCGCATGACGACAATCCCACTTTCCGTTGTCCAGCCCACCAGAAATGACCAAGCAAAATCCAACATTCCTGTTCGAACAGGCCGGACGAACCCATCGTAAAGACCTCAACCCAAATCAATAATTAAGCCATAAAGGAAGGAACAGAAGCAGATGAGAAGCAAGATAGAAGGGTGTGTGCATGTACCATAAACTCAGCAATGTCCTGCTCTTTGATCTCTATCTGACCAGCTGTTTAACAAGGAACTGGCTCAACGAGGTCAGCCTCGGGCAAGGGAGTCAGTTCGGCCAGGTCACTCAGAAGTCAACTAAGGTGTACGTGTCCCAAAGACTTGTTCGGCCGTAGTCATCGGCCTATGTGAGGGCAACCACACAAAATGGCTGCCGCACACAAAATGGAACCCGAGGGTTCAAACGAAATCCTTGAATACGTAGTGTTCTCATTGATCGATTATGACGAAAACACTCGTACATACCGCACTCGTCATTTGCGGTCCGCTGATACCAAAATCGTCTATATCCGACGAACTTTATTGAACGGGCTCAGAACCACAGACCTTCCTTTTGCCCTTACATAGGCAATAAACCCAAACCCATGTCAGTCTGAATCCAGGTCTATATTCATCAGATCATCAAGATGTTGCTGTAGCATCATCCTAGTACTTAGCAACTCTCTCTGGACAGGTCTCCTCGCACACGAAGTGGCACAGAGGCCACATATAGCAGGAGCACACTGTACACAGAGACAGAACAGGAAAAGGATAGCTAAGATCATCCCAATGACCATCAGAATCTTCCATCCCCACGTGGATAACAATCCCCAAAACCATCCCATCCATGATCAATCTCCCTCGTCTATATGTACAGACTCGGAGATCTTATGTAGCTGGGAAATGGCCTGGAAAACTGTCGGAGCATTGTCTGGAATGAAAACACAGCAGCTCGATTGAATCAGTTTACACACCCCACCTCTATCTGCAAGTATGCGATCAAGCGCAACTCTGTTCTGAAGAGTCATAAGTCGATCCAACTAGAGCTCAGCAGTCAAGTTACTAAGGGCACCGGCAGTTTCGACTATGGTCGACTCAACCACTCTCGTCAACTGTCGAATGTTCCTGCTGTTAGCCATAGTTCCCCAGAACGGCAGAAAACCCTTAAAGATATCTCCCAATTCTTGTCCTGCGGTATCTTCCTTACTGAAGACACCTCTAGCAACTCTCGTCTTATGGTAATCTGCCGCAGCTGTAAAAGTGGGAGGCAACAGGAACGAAACAAAATATGTGCCCGAGAAGTCAGGGGGCAAACATGTGTACGCTTTGTCGTAACAGATGAAATAGGTACCCTTAGCTGCTAGGAACGCTGGGAAAGTCTGAGACGCAAATACATAAGTCTCAGTACAGACACTCTTCCCTAACTGAGCTCTCGGATTCTTGCCATTACCTTGCAGACAATAATGACCCTGATGGGGCACTATCCAAATTGGTGGAGAACTTTTCGCTCGCTGGTTAACACTCAGACTAACTCCATATCCAGTAACGTTCCAACCAATGTATGCTTGTGTCTCATCTCTCGGGATAGTCTCATAGGAACTAATTCCTCTAATCATGTTGACTATACCCTTGACAAGAGCACTAGTCTTCGGACTATCTTTCACGGAACGTTGGGGATAGACTCCATGAGCATAAATGAACATCATTCTGTATGCCCAAATAGAACCATTGTAGCTAAAAGGCAAAACCAGGTAAGGAATACCTTTATCAGTAGTATGGGGCATGAGGCCACAAACCCAACAATTTGTCGTGTTCATTACTAGCTGGTGTTGGTGCAGGAGTTGAACAAAGGAATTATTAGCAAATTCCAGTCTTCTAACGATTTCATGTTCTGGCAAAGGGTGAAAAGAATGAGAAGAAACAGTAGGAGGAGGTATAGGTTGCGCAGTGGGCATTAACGTCACTTGAAAAGAGAATTTCACATATCCAATTAAAAACATCATTAAGCTAAGCAACAGAAACAAATACAATATTAAAAAACGTTTTCGGCTCATCAATTTACAAATTTTGTTCTTAAAGCTTATTCTTTCAACAGGTCTCTCCATCTCGAAAAACTCTATCCTCTCTAATTGCTGCTCGCGGCGGTAGGGTGTTCTGTGCTAAGGAATGCTTCTGTCAGTCCAGGGCAACTCCCTTAGAGCAACCAGAACCGTCGACCTAACGTCTTCGGCTTGCACTCCAAAGACTTGACAACCGCGACCCTACAGCTGAACCCGGATGGCGGTTCGAAAAACAAAAATCAAAGTAGTTCCTTGGAGGAGAGTTAACCTGCAAAATCAGTAAAAGAAAGAATTTCACTTTATTTGTCCCGCGACTCTCGGTCGCAAATTATAACGCTCTTTGCCAGGCAATGTCTGTTCACGGAACAGTAAGTCAAGTTCAACAGTGTTTAAACGGTTCAACGGAGGCACAGCTTCTTGAAGAGATCGTGACTTTTTTGCTCAGTATTCGTTCCAATCAAACGGGCATCGCTGATAGGCAGAAAACGAGGCACGGTCTCAGTTTCAGAATCAGGAAGTCCTTTCTTTTCCCACCGGTCGTACGGCAGAGGCAAAGGGGCCCTCTTACAATGTACGCAGTGGATCCAGTTCTTTTTACCGTGCACTCGAACTGCAGAACGGGTAGATAATAACACCAGATATGGTCCGGTCCAGCGGGGCTGCTCGTTCTTGGTTCGCTGAAAGTTTTTGACTAGGACCCAGGATCCAGGTTCAATGGCATGTCCTGGATCTTCAGAAGCTTGTGGCAATGAATCGCGAACCTGTTGATGCAAAACACGCAATTTAGCCGTCAATTCGTACAGGTAGTCAAGCAACACAGGATGTTCTATTTCGCTATACTTTGTCGGCAGCGGCACTCCCCAAACATTTGCCGGGCGACCAAAAACTACCTCGTATGGACTCAAACCCATTCGTGAATACACAGTCATTCTAGTGGACAGAAGGGCTAGAGGCAAGGCATCTAGCCATTGTAAACCAGAGCTCGCTTGAATTTTGGCTAATTTCAGTTTAAGAGTGCCATTATAGCACTCAACTAGACCAGCTGATTGGGGGTGATTTGCAGCGTGGAACTTCTGCCGAATTCCTAATCCATCACATACTCTCTTCATCATGTAACCCACAAATTCACTCCCATTGTCACTCCAGATCATTCTTGGCAAACCATACCTAGGGAAGAATTCCTTAATAAGGGCTTTCGCTGTGGACAAGGCAGTGTTATCCTTCAAAGGGTAGGCTTCCACCCATCTAGAAAAAGAGCAAACAACCACTAACATGTACTTTAGGTTGTTGCACCTCTCCATGTGGATGAAATCTAGCTGCAAAGCCTCAAACGGATACGTTGGAGGGGCAAAATGACCAGCTGAAGTTGGAGTTCCCTTACCAGGACTGTACATCAAACACACCAAACAGTTCTTAACCCGATTCTCTGCACACTTAGGAATTCCAGCATTCTGCCAAACCGGAGCCAACAACTTGCAAATCCCTTTCACGCTAATATGAGCCAATCCATGAGCCATTGTAACCACAGGAAGTACATACGCATCAGGTAACAACCATCTCTGATGCTCTGACAAATCAATCCAACAACCATTCGAATCCAATTTACCCTTGATCTCTCTCCATTCAAACAACTCTTTCTCTGTAGCTTCAGCTTGGATGGATTTCACACTCTCAATTGTATCTTCACACATACTTCCATCTGGAACCCATCTCGCCGGACCTGCAACATACATTCATCTCATCACATCTCTCACAGTTTCTTTCGCGACTTCATCTGCAAATGCATTACCACGACCAACATCATCCGTAACTTTTTTATGCACACTGCATTTCACAATCGCTACTTGCAATGGCAAAGTAAGAGATTCAAGAAGTTCATTCACCAACTGACCATGCTGGATCTTCGTCCCATGCAAAGTCAGGAACCCACGCTCTCTCCACAAACATCAAAAACTATGAGCCACACCAAATGCATACTGGCTATCGGTATACACAGTCACTCGTTTTCCTTTCGCCAACACACACGCTCTCGTTAATGCATTCAACTCTGCTGCTTGCGCTGATTTATGTGGGATACGTGCCTCTTCAACAATCGTATGCAAAGTCGTAACAGCATATGTTGCAGTCGTATCACCATTCGGAAGCTTGAAGCACGAACCATCAACCCATAAGGTACCATCACATTCTGGAAGAGGAGTATCCCTAAGGTTTATCCTCCTTTTCGTTTCTTCCTCAGTCCTAAGGAAACAATCATGCTGTTTAGTAACGTCTATCTCAGTTGAAATTGGCAACAACGTAGCTGGATTCAACGTGTTGCATCTCTTTATATGCACATGACTCGCTAACAAGGTCAATTCGTAACCCGACAACCGAGCACTAGTAAAGTGCTGTGTCTTGGTACGATTCAACAAGGTATCCACTGCATGTGGAACCATCACAATCAGTGTATTTTCCATCACCAAGCCAGCAGACTGTCGGATCGAGACAGCCGCTGCCGCTGTAGCTCTCAGACAACTCGGCAACGCTCTAGCTACCGGATCCAAACTTGACGATAAATAAGCACATGGACGCTGCTTATCGCCAAATTTTTGAGTCAAAACTGACAATGCACATCCCTCTCTCTCATGGACATACAATGTGAAAGGCTTACTGTAGTCGGGGGTACCCAACACAGGAGCCGAACACAACGCATCACGCAATTCTGAAAAGATCTTCTGACATTCGTCAGTCCAAGGAAAAGGATTTGGAGTATCCTTAACAGTAAGAGCTATCAAAGGCTTCGCAAGCAACGAAAAATTAGGGATCCACTGTCTACAGTACGATGTAATACCTAAGAAAGCACGTACTTCTCGCTGTGTCGTAGGCACACTCATTTTCGCAATCGCTTGGATTCTTTCTGGGGTCAGTTTCCTTCCCTCCTTTGATAAGAGGTGACCTAAATAGGTAACTTCTTGTCGACAATATTGTAACTTCGAAAGAGAAACCTTATGATGGAAATCAGACAAGTGACATAACAACGACAAAGTAGCCTCTTTACAAATCTCTTCATTGTCAGCAGCAACTAACAGATCGTCAACATACTGAATAAGAGCATCACCATCAGGTAAAACAAGCAAGTCAAGTTGTGTCTTCAAAGCCTGACTATAGATCGATGGACTCTCACAATAACCTTGAGGAGCGCGCTTAAAGCGGAAACCTCGTCCTCCTAAACAGAAGCCAAAGATATCTCTACTTTCCACGGCAATCGGGATGCTGAAGAAAGCGTTCGTTAAGTCAATCACCGAAAACCACGTGGCTGTAGCCGGGATCAAAGTCAGTAAAGCGGTGATATCAGGTACAACAGGAAATTGCGGACCAACGATCTTAATCACCTCGCGAAAATCGATCACGAACCTATATACAGGAGGCTGTGAAGAATCAGTTCTTTTCAGAACAGGCAAAACCGGACTATTGCACACATTACCTCTCGTTTCCTCAATCACACCTTTTTCAATCAGATCATAGATGATCGCCAAAAGTGCTCTTTCACCATCACTGGAAATGCGATATTGCGGAATACGTGGCAATCTAGTATTCGCTTTCAATGTCACAACATATGGCGGAATCTCTAAGAGACCTACATCATTAGGACCAGTAGCCCAAAGAGAATCAGGGAGAGAAGACAATTCAGGTGGAAGTCGATCTTTAGACAAGTACATCGGGGAGATCACTCTCTTACCCAATGTAAGATGTACTCCTGAAGGAGAACAATATAGCGTCGCATACAATCTCTTTATCAAGTCCAATCCCAACAAGTTCTCACCACAACCTGATGCAATCACTTCAACATAAGGTCCACTCTGATCTCTGATCTACTGGAACTGAAACAACTCCCTCTCTTTGTCTATGGCTGTCCTAACAATCATTACCATCCACATTCTCACCTTCAACATAGTAATCATCCGCATAGTACTGTGCCGTTCTACCAGACGCACCATTCTGCTGATCAAAGCTATTCATTGAATTCTGTGGAGGCAAAGAACGCACATTCTGACCACGACCTCTACCTCTAGGAGCTTGTTGAACACCTTGACCTCTCACACCAGAAGCACCATTCGTGCGTTGTAACAGAACCGAACAACTACTCTTAAAATGACCCTCTTCTTTGGAATACGCACATTGATTAGGGCCTACAGGAAAAGGCTGTTGAGAAGACTCGAACCACTGCGAGTTTCTCTGATATTGCTGAGGTTGCTGATAATCGCGCTGATTATTACGAGGCGGATAAGCTTGCTGCAGAAGAACTTTAGTCTTCAATTCCTTAGTCTTCCTATCCGCTTTCTCTATCTCATCCTTGTTCCTATTCTCATAGTACTGGGCAGTAGCCAAAATCCGCGCTGACGTAGAAACAGCCCAAGCACTCTTAGAATCCTTCAACCTATTGCATAATTCTGGAAGCAAATTATGCACAAATTTGTCAACGAACAACCGTTGACCACCTTCTGTACTCCTGTCCTGACCACTGTGGTCTACAAATGTCTCTTCAAACCGCGTGAAAAAGTCAGACACAGTCTTGTCTTTCTTCTGCTTACACGCAGACAACTTGTCCCAATTAACACGCAAAGCAGGCATCAAAGTCTTCATATAATCAATAATCCAACGAGGGAGTTCGGCAATTACATATTCAGGCTTAGCGCCACCTACTTGTCTAGTATCTGCAGCTCTAAGATTATCCCATGTATCACCTAATTCAAGTGCATGATTCGTGTGACGAATCTTTCCCCAAATAGGCTGTGGAACAACATTCCCAAACAACATATCTATATCAGCCAGATTCATAATACATGAATCCGCAGTTTGAGATAGCTCCTTATAAAACCCTGCTGGATTTTTACGCAGATCAGGCAAAGTCTGCTTAAGAGCTAAAACTTCAGCACGCTTCCATGGAACATGTACCCAGACTCGCTGAAAGTGTGGCTGAACAGGTGGAACAGCTTGTGCATCACCAGGTCTCCAAACTGGGGAAACCTCACGCATCGGATATTGACGCTCCTTCCTCCTAACCGACGGATCAGGCTCAAACAGTCGCTGAGAAGGAGATTCACTCCTAAATGACAACAACGTCGCAACTGCTTTCTCAACCCCAAGACCCACAACAGTCCCTTTCGCAAACTCAGAACGTATCCGGTACAACTCAGGCGGAGTTTGTCCTATCTCACCATCTTCCCATTGTTCATGAAGGAAAGAAAACATCATAGCAAAAACATATCTTTGTTTTGGTGCTTCCCATTGATGGAAAATACACCCTCAAGGTCATAGTGCGAAGGATATGTACCCCATATACGGGCTAAGTGATCTAACACTGTCCGTTCATTAGGACTAGGCAATTGGCACGCAATTGCTTACGCTCTACAACAGGAGATATACCCAATGAACCAAAAAGAGGAGAAAAGAGACCAGCAACAGCATCGGTCATTCTCTGTCGAGCAGAAGGAGAAGTTGACAAAAGAACAGGAGACGGAGCAGAATGAGAAGAAACCGAAGACGGAACAGTAACAGGAGGAGTAAAAAAGACAGGCGTAGGAGTAGCAGACGAAGGAGGTAGCAAAGGCGGTGGCCCTTGAGAAGGCTGCACCAAAGGAATAGGAGCCAACGGAAGAGGAGTCGGCTGTTGAGGAATCACAGGTGGCAAAGCAACTGGAGGTTGCGCAACTACAGGGGGCGGAGGTGCTGTAGCACTCTGCACATAAGGGGGTGGCGAACTCAATAGATGCGACATTAAAGGATCTTTCACAAGATCTTTCTTCTCGTCTTGCTGTTGAGGTGGCAAAGCTGGATAGTACTTGTCTACCGCTAGTTTACGTTGCCTAAGCATCTGTTCGCTTTCTTGTTCTTCTTCATTATCCCTAAACTGTATAGCAGCTTGCACCATTGACATACCTCGTTCTCGTTTATTTTTCTTCGCTAACTTAATTTCTTTCTGTTTGGCTTCCTTGCGCCATAAGCGGAAAGAGTCAAACATCGCCGGCCGGGCTTTCTTCTTGAACAGTTTAACTTCGAGATTGTCTAAAATCTCTGTCTCAAAGCTACCATAACGGGGCCACTGTAGGACACCGTCTTTCCTTGTATATTTAACCCATATTTCATTATACGCAATGGAGCCCACTCCATGTTTTAGGGAGAGCTCATAGGTTGGAGTTCCAATCGGAGGAACCGGACACGAATCCTCCAACCGGGAATCCCTAGTACAACCACAACCAAATATCTTTCCAAGTCTGCTAAGACCAGGCATCTTTGCTCACTAGTCTAGCTTCAAACTTCAAGGGAAATCTCAAAATGATAATCTCGTGAATACATGAGTCCCTCTGCTTTGGGGCCTGCAGGTACCAAATCAAAGCGATCCCGAAGGATACCAAAACAAAACTAAGGACTGGGAGACGCTCCACTCATACTTAACTGAAATGTCACCAGAAGACCCGTCTATTGTCTCACTCTACAAATCGTCTAATGGCTCCAAGACAGGGCGACAGTCAGGGCAGCAGTCCTTCGTAGCCGTCGGAAGGCGGGGAACCTCACAGCAAAGACTTTCGGACCACGACGACATACAGGGGTTGATGAAGTGGCAGGCCTTCCTCCAGAATTTCCACACGAAGCTCCTCACGATCTTCAGGCTTGGACCGGTACTGCTGAACTCGCCCCAGTTGGGCGTCAACTGAAGAACCAGGTCTTAGAAGCCAGCGGCGCCAGGGATAACGCCCGATGTCTTCGGATTCCCCTGCCTCAGCAAACAGAGACACGGGACACTTCTTGATCACGTCAAAGACCAAATTTATTGGCTGCAACCAGGAACAGAGATCTACGAAGCACAACACGGATGGTTCGCTAGAGACTGCACAAATTCATGGAGCGGAGCATCGTCTTTTATGCTAAAAATCACATTCCTGACTAGCATCAATTACATACACACTAACCAATAGAAGGGTGACATTTCAAACATATTGCATGACGACAATCCCACTTTCCGTTGTCCAGCCCACCAGAAATGACCAAAAACAATCCAACATTCCTTTTCGAACAGGCCAGACGAACCCATCGTAAAGACCTCAACCCAAATCAATAATTAAGCCATAAAGGAAGGAACAGAAGCAGATGAGAAGCAAGATAGAAGGGTGTGTGCATGTACCATAAACTCAGCAAGTCCTGTTTTTTTATCTCTATCTGACCAGCTGTTTAACAAGGAACTGGCTCAACGAGGTCAGCCTCGGGCAAGGGAGTCAGTTCGGCCAGGTCACTCAGAAGTCAACT
This sequence comes from Lissotriton vulgaris, assembly GCF_964263255.1. NCBI lineage: Eukaryota > Metazoa > Chordata > Amphibia > Caudata > Salamandridae > Lissotriton > Lissotriton vulgaris. The sequence continues at coordinate 708,655,218 of NC_141698.1, forward strand.
AAGGTGTACGTGTCCCAAAGACTTGTTCGGCCGTAGTCATCGGCCTATGTGAGGGCAACCACCCAAAATGGCTGCCGCACACAAAATGGAACCCGAGGGTTCAAACGAAATCCTTGAATACATAGTGTTCTCATTGATCGATTATGACGAAAACACTCGTACATACCGCACTCGTCATTTGAGGTCCGCTGATACCAAAATCGTCTATATCCGACGACCTTTATTAAACGGGTTCAGGACCACAGAACCACAGTAGAGGGCCCAGTGCTGGAGGCCACCATGCCGAGGTCCAAACTGAAGGAGCCTTCCCCACAATCAAGACCTCCGTATTGTTTCCATTCAGTTTGAGGCAGTTATTTGCCATCCAAGCCGCTAGTTCCTGCAGACATGAACTGAGATTGGTAGAGACCTGCTCCTTTGGCAGTGTCAAAGCCACCACCAGTTGCGTGTCGTCTGCATAAGACACGACTTCCACCCCAAATTTTTCCGTGATCTCTGCTACTGGTGCCACATATAAATTAAAAAGGGTTGGGCTAAGAGTGGACCCTTGAGGCACCCCTGTTTGAGGCTGATGTCTTTGGACCGGAAGGGTCCCTGTGCCACTTGGAAACTGCGATCTGGCAGAAAGGACTCCAGCCATTCCCATGCTTTGTCCACCACTCCTTCCCTTTTTAGACACTGTTAATGTTAATGTTAATGTTAGGTGGTTTTTTATATAGCACTCGGCTACTCTGGGGAGTGTCCCGGCGCTTTATGACCTACAACAGAAGCAAAAGGGACAGGCAAAAGAAAACAGGGCCTACTGAATAAATAGCCTGGATTTCAAGTCCTTTCTAAAAGCCAACAGATTGGAATTTCTGCGAAGAGCAATTGGCAGGGTATTCCAAAGCTGAGGCGCCAAGCGCTTGAAAGACCGGCCCCCAGTCCGAGCTCTTCTTATAACTGGGACCACAGCAAGAGACTGCAACGCTGACCTCAGAGATCTAGCTGGAAGATAGAGAGCCAGCCGTTTTTTAATATATTTGGCCCCAGAGGCATGAAAAGCCTTGTGGGCCAGAGTAAGTGCCTTAAAAACTATCCGTTTGCGGATAGGCAACCAATGTAAAGTCTGCAAGAGGTCAGATGCTTTGGTTCAGCTATGTAGGCCAAAAATGGCCAGTGCAGCCGAGTTTTGGACCACTTGCAGCCGTTGCAGAAGGTACTCTGGCAGGCCCAAGTATAGGACGTTGGCATAGTCAAGCCGCGACCCGATGAGGGCCTGCGCCGTGATTTTTCGATGCGCCAACGGAAGCAGAGGAAGAAACTTCCGGAGCATCCTCAGAAGGCCGAAGCATGTTCCTGCTAAGCCGAGAATCTGAGGCTTCAGTGTCAAGCCGTTATCAACTTTCACACCGAGATTCTTGGCTACCGTGGTTGCGGCCGATGGAGGGAACATATCTACAGGCCACCAGTCCTGCCAGCTCGGAGCAGACCGACAGCCAAAAAAGAGCACCTCAGACTTATTTGAGTTGCACTTGAGGCTGTTCTGCTGGAACCATTTAAAAACAGCCCCAAGGCACCCCCGAATGCTCTCTCCGTCGAACTCCGACCCCTTCCCACAAGTAAAAAGGAGCTGGGTATCGTCGGCATAAGATACGATCTGGGCCCCATACGACTCCGCCAGTGTCGCCAGAGGAGTCATAAAGATGTTAAACAGAGTAGGGCTCAAAACAGAGCCCTGAGGAACTCCGACTTCCAATGGCGGCACTACAGTGGAAAAAGGGGGGGCCCAGACCGTTTGACAGCAGCCCGCTAGAAAGGATCTAAACCAGCTGAGCACCGTCAGGTCGAGCATCACCAGCATGGCCTTGCCTCCTCCATCCAATACCTCCTTGATTGCCTCCGTCACTTCCAATAGCGCCGTCTCGGTGATCAAGTTGGTACGGAAGCCGGATTGCGTAGAATGTTATAGGTTGTGCGTTTCAAGGAAATTGGATAGGGATGTGTGGACATGTTTCTCCACAATTTTGGCCAAGGCAGGCAGAAGGGAGATAGGCCTGTAATTGGCGTAGACCTCAGGATACAGGCATGGCTTTTTAAGAATGGAATAACCATCGCCTGCTTCTAGACTGAAGGGACCACTCCAGTACTGAGAGAAAGATTCGGCAGGGGATTGACAAGGGGATTTATAACCTCCGCCATTCTAGCCAAAAACTTGGCTGGGCAAGGATCAAGCTGAGAACCCGATTTTAATTTAGCTAAGAGCTCCAAAGATGTGTCTACGGGTAAAGATGGAAATTCCGAAAGAGAGGGCTCAGAGCTAACTCCAGACCCCACCAGGGCACTCACGCTAGGTCCTGCCACGGCCCCAGCTGATACAAAGTAGTCCTGAATGGTCTTAATTTTGGTGGTAAAAAAGTTAGCCAATGAGGTCACCCAGGGTTCCGAGTGCGCACGTACCGGCGTACTCATTTTAGGGGCAGTAAATTCCGTTACAATGGTAAATATCTCTTTGCAGGCCAATTACAGGCCTATCTCCCTTCTGCCTGCCTTGGCCAAAATTGTGGAGAAACATGTCCACACATCCCTCTCCAATTTCCTTGGTGCATTACTCGACCAGGACGCTGTGCTATCCAGTGCCTCACTGTAGCAGCGTATGATGGGCCACAGTGTCAAATGCGGCACTAAGATCCAGTAGGATCAGTGCCGCTGTTTGACCTTCATCCGCATCTCTCCGTAAGGTTTTTGTAGCTCGCAGCAGCGCTGACTCGGTTGAGTGTAGTGCACGGAAACCAGATTGAGTGGGATGGAGAAATCTATTGGCTTCAATATGGGCTGTCAGCTGATTATTGACAGCCTTCTCCGCGATCTTGGTGAAGTACGGCAGGAGTGAGATGGGGTGCAAGTTCTCTAGTTGCTCCATACTAATATTAGTTTTTTTTTCAGGGGTAGCACCACCACCTCCTTCAAAGTTTTTGGTACCTTTCCTGACCCAAAGGAGAGCTCTAGTAAGTGTCTAATATAGGGCTCTAGAGTCTCCACACTATCTCTCAGTATTTTGGGTGATGCAGGATCTTTAGAGGAGCCTGATTTAATGTTGCCAACTTTAGTGCAAAGGGTCTCCCGGGATGGGACACTAAAGGTTTTGAGGCAGTCCATGCTTTTAACATTGGTAGAGGTATCCCCTCCCTTGCAGCCATCTCAGGCCACTTCCGGAAAAGAGGAGTAGATCCTCTCTACCTTGTACGAAAAAAACTCTGCCACCAGATTGCAGGATTCCTCTGACCCTGTCATTGGAACCGCGGTGCTAGAGAGGTTGGAGATCTCGTTATAGACGGAGGACAATTCCTTCATCAAATTATCTGCTCCCTCTATTCTGCTGCTGTGTTAAGATATCCGAGTGTTCCTAATTAAGGCATGGTATTCCTTAAGAATGATTTTATAATCATTCCTATCTTTCTCAGAAAAGCCTCTCCTCTATTGTCTCTCCCGTCGTTTGCATTCTGCTTTCTTACCGCAGAGTTCGACCCCAAACCATGGGGCAGATTTATTCTGTCTCCTTGGTGCATTACTCGAACTGGACGTCGTGCTATCCAATGCCTCCGTTATGTGCTTGTCCAGCGCCTCATAAGCTGACTCAATCCCCAGATCCCCTGGGGCCCACCCTGGCTAAGGGCCTTGTTGAATGCCTCTGTGGAGAAGTTTGCCCATTTCCTGCGTCTGTCCTTGGTTACCACCTTGCCCTGTGTTGGAATTGCGGGTACCGCAACCTTAAATGGGATCAGAAAGTGATCGGACCAGACCGCAGGTTTAGGGGGTTCAATGTGCAACATCTCGCAATTCGCAAAAATCGGGTCCAGAAGATGGCCATGGCAGTGGGTGGGCAGCTCAGATTTCAGAGTTAGTTGGAGTGCAGCTAGTTCCTGCCGGATTTCTTGCACCTCCGTGCTGGTGGCCTCATCGAAATGGAGGTTCAAATCTCCCAGGAGAAGGAGTCTCTCATACCTAAGGGCTGGCTGAGTTAGGCTCTTAATCAAGCTAGTGGCAAAACGCACCCCTGGTCCAGGTGGTCTATATACTAGGAATCCCTTGAGAATGTGATTTTTAGATGCTGCGATCGAAAAGAACCCAGATTCACTATCCACAATATTAATGATCTCAAGGGTGCACTGCATCTCATGCTTACAGATTATGGTAATCCCTCCACCCCTCCCCGTTGGCCTGTTGATTCTACTGATTTCATAGCCGTGATGGAGAGCTTCTAGGATTTCTGGTACCGAGGTATTATCAAGCCATGTTTCAGTGAGGAAAAGGACGTCCACCTGCTCGTCAACCAGGTGGTCGTGTATTTCCACCCTGTGCTTCCCTGGCGATCTACAGTTAATTAGGGAGAGATTAAGCATCTGATCCCTGTCTCTGAGCTTCAGCTGGCGACTCATGGCAAAGGAACAGTGAGTGCATTTTTTGCTGCGATTCTCCAGACTGATACTATGCTTGCATTTCTACCCCAATGTAGGGCGCAGTGCGTGGAGCTGTTAAGAGCTGTATTGCTATTTTGAGGTAAAACCGGCAGGGGTTCTGGCCCCTGTGCCCTCGGCGTGTCGCTGGTGCGCCCGCTGCGCGTCCTAGTTGTCATGTGTTTTTAATGGCGAAAGGCTGGATCGCTCAAGCACCAACCACCCCTGCAGCTGGAAGTGCCTCCTCCCTCCACAACAAACGGGATACTCCTGCGGTGGACCGGGGAAGGGCAAACTAATTTCTCACAGTAAGTGCGACCGATTAATTTAAAGTGCAAGTTGCCTTAATTCTACACTAAAGCCAAACATTAGTAATTTTTAAAAACACGTTGTGCAAAATATGGCAGAATAGCAGCAAATGCAGTGTAACTACAGTTGTGTGCTTACGATCGCGCGTCCGCTGCACGTCCTAGATGTCATCTGGTTTTTATGGGGAAAGGCTGGGACGCTCAAACACCAACCGCCCCTGCAGCCGGAAGTGCCTCCTCCCTCCACAACAAACGGGATACTCCTGCGGTGTACCGGCAAAGGGCAAACTCATTTCTTACAGTAAGTGCCACATTAATTTAAAGCGCAAGTTGCCTTAATTCTACATTAAAACCAAACATGATGCCATATCCAAATTGAAATAGGTTTAAAAAGAATGTAAATGCAGAGCTACACAAACTCCCGACCATCCGGAACAGTGCAGCCAGACTCGTCCTCGGCACCCCACGACATGAGCACATGACCCTACACCTGCAAGACCTTCAGTGGCTCCCCGTCTGGAAGAGAGTAACCTTCAAGCTACTCACCCACGCCTACAAATCCTTCCACAACCCCGGACCCAAAAACATCAACAAAAGAGTCTTTTTCCATGTAGCCAAAAGAAACCTCTGGTCAGTCGACCTCTCCCTTGCAGAAACCTCGCGCTTCCGCAGAACCAGAGCAGGTGGAAAAGCTTCCTCCTACATCGCCGCCAAGGCCTGGAACAAGCTCCCAGTCAACATCAGATGCTCCCCCACTCTGCACACCTTCAGGCAGAGCCTCAGGACCTGGCTTTTCAGATATCCCAGAGCTGCCCCCCCCCCTCCCCCCCCCCCCCCCCCCCCAGCATCTTGAGACCCTCATGGGTGACTTGGGTGCTTTAAAATTCCCTGATTGGTCTATTTTCTAGATTTTATTTTCGAAATATGTTCGTATTTGTACACAATTTATGATACACTCACTCAAAAGAGTTTACGATTAAATCATGCAAAGCTTTGTGTTGATGTAGATAGTGCCTTGACATAGCCTAACTCTCACCATTTGACAGCCTCCAGGTCATCCTTATTCCCTCCATATTGGGCACTGTTGCTCTGGAAAATCAACATGAGTTGGCACTGACTATGAGGAATGTGGTTATAGTTTGAAACCTTTCTGTACTTGCAGTTCTTTACCCTGACTGACTGCTCCATAAATTGGTATCACTGTTGATATTGAGGCTACCAAAGCTGGACTGGCAATAAAAGTAGCCATACAAAATACAGATTATGTTAGTCTCACATTACTATAGAAAGGTTTTGGGGAGGTTCTCTCTCCTAACACAGCCCCTCCAAGGAAGTAAAATAAGTAAAGGTAAAGCACTCTTAATAACAAGTAATAGCTATAACTTGTATTAAAATGTCCACGATTTGCATTCTTAGGGTAATAGACACAAAAAAGTCCACGTTCATTCCATCAGTAACATAAAAATTACCATACAGGTTAAACATGTTTCCAATTACTTCATTCTTGCTTTTTCTTTTTAATTACAGGTGTGCAAGGTGTTAGCCTAGGCAACTCGTTTCGTCCCTACAATGGGACTTCATCAGGCTCTCATTCATAGAAGTATTTTATTATTGACAATCAGTTTTCAATAGTTTATTTTATAAAAACATTTCTGTGGGGTTTGCCAGAACGGCCTTCCAGCTCTCTGAGCAACTAGAGCTTGTACCCTGCAATAGTGCAGGGGTGGGGGTAAGGAAAAGTAATGACAGCAGCATCAGCAGCAACTATATGACCTTCAATGATTGTACTCTCCATTTTGTCTCCCAAAAATCATGCAGGCTTCTTCTATCCGCCGTATCACAGGTTGTCCCGTAATTTAACTCTAGCTGCGAATGGCCTCCCTCTCGAATCAGCTGTGCTGTACCAGCTCCGACTCCTGTTGGTTCTCACACTATGCTTGAAGGAGGGCATCGGCATGGGTGTGTGAGCTACATCACTATCAGAATTGCTTGCTTTCAAGACCAGATCGTTTCCTTAAGCTCATCCATCCACAAAGCAGCCCCTGCCAGAATCTTTATGAGCAGGAGAGCTTGTCTGTCCTTCCCCCTCTTCTCCAACAGTCTGTCTAGCTCTAGATGTAATTAGCACTGAGCATTAATGATACCAAGACAAATGATCCTTTAAGGGAAACACTACACCAACATATTTAGGTATTTGTTTACTTATTTGATAGTTTAATTAAGCTCTTCATGTCACCTTTGGGTTACTTTGGAGCACTGCAGGTATTGAGAAAGTTTGTGAGGTGAGAATCCGGTATATTAGAGTCCAGTCACGGGTAGATGAGGTACCACCGCGCCTGCCCAATACCCTCAAGCAAGAGCCCTGTTCAGAATCATGTTCACGAGAAGTTTTCGATTTGAAGGTGATCCCTGTGAAGCATGTGGTAAAGTTCTATCCTGGGGCTTAGAAAGGGTCGGACTCGCCTGTAGGACAATTTGGCCCCACCGAAAGGCTGATTTGCCAGTGTGTGGGCTGGTATTTATCTGTTTATAGGACTGTTTTATTGTTTTTCTGAGATATTTTTTTCTCTGATATTAGCACAAACATTGCCTGCAGCCAGAACAAATGCATACTGTCACATACATCTTGCAAACCACATAGAAAGCTTCAAAACTGCCCTGAAGTTTTATAAATGTGGGTCACGTTTTTGATTCGCTAATTGGAACAACTTTTATTTTGGTGCTCTGGCCTTTTTTTCTGTCCCAGTCTAACCCCATGTTTGAATTTGGGGTATTGGTTAGTCAGATGCCCTGGGATCTTAAGGAGCGGCCGCCTGGATTTAAGCCACTTGAAGACTCACTGAGGGACCAGGTAAAATGTCAGTCAGTGAAGACCTCTACTCGGTACATAATTGGATGTCAATTTCTGCAGGCATGCTTAACCTTTGCCCTTTTAATTTTCCTATAATGTGTAAATAATTGCATCCACTCTGACCAATTGAAGGACTTTAAGGTCTTTTTATACATGGTATCATATTTTTGCAATTGAAGATGCAGTGGTGCTTCATTAAAAAGTGCATGTGGAATTCAACCATTCAGTCTGTACATATTTTTACACATTCAATTTGATATATGGTGCCAGCGTCCCTGAATGACTTTTCATGTGGCGCTGGTAAACAGTGTTTCCCAAAACTGAAAATATTTTAAAGCAAATATTTGAATTATTTAATTTAGTGTCCTATCTGTTTGACTCTCTTCAAGCTGACCTGCAAGCCCCCAAATATATAGGACAAGGACTTGTTCATCACTTGTAACATTCTGTGGGTCGTTAGTGCTGCATCCAGTCTCATGTCAAACTTGTCTTTTGCCATCTGCAGAGCCAGGAGAGTTCAATTATGTCAGCCAAAATGTCTGCAGACACGTCCTGGCTGATGGCCTTATCTTTCCTCGCTGAACAGCCAGAAAACATATTTTCACAGCAGATTACTCTGGCTGTCAATCCAACACTGCCCTACAGCTCTCCTGCACTTGGTAAGATGCCTGCAGTCACCTTCTCACCGTACCAATGTAAGTCCAATTATTTTTTAGCGCTTGAATTCATGTGAACATTACAAAATATATCTATGAAAATAAAGAGTTGGACACAAAGGTGGGCCACTATTATTGACACATTTGTACTCTTTCAACATATCTATTGCCTTTATCGGAGGAACTGTGGCGCTTGAATAATATATATTTAATAATCATTTCTTACAATGAAAAATTGTTTTATTACATTTTATTTAAAAATACATTAAATACAGACACTCCGCAAATTAACAAAACGGACAAATGCTAAACTGCATATATGTTATGACATCAGCACACTAATTATAACTTCTGAATGAATTGTCCAGATAGAAATGATGAAAAGAAGTGTATAACATGCTGTTTTCATTTGGTAGGATGACGTTTGGGTGCCTGGTTGTATCACCAGTGGAAAATAAATGTCCCTTTAAATATTTTTTGCATGATGGATATCCTTCAATCTAGAAATCATGGCAAATGTGGTGGTTTTCGAGCTACATGGATACAAGATACACAATTTAAATCTGTATCAAAGAAAGGGGCCCTTGATCCAAGAATAAATATACCTGTCAAAGTCGTATGTGTGGGTCGCTCTTCCAGAGCATGGTGCACATTACAATACACCACAATACATAATTGAGCTTCCGTTCGGGTAAAACACAATGCAAATGACCAAAATGCAAGAGTCAGTTCACTTCACACCGATTCTATGCAATTTCTTTTTTTAGCAAAAAATGCACCCTCACAACTAAAAACAAGCGTTGGAAATGCAATAGGTCTCGGATTTATTTGAGTTAGAGCTAATGGCATTGTAAATGGCAATGTCTTTTAGCCATGTGTTATGGAGTGTATGCATGTGGTGTGTAGTGGAATTATGTGGGTTGGATTGGAATTGTAGCAATGGTGGCATGCTGCGCTTTAGATGAATATGTTTAAAAGTAAAGTGCACGATACTGCGATTGCTACAATAGTTAATTGGGGATGCATTAACAATTGATGTGTGCACTGATGGCTGGTGATGTGTGTGCCTGTAGAAATTGGGCACTGATGGGTGGAGGTGTGTGTGCCTGGTGGAAGCGTGCAGTGCCCGCTGGAGGTGTGTGTGCCTGGTGGAAGCGTGCACTGACGGCTGGTGGTGTGTATGTATAGGCATTTATATAGCGCACTACTTACCCGTAGGGTCCCAAGGCGCTTCGACCGCTGCGAAACCCTTCCTGGCTTCCCTGAGAGATGGTCCCTTAATGGGTATCTCCAGGGTGAGACCAGGCATCCCCGGCGGTCTGGTGGGGCCGTTAGTGAAGATGAGGCAAGCTAATGCCCAGAGTTGCCGAGTGTGATCGCTGATCAGAGTGGGCACCGAGGCGAGAGAATTATCGAGTCCGCTGACCCTGGTCCAGAAACCTGCCGCGCCGGGAATCGAACCCTGGTCCCGGGCCGTCCTCTGCTCTCAGGTCTGCCGCCTCTAACCAGTGAGCCACACTACTTCACTAGTGTGTGTGCCTGGTAAAAGCGTGCACAGACGGCTGGTGGTGTGTGTGCCTGGTGAAAGCGTGCACTGGCGGCTGGTGGTGTGTGTGCCTGGTGAAAGCGTGCACTGATGGCTGGTGTTGTGTGTGCCTGGGGAAAGCGTGCACTGATGGCTGGTGGTGTGTGTGTTTGGTGAAAGCGTGCACTGACGTCTGGTGGTGTGCGCCTGGTGGAAGCCTGCACTGACGGCTAGTGGTGTTTGTGCCCGGTAAAAGCATGCACTGATGGCTGGTGGTGTTTGTGCCCAGTGAACGCGTGCACTGATGGTGTGGTTGTGTGAGTGTGTGTGGTTGCGTGTGTGGTGGTGAGTGTGTGGTGGTGAGTGTGTGGTGGTGAGTGTGTGGTGTTGTGTGTGTGTGGTGTGTGTGTGTGTCGTGTTGTGTGTGTGGTGTGGTGTTGTGTGTGTGGTGTGTGTGGTCTTGTATGTGTGGTCTTATGTGTGTGGTCTTATGTGTGTGGTGTTATGTGTGTGATGTTATGTGTGTGGTGTTATGTGTGTGTGTGTGGTGGACTTAGCTCGAGTTTTCGTACCCTGCACACTCACACACTGCCCCTACACACTCACACATTGCTCACCATACACACTCACACAATGTTCACCCTGCACACTCACACACTGCTCACCCTGCACACTCACACACTGCTCACCCTACACACTCATACACTGTTCACCCTGCACACTCACACAATGTTCACCCTGCACACTCACACACTGCTCACCCTACACACACACACACTGCTCACCCTACACACTCTCACCCTGCTCATCCTGCACACTCAGACACTGCTCACCCTACACACTCACACACTGCTCACCCTACACACTCACACAATGTTCGCCCTGCACACCCACACACTGCTCACCCTACACACTCACACAATGTTCACCCTGCACGCTCACACACTGTTAACCCTGCATACTCACACACTGCTCACCCTGCATGCTCACACACTGCTCACACTGCATGCTCACACACTGCTCACACTGTACATGGAACTCCATCAGGCTCTCATTCATAGAAGTATTTTATTATTGACAATCAGTTTTCAACAGTTTATTTTATAAAACATTTCTGTGGAGTTTTCCAGAACGACCTTCCAGCTCTCTGAGCAACTAGAGCTGGTACCCTGCAACAGTGCAGGGGTGGGGTAAGGAAAAGTAATGACAGCAGTATCAGCAGCAACTATATAATCTTCAATGATTGTACTCTCCATTTTGTCTCCCAAAAATCACGCAGGCTTCTTCTATCCGCTGTATCGCAGGTTGTCCCGTCACACTGCTCACCCTACACACTCACACACTGCCAGTGCTCACCCTACGTAATGCGAAAAGACCTAGCTCTGCCCTTTGGCCTGTGTTGTAATCCTACAGTAGATTGTGAGTTGTGGCGCTTGATTGGTTGGGGCGTCCCCTCCTTGTTGCTCCCCTCACAGAGGGCCGGTTGCCTCCATGAAGCTCCCAGGACACGTGTTCAGCTTTTCTTTGTTTTAGCTCCTGTGCATACCCTGCTCTCTCTGGAACACTCACACTGCTGAGTCTCTCTCACACTGCTGTCACTCTCACTCTTCTGTCACTCTCGCTCTGCTGTCACTCTCACTCTGCTGTCACTCACTCTGCTGTCACTCTCACTCTGCTGTCTCTAACTCTGCTGTCTCTCACTCTGCTGTCACTCTCACTCTGCTGTCACTCTCACTCTGCTGTCTGACTCTGCTGTCACTCTCACTCTGCGGTCTCTCATGCTGTCACTCTCACTCTGCTGCCACTCTCACTCTGCTGTCACTCTCACTCTGCTGTCACTCTCACTCTGCTGTCTCTCATGATGTCACTCTCACTCAGCTGTCTCTCATGCTGTCACTCTCACTCTTCTGTCTCTCACTCTGCTGTCTCTCACTCTGCTGTCTCTCTCACTCTGCTGTCACTCTCACTCTGCTGTCTCTCTCTCTCATGCTGTCACTCTCCCTCTGCTGTCACTCTCACTCTGCTGTAACGCTCACTCTGCTGTCGCTCTCACTCTGCTGTCTCTCATGCTGTCACTCTCACTCTGCTGTCTCTCATGCTGTCACTCTCGCTCTGCTGTCACTCTCACTCTTGTGTAATTCTCACTCTGCTGTCACTCTCACTCTGCTGTCACTCTCACTCTGCTGTCTCTCATGCTGTCTCACTCTGCTGTCACTCTCACTCTGCTGTCACTCTCACTCTGCTGTCACACTCTGCAGGGCCATGTAAATGTGCCAGCTCCATCAATGCATCTCGGCCTTGGTCTCGTCACTTGTGCTCCGACTCTGAACAGCAGGCAGCCTCCCTACGCTAATCTCAAAAACGCGGCTGGTGTCAGGGGCTGCGGTGCTGCACTTCCAGCACCATGCAAATGTGCCAGCTCCATCAAAGTATCTCGGCCTTGGTCTCGTCACTTGTGCCCCAACTCTGAACAACAGGCAGCCTCCCTCCGCTGATCTAAAAAACGCGGCTGGAGTCAGGGGCTGCGGCGCTGCACTTCCAGCGCCACTTCCAATGTGCCAGCTCCATCAAAGCATCTCGGCCTTGGTCTCGTCACTTGTGCCCCGACTCTGAACAACAGGCAGCCTCCCTCCACTAATCTAAAAAACGCGGCTTGTGTCAGGGGCTGCGGCGCTGCACTTTCAGTGCTCCATCAAAGCATCTCGGCTTTGGTCTTGTCACTTGTGCCCGACTCTGAACAGCAGGCAGCCTCCCTCCGCTAATCTAAAAAACACGATGGAGCGGCTGCAGTCAGGGCCTGCGGCGCTGCACTTCCAGCGCCATGTAAATGTGCCAGCTCCATCAAAGCATCTCGGTCTTGGTCTCGTCACTTGCGCCCGACTCTCCGCTAATCTAAAAAACACGATGTAGCAGCTGGTGTCAGGGGCTGCGGTGCTGCACTTCCAGGGGCATGTAAATGTGCCAGCCCCATCAAAGCATTTCAGCCTTGGTCTTGTCACTTGTGCCCGACTCTGAACAGCATTTTCAGAGGACAAGGGAAACCCAAAAGGAATGCCACTAGGGTCCTTGGGCAGTAGTATATTTTACGGAACAGAGGACCCTAGTAATTAGAGATCAACCGAATGATAGACATATACTGGATAGTATATATGACTTCTGTCCAGCCGGACAGAGTTTTTTATTTTTCAATTTTTAAGGTTAAATGTGTAAGTATAACATTTATACAAAAGTGGGCACAACCTGTGACCCACAAAGGACAAGACAAAACATATGACAAAACAATTACGTAAAAGCGCACAAAAGCGGTCTGTACTAGTAATCCATTTTACAGACTGGAATTAAACCATAGCAACCCATTGTTTAACACAATATGTGAATTGAAACAAAACATATGGTGCAATAAGGTCGACGACGTTTCGATGCAATTTCCAAATGCATGCATCATCATCAGGACAAAAACTAGTGTGTCAAGTTTGTCTTGAGAGTTGTTTGCAAGTTCATTACCCCTTAACTATGCATGGTAGCATTCCTGGGGGTAATCGGACTTTCATACGTAGTAAAAAGCTGTGAGAGCTTAATGTTATTCATCACAATGTACCTGCGTGTGAGGGAATAATCACAACGCCTTCGCCGGTGGGAGTTAAAGTAATGGAGCCGTGCTCGCGTTCTCGGCGGTTCAAAAATCCATAATAGGGTTATATTGCGGGCATTGCCTGATAGCCGGACAGGTGGGTTCTGGCGGGGATCGCTTCCTACTAGGACAGAAGTCATATATACTATCCAGTATATGTCTATCATTCGGTTGATCTCTAATTACTAGGGTCCTCTGTTCCGTAAAATCGACTCTGAACAGCAGGCAGCCTCCCTCCGCTAATCTAAAAAACACGATGTAGTGGCTGCTGTCAGGGGCTGCGGCGCTGCACTTCCAGCGCCATGTAAATGTGCCAGCTCCATCAAAGCATCTCGGTCTTGGTCTCGTCACTTGCGCCTGACTCTGAACAGCAGGCAGCCTCCCTCCGCTAATCTAAAAAACACGATGTAGCAGCTGGTGTCAGGGGCTGCGGTGCTGCACTTCCAGGGGCATGTAAATGTGCCAGCTCCATCAAAGCATCTCAGCCTTGGTCTCGTCACTTGTGCCTCAACTCTGAACAGCAGGCAGCCTCCCTCCGTTAATCTCAAAACACGATGTAGTGGCTGGTGTCAGGGGCTGCGGCGCTGCACTCCCAGCGCCATGTAAATGTGCCAGCTCCATCAAAGCATCTCGGCCTTGGTCTCGTCACTTGTGCCCCGACTCTGAACAACAGGCAGCCTCCCTCCGCTAATCTAAAAAATGCAGCTGGTGTCAGGGGCTGCAGCGCTGCACTTCCAGCGCAATGTAAATGTGCCAGCTCCATCAAAGCATCTCGGCCTTGGTCTTGTCACTTGTGCCCCGACTCTGAACAACAGGCAGCCTCCCTCCGCTAATCTCAAAAACGTGGCTGGTGTGAGGGGCTGCGGCGCTGCACTTCCAGCGCCATGTAAATGTGCCAGCTCCATCAAAGCATCCTGGCCTTGGTCTCGTCACTTGTGCCCCGACTCTGAACAGCAGGCAGCCTCCCTCCGCTAATCTAAAAAACGCGGCTGGTGTCAGGGGCTGCGGCGCTGCACTTACAGCGCCATGTAAATGTGCCAGCGCCATCAAAGCATATCGGCCTTAGTCTCGTCACTTGCGCCCCGACTCTGAACAGCAGGCAGCCTCCCTCCGCTAATCTAAAAAACACGGCTGGTGTCAGGGGCTGCGGTGCTTCACTTCCAGCGCCATGTAAATGTGCCAGCTCCATCAAAGCAACTAGGCTTTGGTCTCATCACTTGTGCCCCAACTCTGAACAGCAGGCAGCCTCCTCCGCTAATCTCAAAAACACGATGTAGCCGCTGGTGGCAGGGGCTGCGGCGGTGCACTTCCAGCGCCATGTAAATGTCTAGCTCCATCAAGGCATCTCGGCCTTGGTCTCGTCACTTGTGCCCCGACTCTGAACAGCAGGCAGCCTCCCTCCGCTAATCTCAAAAACGCGGCTGGTGGCAGGAGCTGCGGCGCTGCACAGCCAGCGCCATGTAAAAGTGCCAGCTCCATCAAACCATCTCGGCCTTGGTCTTGTCACTTGCGCCCGACTCTGAACAGCAGGCAGCCTCCCTCCGCTAATCTCAAAAACACGATGTAGCAGCTGGTGGCAGGGGCTGCGGCGCTGCACTTCCAGTGCCATGTAAAGGTGCCAGCTCCATCAAAGCACCTCAGCCTTGGTCTTGTCACTTGTGCCCCGACTCTGAACAGCAGGCAGCCTCCCTCTGCTAATCTCAAAAACGCGGCTAGTGGCAGGGGCTGCGGTGTTGCACTTCCAGCGCCATGTAAATGTGCCAGCTCCATCAAAGTATCTCGGCCTTGGTCTCGTCACTTTTTCCCCGACTCTGAACAGCAGGCAGACTCCCTCCACTAATCTCAAAAACACAATGTAGCGGCTGGTGGCAGGGGCTGCAGCGCTGCACTTCCAGCGCCATGTAAATGTGCCATCTCCATCAAAGCATCTCAGCCTCGGTCTCGTCACTTGTGCCCCGACTCTGAACAGCAGGCAGCCTCCCTCCGCTAATCTAAAAAACACGATGTAGCGGCTGGTGTCAGGGGCTGTGGCGCTACTCTCCCAGCGCCATGTAAATGTGCCTGCTCCATCAGAGCCGCTCGGCCTTGGTCTCGTCACTTGTGCCTCGACTCTGAACAACAGGCAGCCTCCCTCCGCTAATCTTAAACATGCAGCTGGTGTCTGGGGCTGCGGCGCTGCACTTCCAGCACCATGTAAATGTGCCAGCTCCATCAAAGCATCTCGGCCTTGGTCTCGTCACTTGTGCCCCGACTCTGAAAAGCAGGCAGCCTCCCTCCGCTAATCTAAAAAACACAATGTAGCGGCTGGTGTCAGGAGCTGCGGTGCTGCACTTCCAGCGCCATGAAATTGTGCCAGCTCCATCAAAGCATCTCGGCTTTGGTCTCGTCACTTGTGCCCCGATTTTGAACAGCAGGCAGCCTCCCTCTGATAATCTCAAAAACACGATGTAGCGGCTGGTGTCAGGGGCTGCTGCGCAGCACGCCCAGCACCATGTAAATGTGCCAGCTCCATCAAAGCATTTCAGCCTTTCTCTCATTACTTGTGCCCCGACTCAGAACAGCAAGCAGCCTCCCTCCGCTAATCTAAAAAACACGATGTAACAGCTGGTGTCAGGGGCTGTGGCGCTGCACTTCCCGCGCCATGTAAATTTGCCAGCTCCATCAAAGCATCTTGGCCTGTGCCCCGACTCTGAACAGCAGGCAGCCTCCCTCCGCTAATCTAAACAAGACGAATCTGCGAGAAATTAAATTGATCGAAAGCGATCGCGAAGTACAAAAAAAAAAGCCGTGAGTGGTGTGCGCGCGCGCGCCACTGCGAGCATATGTTTTGAATTATCAGAGCTGTCAAGCCACGATAATTCAAAACATATGGCCTCAGGTCCGCGTAACAGACACCAATAGGCCATGGGTAGAGCTACACAACCGCCCATGGCCTATTGGACCTTGGAAATAACACGCACGAACTGCGTGGAATTTCGAGGTCCATTTTCAATTCCCCGGGAAAAGGACTCTCGCTGCACGACATTGCATGCGCAGTGTACGGCAGGCCCGAGCCCAAATGAATGTGAGGATGCATTGCTAACAAATAGTGCAAAATACAGGATTTACATTTTTTGCAATTTCTTGTAATGTTTCGGGAATCGCACATGATGTCTGCAAGGAAATTACACTAATTTTGCACTGGTGTACTCAAAACTTTGTTAGGGACAAAGGGAAATTCCGGGTGCCTACTATTCGCCCATCGTTCACTGACAGAATATCGCTGTATCAAACATCAATGATCTAAATATCGAAAAAACATATTGACTGCAAAAATATTGAATCCAATAACTTAACAGGTAAGTAGAAAATACTGAATCAAAAATATTTAGGTAAAAAATATAGATTTAAAAATATATATATAAAATAAAAAAATATAGTAGATATATTAAACATTAATATTATGTTTTAACAAAATAAATTAAATTGAATATACATTTGAACTAAATATAACAAATAAACTTAATTAAAAAAATATAAACACACAAATATAAAAATGTATACATATACATATATTTACTTCAAAATAGTTTATTAACAATGATGTTTATTTGATTTTTAAAAGTTAAATTGATATACATATATGTATATGTATATGTCAATAATTTTAAATAAGAAAAATTATATAATAAATTAAAAAATGTAACTATTAAAGAAAATTAAACTTACATTTCCCGATACAATAAGTGCAACAGAAGGGAAAGTGTTGGATAGCGGAATAATTAAATTTACTATTCCAACTCCAACGAGTGCAACAGTAGTGAAAGTGTTGGAAAGCGGAGGGTAAACATTTCTATTCTCACTCCAATTAGTGCAATAGTAGTGAAAGTAGTTGATAGCGGAGGGGCAAAAATTATTATTCCCACTCCATTGAGTGCAAAAGTAGGGTAAGTGTTGGATACCGGAGGAAATACATTTACTATTCCAACTCCTGTGAGTTCAACAGTAGGGAAAATGTTAGATTGCGAAGTGCTAAATATTACTATTCCCACTCCAATGAGTGCAACAGTAGAAAAAGTGCTGGATAGCGGAGGGGTAAACATTACTATTCCCACTCCAATGAGTGCAACAGTAGGAAAACTGTTGGATAGCGCATGGGCCAAAATTACTACTCCAACTCCTGTGAGTGGAACAGTAGGGAAAATTTTGGATGGCAGAGGGGTAGAAATTACTATTCCCACTCCAATGAGTGCAACAGCAGGGAAAGTGTCGGATAGTGGAAGGGTAAAATTTACTATTCACACTGCAGTGAGTGCCAAAGCAGGGTAAGTGTTGGAAAGCAGAGGAATTAAATTTACTATTCCAACTCCTATGAGTGCAACAGTAGGGAAAAGTTTAGATAGCAGAGGGGTAAAAATTACTATTCCCACTCCAGTACTTACAACATTAGGGAAAGTGTTGGAAAGCAGAGAAACAAAAATTACTAATAACACTTAAACAATTGAAAAAAACCAAACAATATTACAGAATGGTAAATGTCATAAAAATAAATAAACAGATCTTTTAAAAATATAAAACTTCATATATTAAACATATAAAAAGAACACATAGCATAATAGTAATTACATATAACAAAAACCTACAAATAATATATAAAAAAATAAAAAATACATTTATAAACAATAAATATTTATAAGTAGCAAATATTAACAAACAAAACAATTAATTAAAAATAATGTATTTATTTAATTTCCTACCCTATATCACCACACCAATAAAAAAACACTTCAACATTTTTAATTAAATGTATTTCCATAATCAACATAATTAATAATCAATAAAAAAATCGTATTAATAAAAATAAAATATTAATAAACATTCATTAAGTATACATGCTTTAACACTATAATATTCGCAATGCACACCTAACTTAAACGATAAAATAAAAATTAAATAGCATTTTTAAAAGAAAAACTATTACTATTAACAACTAATAACTAAACATTTATTTAATATCCACCTTTTACCCCTTTAAAAGTAAAAACACACAAAAAGACAATTACACAAAATAAATATCAAATAATTAACAATAGTTAACAACTATATAATAATTAACTAGCAGCCCGCCCCAGGGTTGCCTAGGGCAGAAGGGGGCTGGGGGCAGCATTTCAGGCTTGCGCGCACTCCCGCCCCGGCCCCCGCCCCCCACGACTTTGTCTGTGTCCCGGACAATGTCTGGTGGGCGGGGGCCGAAGCGGGAGTGCACGCATGCCTGAAATGCTGCCCCCAGACCCTGAGCCTCACAGCAGTTGTTCCGGGCCAACCTCCCGTCCCATGTCCCAGATCCTTACCTGAGCTGCCACTCCTCCCCGAGCTCCTCACTTCACCGCCGCTCCTCCTCGTCATCATGTACGTTGCGGCTAGCGCTACGTCGTGGCTGTCTGCATCGCGGCCGGCGCTACTTTCAGGGCACTACTTTTTTTTTAAGTTATATTTTTAAATTTACGTTTTTTTTTCTATAGCTTATGTCCATCTGCACACCCTGAGGATTACAACAAATAATTAATAATAAATTACTTTACCCATTTAACACTATTACATCTCAAGTAAACAAATAATAATAAAAAAAATATTTTATACATTTAATTTAATTAAATTACTTCCCACCCTATTCCCTTATTAACCCACAACCCACTACGACACTAAAGGCAGAAATCAAATAAAAAATAATAACTACAAAAAATGTAACACATATACTAAAAATGCAAACAAATCTTACACAAAATAACATACATCACATACATATAAAATATACAGTAGAATACATAACTAATAAAAATCGATATTTTTAAAAACAATATTTTTGCGAACAATATTTTACACTTCAATATTTTTTACATCGATATTACTTACCTAAATTAGATATTCTTAACCACGAGAATTTGTCTGTCGATATTTCTGACCCACAATACTTTTAACTCGATATCTGTGTAAAAAGATATTTTTGATTTGATATTCTGTCTCTGCACCGTTTGAAACAACTTGACTTATGGTCTGTGTTGTGAACTAAGACCTGCTTTTGAAGGTGTCACCACATTTGCTCTGCTTTCATGGTGTGCCATTATGCTAGCATTGCAGCTCCTCCATAACTGAGACTATGGAGCTTTTTTTCCAAATGACATCTGTCCTCCCTGTTCGCACCAAGAGAGTCCGCCTCCTGTCTATAACCTCGCAACCCAAACACACCATCTGTGGAGACCCACAGGGCTCACCCCTCAGCCCTACCCTATTCAACATCTACATGACACCACTCGTACATCGTTAGATCACACAACATCAATATCATCTCCTAACCCATTGACAGCCAACTTGTCCTCTCACTCTCAGCAAACCCCACCTTGACAAATTCCAACTTTCACAACTGCATGAAGAACATCATAGCATGGATGAAAAATGACCACGCTGTAACCTTGTCATTATACTGGACAGCAAACTCTCCATTCTCTATGAAACATCAGGTCAACGCTGTTGCTTTAGCTTGCTTTCACATGATCCACATGCACTGAAAGATCTTCAAATGGCTCCCCATCAGCACCAAGAAGACTGTGAGGCAGGCCTTCATCACCAGCGACTACGCCAACGCACTCTATGCTGGCATTGCCAAACTCATGCAGACAATCCAGAACGCAGCAGCTAGACTGATCCTCACCCTGCCCAAGAGGACACGCATCACCCAGCACCTAAAAGACCTCCAGTGGCTCCCCGTGCAGAAGAGATGCCAATTCAAGCTCCTAACCTACGCCGACAAAGCCCTCCACAACGAAGGATGAGGCTACATGAATCCCCGCCTGACCTTCCACCCACCCACCAGAAACCTCTGCTCCACACACCTCACCATGCAGCGGCAATATCCATCAAATAGTGGAGTGTAACATGGATTTTTGAAGATGGCCATAGTAGAATTTCAAAATTATTCATAGTGGGGACAGTTTACAATCCAGAGGAGCAGAGTGAAGTATTAGCACACTTTGCAATTTTCCATAATGCTGCAGTCATCACACTTCACACATCATGAAAACATATGTAGTGTAATGACTGTGATATTATGCAAAATTGCTAAGGCAGTAAGACTTAAGGTGTAAAGTAGCTTTATATTCTCCCATGTTTTCAAAATTAGGCTGGTCAATTGTGCTATTAAATGCAACATTATGCACAGAAACTCCAACCAAGCATGGCACAGTTTTATATCTTTTCAAGTTCTGAGTAACGTTACTAGACCAGTATGCCTTATTTGACCAGATTTACCAATTTTTATCAATATTGGAGGCATGATGTCATTTGCATATACCGTTTGCCACATAATTTCTACAATGTTCCTTGGAGGTCCTTCTCTAAAATGGCATTTAATTCCAAACAGTTTTGTATCAATGCCTTTGATCATGGTCGGACTGTCATTATTTCCTAAATATCTATAGACAAGCCCGCTAACTAGCGGCGATTATATCCTTCCAAGGTTTACCAGGTTTTTCTGGCCCACAGTATTTTAAACTTTACAATTTGCAATAATGTCTTAGAGATGAAGTTGGAAGAACTCAAAATTGCTCTTTAAAAAAAACAGGTACCCCTATATCGGTCTTAAAAGGTTTTGCAATTTTTATAGTGGGACTCTGACCCTATGGCAGAAGAGCTCTTTACAACAGAACTAGTTCACAATACACATTGATTTTAAGCAGAAGGATATTCGGTGCTTTTTGTGCTAAAGTCAGGATTGAAACCAGGTGAAATGTGTGAAAGTCACCCCACAGTTTTAAAGAAGTGACTGTGCAGGCAACTTCTGTAATATCGTTCTGACCTTGGTTCAAAAATATCTGCACAAAAGAGACATTGGACCACTTCATGCCCTCTATGTAATTAGGCTCTGAATAGCTGCTCTCATTCATCAAGCAATAAGAAGGCGGAAGGAATAAGACTGTTGTAGACACCAAACTAGTATGTATTCCCTTGATTTTTTTTAAAATAATGTATACCAGAAATGTAACCTATGACACTGGCTGAATTTGAACCTTCACCCCATCATACTTCTTGTGTATGGTACTAATGAAGAGGCGGTAAATATAAAAAACATTGATGAATGGAATGCTTGAATTAATCTGAGTCACTGGTAATTACTTGTGCCAAATCCCAATCCACCGCTATTTTACACACCTTGCCACCTCAGTTTGTTGTTACTGATGAAGAGGCAGCACACTTTAACAATACTTTCCTGTCCAAGCTTCATCCGTTTACACCCCTTTAGTTTTAATGGGTTCAAAAACTCCCCAAATCTTCACCACACCAATGATGTTTTGCTTAGCATCAAAACATTTGTGTTAAAATATAGGGTGCAAGATACACAAACGCTATTAAAATACAGAACTTCTAGTGGTGGTTTTGTGTGCCTTATTAATCTATTTAAACTCTTGGCAAGGGCAATTGCCACCAGGTAAAACCTGACGATAAATGTGATTGTTAAAAAATGGATACCCCTAGTGCTAAGCTGCTCAGTTCTGAATAGACCACACTGCTAAAATGCATTTGCACCCGCTTTAGCACTACTGTAAAGTTCTAACTGATCCACAGACGTTTGTGGACATGCAAAAATAGTGAAACACCTAAACAAAATATGATATAAATATATACATTTATTTTGATGGCCGCATATGTGTCTTCGGCAGTTTGATATGCAACATGTTATATTTCAGTCTCAGTCATCAGTTGCAAATATGCTGTTCTGTTTATTTTAATTTGTGTGCTAACATGTTCATGCCTTCCGTGTCATCCAAAACCTGCGATTTACTTTTTTGCAAGTGAGAGTTGTTTTAAATTTAGAAGATATGGGGGCATATTAGCAAGACCCTCTTTAAAATTATCGTCGTTTTAGCGGCAGGAAACTGCCGCAAAAACGACGATAATGGGCTTGCTAATATGCGTTATAGAATTGCAATAGAAGCCCAGGTTAGATGTACAAATATCTAACCTGGGCTTCTATTGGAATTCTATAATGCATATTAACAAGCCCATTATCGCCGTTTTAGCGGCAGTTTCCTGCCGCTAAAATGGCGATAATTTTAAAGAGGGTCTTGCTAATAGGCCCTTACTTAGCTGGGCCGCAAATATCTCCAAATAGACATGGGGCCTTATTTATGAAGGCCTTGCGCCGCCGGTGCGTCACTTTTAACATGGGAAAAAGTGACGCACCGGCGGCGCAAGGCCTTCATAAATAAGGCCCATGGTCTTTTTTAAGTCACTCAATATCCATTTTCGTCTGCTGTTCATTTCTGAAAGAAAGACGTTCTGATCTCTTTTACAGTGAATGTGTGACCCGAAGGTGAGACGTTTCTCTGCACTTGCACGACGGGCCTCGAGGAAGCCTAGGTTGGGGCCCAGGCCCTGTGACGCAGCTGCCTTTCTTCGTGGGCCAGTGAAAGCAGTCTGGAAGTTCTATATCTCCAGAACAGAAACCTAAAACAGATGTGATTCCAGGCATGTGATATTGTTGGCTTTCTGACAAGGCTCCCTGCACCCCTCCGCACACTGTGTTAATTGTTTTTTTATATGACAGCTGAGGATTAATTCCCAGACTACTTTCACCAGGAGAAAAGAACAATTTGCTCATGTTTCTCCATAGGCCACACAGCAACTCTATACCATATTCGATTTCTTGATTTCTTTCATTTCTATGTTATGACAATTTACCGTCGATCTATTTTGTTCGATTATATTTCACACATTTACCATTACGTTTTAGGCACAGGAAATTTGAGCGGTTTGTCCAAAAATCTCTCAATTTTCCTAGGAGTAAGTTCTAGAGTCTTGCGTTTACCCAATAGATCACATTTCCTTCGAGGTAAAATAAGTATTTTTTAATAATAGTGATTGATATCAATGGCTTGAACTTAATTGGAAACACAGAATTGAATTTTACATTGCATCTGCTGAAGACATGGCCAAAATGATGGGCATCTCTCACATGTTTTGTTCTCTTCCGACTCTCTCTGACTGTGGACCATCTATAGGATGAAGATAACTGATATATCCTTTAAGAGACTAATAGGTTTGCGGTATTTTGATACACCACTATTTATGAAATCGTAAAACAAGGCCTATTCTAAAAAATTCCACTTATCTTTTCCCCCACCCCGCCAACCCCCATTCATTAGGGTAGCATTGCAACATGACTACTTTATTAAACCTATCTGGGTTTCAGAAAAGTCGCACCTTTCTGTGGAATTCAACAAAGCTTTAAACCTTTCAGGCTCTCCTTGCTATTTTTCATGGTTCAGTTGCACATTACCTTGGATGGAATATCGGAGGGGGCGGGGCAGTTGAGGGGAGGTTGGCCACGACAGCCACCAAAATGGCTGCTATCTTGTAAGGCTCCGGTGGCAGTGGACTTTATTTGAAACTTTTAAACAATACACAGCAGTCTAATGCTACCCCTGACTGCGGCAAGCTGCTGAATACGCTGCTTTTTATGACTTTAGCTCCTTGCTGACCACTTCTGTTGAGCTGGACAAACCACACTGCCTGACACAATCTCAGTGGCCTTGAGGTGACAGGGACCTTGGGTGAGCTTGAGGCAGGGATCATACGGTGCTGCGTGTTGTCCACATTGCAGCGTTGCAACTTGGGGATGAAGTCTGGGATGGGGGCTGAGACATACTCTGGCCCGGCCCCTCCATACCATTGCCGGGCTAGCCGATGAGTACTAATCCGAGGGGGTGTACTGCCTTCTCCCATGGCCCCAAGTCAATCACTCGGCTGGCCCTTATCAACACCTGGTGGGGCCCATGCCACCTGGTGCCTGCCCCTCTCCTATACTCCAGGCTCAGAGCCCTCTGGTTCCTCGGTGGTGGCTGTGGACAGCTGTGGTCCCTGGGTGGGGTCTCCTTCTTCCCTCTTGCTGCGCTGGACACCACAGGCTCCTGACTGCTCTCCACTGCCTGCTTCCTACCTCTACTCAGGCGCCTGCTGGGCCTGCAGCGGTGTACCCTGGGCCTAGCTGTGACTGCAGGGGAGGTGCTGGGGGCCTTCTACAGCTATGCCCAGAAATTTCTGCCTGCACTTCCGCCTTAATTTCCCTCTTTATGAAGATGTGCTACCTCCTCCAGCATTTGAAGCCTATGTTCCTGCTGTCTGGTGCCCAGCCCTTAACTGACTCCTAGTGGCCCATTCCATTGTTCTCCTCATGATGCTCCTGTCTCCTCAGTTTGTTGCCTTGCTCCTTTCCCCATTAACTGCGTCTCTATTGTACAAGGGTCCCGGGTGGAAAGGCACCACCGAGGGTCCCCATTTACCCTGATGTCCTCCTGCCGATTCACCCTTTAGCCTACTACTCTCCTGTCTCTGCAACATTTTCGCACATCACCGTTGGTCACAAGCCATACTGACCCTAAACAACACAAGCTGTTCTTTGACCTGGATAAACCAGCAAGGTACTGTGGCTCTCATTCGTACATAGATGAACCCCCAGACCAGGGGTTTGGTATCGACATCACGAGCAGCATCACAAGAGGCACATCTGCCATCATGGCTGAGCTCAAGGCTGGGTTCCATGCTATGTACGCTTGCTTCAAATACACTGGCTGGGCACATCACTGCTTGAGGGAGTGCCTTGATCTTCGGGAAGCACAGATCAATGGAGCGGATGAGCACAATTCGAAACTGGAGCATGGTGCTACAACGGCGCTGAAACAAATAGAAAAATTGGAGCGCATCCTCAAAACATTGGCCATTAAAAATGAGTACTTGGAGGCAAGGTCCCATAGGAACATTGCAGAAACTACGAATATGGGGCAACACAATGTGCTCGTCGAGTATCTCTTCATGAATCTCTTTGATCGCAATAACTTCTCTTCCACTTTTGCAATAGCTTGCGCTCATAGCTCCCTTGGTCCTCTACCACCTCTGGGGGCCTGCCGTGCCTGCTCATAGCATGCCTCCTTACCTATAGGGACAGAGACACAGCCCTTCACCTACCCCGGGAGCAGGGCCCCCAACACTACCAGGTCACATCCATCTCACTTTACCCGGACTTCACAATCACAGTTCAGGAAGCCCATTTTAAATTCAGTGATGCAAAAACTCTCTGCAAACAGGGCCTTAAATATGCTATGCTTACCCTGGCCGACTGCGGGTTGAGGTTAACGGGAGGCCTTGTACCTTCAATACTCCAGCGGCAGTGACTGACTTTTGTAAACAAGTCACCTCTAGGCCCTCCTCCTCTAGGCAGACCACGCAGGAATGTACTGGATTATCAATTCCCACCCAGCAGCCCCTTCTGGGCTCACCTGGTCCGTGGTGCTTGCTCGTCCCTTCGGTTGAAGACTACTTTTGCAGATCTTCTGCGGATCTGCTTCAGACACTGTGTTTTTCTCATCATTGACTTCCTACTTCTTTAACCTTTCAAATTTTGGGTATTTGTGTTTTATTCTTTCTTCATTTTTCAGGCAGGCTACACCATGCCAAGACGTCATCTAACTTCACACTATCTTTATTGGAGTTGTATAGTTTTTTGTTTCTCTTTTTTGGGGTTACTGGATGTTTTTCTATCTGATGGCCGTGGCGTGGAGGAGATCTTTTGTTATTATTTTTTTGTATGTTATCTGTTTCACATCAAGTACAACTTTATGCTCATTCATTACTTGGCACTGTTCTCCATACATCTGTCAACTCTATGCGACTTCATGCAAGGCCTGGGAAGGTAATAGGCATTACTTTCCTCACATGGAACATACACGGTATCATAATTCTCACAAGGACAAACAAGTCCTCTCATAACTGTTCCAGCATGTGGCCAAAGCCTTTCCTCAGGAAACTCACCTCCCACTTCATGACACTCAATCATATGCGATTGCATGGGAAGCACACCACTATTCCTTTGTTTTAGCGTATACTCCAGCGGAGTCTGCACCCTCATACACAAGAGCATCCCCGTTTTCCTCCACAAGAGCAACTCAGACCCGAACAGATGCCCTCTGATTCTACAAGGCATCCACGCTGATAAATAGGTTCTACTAGTTAATTTATAAACTCCGAACTTCAGGAGCTCCATGTCCATATGGGACATGCAGACACAGACCTCATCATTCTGGGTGGGCATTTTAATATGGTGCAACGCCTTAACATGGACTCCATTAGTACCCAGCCGAGTGGTGAGTCCCGTTTGAGGGAGATTCTTCAACATAGCATCAACACCTATGTCCTACTTGCTCGGTACTAATTCACGCCTGGTTACACCTTCTATTCTGACCCTCACGATATTTGGACATGGCTGGATTATTGGCACCACTCCGCTAATGCCTCGCTCTAGCCCACAGAGGTTAAACCCTTACTGCAAACCATCTCAGATCATAGCCCTGTCCTCAGGTCTCTATGGGTCCCCTACGGATGTAGGTCGGAACGTACCAGGAGGTTTTGTGGCGAAGCTCTGCATGATCCAGTCTAAAACAGTGAGCTCAACGACTCCATAGTTGAATATTTTGCTCTAAATTCCGGCATGGTCTGGATGCAGATAGTTCTCTGGGAGACCTTAAAAACATACATCCCTGAAGTATGCATATCTAAGCACGTGGGTATCCCAGTTACATTGCATTGAAACTGACATCCGTGATGTGGACCTAGCCGCCTCCCAAGTCGGTGACCCCCAGCTGCATTGATGCTCAGCCTTTCTGACTGAATTGCTAGACCTGGCTGTTAGGTACCTCGCATATCTTGGGAGAATGCTAGGGCCTGCTTTTATGGTGAAGGAGAATTCCGAGGCCGCACTCATGCACGTTTACTCTGCCCCAATCACCTAGGTTGCTTTGTCAGTGAGTTCTGTACAACCACTGGCTCCTCTATCTGTGGGATGAGAATATCCAACTGAGTTCCAACTCTATTACGAAGAACTTTATGCCTCCCACATGCCTGACAACGTACTGGAGTTCCCACCATACCTAGCGGAAATTGCAATGGTGTGGCTCACTGATGGCCAATGGCAACTACTTAGTGAGTTGATCTCTTGTGAAGAGATCACCCAAGTGATCAATTTCTTGGATGGGTCCAAGACCCCTGGCCTTGATGGCCTGATGGGAGCTTTCTATAAAACTTTTTATTTTTATTTTTATTTAAAGAGTTTTATATAGCGCGGACGTGACCCTTGGGTATCAGAGCGCTTCACAATGACATATACATGAGGTATATAATTCGCACTAAATACACACAAATTGATATATGGCGAGTGAGGTAGGTAAATATGTGGCTATATGGTAGCATATCCCACTGCTATGAGGTAGATAGGTGAAGGTCATATAAAAGTTCTATAAAAGATTCCATCAAAGTTCAATAAGGTACACATTTACATTTCTGTGAGGTAGGGTCTGTATAGGTCTATCAGGGACATATCATAGCATATTCTAGTATAGTCTAGTATTTGACATCTGTTTACACATTATCAGTATTTTCAGTCAAATTACTTTCAAATTACAACTCACTCCACACCTCCTAACTATGTATTCGGAATATTTAAAGGCTGGCATATGGCCAACCACACTGCGGGAAGAAGTGCTCATACTCCTCCTGAAGCCCTCAAAGGTCCCACAGTCATGCGCTACTACTACCCCCTTTCACTCCTCAACTGGACAATAAAATTTTGGACATGGTCCTCACTGCCAGGTTGGTCCTGCTGACGGAGCAAATTATATACCCTGTTCAGTCTGGCTTTGTTCCCCACAGGCCCACTTCCCTTAACCTAAATACCATCTTTGCGGTGCTCAACAGGATCTCACCGACAACACCTGCTTCAGTTGCCCTATTGGATGCCGAAAATGTGTTCAACTCCTTGGAGTGACCCTTCTTGAAAGGAGTTCTGATCAAACTGCGACTCATGCTGTTATACTCTGGTCAGGTAGCGCGCTTGTGAGTCAATGGTTCCCTCACAGATGTGCTTACTCTCAAAAGGAGGGCCAGGCAGGGCTATCCTATATCCCCCTCTTCTTTATCATCACAATGGCCCCCTTGGTCTGTCACATTCAGGCACACCACATGCCTAGAGGCCTCCAGTTCACTCATTGCCCCTCCTCATTTCTCTGTATGCAGATGACATTCTGCTGTTTGTTCGCCACCCATCAGATAACCGTCCTCCTCCCATTCAAGAATTAACATGCTTTGGTAACCACTCTGGGCTCCAGATTAATTGGACAAAATCTGAAGTATTCCCTCTAACGGATGACTCATGCCCCGTCTCCGTGGGTTCTCCCCTAAGTTGGGCTGCAGATAGTACCAAATACCTTGGTATCCACCTACAAAGGGAAAGTGGCCAGATAAGCCGGTTCAACTACAGCCCTGGTATTGACGCCCTCACAACTCAAGTGGAGCATTGGATTAAACCCGCCGTCCATCCATGGCGGGACAAATAGCAACCATGAAAATGGTGGCCCTTCCATGCTGTCTTTATCTTTTCTTGAATATTCCTATTTTACTTACCCAGAATTGTTTCAGCACTTTACGTAGTCCCTTAACACGCCTTATTTGGACTCGGCGCTGCCCCTATTCATTGGGATACCCTTACCCTCCCTTACGACGGCATTGGTTTTGGGGTTCCAGATCTCCATCTCTACTATCTCGTGTGCCAATGCCATTATACGCACTGTTGGTACAACCTGGATGCCCGCCACCCGTACCTAAAACCAGAGAGGGACCAGCTGGGGGGATCTTCCTCACTCATCTCTTCTACCAAAGTTGCTTCCAATAGACTCTACGGATGTTCAAACCATCTCTACAATGTGTTGGGCCTTAAGAGACTCTGACGAATATTAGGTTGAGGCCCCCTCTATTCCCCTGCTGTTCCTACAGCTAACAACCCCTGGTTACCACACACACATGAAAAGCTAGTACAACGCACCCTCCATCGCCATAATCTTCATACCTTGATGTTTTCCCTGACGGTCATGTTGTGACTCATGCCGATGATAGCCACTTTCAGACTGTATCATATATGTACCATTACGTGCTTCAATGACTGCATAACACCCTATGCTCCCTTTTGCCTTCCTACCCTCTAGCCCCAGATGATTTCCCTCCCCTGACACTGATGGAAACTAGGGAGGTCTCCAGGTTGTACCGACTCTGCATTGCCATGAAGCCCAACACAACTGCTAGCATCTGGGGGCCTGTTGTGAGGATCTGGGCTCTTCACTCGCAGAACAAATGTGGTCCTACTGCTGTTCAAAAAACTCAGTGCATCTTGGTCAACCACAGACATATATTGCTACATTTTGAATATCTACACCGAGCATACCACTCGCCTCTCAAAATCACAAAATTCTACCCTACACGATCTGACTAGTGCCACAAATGTTCAGCGCCAAATGCAGATTTTGCACATTTGACATTGAGCTGTCCACAGATTGTCCTTTATTGGACATATATCTTTTCCCACATCTCAGCCATGACCAAAGTAGTGATTACACCAGACGCCCTGTTCGTGCTCCTAGGCCATATTCCGAAGTCTACTTTCTGGCTCGTATCAATGGCACTTTTGCTTGCTAAGTACGTGTTCGCTGTGCATTGTGGTAGTGGGTGGGTTCCAACTACTGCAGCTAGCTCAAAAGTATGACACATTGTGATGGTGCCAGTGGGGATTGCGCACAGCTACAGCCACACACATCTCGACACTAAAGATTATTAGGCAGCCCCTAAGATACTACCTCCTCACCCTAGACCCTGACTCTTTAGATTGGTTATTTTCATCCTAATCACCTCACTGTTCTTTGCCCTACATGTTTTCGATGTATATACTGATGTTGATACACTTTACATCTTCTTCCATCCTCACTGTACCACTGTATGGTGTGCTTTATTTGTTATGTTGGTATTGACATGGATTTTGATGTATAAAAATCAATAAATGCAGAAAAATGGAAAACCACTATCCTTATGATGGACAACCTGCGCAGCGAGTCCTCATTATGAGAGGCCGACAGACAGATTTCTGGCTGCAGACAACCTGCGTCAATATATGGTGCATGTGTTTCAAGATGTCTGACAGTGAGTCAGAGAAATACCAGTGAATGCACAGCTCCGAATACTGGGTCAGAAATATCAATTTTTTGAGAGGGTGTACCAAGATTTATTTCGGATCCATTTTTGAATAATGCACTAGATAATGAACAACCTGTGGGGGAAAGGATACGCATAGGCGCTCTGCATTTGTAAACCTTTGCACTGCATGTCCCAGAATGGGCCTCCAGTAGCCGCCTTTGTGCAAACTTTTATATCTTTTCTGTATTCTGAGTTTTTTCACATTGCTCAAACTCTCAAAGCCAAATGGCAGGCTAGATACAGGCTATTCCAGTTCTCATGTTTCAACATGCAACTCTCATGCCGATTCCCAATTTCAGCCCACGGCTCTATTCTAGGCCAGGTATTAGACACCTCTCCAGTAAGGAATGGGGTTGGCTATTTGAATACTGAAATAACTATCTCAAAGGAGCTA
The DNA here is from genome assembly GCF_964263255.1 of Lissotriton vulgaris. Classification (NCBI taxonomy): domain Eukaryota; kingdom Metazoa; phylum Chordata; class Amphibia; order Caudata; family Salamandridae; genus Lissotriton; species Lissotriton vulgaris. Next base: position 708,686,119 of record NC_141698.1, read on the forward strand.
CCTGGAACTTAACTTTTCAGTTCATTGGGCCTTTCTTCCAAGCAAGCAGGAGATCAAGCAAGTCAGTGTTACATAACAGGACAATTACCAGCAATGTGATTAAAGGCTTACAAAAAGTCAAAATGTTTCAGGGTTATGTATAATTACCTCAAAGAAACCCTCAGAGAAGCTCCAAAATTCGTGCTGAATATTCATGGCTTCCTGTGATTTTAAGAGAGCGACGTCTCCATAATGTCTGGAGTATGCACATGTAAAAACATTTATGCAAGCAGAGTTTCCATCAGGTGGAAATTATCCCAAGCAAATATACATCTCAAAGTGGATTTAAGCTCTTTATTGGCTCTCCACAGGAAAAATATTTGTATTCACTGAGAAACTGTGTCTTCTCCTCTTGCACCCCCATAAACACAGAGGCGCACATAGGTGAACAAAATACTTTATAAAACAGGTCAGGGATGGGGATGGAGTTAGAGTTACTGAGCACGTCTCATGAGATGAAGCTACAACCTCAAAGTATATTGACAGTTTGCCTTCTATGAAAATACAGAGCCAGATGTAATTTCTGTGCTTCATAAATACATTGCACATGTGGAATGACGGCTTGTGTACATTTCATGCATATGTGCAAACGCTGCTTGTGTGTGAGGTAATGCCAGATGTGTGGCTCTATTATAAATGCCCCAGAGCAGAGGTAGAGTGCTTGAAGTCTCTGGCATATCCCCTCCATTTTTTCCAAGTTACATCTCCTCCCCAAATGGATTACTGCACTCCTGTGACCCAGGAGCCGCTATTTTAACTCTTTGCCAACTCCACCTGGGCAAGGATGTCCCCAAGCTTATGCTGTAGTCCACTGTAAAACTTGACCAAATCGAAAATACTTGCAACCTAGAGGATGAACAACTTCTGTCGAAACACATTTGGGGTGGACAGGGCAAGATAGGGTTACTGAATCTCATCCGTGGTGATTGTGGCCTTTTACCACTGATGTCCAGGAACCTAGCCAACGATGGCACTGAAAACCGGTAACTGAGTACATCATTCCCTTGAATGTCAAGAGAAAGCAGCCAAAAGTTCCTCAGAGAGGTAGTGTGAGTGAAAACTCACAGCTCAAAATAATTATGCAACAGAGGCAATAAATGCTGTCCAGCCCAGTGCTCTTCTTTATAGAAAGAGAAAAATACAAAGTAAGTTCAGTCAGGCACAGGTTCTAACATCGAGTCTAAAGGGTTATAACCACACACATAATGAGTAGGTGAGATTATGGCACAAATGCAGGCTTACAATGACCTTTGTGAGCAGAATTCCTGGATCTGTAATCTGAAGGTCAGTTCAACCACGTCCCGCTTCTAAAAACTTCCCCAAGGGTTGCAACGAGAAAATAATAAAATTCCCATTCAGTTTAGTGCTAGAGGCGCAGTCAATTTTCTAGTTTACTTGATTGGTTTATTTGATGTATTGTTCACGCAGGAATTTTGAGCTAAGGGCCAGCAGATAATAGTGGCATGAGCTGGTCTGCTCGTAGTTCACAGTACGGAATGGGGGCAGCCTAGCATCTTTTTCCCAGGGTTGATTGTGGAATGCAAAGGCTCCGTCAAAGTGGTAGATCAGGCCCAGGTGGTGCCACCGCTTAAGCAACAAGGATCCCTCCTACCGTCGGCAGCTATAATATACCAGGTCAGTCAGCTCCTGCAAGTGGTTTGCAGTGTAGGGGTTGCACTGAAGACCATCCTCTCAGGCTCTGTGATGTTCAGGCATAGCAAAGATAGTTGCAAAACTTATAGGAAGACCCAAAACTAGACTGCAGCCGGTGCTGGTTACATTATCTTAACTTAATCCATGATTCTGGGCTGTCCCATGCTCTGGGACCAGTGATGGTGGTTTAGCCTTCCTTGGCAGTCATATTCCTGTCGGGTCATGCACTCCTTCTCAGGCTCCAGGTCAATTCACAGTCCTTCCAGCAAGATGGTGCAGATTTCAGGTGATGGCCGCTCACATCTGGGAGACTGGCTGTCAAGACACCAACCCTAAATTTCAATAGTTCTTTGAGTACTCTGAGCTCATAAAGAAACAAGTGGCATAGTTTTGGTCTTAGTCTTAAGGTCTTTTTTTCAGACAAGGAATGTTGGGTATACTGTCAGTATACTAGAATGAGTTTGAAGTAGTTACCTTTCAGAAGTGGCTTCTCCCTTGCAGAACAGACACAGTCATTGTTAAAAATTAAGGCTCTCCCATCAATTAGTCTCGGTGTTACCTCCAAACTGAAGAACCCAAAACATACCACAAAGTAGTGAGTAGATTCAGGCTCCCTCTACAAAAAGATAGAGCTTCCTCTCATCTACCCTTCCCCGCCGCCAGACCAATGCAATGCTCTTGCTAGCAAAAGTCACTGGTGCCAGAAGCCGGTCTTCTTGGTGACAGCCTGAGTAATTTCTTGGAAGATATGGCCTTCCACCTGCAGGAGCAACTTCAGACTCCAGGTTTTAGCAGGAAAGCCTGCAAAGTGTCAACAACTGAAAATCAGAGGAAATATTCTATTTGCAATGTCACAGAGACTCTAAGAGTACAAAAAAATAGAAATGACCATGGATCTGACCGCATTTCCCTATAATGTCGAATACAAGCTCGTGGCAGTCAACTGATAAATGCGTCATGGAAACTGACCCTGAGTGGGGATCCACAAAGGCCACACCAGCACCATCAGTTTAAGTCTGCAATCTCGGTGGACACAGACACACAATCATCGGGACACAATCATCAGTAATTGTCTAGTTTTCAATGTCACTCCTGAAATTCTAACAATTGCTGAACTAGCACTGTCACCATCCTCCCACAGTTCAGTGTCTGAGACTACATCATTTTGCCATGGAATGCAAGCAATGGACCAACACTGTCGGAAGAAGCTGAACCACAACCTCCATCTTATGCTATGTTTTAACTGGGGCATCCAAATGGACCCCCTGGCCCCGACATCCAAAACACCCTCAAGAATCAGGGAGTCCTGCTACAATCCACGATTCATACAGCATACACATGACACGCTCACTCGGATCTCAGTGCAGGGTCCGGGCATTCTATTCAAGCCGAACTTTACTTGAGTAGGGCCTCTAGGCACCACACTCATACTTAAACAGGAAAAAGGTCTGTTTTGTATTATCACCTAGGACAAGCATTAGCAAAGCCAATCTGTCTGATTTGCATTTTGAGTCCTGAATAAAATACTGTAAAAAGCTGGCTGCAGTGAAAACAACACAAACTATTGTGCTCTCTGTATAATGCAGCTATGAGGATTTATTGAGCAATGATTCCTATGTACTATTGAGATATAAAATAGTTTATCACAATGTGTAAAGCAAAGACTCACTAGGAGCCCGAAAGATACACTTTATCAAAGCCAATAGGTCTGGTTTACATTTTGAGTCCTGAATAAAATATTGTAAAAAGCTGGCTGCAAGTGAAAAAAACGAAAACTATTGTGCTCTCTGTATAATGCAGCTATGAGATAAAGGATTTACTGAGCAATGATTCCTATGTACTATTGAGATATAAAATAGTTTATCACGATGTGTAGAGCAAAGACTCACAAACAATCAATTGGGGAAGTGTAGAGGAGATGATAGAATCACCCTCCTGAACTAGACTTGTAAACAATGGGATTCTATCAATGTGAGTGGTGACTCATTTTATGTGATTTTGTATATTCTCTAAACTCGTGGATACACTTCAATTTGAAAATCCGGCCTCTCTGCGAGTGGCAGAATGAGGGCACTGTGTGTTTTTAAAATACCCCTCACACACTATGAATCCCATAGTGTCATTCTCCCATCATTGGGTTCTTCCCGTCCCTCTACGGGGCGGGGCGTGCTTCGACCTACGAGTGATGCGGGAGCACTTATATTTTTGACAATAGGCTATGTGATGTGATGAAGATAGTGAAATGTGTTGGGGAGTGTAGGGACCTATTTACGTGAATGGTAGTGTAAAAAAAGGGTAAAAATTCCCTGACTAGTCGAAAACACATCCACGGAGCTGCTGAAGGGTATGGAATAAAGCCAGATTAGGCATGCGGTCACTAACCAGTCAACTAATCACCCTAAGACGCAGGCTCATGAGGCCCTATCACCACGCTTCAAATAGACCATATTAGGTCATTTTTCATGAGATTGCCTCACTAAGGGCCAACTCAAGCCTCGAGGCTAAACCTAGCAGCCGATTTTTGGTGTTAAGTTTTAGGACCATAGGCATTTAACATTTAGTTTAGAATTGAGTTTTTTTGTAGGGATCAACAGAGATCCTGATGAGTAGACAGGAGGGGTCTGCTTATGAAACATGTCATGTCGACAAAGTAGACCACACTTGTAATTCTACTTACTAACCCCCTTTTTAATGTTCCCAGCTTGCGAAGCCATTAATTTTTTCGACTATCCAGGGAATTTTTACCCTTTTTTTACACTACCATTCACGTAAATAGGTCCCTACACTCCCCAACACATATCACTATCCTCATCACATCACATAGTCTATTGTCAAAAATATAAGTGCTCCCGCGTGACTCGTAGGTCGAAGCACGCCCCGCCTCGTAGAGGGACGGGAAGACCCCAATGATGGGAGAATGACACTATGGGATTCATAGTGTGTGAGGGGTATTTTAAAAACACACAGTGCCCTCATTCTGCCACTTGCAGAGAGGCCTGATTTTCAAATTGCAGTGTATCCACGAGTTTAGAGAATATACAAAATCACATAAAATAAAGCAAAGACTCACTAGGTGCCCGAAAGATACACTAAATAGTGAATAGAATGAAGCGAGAGAGTAATGCTCCTCTCGGTGATGCCAAAGCCCACTCTATGTGCAAGAGTCAAGCCTTGGGTCTCATGGTCAGTTACCAAGTTTAGACCTCTGCACGCTCACAGAATTATTACTGGGCCTGGACACAAGTTGTGGAATTTCACTCTGGAATCATGCAGAGTTACAGAATAACTCTACAAGATTCCACAAAGTTCTGTCAACAGGCAGAAAATGCACATCATGCACTAATTTTAGCACCGGTAGCTTGTTCTGCACTGAAAAATCAGTACAAGTGACACCACGCTATTTTAGAGTTGATTTTGCTGCAGCTTGAGTAGAAAATCTACTCAGGAATAAGACCTATGACTGCAACTGCTCACGACCACCGCATTCATAAAATCTTGCTGGAAGTCCTCCTAGCGACCGGAAATTCCACTAGGGGATGCCAAATCTCACTCGTGCTCACCAGCTCGTATTCTGAAGCATCACGTTGTTCCCGTTGTCATCTGTTGCTTGAACAGAAAAATACATTTCCGCCATATGGCGATTGGTGGAATTTGGTGAAAACTCTCCAAGTCTGCTTCTGGAATTAAAATTCCACCTGGGCCTAGTTATCACGTTTGATGGTCCAAAAAATGGTAGAATACCAGATAACCTACAACTGGGGTCATTCATGGCAGGGGTGCACATCTGTGTAGTACATGCATGGGACATTCCTGTCCCACCAACTTCACAGAACCAGAAACTGAACTCCTGAAAGAGAATTTTAAATGTAAGATGACCACTTTTTCAATAGGTTATGGGAGTGTATCACAGACAGTGTCAATGTTGTAGCACCTGTGCGATGATATTCAGAGCACCACAAGAAGAGGTGAAATGACCTGAAAAGTGCAAAATAGGCCATGGCAGTAAGCACCAACATGACTGTCTTAATACAGGTGATGTCTGGGCCCTAGTTTTCATTTTTTTCCATGTGATGAAATGTTCACTTGATAATCAACATTGCTTCATTGGTAGCAGTTTAGGCTGTGTAAATAGAAGTTGTCTCCAGAGCAACCAGCCAGTGAGCAGGAAGTACACTTTTAGTCAGGCCCTGATCTGCCATCTCCAGTCAGACATCCCTAAATAGCTAGCCCTAAAGCAGGCAGCCAACACAACTTGTAGCACCCATCAATGTAGACCTGCATGTGCTACCAGATTTGTCAACTGGATATTTGCTCCTTGCCATTGATGATGTAAGTAGATGGATTGGGGAGTTCAGTACTATAGCACTGATAATACCATGGATGGCATATAAGGAAATGTCAGCATTTACCAGGTCCTCACAGCCCTTTAAGTTAGTTGTCCAACTGTGCCATTTTAGGCAACAGATATTAATATGCTCTGGCCTGAAATCTTGTGCATATGCTACAAGTTATAAAAACATGGACCTGAACAATTGGTGAACAAGGACAAGATAAATATGACCTCTGAGGTGTGCAGTTAATTGCCAAGCCAATAAAATAAAACCGTCAGGAGCCGCGTGACAAAGATTCATACTACTATCTAAGATGTGTTTTTAAACTATGAAAAATCTAAAATGACAGGAGTAGGTAATTATCCAGAATGTGCTACCCTATGTACAGACAGTAGCTCCACCTAAACATGGACATTATCTTTGTCAGCACCTGAGTCCCAATAATCCACCTCTCTGGGCTTAAATACATATGTTCACATTGCATATGCTTGTATGTTCTTCATGAAATTGCAAATGTCATCTTGATCCTAGGGAAAATAACAAGCAGCAATGTGGGTTATGACTGTATTTCCTGGTGTTTGCTATTGTGCATTATGTGTGTTGATGTTAGAGAGAGTGTGTGCTAAAGCGGATTACATATCAATATGGATTTGCAGGGGTTCAGCCAGCAATAGGGTGATGGGTATTAAAGACAGGGTGTGATTGAGTTATGCAGGTGGTAGGATCATGTGTATTGCACACTGCATTTGTTGGTGATAGTGGGATGAAAATTGGTTTGTGATTAACTCTTGACTGAAACACTTGGTTTAAAGTCTTTACTAATGACAAAGGGTCTGATAATGACTTTGGAAGTGCAGCGCTGGTTCCGTCCCACAGATTCACTACAAAAGTCGTGCTCGTGTCACCCACCAGATTAGGAGTTTTCTCCCGTCTGGCAGGTTTTTGTTTGGCTTTCCAAAGGCGGTGTCCTGAAAAAAAGGACATCCATCCCATGCAGGAACTGGTGTGCATGCACACAGTGGGGCATATGTTCTGCCCCCTGTGTGTCTCCCCAGGGCACAGAGGCACCTTTGTTTCCCCTTCACTAGGGTTTTCATGGCGGAGGAACCACCATGAAAACCCTGGCAGGAAAGAAACTCCTCATATGCTTGGCAGGACCGTGGTGGACCTGCCAAGCATGTGGATGCCTTTACACCGCCCGCAACAGCACCAGGGAACAGCGGTTCCCTGGAAGCTGCAGCGGGGCTGTGGTGGTCCATCTGCCCATCTCTTAATAGGGCGATTGGGAGACAGACACTGATGAATGCACGAGAGTCTGGCGGTCCGTAGACCTTCAGACTCGTAATTGGGGCCTTATTCTCTAGTGGCTCTTTCTTTGTTATCTACTTGGTGTGCAAATGGGTGGGTGCTGTAATAATTCTGCATAGTATCACTCAAACACAGGCAAATACCGATTCTGAACGGAGGTTTATTTCCAAATACAGGGGTTACAAGGGTCCTTGACTTCAAGAGCCCTCCCTCTCTATATTGTCTTTTATGTTTCCCTTTTGATGTGTTTAGAAGTTAGTACGGTTCATGTTTTATCAAAATTCAGACAAGTTTCCATCGCTGTAGGAAGGTGGAGGATCATTTGGTGATTGTGGTTAGGCTTCACCATGCAGTACTCTCACAGACCACAAAGATGGTCCTTGGAGTCACAATAATAAATCCTTGGCTCAGTCCTGGTAGTCTGGCAAAGAGAAGTCAGCCTTTGCTAGCAGAACGTGTGATAAGCAATTCAGACTACCAACTTAGATGTTCAGTAATTGACACAACTCGATAGAAATCCGACAGAAATATATTAAAGTAAAGTGTATTAATGTTATCAGATACATATAACCAGAATTATGGATTTTAGAAGAAAACATAAATCAAATTAATTTACTGCTGCACAACGTTTGCATTGCTGTTAATAGGAACAAGTATTTACAATGCAACTGGTCTCGCATTTTGGACCTTATAAGCAGTGCTTAGTTTGAGCCTGTGGTTTTCGATGCTGAGCACCAGCACTTAATCATTAACAACGGCGTTTGAGCACTAGCTAAGGTGACATTCATTTTGGATAGGCAGAGGTTGATTACGTGATTTGCCCAGAGTCACAGTATGTTGAGCTGACGCCGAGACTCAAACTTGTTCCGCTAGTGTTGAGGTCAGAAACTCTGGCCATTATGCAACATTCTCGCTCTACTTGTAGAGTTTGCTGATTCTGTGGAGAAATGGGCTGGTCGAAGCTGCTTCCTGATGAGAGCCCCAGCACTTATTTTTTACAAATTAACCTCTGCTTATAAGTGTTAAGCCTTTCAACACATAACATTTTATGAACAACTTTGGTGTAGTGGGTGTAGTGTCTTTAACGGTAAATGATGGCTCTCCAAAAGAGACACATGTTTCCAATATTTTAGAAGAAAAAATATGCCAAATCATTTTAAATGTAACCTAATTTGTTTTATTTATAATTATATACTGTAGTTCCATGATCACTATGATTGTTTGTGGCATCAAAGCTCAAAATAGTTATACATTATATGAAGCAAACATCACATAAAGGTACTGCAGCAACACAAGAATACAAGTCATGTTTTGTATTTGACCTGAGCCCATTTTCAACATGTCAAGATGCAAAATAACGCAGTAGTAATCAGAACACCCAATTACATCTAACATTGTCACCACGTATTTTCCAATGCATGATGAAGGCATGGGAAGACACATCTATCATCATTGCATCTGGATAGGTATTTGAATTTAGAAAGAAAATCATAGTTTAGGCTTTTTTACAATGCAGACCTTAGCTGCACATGTTTCTGAAAATGATCAACATATATATCGCTCAGCCTTTCTAATAATGAAATGGTTAAGTTTGCTTTTAAAAAAAAAGTGAAATAAAAAATTAAACCAGATAAAGAACTGCTGGGCTTTTTACACGCTTCTAATACTATGGTTATTTCTGGCACCATATTACACACCGGAATAAAGTGTCTGCAGTGTCTGTATGTGCACCTACATTACAGCTGGGTCCAAAACTTATCAGTCGGTTCCTAAATTCGCTAATAAACTGCAAAGACCATGGATCTAAATAAAAGTATGCGGAAAAGACGTTTAGACAGCCGCCTTGCCTCGACTGAGGAGGGAAGGCAACATGCTATCTGTTCCCTTGTAACTGCTATCAGACCCTCCACACCAAAGGCAGCCTGATCCACAGGGGAATCTGGAGATTGTGCGACCCTCTCCAGACCTCTGAAGCGTTGTAAGGCTGGGGCAACTCTGACACAGGCCTGTCAGCCTTTCAGACCCGCATGCCTATGGCTCTACCTGGTGGGTGGTTGACTCGAGCCCACCCAAACCAGCATTTCTTCTGTATCGACCTTTTGCAAACTCTCCACTTTTCCCTCCAGACTAGTCTACCAACATGTGACTGACCCAGCTCCAGCCATACCAACATGGCAGAGGCACCATGCCACAAAATGACTAAGTACCCTGCCTATTATTACAAACAATGGTCCTTAGACAAAGGGGAGAATGTTTAGGGAAATTAATATAGACTAAATAGAACTGTATTTTTTTAAGGAAATGTCCAGCCGGACAGTTTAATATCTTGATAAGAAAAATCTCAAGGAGATAAAAACACAGAGTGTGATGGAAGTGGGACACCAGCCGATGTCCGACTAACCCACTAACAAGGCTCAAACAAAACACAAAATTATTATTAGGCAAGTTATGGTCATCTGAATGTCATAAATCATAAGCAGATAATCCACAGTATACACATATGCATGAAACAATTATTGTCAACTATGCATTTAGTGCACTCAGGTCGACGACGTTTTGAACCATCCATGATATTGGTTCATCCTCAGGACAGAAAAATTATTTGCCTAAAGAAATAACAATTTTACTTCAACCCACTATGTGGGAATACATATACCAGACAAATGACAAGGGAAAAGGTGAGACATAAAAAGAGAGATAACACATGTCAGTTAAACAGGCCCTTATATGTTGTACAAGACTCATGCCATGCCATAGTGACAGCAGTAACGAGTGCGATACATGCTGCATGCGTGAAGGGAGCTAGACATGGAGTGGGATAGATAAAAATTACCTTGGCCCAGTGTCCCGAAAGAAACAAAACCTGTAGTAATTTATGGCAGGTGAAACAGTGAAAACGCTGAATTAAAGGTGGTTGATGTCAAAAACCACGAGTCGAAGTGTATCGGGTTAAACAGGCCCTTAGCACAACTCTGTATGTTGTCCAACACTCATACCATGCCAAAGTGACATCAGAGACGAGTACAGTACATGCTGCATGCATGAAGTGCCGGCCACTCGCCCATTAAACGTGTGACTGACCCAGTACCAGCCATACCAACCTAACCTGTTTTATGCACCATCTCACAAAATGGCTAGATTACTCTGCTGGCCACTCGCCCATCACACGTGTCACAGAATCTCGACATTTCCTTACATAAACGTCCGCCTTGCTCCCCAGGCCCTGTGTTCATTATTAAGATATTATCAGCTGTTACAAACTGCTGCAGTCAGCAAATAAGACAACGATCATCATTTTTGTCCGAAAAGAAAAAAGTCACCTTTGTCCTGGGTCGCTGGTTCCTAATCTGTGGCCAACGTCTGACTCAGAAGCGGCTACACATTAAGCTGAGTGGCGGTGCCTCAGCCCGGGCCTGGCTTCTCCGGCTTGGTCACCATGCCCGGGCTGGTTGATAATGGCAGCCCTGTGCCTGAAGTCTGTGTGGCTGTCGTGGGCTTTTACCATCGCAACTGTTGTGGGAGGGATAAGGGGTAGGGAGAGAGGGCACAGACAATCAGCGAGCTCTTTGCCACTGTAACCTCTCTGCAAGCTACCGACTTGGAAGGCGGGGATTGTGTTCGAGCCTCGGTGTCGGCTAAATATTTTGTAAATATTTGTAAAAAGGTTTACATTAATTATTGTCTGCTCTCCCTGTGCTATGTACATGCACAAATGTAATACTTAAAAAACGATGTAAGTTTACAAATATAATTGAAAACAACAAAACAAGGATCGCTGCGATCTTGTCGGGGTGGTGGGGCGTGCTAGTACTGTTGTGGGAGGAATGAGGGGGTGGGGAGAGAGGGTACAGGAAGATAAAACATAAAGAATTATAATTTAAAGTAAACCAAAAAAATATCTGCAATGCTATAGATCTCGCATTTGAATGAAAGATTATGAGCGAGTGGATCAGTTGTGTTGCAAAAAAGTTAATTTGGTGCTTTTTTCAACTCCACGTGTGTGGGACAAGTTGAGAAATGATTTGCATTACTATGCATGCATTTCCTAGTGATTTGTAGGTACCAAGCTTCACTGTAGCTAGTTGGTAAGGGATTCAGAAATGTATTATATGATTTATGTATAATCACATTTATTTCTCTGTCATTTTTAGTTTTTTGTTTTTTGGTGCTGGGTTACCATGCCTGTTAGCTCGGAGCAACAATCAACTTTGTAGTGATTCTCTACAAATTTGACAACATATGATTTATAAAGCAAATACATACATAAATGTGCACCTGAGTGGGTATTAATAAAGACCGTTTAGAGCCAGCTTGATAATGACTGTTTTCTGTGGCTGAGGCTCATTCTGGCTGCCTTCAAATTGAATATTCTTGATTAAGGACCTTGGGTGGAGGAGACAGAAGTCTCTTCCAGATTAATCTTATAGAGATTACTGTGACAGCATAGGTAATTAGATGATAAGAGCCCATTAGTAACCCAATCCCTTATGTTTATTAATATCTCAATGCAGTGTTGAGAGGTTGACATTGGAGTCAGTGGGCGTTTTATGATTAGGGAGACTCATGCGGGCACAGAACTTAGTGATGCTTAAGTCATGAAGATGTGGTGCCTCACAGTGGGCATTGCTGGGCAGGTATGAGTTTGGTGTCTGGGTTATTTCCTTTACATCATGATCATGTAGGATTCAGAGGCACAGTATGCTCTCAGTTTTACATTAACAGGCTTGAACGATGAGTGAGTGCCTAAATGAGCAATGCATTCCACATCTGTTATGCACCTGGCTTGATCCTCAGCTTGTTGAATTTAGTGATGGTGTATTCCAGTATTTTAAGCAGCGATCCTATAAAATGCCTGCATGGAAGCTTTCTTTGAGCTTTGAGAATGTTTTCCAAGAACGGATAAGAAAGACGTTTCAAGGGGTGGTCATTTTGATACAAATTGAGGAGAACATTTGTTTGGAGATTAAGGAAGATTGAATACAGATGCTTTCAGAAACTGACTGAGTAAGTGAGAAATGTTTTGAATGATAGAGGCTTCCTTAAAATGTTTGGGTGGAATCACTGCCAAAATATCGAGTGACAAAATATTGTGTTCCCAAAATAGCGGGACATGAACATCGATGTCAAAAATATCAACATTGTATCTTCATAATGGTAAGTACTAAAATATAGAGAAAAAAATATCGTTGTTAAAAATATTGAAGTAAAAAATAAAAAATAATGTAAAATAAATTAAATAATACATATAACTTAAAAAATATATTTAGAATTATTAGAAAATGTTAATAATTATAAGTAATACAATTAATGTAAAATTAAATTAAACATACATATATAAAATGTCATATATATATTTACTTAATAATAATGAATAAATACATATTTCAACAAATGATACATGTTAAAAATATATTACGATTTATACGTACACCTGTAACATACTATATATATATATATATATATATATATATATATATATATACACAACGCTCAGCTTTAGACTTTGTTTTTCTAAAGAACCGCACTCGTGGAACCAAAGTTGTCAGTGCTCACACCATAGGTTTTTAATCACAAAGTTAACAGACGCGTTTCAGCATCAAGCCTTCATCAGTGTCAATTACATTGTGTGAGATGGCTCGGGGGTTAATGCAGACATTCATAGACATAGTTGATGGACTCAGTTGTTATTTTAGGTCGCGCCATCTTGGAACATGTCAGTACATATTATTCCTTACGCGCTCTCTTAGACTCTAGGTGTAACCTTGATATAAAGTATATTGCCGTGTATCGGCATAGCTCCCTGCATTACCACATTGCGGGGAGATACAAAGGGGCGTAAAGCCTTACAGCCCCCACATTCAAGATTACCATCTGTCCATCAAGCCATGTATTGGCAGGTCCATGCATACGCATACCAGCTTATTTACATCAAGTGCAATATCACTCAAAATCATAAAGCCAAATAAAGCTTAAATTAAATTAAATTAAAGCATTCAACATGTTGCACCATATCTAGTATTCCTCAGGTTCTGCCCTAACAATAATAGCGAATATACGCAGACGAGGATTGATTGACCTGTACACGTTCGTAAGAAAACTCAAGTTACACAAATACCACCAACTCAGAACATCATCCAAAGGACCGAAACCTGCCAATAAAAGACTGACTGCTACCGATATTCTATCCTGTGAAGATCTGAGAGGGATAGAAAACCTAGAAAATCTAAGGATGGAAAGGAATACGCAAAGCTCACAAGGCAACACCATGATCGACAGAGCAACGATCAATGACATCACACAGGAGAGGGAGGAAAGTGGACTTAAATCCATGTCGACATTCTGTCCCGTAATGCCATGGGATGCGATAGATGCCTTCTCCGAGACTGTTCTGAAAGATCTGGTGACCCTAAGAAGCAAGAGAACAACGTTAAGGGGAAATGATAACATCAATCCACAAGAAAGAGATGCTCTGATAAATCTCCAGAAAGATGAAAATACTATAATCAAGCCCTCAGATAAGGGCGGCAATGTGGTGCTACTCACTCGGGAATATTATCACAAAGAAGCACTAAGACAGCTCTCGGATAAGCAATATTATCAACAAACAGACGAGAGAAAATACAAGGATGGCATAAGGAGATATGATGAACTGGTCAGCAAGTGGTACAAGAAACTAATGTTGGGAAGTGATGAAAATATGTTTTTACGCAGCAACAGCCCCACAATTCCCACCTTCTATCATCTTCCAAAACTACATAAAAATGCAGTAGAACCACCTGGACGACCAATAGTGGCATCTATCAACGGATTAACAGAAAATATGTCAAAGTTTATAGATAGCTTCTTGTTTCCCCTTGTGACCCAACTAAAATCCCACATAAAAGACACTAAGGACACTAAGTCTGTCAACTATGTCTATGAATGTCTGCATTAACCCCCGAGCCATCTCACACAATGTAATTGACACTGATGAAGGCTTGATGCTGAAACGCGTCTGTTAACTTTGTGATTAAAAACCTATGGTGTGAGCACTGACAACTTTGGTTCCACGAGTGCGGTTCTTTAGAAAAACAAAGTCTAAAGCTGAGCGTTGTGTTATTGCGGTCGCCCATTACCGCATACCGCACCGACCCACGAGTGCCTCGATTTCCAGTGAGACAGGGAGCGTTCATTCATATATATATATATATATATATATATATATATATATATATATATATATATATATAAACACACGCAAGGATGGCGTGCTTAAGCCCCTTGGACGGCGGGCTCCCGAAGGGGTTCGCCAGCCCCATACCCCTTCCATGCTCATGACGAGCTCAGCTCGTCATGAGGCACGGTTGAGCTGTGCTGATGACGAGCTGAGCTCGTCATGAACAGTGAGGTTCATCCAGGATCAGCACAGAAGGGGAAAACACCTAGCAGCCAAGGTGTTAATATGCACACACTTCAGGTTCAATTCCTTTCGCAGAAAAATCAGAGTCGGAGTCCAAGTATAGAACGGTGTTGTCAGTTTATTCGGCAGAAGAAAAACACCCAACGCGTTTCGAGATCAGCCAATCTCTTGCTCACGGGTGGAGCTTATCGGTACCATCGTTCTTTTAACGAAACATGCTATGCTTTGCATTACCACACGTGATCATAGACATAGTGAAAACATATTGTTAAAGTAATGTCACCAACAAATTAAATTAAAGTTTCATGTAAACAATCAAGTTACTGTCCAAAACGGAAGTGATGTCACTCACCATGTCATGAGTGATGTAATATGTGATGTCATCAGCAGTGCATTGCACGCGCAAGTTATAGTGAGTCCGACTAACTATAACGTGGGAATTTCAATGGTTTTATATCAGTAAAATTTCCAGCTAACTATAACTGGTGTGAAACCTATGGTTTTTTCAGTGAATTTAATAGGTTTTTTAAATGCTAATTCCTAACTATAACCGGTGTGAAACCTATGGTTTTTTCAGTGAATTTCATAGGTTTTTTAAATGCTAATTCCTAACTATAACTGGTGTGAAACCTATGGTTTTTTCAGTGAATTTCATAGGTTTTGTTAATGCTAATTCCTAACTATAAGTTTCACTTTATAAATAAGACTGTTAGCACTCTAGTTGTTCTTTTTAACACTCTGGTACATTCTGTCATTGGGCTACAGTTGGGCTACATCTAGTTGAAATTTGGGCTACATTTACAATTTTTGGTCTCTGGTGGCCATCTTTGGGCTACATTGGGCTACTTTGGGCTACATTTGGGCTACATTTTGGCTCTAACATATATTAAGCCCAATGTAGCACAATACATATTTTTATAAAGTTATTTTTTTTACAAACCACTTCAGAATAGGGCTACCTGTCCCTACAATTATCCCATTTTTTTAAAAAAAAATTTGGGGGGGAGCGCTCCCAGAGCGCGCCCCGGAGTGCGCCCCGAAAAGCGTATTTCTGAAAAGCGCCCCCTTGCGCGCTCCGGGGAGCGTCCCGTGAGCGCCAATATCGCAAACGAAAACATGATCGTGACGTATCGCGTAGCCGCGTATGCGTGAAACGCACGACGTAAGCGCACCGACGCGCTTACGCTACGTGACCCGGGGCACGCCCCCGGGCACGCCCCTGGGCGCGTAGCGTAAGCGCGTCGGGTCATGTGCCCTAAAAATAACACTTTTGATTGGTTCATAACAGTTTTGGTTTCATAATGATAAAACCCCTAGTCATGTGACCTAAAATTAACACTTCTCATTGGTTCAGGATATTTTTTTTTCAAAATGAGGAAAGCCCCCACCTTTTTTCCTTATTCTACCTTTTTGCTTTGAGAGAGGAAGACCTTTACTTTTATCTATAGAAAATGGCTACATTAGCTGCAGCTGCTGGATCTTCTGGACCACCACCACCACCACCACCACCACCACAAGGACCTCCTCAACTTCACAGTGGTGCAGATCCAGAACAGGAGGAAGATGAGGACGAAGAGGACAGTAGATTCGTCCCAGAGGACAACATAACATACAAACCAAAAGAGCACATCATTTGGCAATTTTTTTCTATCCCGAGTGACAAAAAAAAAGTGAATGCACCTAAAGCAACCTGCCTTATCTGTCATCAGGAGATGTCAAGGGGGAATCCCAACAAGAAGTACTCCTTCGGCAACCACACAATGATTAGGCATATGCTAAGAAAACATCCCAACAACTATTCTAGGGCAGAGGTCAGGGAACTGGCCAAAAACCCTGTACAATCTTCTGCCAGCACCTCCAAAACTACTGTTCCCACCCCATCAGGACTGGAAGTTAGGGAGACATGCTCCATCATACAAACCAACTTTTCAAATTTTAAAATGGTTTGTAAACTTTGTGGTCAAATGATTTGCTATGGTGAGCAATGCATCACTCTTATTAATCGTGCTTGGGAAAACCACAAGTGCCAAAGGAAATATTAATTTGTTGCCCTTTTTTTTTTCTCCTGTTGAGCCCGTTTGAAATGCTTGGTTTTTGTTTCTCTCCTTAAAAAATACAAAAAAAACAAAAAATGTTCAGAAAAACCAAAAAAAGCAAAAAAAGTTTAAAAACTCCCAAAAAAAATATAAAACAACAAAAAGAATAAAAAAACAGTTCTTTTCAGAACTACCTCCCATTTATATAAAATGACTTAAATTTTAAAATTCTGCCATTCTCTTTTCTCCCAGGAGCGCTTCCCGGTGCGCGTACCATGCGCGCCCCCCGCGATAATCAAAAAAAATATATTTTTTTTTTGACCCCGCGGGGCCCTTTTATGGCCCCCACATTAAACCTAGGGGGTCAGGGGGGGTCTACCCTGCCCCCTTATGGTCAATTCCCCCCTTTGTTTTTGACACCTCTTGTGTCTCGATTTTACCGAGACACAAGATGGCGGCCGCTCCGGGGTCTGTTTCGAATGTTTTCAGACACCCGACAGCCAATCAGCTTTCAGTGCGCACCTCACGTGACGCGACCGGAGCGCTCGCCGGCGCGCGCACCGGTGCGCGCTTACAGATATATATATTTTTTAAAACTTAAATTACTCAAATTCTACTGGAGCACATATCTTGAGACATAGCAAAGGCACATCGGGCTACCAGTCCCTACAATTTTGCCAAGTTTGGTGGAAATCCATTCATCCGTTCGGGCTAAAAGTGAAATCGACCGCCCTATGGAAATTAACATGGAGAAAACGCGTTTTGGGACCCCCCTTTTATCTCGGCCCCCGCTTGACGAATCCCCCCCAAACTTTCTGGGAAGGACCGGAGCTCGACGAGGCCATTTTGTGGAAATTTTCAGGCAGATTCGTCAACCGGCTCCAAAGTTATTCCAAATAGAATTTTGAGATTTAACATTGAAAAAAATCCTAACTATAACTACCTACTGGCGACCGCCAGTAGGTAATATATATATATATATATATATATATATATATATATATATATATATATATATATATATATATATATATATATATGTATATATATATATATATATATATATATATATATATGTATATATATATATATATATATATATATATATATATATATATATATATATATATATATATATATATATATATATGAAAAACAGGAGGGGTGCCTCAGTGAGTATTGAGGAGTTTGCCAGCATCCTTTAACACCTTTTTCCACTTGGAATATGATTGACTATACTTTATTTTTCCATTGGTTTTGACATCACAAGAGTGGGCGTGGCCCACTGGGGAAAGAGTTACGCACAAAGCCCGGGCAACCTATTTTTGGACTATGAATACCAGGATGCCGTGCGCCCACTGGGGCGGGACTTTAACTAATTAAATAAATTGGTAACAATCACCGCCATTCTTGTGTTTACTAATTGCCACTGACGAAGAGGATTCACTCGAAACGCGTTTGGCTGCGCGATGCTGATCTAGCGCATGAAGGGGAAAGAGGGTGTTGGTGAGCAACTACCGGCACTGGTGTGCGGCAACTCGAGATGGTGAGACCCTCTCACTGAGGCACCCCTCCTGTTTTTCATATATATATATATATATATATATATATATATATATATGTATATATATATATATATATATATATATATATATATATATATATATATATATATATATATATATATATATATATATATTTTTTTTTTTTTTCAGGGGGGCAGGGGGGTCTACCAATAAACCATTGTTGGAAAAAACAACAACTTGGAGTGCCGTCCTTTCTTGACCTTCGCAAAGACCACGGAGGTGTGTGCTAACATATATATATATATATATATATATATATATATATATATATATATATATATATATATATATATATATATATATATATATATATATATATATATACATATATATATATATATATTTATATATATATATATACTGAATTATATTATTAAAATATTTCTTAATTTATAAAACAACATTTTACACTACATTAAATGCAACAGTAGGAAAGTGTTAGATAGCGGATGTGAATAAATTACTATTCCCACTCCAATAAGTGCAACAGTAGGGAAAGTGTTGGATAACAGATGGGAATAATTTACTGTTCCCACTCCAATGAATGCAACAATAGGGAAAGTGTTGGATAGTAGAGGGGAATAATTTTTTATTCCCTCTCCAATGAGTGCAACAGTAGAGAAAGTGTTGGATAGTGGAGGGGAAAAATTACTATTCCCCTTCCAACAAGTGCAACAGTAGGGGGGAAGTGTTGGATAGCGGAGACATAAAAATTACTATTCCCACTCCAGCGAGTGCAAGATTAGGGAATGTGTTGGATAGCGTTGGGGTAAAAATTACTATTCCCACTCCAGGGATTGCAGCAGTAGGGAAAGCGTTGGATAGTGGAGGGGAATAATTTACTATTCCCACTCCAGCAAATGCAACAGTAGAGAAAATGTTGGTTAGCAAAGGGATCAAAATCACTTTACCCACTCCAGTGAGTTTAGCAGCAGGGAAAGTGTTGGATAGCGGATGGGAATAATTTACCATGCCCTCTCCAATAAGTGCAACAGTGGGGATAGTGTTGGATAGCATAGGGAATAAAATTACTATTACCACTCCAGGGAGTGCAACAGTAGGGAAAGTGTTGGATAGCAGAGGGGTAGGGAAAGTGTTGGATAGGGTAGGGGTAAAAATTACTATTCCCACCCCACCCCAGTGAGTGCAACAGTAGGGAAAGTGTTGGTAACCGGAGGGGAATAATTTACTATTCCCCTCCAATAAGTGCAACCGTAGGGAAAGTGTTGGATAGCGAAGCGGAATAATTTACTTTTCCCACTTCTGCAAGTGCAACAGTAAGGAAAGTGTTGGGTAGCGACGAGGAATAATTTACTATTCCAACTCGAATGAGTGCAACAGTAGGGAAAGTGTTGGAAAGCGGAGGGGATAAAACCCAAGATTACAGCTATTGAAGCTAAATACCCAAACAAAATAAAAACAAAATAATTACCATAAATATTTATCAATTATTAAATGAATATTAATGATCAACTAATGATTAATTTATTTAAACTAAATTAATTTCGACCCTCTACCCAAATAAACACCAAAACACACACCTAACAATATTTACACAATTCCCATACCTAATTGTACATTTAAAAATTATTAGCAAATAAAAACAAATCATAAATTATTTTTTAAAAATGTTCTTCCCAACATTTACAACTATAAACCCCACAAATCAGACATCAAAATTATTCCACAATTAGAATTTTTAATATTCAATTAATTGATTAGCATTAATTAACAATTCATTATAACTAATTTACATCCCACCATATTCCCCTATAAATAACACCACCAATGTTGTAAATTTATAACAATTAACAAGCAAAATAAAAAAACCTTAATAATAAATTAATCCACACAATTAACACTATAAAATAACATAAAACTTTTTTGTATAAAAATATTTAAAAATGTATTAAAATTAAATTACTTCCCACACTACACCCCTATCAACCCACAACCCGCACATAAAAAAACGACACATTTAACATAATTACGAATTAATTAATTATATTTAACAATCAATAAATAAAGAATTAATAATACATTAATTTGCACAATTACCAATAAAAAATTGAAATACATGAATATTCATTTATAAAAAAATATTAATTAATTAATTATAATTAAATTATTTCCCACTGTACTCCCTTATGAACCCACAGCCCGCTTCTGGAAAAATGACACAATTAACATAATTACCAATTAATTAATAATGATTAACAACCAATTAATAAAGAATTAAAATAAATTAATTACCACAAATAATACAAATTATTAAATATATAACTATTAATTCATTAAATATAATTACATTACTTCCCACCCTACTCCCCTTTCAACCCATAACCTGCTCCTAAAAAAAGACACTATTAACATAATTGCCAATTTATTAATAATAATTAACAACCAATTAATACATCATTATAATCAATTAATTACCACAATTAACAATATAAAATATTAAATACATAAATATTCATTAATAAATATTATTATTAATGAATTATAATACAATTACTTTCCACCCTAATCCCCTATAAACCCACAACCTGCTACAGAACTAAAACGCAAAATGATTATTAATACATTTATTATAATTAAAATACTTCCCACCCTATTCCCCTATAAACCCACAACCCACTACGGAACTGCAAAATGTACTTAAAATAAAATTAAGAACTTCTAAAAATGTAATACATATATCTAAAAAGAAATGCAATACTTAGACAAAAAAATAGAACACATACATCTAAAATACATACCAAAATACATAACACTAACTAAAAAAACTATATTTTTGCAAACGATATTAATGACTTCAATATTTTTTGTATTAATGACTTCGATATTGTTAAAACGATATTACTTACCTTAGACTCAATATTCTTTACCACGATATTCTGACAGTCGATATTTTTGTATCCCGATATTTTGCACTCAATATTAGTGCAAATTGGAAAAAAACCCTTGATATTCTGACTGTTTGCCGTTTGGGTGGCCTTTGTCTTATTAGAGAGGGGGGTAAAAGTCACAGAATGGATGGATCTCCTAAATAAACGATGAGTGGGTGCCTAAATAAGCAGTACATTTTACATCTGTTATGCACCTGGCTTGATCCCCAGCTTGCTAAATTTAGTGATGGTGTATTCCAGTATTTTAAGCAGTGATCCTATAAAATGCCTGCATGGAAGCTTTCTTTGAGCTTTGAGAATGTTTTCCATGAACGGATAAGAAAGACGTTTCAAAGGGTGGACATTTTGATACAAATTGAGGAGAACATTTGTTTGGAGATTAAGGAAGATTGAATACAGATGCTTTCAGAAACTGACTAGGAAAGTGAGAAATGATTTGAATGATAGAGGTTTCCTTAAAATGTTTGGGTGAGAGGGGGGCACAAGTCACAGAATAGACGGATCTCCTAAATAAAGATATGTTGTGGGTCTATCTTGATGTACACTGGCCATGGTAATTTTATTCTACATATAGGCATGTGTACGTCTAATGTTAGTGTAATAATGGTTACATGATATTTACTGTCTGATTACACTGCACTCTCAGCTATGGTTGTGTTGGACAGATCCAGGAGTCTGTGGGCCTGGCACCTTTACGCGATACTGTTGAGTTTTGACCTATCTGCAATGTGAGTAATCAACAGGTGCCAGTTATCACTAGTAGGAGAAAGCAGCAGGTGTGTGGTGGTAAACTACCCAATGAGTTTCCAAGCTGTAGATTTGCTCATAGGGCATGTTATCTGGCTGTCATATAGCTATATAAATAATATACGTGAAAGAACCGACATTATGGTACACTCAGTTACCCAGCCTAAGTCACTCTCGTAATTGGAATCAATTCTTATGTATTCTTTTCTAATTTCTGTGCCCACTTCTTTGTCATAGTGAAAACTAGATGCTCAATTCACTTTGCACTCTCTAAAAAAGGTTAGCATTATCACTTAACTATCTTCTCCTTGATACATTCTCCCTTTCCAGTTACTACCATTTCCCACTAATTTTTCTCATTTTGACCCATGAAGTTAATACACTGCAGTGGTTTCCTTGTTGTGCTTTCAGTGTACTTTGCTCACTTCAGTGTTGTGTCAGGACTTCATGTACAGAAATATCATCTGACATGCATATTGTGTCCTAAATATCTTTTACAAAACATATGGTCCCATGAGGTGTAGATTTTCTATTCTTATCTGCAATTGTGCCATCTATATAGGACACAATATTTATAGCAGGCAATATTCTTTTTTTTAAAAAACCTTTATTGATGCATTGAAGTTTTACAAGCGCCGGCCTACAACCACAGGGGCCGGCCGCAAAGTCAGCAATTCAAAATAGGATTTATGCATCTATCATCGACCCTGGCAACAGCTGCGAAAAGATTACAGCGTATGATTGAATGCGCCGTCAGTACAAAGGGTATATCAAAGGTTTTTTTTTTTTTTTTTGAAGAAGCAGTAGTGGCATTACTGTAGGAGGCGTCACACCACTTTATAAGAAGCAATAAGAGATGAGGGGATGTACCACGCACTGCAGTCAAGAACAGGTAACGAAAAATACAACCTTAGTCAGACAACAGACAAGGAGTAAAGTTGATCTATTAGCAAGCGATCAAGTGCGAGCACCCTCCAGAAAACCCACCCTTAGGAGACAATAAAGTAGAAGCTGGTATAGACGCCCAATAAAGCAAGAAGTGGCAGAAGGAGAGACAGCAGACCCTACTGAGAAGAGGAAAGGAAAAGAAAGGGACCATAGAACAAAACAAACTAAAATAACAAACCCCCCCCCAACACCCGCCACCCTGCACCCCTGTAATGGCTACGGCCTACCCCACTAACAGTGTGCCTGTCGCCCCGGAACTACCCTAAAGAAAGAAAAAGAGAGAGCGGAGAAGGAGAACAACACTCCCGATCTCCCTTACCCCCGCCATTAGCGACCTCCTCAAGACATCGTAGCCACTGTTTGAAGCAAGTATTGAACCCCGACCTGGGGAGGGCATCAGCAAAACCAACCGACCCCCGTTACATTATAAGGTACAATCCCGGCATAGGGAACAGAACGGAGCAAACCCCAGAAGCCAAAGTCAACCCTGACCAGTACGGGTCTTTACAATAGCCCTCGCCGCCCAAGCCACAGTCATCTTAAGGAAATCGAAGCGTTCAACACAGTGCAAGTCAATGGTATCGGATCGAAGACAGGATACAAGATGGCGACGTCCACAATTCCGGCAAGGAAAGATGAAGAAGAAAGGCAAACCTCTCCAATAGTCACTGAAGAGTTGTCCATGGTGATCAAAACCTTTAGCAACGATATTCCGCCGAGCAGGGATCGAGTAGGGAAAGCCAACGATGATCGCGGGTGCGCCATCCATTGAGCCGGAGGCATCAGAGTGAGCCAAATCAGGCTTTCGCCCAGGGACCTCGAAGTAGCGAACAGAGTACTCCACTGGAACCACAGCTTGCTGAGAACATGTTGGAGCACCGTCTTCCGGTCTCAAACAAACGTTGTCCAGCGGTACAGACATCCGAGCGTACATGCCGGTGATGTGAGAGTGGAGCACCCCAATGGCGGCCATTACGGACCTCAACGATATTGTGCCGTCCGTCCCCTCCATCCCCTCTCGCGAAGAGACGAAGCAGGATTCGAACCCCGGACACAACTCCGAGGCACCAGGCACACACAAAGCCGATGACAACAGCGGGCGCTCACAAAACTGGCAGAATCGACACCTTCGCCGCTCACGGAGGCCAAGCCCGTCGACCCCGGCCCCCCAGGAGGTCTCCGGGCGCTGGACCGCCGACCGCGGTTGCCGATCTTCACTTGCGTCACCGTACCGTGTCCATAGCGTAAGCCGGTAACTGGGTTGCCAATCGAAAATGCAAGGAATGACCCAGGTTCGGGAGACCGGGCACAACCTTGGTCCCACAGCCGATGTTGTGCAACTCCAACCCGGATGGGCTAGTAATCGAGGTCCCGGCTGCAGCCCTGGAGCAGGCCAAGAATAGTACTCGATGTATCTTCGTCACCCGGTAAGTTGGGAAGTCCGGAATTGCACCGCAGGAGTCAGGAGCACTTCATGTGTTCGGGAGTCCGGCGGGAGGAAAGGATGATCAACAGGATATACGAGCCGCCGGCGGAGGTTGGCGGAGCCGGGAGCTTATGCAGCCATCTTCGTTCGTAGCGTAGCTCCTCCCCCTAGCAGGCAATATTCTTACAATGCTAGTTTCAATCACATCCACTGGAATGTGTTGTCTTCAGCTTTTTCATTTCACAAAGTATCAGTCCTCTCTTTGGGGCTGATTAGCATGGAGGGCGGACTTTGTCCCCCCTCCATAGCCCCGGGAAAGAGGACCACCCGCAATGCATGCGGTGGTCCCGCATGTGCAATTTGGAAGCGCCCAACCACTATGGCAGGCGCATCCTGCATTTTTAACATTGCAGCGGGCTGTGCTGAAAGCACTGCCCGCCTCAATGCCAAAAATTCATGTTGTGCATTTGCATGCACAACGTGGCAGGCACCTTGCAGTGCCTGCCATGTTGTGCGTGCAAATCATGTGCACCCCCCAAAATTCCTGGGGGGCCGCAACAGGCCCCCAACTTCAAATTCTGCATGCCTTTCCATTGCGGCATTGGGCTGCCTCCTGCCTGTATCCTGATATGGATGGTGGTGTCTAGCAGACACGGCCACCATATTAAACTCTTTTCAGCCCGGTCAACTTGTCGACTGGGTGGAAAAGCAGCTGACGATCTTCACATTCGCTGCGATACCCCCGCCATACTTATATGGCGAGGGAAATGGGTGGCGGGCGGGGATGGATGTAGGGCGGATCGCCACCGCCATGCGGGCAGTGGCGATCCCCCCACATCCTAATGGGCCCCTTTGAGTTCACTGGCAAACTAGATGTAATGATTCTCCTAGTTTTAGAAGTCGACTACTGTTTGCTGCTTTATTTTTCAATGTATTAAATCTTTGTCTTTATAAATTATGAGCACTATACAATGCCTCCTTTATTTAAGCTTCTGTTTCTCCCTATCTGATCACGATCACGTTGCTGCACCAACCATATTGATGTATTTTCTGTTTTCTTTGAGTAGTACTACTTTTGCTTCAGATATCACTGTGATCTCATCATATCGTGTTTTCCTTCTTAATGACCGAACATCTACTTCCCTATCCTACAGTTTGTTCTGATTTTCTCTTAGTGACCCACATTTATGGAATGCTCTCAAGCCAGTTGTTTTTCTGCTCTTGCTTTGCTCTACCAAACAGAAAATCCACCTTCTCCACGTTTCCCAACTATGGCCATTCTCTTTGTGATTAATATTTTCTTTCTTTGTATTGTTTTTGTAAATCCTCTGTTCAGCGTTTTGAAGTTAAGTGCAATTCACAGCTGATAAAAATGTCATCATTAGTGCAGTCTCTACAATGATGACAGGACGGTGTACACCTTTGCATGGATCAATGTGCAATGATAAACGCAATCAAAACTGAAATATCAAAATACTGAACTGGCAGCTAGCAGACAGGATTTGGAGTGGTACACTATACTTTAGGAAAGATTACTCAAGATGACTCACAGAATGCTTGTTTTTCTCAATTTGATTGTTTGTTCTTTCTCTACGGGATGCTTACTAAATAGAAGCATACCAACACACTACGGGGCATATTAGCAATAACCTTGTTAAAATTATCGCAGTTTTAGCGGCAGGAAACTGCCGCTAAAGCGGGGATAATGGGCTTGCTAATATGTGTTATTGAATTCCAATAGAAGCCCAGGTTAGATGTCCTGCACATCTAACCTGGGCTTCTATTGGAATTCTATTACGCATATTAGCAACCCCATTATCACTGTTTTAGCGACAGTTTCCTGCCGCAAAAACGGGGATCATTTTAACGAGGTTCTTGCTAATATGCTCCTACATCCTCAAACTACCCTGCAAAATGATACATTCAAAATGGGTCCGATGTGACCACGTGTGCCTTCTCTCAATCATTGGCAAGTTGTTTGACTGCCAAGACAATTTTGAGATAAAACTATGACATTTCCTACTGACGCTCAATATTGACATAAACATCACTAAAACCATGTGAGTACTACAGAATACCTTATACTACAGAATACCTTATTTTTTAAATCAAAGAAGCTTCTTTGAATAAACAGTTCTTTCTTTATCCCTAGCCTGTTGGTAGTTCTGGTGTCATTAGGCTAAGCCCCAGTTACTCTAAATACAACCATATTTAACTATCATGGTATATCACGCCTTTCACTTCCACCCAAGGCAGTTTTGGAACAAGCCTGGAATATTTGATGATTAAATGTACCTGTCCCATAAAGACCTCATTTGCAGATATGCTATGAAAGGAAAGGGAATTAATTTAATAGTGGCAGGCGATTTTAATCTAAAATTTGGGGATAGACCTCCGGGCAAATGGGCATAACCAGTTTGAACTTACCTGGATAGAAGGGGCTGTTCAACGAATAAGCCAAAGAGGGTGTGTACTCCATCCTCATTTGATAGATTTCTATCTCTGTAATGCTATGGAAGTGGTGAGTCCCCCACACTCCATGGCTGCTACCTATATGGGGGGGGGGGGGGGGGAGGGGTACAACGATTGATTACATTATTATCTCGAGGTCCCTTTTAACTTGAACAGTGACAGATCAGTAGATTACTCTGTATTTAGCAACCATAACCCTCTAACATCACTATACAGGCACCAGTAGATTTCCCAAAGAGGGTAGTGGGTGTCCCTGGGACCTACTCTTCCAAGAATCAGGGGAGAAGATTAATGTGGCGCTCAGTTAAAATGAATGAGCTTATGAAGAAAATCTGTCTGAATGATCTGGCCCTGATACTATGTTGTCTTTCTGGTTCCTGGGAGTTTCCAAGAGAAATCCAGGTGTATGTCAGATTTGGATCTGTAATTAGGGAAATCAAAGAGGCCTACAGGTGATACACAACCATCATAGTTCAATGGTTCTTGTTCGCCAGCTCACAAATGCCTCAGGGAAGATTTACATGCAATCCTAAAGATAGGGGCATGATTGCTGATTGTCGTAGGACTTACAAGCAGGTACTGAGGAAGAGGAAATGGGAAGTGCAGACTGACATTTGGTGCATTTTGGTCTCTGCATGCAAAAGCTGTGATACAAGTTTGTTCTGGCAAGTAGTTGATGGTAATAATGTGTCTACTAGTAGCCAACATAGTATTTGTACTAATATAACCTTTGGTCAGTGGGTGGACCACTTTTCTAAAATAAAATATCCAACAAACTAAGGTGACTGACTGTCCTACCTCCTTATATGCCATTGCCATCGTTTTCTCTCTGAGTGAGGTTTCCGAGGCCCTATGCAATAGTCCTGTTAATAAGGCTCGTGCCCAGATGAGGTTCTTATGGACCTGTACACATCCAAACTAGAATTATGGTAATGGTTATGGGGACCGGCAGCAATTAGGAAAACGTGCCACATCATTCCTTGGGCCCCAGGATGTGGCCCTTTCATCTCCTGCATCCGGGACACCTCTTCAGCACTATAAAGCGCCTTCTATCACCTCTTGATGCGGGAGCTGCAGCAGTTAGGATTTCTTGCCTCATCATTCCTTCGGGCCCTGGAGGCAGCCATTTAATTTCCTGCACCTGAGGCTGTCCCTTCTGCGCTACATAGTGCATTCTATCACCTAGTGGTGTGGGAGAGGCGGCAGTTAGGACTACATGTGGCATAATTCCTGGAACCCCTGGTGGTGACCCTTTCACCTCATTCACCTGGGGGTGCCTCTTCAGCACAATATAGCGAATTCTGCCACCCAACAGCGTATGAGTTACAGCAGTTAGGACTATGTGTCCCATCATTCCTTGGGCCCTGGGAGGTGGTCATTTAATCTGCTGCACCTGGGGATGAATCGTCAGTGGTATATAGCACATTCACATTCAGCTGCACCCGAGCTGGGCTGGGCTGGGCTGGTCTGGGCCACCCCTTTGAGTCTTGGTTACTGCAGCTTTATTACCTGGTGAGTGTGCTTTAACTATTTTTGTGGCTGGACTAGTTACTAATCATGGGCAAGGGTAAATTGGCAGGTGGGAAGGATAGTGCCCAAACTAACTCCAAGACTGGCAAAACAATGGACTCTTTACTGGCACGTGAGGCAAGTGTTGTCTCCAAAGAAATTGAACTGTTTGAGAGGTGTTTTTCCGTTGATCTGGGGGACAAGGCAAGCTTTGCCTCTTCTGGCACAGTATTTCCTCATCCTGGCACCTCTTCAAGCCCACAGACAACAATTGTTGGGGAGCCTTCTACAGCCATGCTTGACACATCTGATGGGCCAGGTAGTACTAGCCCTAGCCCTCATGAGCAAGTTGTTAGGAAGAAAAGGAAAACCAAAAAAGGCTCCATTCCAGGCAAAAATAAGATGTAGGAGCCCATTGTCCCTTCTAGTAGATCTTGGAACTTTGCCAGCCTCAGGGCCGGACTGGCCGTAGCGGGCACCGGGCAATCCACCAATGCGCCGCACGGGTGGGGGGCGGTTTTGGGCTCTTGGGGGCTGTTTTTGTTACAGGACCGTTTTTGCAGCATAGTTGCAAAATCGGCCTGTAACAAAATCATCCGAAAACCGGCCCTGGCAATGAGCTCGGCTGCACCCACAACCCCGGAGTGGGCTGGGGGTGGGTATGGGGGGGTGCTGGCCGAGCACTTTGCCAGGGCCGGTTTTATTTCCCAGTCCGGCCCTGGCCAGCCTGCATTTCCTTTAGTGGATTCGGCCCCCTCTACCAATGCTGCTGAGCGTGATGGGGGGCCTTGCCTCTCTTGAGAGAGGATTTTAGGTCAAGTGAAAACTATTGTGACTTCCACGATTGCTCCACTTGTGAATAGATTATGTTCTTTGGAAGGGGAGATATGGGAATTGTCGTCCAAAATTAACCTTTTTTCAACTACTGGTGCCCATCCAACAGCATGCCCAAGCATCCTCGAACAAAGGTGACCTTCCTAACACCTCTAATACCATTATTGCACTAAAGCCTTCAGTACCAACTATAAATATGTCTAATAAAGCACCAGGGAGTGGGTTAAGATCTTCCTCCAACTATAATGCCGCTGGCCTTGGGGAGCAAAGGTCTGTTGGGTCAACCAATGTAACTACTCCACCAGGCCAGCCTCATCCTTGGCGCAGTCAGTCACATTTAGATTTGCCACCTGAATGCTCGTATGTGGTGGTATTGGTAGGAGTACTGCCTTGTTCTTCTGGTGGTGAGGAAACGTAATTGGAACTCCAAAATAAAGTTTGTCATTGGCATTCACAGAATTTGGTCTTTTTCATCTTGGAGTGTGATGATATTCTACTAGTCAGAAGAGAAGGGTGAATTGGTCATTCTGCTAAATCCAAGGAAGGGGATTGTGTTGTTATCAGCTGAAGGTATCTGTCCTTGGTGTGTTGCCTGATTAGATCTGGCCGTAGACTTGGCAAAGAAACCACATACGCAAATATTGTCCCCTTGGGCTTTTTCTACCGATATCCCTGCACCTTTTTAGGCATCCTGGAGTGAGAGGCCCACAAGTGGACAAACTTGGTGTTCCTACCATCCCGACCTTCAATACGTTCTTGCCCTCATCTGATCTTGATGGTTGTAATTGACCAAGAGAGCATGCATTGCACATCCAGTGTCATATAGGCATGGGCGGAAAATCCGTTCCGCTCGCGGATTTTGCGGATTTTCGGGAAATCCGCAATCCGCGAGATTTGCGAATTTCCCGCAAAATCCGCAAATCCGCGAGCAGCGGATTTTGCTCGCACTGCTCGCACTGTTCGCGTGAGTTCGCGCCCCGCGAATAAGTGCAAAATTGCAGAAATACGATCTTAGCAAAACTGAAAGTAACTACTTACCAGGTTCAAAAGTTCAGGCTCATCATTAGTAGCCATTTCCTGTAGTGCTTCCTGAGGGGCCCCTCCAGAGTTCAGTTGCCAGTTGAAACTATTATGTGACCCTGCTCTGAACCTCAGAATAGTTACACATATGCCACAAAGGTCCTGAATTACAGCTAAGGGAGACAAGCAGGAGCCAGGCTGGAAGTTAAAATCCATTAATCAGCCCCTAATTCATTATTGTCAGTTGGGGCAGGGCAGGTGTTGTAACTAATTTTGCAACAATGAAAGCACTTAGCAAGTGCAAAAGATCACTAATCAGGGCGCACTAAGGAAGCAGGTGCCAGCTAAAAAAATATTCTGTGACACATTAATCAGCCCCAAATTAATTCAGGTCACTTGAGGCAGGGAAGGTGTGCTTTGCTTTGCCGAAAATAATGTACACTGGACAACCAGAGGGTGTGGTGATGAAACAGAGGGTGGCATGGGTGGGCCAGAGGGTGGCATGAGTAGTCAGAGAGTGGCAGTGGTGACAGAGAGTGGCAGTGATGAAGAAGAGTGTCCCAAACAGGCTGGACACGTAGAAACAACAAGTTCGCGAAACTTGCGACCCGACAGGTAAGTTCGCAATTTGCAAAAGTGTACAAAACCCTCGCGAACTGGCAGAAACACGGGCGAACACAAAAAAAAAAAATTCGCGGGAATTCGCGGATTTTGCGGATTGCGAATCCGCAAATCCGCAAAATTCGCGAACGCGAGATCCGCAAAATTCGCTCATGCTTAGTGTCATAGTAATAGTAGTGCTAATCAGTTCAAAAGTCTCTCCACTAGGGGTGGGCGGAGTTTGTGGAGTTGCAATATGTGAAATAACCAGCTTACTCTTGACAGTGTCTTACAAGGTGCAAGGTGCCTAAGCAACACAATGGGAATCAGTAAAGGGGCGGACAACTGCCACTTGCGCATAGTGAGCCCCCGTACTACGTCTATGGATGGAGTTAGTGCCTTTTTAGTATGTACTTGCCATACACAGAAGTAAACTAGCAAGGCCAACCCACATCTCACCTTAAAAAAAAAACAACAGTACTCTTGGCTGGTAATCTGTGGAAGCGACTGCGGAGGGACAAGCTCCTTGCTCATCTGCTCCCACTTCTGGCCACTCTCATCTTCTGCCATGCTACAGTTCTAGACTGTGCATACCTACTGCCTGAAAGCAGCTGCTGATCCTCCATGTCCAGCCTCACCTCCATCTGACATCCAGGGCTCATACCGCTGCCAGTCAATCGCCAGCCGGAAGCAGAGGAAACGAGTGACTGATCGGCAAAACTGGTATGGTATGCAGAGGAGCCATTCAGTGGCCAGCACAGACCGTGCCATGATTCAAAGTCTCTCTTCGCTGTCAGCAGCCCTTCCCATCAAACCTTACTGAGCAGTTAGATTTAAGATCCTGCCCCTACAAGCCCCTTCCTCCTACCTCGGGAGTCCCCAAGAGGCACAGTTGTCCTGTTTCTTTCACATCTCTCCATGGAGCAGTTGGGAGAGTGTATGTCAGGCTGGGAATTACATCAACTGTTATGTTATGTTAATTAATTTATAGAGTGCGTCTTTTACCCGTGGGTGTCCTGGCGCTATCTCCATTCCTGAGAAAGGGAGAAAACGAGTTGCACGGTAAAGAAGTGGATCTAAAACAACCAAGTTTTAAGCATTTTCCTGAATGGTAACAAATCCGTGCAACTCCTCAGATAAAAAGGGAGCTGATTCCACAGTTTAGCTGCGCCCACCACAACGCTTTTCCCGCCCCAGCGGGCTTTTATCACTAGTGGTACACTCACCAATTTTTGAGCTGATGAGCGTAAAGGCCTAGTTGGTGTATACCATTGAAGTTGGTCCTGAAGATAGCTTGGTCCCTGGTTCTGAAGTGACTTAAAAACGAGCCAAATGGATTTGAAGTGCACTGGCAACTAGTGAAGTCTACGGATTTCACTAGAAATAGGGGAGAACTTAGGTATGCCTGAAATCAGCCTAGCAGCTGTGTTCTGCAGCATCTGTAGCCTATGCAACAGCCTAACTTGGATGTTTAAATAGAGGCTGTTGCAATAGTCCAGTCTTGACATAACCAGTGCCGTAACCATCATCTGACGACTCTCCTTACGCAGAAAAGGGAGGATTTTCTTGGTAGTTCTAATAGTGAACATCATGGATGACACCATGGCATTGACCTGTTTTCTCATGTCAAATCTGTCATCCAAATAAACTCCCAAGTTTTTCACATGTGAGGAGGGTACAGGCAGGGGTCCCAAAGAGTCAGGCCAGCATTCTGGAGTCCACATGTTAATATCAGTCCCAAATAGAATGACCTCAGTCTTGTCTGAGTCACCTCACCTTCTGCTTTTAACCACTTTGATTTTCCAGTCTATGCACAGAAATATCTAGAGAAACACGACAATGCACACTCATCGAGGGAGGCAGAAAATAGGCATAATTTATATTGGCAGTCTGAGTACATTTAGGAGGTAATTTGGGGTCATGTAACTTTGATGTTACATCTTCACAAAATGGGAGTGCAGCAAGAGGCACACTAAAGAACCAATCAATCAATCAATGACATTTATAGAGCGCACTACATACCCGTAGGCTGGTTCGTGGGATGTCGAGGATGAGTCTGGCTGAGGCGTTCTGGATCCGCTGGAGTCTCTTCTGGAGCTTGGCGGTGGTACCGGCGTAGAGGGCGTTGCCGTAGTCCAGTCGGCTAGTGACGAGGGCCTGGGTGACGGTCTTCCTGGTCTCGGTGGGGATCCACCAGAAGATCTTCCGTAGCATGCGTAGGATGTTGAAGCACGCCGAGGAGACGTTGTTGACTTGCCTGGTCATGGAGAGGGAGGAGTCCAGGATGAAGCCCAGGTTGCGTGCATGGTCTGTCGGTTTGGGTGCGGTGCCCAGGGCGGGAGGCCACCAGGAGTCGTCCCAGGCGGAGGGTGAAGAGCCCAGGATGAGGACCTCCGTCTTGTCCGAGTTCAGTTTCAGGCGGCTGGTCGTCATCCACTCGGCTACCTCTTTCATCCCTTCGTGCAGGTTAGCTCTGGCGGCGGCGGGGTCGTTGGTCAGGGAGAGGATCAGCTGGGTGTCGTCGGCGTAGGAGATTATGTTGAGGTTGTGTTGGTGTGCGATGGCCGCGAGGGGGCTCATGTAGACGTTGAAGAGGGTGGGGCTCAGTGAGGATCCTTGAGGGACGCCGCAGATGACTTCGGTGGCCTCTGACTTGTACGGTGGTAGGCGGACTCTCTGTGTTCTTCCGTCGAGGAAGGAGATGATCCATTCCAGCGCCTTGTCCAGGATTCCGACGTTGCTGAGGCGCTGAACTAGGGTGCGGTGGCAGACAGTGTCGAATGCCGCGGAGAGGTCTAGGAGGATGAGGGCCGCTGTTTCTCCGTTGTCCATCAGGGCTCGGATGTCATCGGTGGCGGCGATGAGGGCGGTCTCGGTGCTGTGATTGGCTCGGAAGCCGGACTGTGAGGGGTCGAGGGATCCATTCGTCTCGAGGAAGGCGGCCATCTGCTTGTTGACGGTCTTCTCGATGACTTTGGCTGGAAACGGGAGGAGCGAGATGGGGCGGTAATTCTTGAGTTTGGTAGGGTCCGCAGTGGGTTTCTTGAGTAGAGCGCTGAGTTCGGCGTGCTTCCAGCTCTCAGGGAAGGTGGCGGTGTCGAAGGATGTGTTGATGATGTCTCGCAGGTGGGGTGCGATGACAGCGTCGGCCTTGTTGAAGACGTGGTGAGGGCAGGGGCCGGTCGGTGATCCGGAGTGGATGGAGTTCATCGTGCGGATGGTGTCTTCGGTGCTGATCGGGGTCCAGGCGTGGAGGGTGGTGGGGGGTGGTTGTTCGGTCTTGGTGTGCGTTGGTTGGTTGTTGAAGCTGTTGTGTATGTCCGCGATCTTGTTGTGGAAGTATGAAGAGAGGGAGTTGCAGAGGTCTTGCGATGGGGTGATGTCGTTGTTTCCTGCGCTGGGGTTGGATAGCTCTTTCACGATGTTGAAGAGTTCCTTGCAGTTGTGTGCGTTGTTGTCCAGCCGGTCCTTGAATGCAGTTTTCTTGGCGGCGCGGATCAGCTGGTGGTGCTTCCGGGTGGCCAGCTTGAAGGTGGTCCTGTTGTCCGGTGTAGGTTCCCTTCTCCAGACTTTCTCGAGGGCTCGGCAGTTCTTCTTGGAGCTCTTGAGTTCGTCGGTGAACCACGGGGCTTTCTTGCTGCCGGGTCTGCTGGGCGGGGTCCTCAGCGGGGAGAGTTCGTCCGCGCAGATGCTGATCCACTTCGTGAGGTTGTCGGTGGCCTGGCTGGGGTTTGCTGAGCTGGCAGGAGGGTGCTGGCTCAGGGAGGTGGCGAGCTGGTCTGCTGTGCCAAGGGAAGTCCATAAAACCCGCTACCCAGCCCTGCTGTGTCCCACCTTCTTCTCAAAATCAATTTTAACAATATCACAGCGACTAGTGTCAGTGGTATTTCGGCATCTTTGAGAGATGTCTGCCTTCACCTAGCAATCATGCTTAGAGTCACGCTCCTTTGTGATGAGTGGAGCTAAAAGACTGCAAAGACTGCAAAGCAAATATACAAGGTAGCCTTAAACCACTGTCAGGAGAATGTGGAAGGGTCCTATTGAGGTTGGACAAAGCACAATAGTTTCAACAAAACTAGGGGTGGGCTGGCGGGGCAAACTCTGCCACATGTTTTTTTTTTGCTGAGCCGTTGACATATATCTACAAACTCCGCTGGCGGCGCGGAGTTCGCTGCCCACCCCTACTTCTGCCATCTAGTCTTTTGTTCCTGCAACTGAGGAACAGAATTCCCCGATTATAACTACCACATTGTAACTACATGCGTTACAACAGAATGCTTGGTTCTGTCATACATCCAGTTAAGTACTGGTTTACATTATTACTTAGAAGCCAGCATAAACCACAATGCAACATGCAGCCCCCTTGATGCAATTCAGTGCTTGCTTAATCCCATAAGGTTTCTTAAGCATGCTCCCAATGACTCGAATTCAATGTCTTGTGACCACATCTATAGTATATATAAGTTTTAAATTGATATCCACCAACAAGTATTTCCTTGCAAGACTGAAATAAGACACAAATAAGCAGCAATTGAGCTATTTTTGTCACCTATTATTCTGTATGAACTATACATTTAAATATAGAGGTTTTTCAGATATGTACATTTTTGAGTAATCACTTTCATTACAGAGAACGATTTGCAAACATACATAAAATTGTATAATTATATGCATGATTTCATAGATAAAATTACTTGTCTTTAAGTGAAACGGAAGATGTTGTGAAAATCGTTTGTTCACCACATTGAATTATTGCTTTCATTATTATACCAAATTAGATTAATACTACAGTACATTTCTCACATGACTCCCTTATTTTCAACCAGTAATCAATGTAATGACAATATGTGTTAATTAACTATGTTAATCACAAGCTGTTTTCCATATAATCACGGATGCACCTGGGTACACATTTACCTAATGGATTCAAGTAATTGTCAAAATGAATGCTCGGATTTTGGTTGAATGAAAGGAGAGGTTTTATTTTGCATAGTAAAGTCGGTGCTTCATGTTTCTTTCCCATTTCCTTGCTAATTTTTGTACTTCATTTGGTAAAAGAAAGTAATGTGTCAGCTATATTATAAATTACTTATGCACCATTTTTAGAGCAAGTAAATGAAACAATCCCAAAAATCTGTAATATAAAATTCAAACACCAGTCAGCTAAAGAAAGTGCATTAGCTCCAACCGTCTGTGTCTTGTAATGACAAGAGGTGAACATTCCTTTTTAGGTAAAAGCCTACCAGACAGCATCGTTGTCTGATTTGCTAAAGACATCTTAGGGACTTTCCAAAAGCTAACCTAGGATGCATTCCGCCTGCTGCTTACCATTGACTTTGTGGATTGTATCTCATATTGTATTGCTTTCTATTTGCTGGCTTTGTTTGATTTAGGCTGTCCAACATGGGTGCATCCCTCTCATTGCCGACTTCGTCAGCACGCACACCCTTGCGCCCACGGACTACAACCTCCTCGGAGACCTAAACTTCTACCTCGAGAACACCAAAGACAGCAACTCCACCACCCTGCTCAACAACCTTGGCAACCTCGGGCTCAAACAGCTCGTCATGACTCCCACCCACTCTGCCAGACACACGCTCGACCCCATCTACTCAGCCAGCAACCATGTCACCTTCAGCCACACCACCGAACTCCACTGGACTGACCACCGCTGCGTCCACTTCACCTTCGAGAAGCCCACCACTCACTGCTGCACACAACGGCTCCTCCACCTCACCTGGAGCAAAGTCACCGAAGACCAGCTAGTCACTACCCTCGCCCGAAACACACCAACGGACACTACCGACTCCTCCGCCCTCAACCTCAAGCAATGGATCGACGACTGCTCCAACACTCTCGCCCGATCAATAAACCGTGGAACAGATGCTCCGACAGAAAAGCCATCTGGTTCAACGCCAACCTCCAGGCATCCAAGCAGGCCTGCAGTAGGTAGAGAAGAAGTGGCACCACGAACAGACACCAGACAGCAACACAGCCTACAAGAGCGCCATCCACAGACACCACCAACTCACCTGTACCGCCAAAAGGACATCCTTCAAAGAGCGCATTGACAACAACACACACAACAGCAAAGAGCTCCTCAACATTGTGAAGGAACTCTCCAACCCCAGCTCCCACGACATCACGCCATTACAAGACCTCTGCGACTCTCTAGCCACCTTCTTCCACTGCAAGATCGCAGACATCCATGACAGCTTCAGCAACCAGGCCTCCCCGACTGATACAGACACCTCAGGCTCACCGCCCCCCAAGCCACATCAACATCGACCCCCTGCTTTCCTAGACCCACGTCAACAACGAAGACACCATCAAAATCATGAACACCATCCACTCTAGTTTACCATCCAAACCCTGCCAGCACCACATCTTCAACAAAGCAAGCTCCACCATCGCACCCCATCTCTGCAAAACATCAACAGCTCCTTTGAGACCACCACCTTCCCGGGTAGCTGGAAGCACACCGAGATCAACGCCCTTCTCAAAAAAACTAAAGCTTACTCCAAGGACCTCAAGAACTTCCGACCCATCTTCCTCCTCCCGTTTTAAACGAAAGTCATCGAGAAGATCATCAACAGGCAACTGACCTCCTTCCTCGAAAAGAACAACATCCTGGACCCATCCCAATCGTCTTCCGCAGCAACCACAGGACCGAAACAGCCCTCATCGCCGCAACTGACGACATCAGGACCATGATGGACAATGGAGAAACCACGGCCCTCATCCTCCTGGACCTCTCGGCCGCCTTCGATACCGTCTGCCACCACACCCTCCGCACACGCCTCCACAAAGCAGGGATCTGTGAAAAAGCACTGGACTAGGCCACCTCCTTCCTCACCGGCAGAACCCAGAGTGTCCGTCTCCCCCCATTCCGCTCTGGAGACACCAAGATCATCTGCGTGCGTAACTCAAGGATCGTCCCTCAGCCCGACACTCTTAAACATCTACATGGCACCGCTCACCAACATTGCCAGATCGCACGACCTCAACACAGTCTCATACACCGACGACACCCAGCTGATCCTCTCCCTCACCAAGGCCCCCACCACCGCCAAATTCAACCTCCACGAAGGAATGAAGACCACCACCGATTGGATGATGATCAGCCACCTGAAACTGAACTCGGATGAGATGGAGGTCCTCTTCATCGGATCCACCCCCTCCACCTGGGACGACTCATGGTGGCTGGCCACACTGGGAGCTGCAACGACGTCCACTAACCACGCCCGCAACCTGGGAGTCATCCTGGACTTCACATTATCATTGACCCAGCAAGTGAACGCCATCTCCTCCTCCTGTGTCAACACCCTCTGCATGCTCCGCGAGATCTACAGATGAATCCCCACCGATACCGGAAGGACAGCTCCACAGGCCCTTGTCACCAGCAGACTGGACTACGGCAACGCTGTCTATGCAGGAACATCAGCCAAACTCCAGAAACGACCACAACGCATACAGAAAGCCTCTGCATGCCTTATCCTCGACTTCCCCTGCCACAGCCACATCACAGCCCACCTGAAAGATCTACACTGGCTCCCCATCAACAAGAGGATCATCTTCAAGCTCCTCATCCATGCTCACAAAGCTATCCACAACACTGGACCAGGGTACCTCAATGAACGACTCACCTTCTACACCACGAACCGCCAGCTACGCTCCACTGACCTCGCCCTTGCCACCATCCTCCTCATCCATCAAGTGACCTCCTGCAGCAGATTGGTCTCCCACCTCGCCGCACAAACCTGGAACACCCTCTCCATCCACCTACGAAGGACCTGCTGGCCTTCAGGAGACTCCTCAAGACCTGGCTGTTGGATCAGTAGCAGCACCCCAAAGCCCCCCCCTTCGCCTTGAGACCCTCACGGGTGAGTTGTGCGCTCTACAAATGTATTGATTAATTGCCCAAACCGTATTTACTGTATTCTTCCACAAACTCACTTTCTGTACACAGGCCGTTAAATCTTGTTCTTATCTTACCTCATTTGGTGTGCATTTAAAGACAGAGGTTAAATGTCAACCGATCTCTCTTACAAGGGAGCTTGGTGTTTACTTTTCTCTCTCTGACTTCAAAGTGATTCGATTTGATTTGATTTATGGATTTGTAGAGCGCGTGATTGCCCATGGGCAATCGCGCAAGAGAATTTATGCGAAAATCCTGCTTAATATATACATGTAAGAGGAGAAGTCTAGGATGTTGTTTTGTTTTTGCACACAACAAAAACAAAATTTACTTTGTTGATATTTCAGAATATATCCGAATTAGTATAAATCAATCAATGTTTTTGTAAATCCGAAGCGCAGCAAAAACAAATATTTGAATATGATCAAAACACATCAATACGCTTGGTGATGGCATTTGAGCACATTATTGTTTGCAGGCAGTAAAACAGCTTTTCAATACAAATGTAATGGTCATTTCAATTGAAAATGTGTTGTCTGTAATGACAGTGTGCTACCACCCATGCAGACTCCACTCTACGCCAATTCAATTCAATTCAATTCAAAAATCTTTATTCAAATTTTTGCAAATTCATAAAAGCAATACAGATAATCCCAGATCAAATAACATGTTACAGTAGTTAAAAAACAGCAATATTAAAAAAACAATTACAAATGTAGGTCTCAGATTTACTAAGGGTTCTTCATTGTTTTGCGAACATGGGTACTAACTCTTAGAAAAGTGCTAGTGCGGAATATCAACTCTTCATTATTCATAGTTAACAAAATCAAATTTGATTCCTCCAAAGAAAGTGGTCTGTGCTTTTTAAAATACGGTACTAAAAGCCATTTAAAATATTTTTGATAACATTTACAAAAGAAAAGGAAATGTAAATCAGTTTGCGGGCTCGTGTCATCACATGGGCACAGATTATTTCCAGATTTTAAAAAGGTATAACCTAGTGGAAAACATAACAAGAATCTCACAGTCCCTGCCCTGAGGCGAAAAAGCAAAGATCTTTCCCACTTTGTCATTGGAAGCGTAAGGTACAAAGGGATTGGTTGTATATACAGATCTTTGTTCACAAAAGCCTGGATTGTAGGTTTAATTAATTCTCTTGCCGATCTTTCTTCTCTATAAAGTGCGTACAGTGCAGATTTTAAATCATTTTTATCTTCTGGGTTGATTTTACTTGGGTCAAGAAAAAGGTGTCCTTTGCCTACGCTACTCAATTTTTTTAACACTCCAGAGAGCCATGGGATTAACATCCCTTTATCACAATAAAAGCAGTCTCTTATGATGTCCTGGGTTAGGCCAGCCATGTTATTCTTCCAAATAGCAAGCCAGAACATTGCCGGTCTGGAGGCAATAAAATCTGATATATAATGCAAATTTAGTTCGCAGTGGCAAATGTATTCCGAGGAGGAAATGGGATTTTTCTGCAGAAGCGGTTTTCCTCTGTCTGAATGCTCGGGGTTTTTCCCAAGTCCCAGATTTCTGCCCCATAAGTAGCTACTGGTACACATTGTGATTTAAACATTTTTATAATAGCTTTTGTAGCATCTACTTTCCTAGGCCGTGGGAGGCTAAGAATAGAGTTAATGGATTTTGAGAACTTGCTCGTGGCTGGGGCTAAATGTCCACTCCATGAGCCGCTCGCAGCAAAAACCATTCCTAAATAGGGAAAGGTGTTGGTAGAATAAAGTTTATCAACACCCACTGAGATAGCACTTAATTGTCTCTTACCCGGGCCACAGGTCATAATAAAAGATTTTTTTAAATTTACTTTAAGATCAAGTTTTTCCATATATTGCACAAAGTCTTTTACCAAACTGCGCAGGGCATTTGGGGTTAGACCCATAACCACTGCGTCATCTGTATAAAGCAGAGTCGGTAGCATTCTCCCCCTTATTTTCGGGACATCTGTGGTTATCGATTTTAGAGATTTGTTTAATCCATTTATATAAATAATAAATAACAGGGGTGCTAAAACGCACCCCTGCCTAACTCCTCTTTCTACCTTTAAGGAATCTGACACTTCCCCCCCATCCCGATCCTTACTTGTGCCCTTGTGTCAGTGTGCAAATACGCAAGAAAATAAACAAGCGATTCATCCCGACCATATTCTAAAAGAATCGCCCACAATTTAGACCTATTTACTAGGTCGAATTCGGACAATAAATCCATAAAGGCTAGATAGATTGGTGCAGACCGAGCAATAGTATATTTACCAATTACTAAGTTTAAATGTAGGCACTGCTCGGTTGTTCCAACCCCACTCCTAAACCCCATTCGGCAGGAGTCTAAAATCCCTGTATCATCTACCCACTCATTAAATCTATTACATAATACTCTTCCCAGAATTTTGAGAGTATTATCTAGGAGCGAGATGGGTCTGTAGTTCATTGGGTCTGTTCTCTCTCCTTTTTTATATATGGGCACTATTATGCTAGTAGACCATGTGTCGGGTATAGGCACTAAAGGTAGGCTGTTAAATACATTTGTCAGGATGGGTGCCCAAAGTTCTGGTTTCCATTTAATGATGTCAATTGGGAGGCCATCTGGCCCTGGGGATTTATTGCCGAGGCTTTGTTTAATACCGGCGATGACCTCTCCCAGGCTAATCTCTAAGGGACGCAAGTCACCTAAGACAAAATCATTATTAACATTTGGCGGTGTTGCATA
Organism: Lissotriton vulgaris; assembly: GCF_964263255.1. Lineage (NCBI taxonomy): Eukaryota > Metazoa > Chordata > Amphibia > Caudata > Salamandridae > Lissotriton > Lissotriton vulgaris. The sequence continues at coordinate 708,727,578 of NC_141698.1, forward strand.
CACTTTAGAGAAATGGGTTTCCCATTGATGGCTGGAAATGGTACAACTTATTGCTGACGTTTGTGTACCCATATTGCGCAGGTTTTTTTACTGCAGCCCAGAAAATTGTGCCTTTTTTCCCAGAGGCTGAGTCTGATAGCTCATCCCAGCGTTCTGACAAAATGATTGCCTTGCGTTTCCCTATTTCAGCTTTATACCTCTTTCTTGCCTCCCAAACCTTAATTTGACATCTAGGCTTAGCATTCAGTGCATTACGTAAGGCCCTATTTGTGACTGAGCAGTTGTTGTCGAACCACTTAGGGTCCGTATTGATTTTGCGATTAGGGACAGTTAAAATTGTTTTTATAACTAAGCACAGATTAGTAAAATCTGAGATCACCCTTTGGTGATTCCCATCGACTGTTGTGCACGAATCTATTACATTTTGATGTTTGGTAGTGAGTTGGTTAGTTATACTACCACTATCCACCTTCCTCCATTTCAATCTTAGATTATTTGTAGCGGGGGTTATATCTCTTGCCCCCATAGTAGTTTTAAATACTGGCAGGGGCCCTAGTCTAATACTCGCAACCAATGCGTTATGATCCCCGAATGCAGTCTCAATGACCTTGGCCATCGTAAGACTGTCAATAAGTTTGGGTGACATAAAAATATAATCTATAGTTGTGGAATGATCTCTACCTCTAAATGTGGGGACATAATTATCGTTAGGAGTTGGGCTTTCATCCATGATAATAGATAAAATATGATCACGGATAAGCAAGTCCAATTCTTGCCCCCTTTTGTCTACTCGGTCGTTACAGATATTTGTCCCTGGTCGATCTAAATTAGAAATTTTAGCGTTAAAATCCCCAGCTAGAATAATTCCTTTACTTGTAGTATTTTCTAGGGGTTCAGTTATGTTACTCAAAATTTTCGATAGTTCAATGAAGTTAATATTTGGGATTGAATGGAAATCATTATTATAAAAATTAATAATATAAAAGGGGACCTTTCTTTTATATTCAATAATCTGACTATTAGGTCTTTTGGTTGGTATTATCTTAATATTCCCGCCTGCAGTAACCCTGATGCCAATTAACAATCCACCCATCGGTCTGCCAAAATCAGGTTTGCCCGCAATTACACTGTTACAGTGAAAGCCCTCAATGTGCAGGTTAGTGGTGGCCCATGTTTCCTGGAACATAATTATGTCTATATTGGAAATATTCTCTAACCAATTTAGGTCAGACAATCTTGGCTCCAGGCCAGCCACATTCCAACTAAGGATCGAAAGATCAGAATTAGACTTAGTTGGTATGTTAAGTATGTTAGTGCTGACATCTATCGTGCTTTCAGCGATTACAATCCTTTCTGGCGGGATTTTCCTTGCGGATAACAAGCTGTCTATGCCCTGGCTGCTACTTGTTATTGGTGTTGTAATTTTCTGTTTATCATTATTTATCCTCATGGGCGAGGGGTTGGGAGTCTGATTAACATGGGAATCCTGATTATTTCTACTATTATACTTGCTGTAACCACCCTGTTCTTTATATGAGTTGATGGTTGGTATCAGTCAGTCGACCATCTCTAAACAGCTACATCTGTTATAGGTCAGAAGCCCCAAGAAATTGTCCATGGGGCCTACATCTCTTCCCATGTTTATTCCCCAGTTACCCATGTTCCCTCCCCAACTTCCCCATTCTTCACCCCAATCTTGGTAGCCTGATCTGCCCCAATTCCTATCATGGCCTGGCCAGACACGACTCCTGGGAGGATAGAAAAAGGAGAGTCTTTTTGTTTCTATGTGTTTATATGAACCTTGTGTGTTCCAAGAGCATATATTGTCTACAGTACGAGGATCCTCAAAGTTAATTATAACACAGTCACCCTTGGTAGTCTTGCGCTCTTTTCCTATCCAGGGTACTCTACGGACAGTTAGAATCCCACTAGTGTAGTGTATAGGTAGTGGTCGGTTGACATTAAGCCAATGTTGTACTTTATTTTTTAAAGAACAACTAATTTCAGTGATGTGATCAGCTACCTCTGGAACCCCGGTCATGACTACTACCAAAGAGCTGGCCTCATGAAGGAGGTGAACCGCACATCAATGCTCTTCATTTCCCTTCTTCTGGTCCTTATCCGGGAGCACAGGGGTTGACTTAACTTGGCTTTCTGCTTGTTTAGTGGGTTGGGGAGGTGCAGAATCATTTATCGGCTTCACAGGGTTTTTATTTACTTGAGCTACTGATGTCTTTGTTGTTACGGTAGTACTCAACACTTGTGCTGTGGTCTTCTTGGGCCCTGTGGCTACGGTGTTATTGTTTCCAGTTTTAGTTTTAGTCCCACCTGTTAGAGAGGGCCCAGGATTAGGTGTGTTTGTGGCAGTCTTAGGGATGATTTTCGATGAAGATGAAGCATGCAGCCCAGCTAGTTGTTTCTAAATAGTTGAGAGTCTGGTCTCTATTGGGGAAAAATAAGATCTAAAAAGTTCCTCAATTTTTACTAAAAGGCTGCTGGTTGCTTCGCGACAGTTATGCGTATCCCCCACTACTACAAGGGTTTCTATACTTTCTAATTGCAAACCCTCTGTGATCTCGCCGGGGTTAATCTAATGCTACCGTTTTTTGTTTGAGTATTTTTTACTTTACTAGGCTTTTTTGTTGGTGCACTTTTCTCTTTGGCCAATGCCGCTTTGACTTGTTTCTTTTGCTTTGGTATGGCACCCTCTCTCTTACCCCGTAACTGTGTATTCCTCACTTCATCTGGCGTGTGGTTAATAAGTAAATCAGGTGATTTTTCTAAAGCCAGACTTAGTTGGGAATCTGATAAGAGTTGAGATGCAGACAAGTCAACTATATTTGGCAAACTAAGTGTTTCTATCCTAACATCATTCATGGTACCTAAATCCTGAGTTTGTACTGGGGTTCTTGCTAGTGCGAGGAGTCCCAAGGATGAACGCCTAGCTATTTGTAAGTCTTGGGATACTCTGCGTTCAAGGAGAATGATGCCCTGATCTATAGCTTCATTCGCCCTTGTTATAAAATTATCCAATGGGCCGATTATCTGTTCTCCTCCCGCCGCGGTTTTACTTCTACTTCCCCTTGTGGACATTTTATCAATTGGTACCTTATAAGTAGAATAGAATGTTCAAACGCCAAGTCTTCAAGGTGGGTGTGGAACCAAAAACCAAAAACCAAGAGAGGGGGCCCGGTCCGGTCACAAACGGTCTCTAACGGGCTCAAACGGGCCCGCCCTTGGCCCGGGCTTCGCCCGGCGTCCCACTCGCGTCCCGCGATGCGGGGGGTTGCCCCGGTTAAATGCGCCTCCTGGCGCGATCTTGTGTCGTCAGTCAGTTGTGCCGCGCCGCTAGGACTGCTGGGAAATGTAGTCCCAGTGCGGCTGCGGCGATGCTGTGGCCTGCGGCGCTGTCACGCGCTCTGTGGGTGTCCCCGCTCCTTCCTGGCTGCCAACAAGTGACTCTCGGCGGTGGCGGCAGAGTTAGAAAAGTCCCCTCTCCTCGGCGGGCTGCCCCGGTTAAATGCGCCTCCTGGCACGATCTTGTGTCGTCAGTCCGTTGCACCGCGTCGCTAGGACTGCTGGGAAATGTGGTCCCAGCGCAGCTGCGGCGATGCTGTGGCCTGCGGCGCTGTCACGTGCTCTGTGGGTGTCCCCGCTCCTTCCTTCTGCCAACAAGTGACTCTCGGCGGTGGAGGCAGAGTTAGAAAAGTCTCCGCTCCTCGGCGGGCTGCCCCGGTTAAATGCGCCTCCTGGCGCGATCTTGTGTCGTCAGTCCGTTGCGCCGCGCCGCTAGGAAATGTAGTCCCAGCGCGGCTGCGGCGATGCTGTGGCCTGCGGCGCTGTCTCGCGCTCTGTGGGTGTCCCCGCTCCTTCCTGGCTGCCAACAAGTGACTCTCGGCGGTGGCGGCAGAGTTAGAAAAGTCCCCGCTCCTCGGCGGGCTGTCCCGGGTAAATGCGCCTCCTGGCGCGATCTTGTGTCATCAGTCCATTGCGCCGCGCCGCTAGGACTACTGGGAAATATAGTCCCAGCGCGGCTGCGGCGATGCTGTGGCCTGCGGCACTGTCACACTCTCTGTGGGTGTCCCCGCTCCTTCCTGGCTGCCAACAAGTGACTCTCGGCGGTGGCGGCAGAGTTAGAAAAGTCCCAATTCACTTTAAGGTCTTCCACTCTATGCCATGCCACTCCATTCTACGACACTCGGTCCACTTTATGACATGTCACTTCACTCTATGCCCCTCCACTCTAAGACACCTATGACATGCCACATGACTACACACCGCTCCAACCTTTCCTGCTCACTCCTTGACACAACACACCACTACATGCCCCTCCACTCCACTTACCCCACTCTACCCCACTTCACTCCAATCTTCCCCATCCCAATTTACCCACCCTACTCCACACCACCTTACCTCAATCTAACCCACCCCACTCCAATCTACCACACTTCAATCTACCACACTCTACACCAGTCCAGGCTCTATGATCTAATCAAACCTGCTTCACTACAATCAATCTCACTCGACCGACTCTGCTTTAATCTACCCCACTCCCTTCCAATCTACACCACTCAGCTCCTTTCTATTCCACTCCGCTACAATCTACCCAACTCCACTCAATCGCACCCAAAAATCCCCAAACGCACCCCAATCTACCCCACTCCACCTCAGTCTACTGCACTCCACTCAAACTACCCCACTCTGCTTAAATCTATTCCAGTCAACCACAGTCCACTCCAATCCACTCCAATCTACCCTACTCCAATCATCCTCAATCCACCACACTCCCATGTACCACAATCCAACCCACTCCACTCCAATCTAAATGACTCCACTCCAAACTACTGCACTCCACTCTAGTCCAGTACATCCCACTTCACTCTACCCCAGTCCAATTTACACCATTGTATTTCAATTTACTCCACTCCTCTACAAACTCCATTGCAATCTCCACAACTCATTTCCACTCTAATCTGCCCCACTCCACCAGAATCTATCCCAATCTACACAACACCACTCCAATCTACCACACTTCCATACACCCATTCTACCCCACTCCACTGTAATCTACCCCACTACACTCCTCCATAGTCTACTCTGCCCAAATGTACCCCACTGCACTCCAATCTACTCCAATCCAATCTACTCCACCCATCCCAATCTACCCTACACCACTCTATCGAATTCCATTCCAATCTACCCCGCCAAACTACCCCGCTTATATCTTTCTCACTCCAATCTACCCCACTCCACTCTAATCTAACCTACTCGAATCCACCCCACCCTAATTCAGGCACTCCACTCCAACCCATCCCAATCTACCTCCAGCACTTCAATAGACCCCACTCAACTCAAACTTCCCTGCTCTACTTCAATCTACCCCAGTTCACTTCACAACAATCCAATCTAACAAACTCCTATACAATGTAACCCACTCCAATCTACCTCATTCCACTCTAGTCCATTATGTATTCCGATGTGCTCCAATATACCCACTCTACTTAATTCAACCCAAACCCACCCCACTCTGATCTACCCCACTCAACCACAATCTACTGCACTCAAATCAGATCTACCCAACTCCGCTCCAATCTACCCCAGTTTAATGCACTCCATTCCTATCCCCTCCATTCTACCCTACTCCAATCTATCCCAATGCACCCACTCCAATGTACCCCAAGACAAATCACTCCACTCCAATTTACCTGACTCCACTCCAATCTACCCCATTCCACTCTTTTCCACAACACTCCACTCCAATCTACCGCAATCCAATTTAGCTTACTCATTCCAATTTAGTTAATTCCAATGTCCTCTGCAATCTATCCTGCTTCTCTTCACTCCAGTCTACCCCACTCCACTCCACTCCACTCCAATTTACCCCACTCCACCACAATCTACCCATTTCCAATCTACCACAATCTACCCCACTCCAATCCACCACAATCCACCCCGCTCCACTCCAATCTACCATACTCCAATGCACTGAATCAACCCCACTGCTCTCTAATCTACCCCACTCCACTCTACCACACTTCACTCCACTCTACCCAATCACTCCAATCTACAACACTCCATTTAACTCTATCCCAGTGCACTCCAATCTAACCCCCTCCACCACAATCCACCCCACTCCACCCCAATCTACCCCACTCCGGTCTACCCTGCACTACCCTACTCCAATCTACCGCTACCCAATCTACCCCACTCCACCCTACCACACTGGAATCTACCCCAGCCTACTTTACCCCAACCCACTCCAATCCGACCCACTCTACTCCAAGTTACCACACTCAATTCCAATCTACCCCACTCCACTCCAATCTACTCCACTCCAAGCTACCCCAATCCAATCATCCCTTTTCAATCTACCCCACTTCAATCTCCTGCACTCTAATCCAATCTACCCTACTCTAATACACCTATTCTACCCCACTCCACTCCACCATAATCCACCCACTACATTACACTCCAATCTACCCCACCCACCTGCACTCTTTGACAATCTATCTCACTCCACTCCAATCTATCCAACTCCACTCTGCCCCGTTACAATCTACCCCACTGCACTCTACATCATTCTACCCAGTCCAATCTACCCTACTATAATCCTCCTAATCTTCCCCTCTCCACTCTACTCCAATCTACCCTACACCGCTCCAGCCTACCCCACTCCAATCTACCCCAATCACCTAAAATCTATCCCAATATATCCCACTCTACCCTAATCTACTCCGATCTACCCACCCCTATCTACCCTATTCCAATGAGACCCACTCTAATCTACCCCAACCTACTCCACGCCAATCTACCCCACTACATCCCAATCTACCCCGTTAATGTACCCAACTTAAATCTACCATATTAATCTACCCAACTCCCTCACTCCAATATATCCTTCCTCATTCCAATCTATCCCACTCCAATCAATCCCATGCCAAATCGACCCCAATCCACCCATTCCATACTACCCCACTCCACACTACCCCAATCTACCACACCCCACATTTCTAACTTTTAGCCATGCTGAACAACAGCCACACTGGGGCGCATAATGGCAAAAAATATTGCCAGCACCAACGGCTCTCCCACAGACAACACCTATTGGCTTTGCCAATGTCTGTTAAAATTTACACCCCGAATGTGGAATATTATTTTACAGATATTAGAGTAGGTCCATGGTTTTCTGCCTTCAAAAGGCACACTTGTTTTTAAAAGACATAAGCATATCTTAGTTATGGTAAACCTATGATATTATAACTTGTGGACTACAAATGTTGGCAGTTTGCTGGTTGGAGGGCCATTATGAGTGGGCTCTCAAATGCCCCTGTACTTAAGGGTAGGTCAGACTTACTCCCAATTAAAGGTTTATTTCGGAAAATCAGACTGGAATCATTGCTTTCTCAACAATTTGCACTGCTTTTACCGGGCATCACCCAGGCGTGTCACCTTCTGTGGGGGTCCGCCCAGCGCTTTGCCAGGGCCGGTTTTCGGCCAATTTTGTTACAGGGCCGATTTTGCAGCTATGCTGCAAAAACGGCCCTGTAACAAAAAAGGCCCCATGGGGCCCAAAACCAGCCCCCACCCGTGTGGCCCAACCGGGGGATTTCCCGGTGTCTCCTACGGCCAGTCCGGGCAAATAACTGGTGAAAAACAATGGCTCCATGTGTACCTGTCGGAATCGTAGTCCCAACGAAGCTGAAAAATTCCATTACTGGCCCCGTCAGAGTTCACAGCCTGCATGCGTTGAGAGGCAAATTGTCAATGTCTGCCTCTGCTTTTTTAGTGCTAAGAGTGTCTCTAGTCCTCTTTATCCCTATATCCCAACCATTTCTGTACTACCTACATCGTCATCACTTGAGCAAGTATCCTCAATAACGCAGAGCTGCCACAAACAATTCTAAAATTCCCTCTGATTCTCAGAGGGACAAATATCATACAATGATATATAGTTGCACGTGTCGATGGGTGAAATCCATTTTACAATCAAAATGGTTAACACTACCTACCTCCAATCTACCTCAGCACACAGCATAAAGATGCCTTGTGTCACCAAGCACTCCCACCTATATCTGAACTACGCTCATTTTGTAGAATAAAGAGAATACATAAATAAAGTCTCATGTATGCCTTTCTGTGGTAATTCTACTTTTTCCCTGTTTGTACGCTCTGTTACCCTCTATACAAATATATTTTTCCTCTTCACTTTAAAATTTTCACAGAACGACAATATCTTTGCCATTTGAAAGCAGTGCACTTCTTATCTTTAATACTCAGTGTCACGCTATCATCGCATAAATAATGCCATCGCACCATTTTGGTGTGGCCCTAGCTCAGATAGCACTAGCTCATACCAACTAATGTATGGTCTGAGCCTGATTACAGAAGAAGGCACAAGAAAGTGATTTATGCGCAAACAAACTCACCAGCAATGCTGACATCTCATCAGAATAAAAAAACAGGGCTCTACTGCACGGAAGGGCAAATTCATTCCATGCACCTGCAGAGTAGAGAAGGCAAGTCACTTTGCTGAAAAACTCCCCATCCATTCTGGATGTAAACAATGTGACTCCATATGTCTCCCAATACACCCACCCTTGTAGGTTACCTCAGGCCCCCCTCAAAAGTTGAGCGTGTGGTACATATACATACATGCACTTTTGTGCAGCCATAGCTCCATGCACAGCATGTACATGTGAACTCTAAGCCTGAAATTGTTACCCTGATTCAGAGGTGTTAGGATCTTTGTGCATTCTCACACTGAAAGGACTTTAGGGTCAACGGTGAGAGCCTGGAACATTGTATTCACTGCCAAAATTGTCTGTAGGGGCTCTCTACGAGGGATGGACATTCCTGGGTTCTTGTTAGACTCTGTGTGCGCCTCCATAAAGGGTACATGGACATACATGAAGATGGTCCTTCTTTCATATCAAGAGGCACTCCTACATGCAAGGGAGATATTGCTCAATTAGCTAATAGAGGTGCTGGAACAGCCCCAATACATTTGATATTGCAGGAGGGGCATCGATCCATCCATCTCTTCAACTATTCTCTTCACCCTTCTCAGTATCCATCTTTGTATTTGTATTTGTATTTATTTATTTGTAAAGCGCTAACATTCATCCTGAAAGGACATCACGGCGCTGAAGAAAGTTGCAAGTGATTTGACATCAGCTCTGATTGAAAATTAGTGATCTAGCCTGGGAAAAAGGAATGTTTTCAGTTGTTTCTTAAATGAGACAAAGCAATCATTTGTTCTAAGTTTAGGGAGTAGCTCGTTCCACTTTGTTGCCGCAATGTGAGAGAAGGCCCGCTCTCCCATCCTGACAGTACGAGCTCGGGTAATAGCTGCTCTTCCTAACGTCAAAGATCGTAGGTTTCTGGAGGGATTATGAAATCTAACCCTGTCATGTAGGATGGTGGGGCCTGAGCCGTGGAGTACCTTGTGAGAAATACACAACAGCTTAAAAATGGCTCGTTGCCGCATTTTCTCTCCATCCATCTCTGCTTTCATCCATCATTAGTCTCTGCATCTTTTTCACCATTTCTCCTACTCACTCTCCATCCTCCGTGTCTTCCTTCCCCTGCCAAGAGGTCACATGTATACGCTTTTTTGCAGACCAGAGTCTCCGATCAAAGTCAAAAGAGTCATAAACAAAAAGTTAAAAGTCTCAAATTGTACGGAACTGTCCAGTGACAATGGCAACCCACTTAACCTGCTAAAGAGAGTGTTAATGACAACCCTGATACCAATGACACTGCTGCCTATAGGTCTGCATTGGTCAAATTTGACAATATTGTCATTCAGTATTGAGGTAACCCTACCAGCAATAAAGATGCCACCATTGGTTTAATCATTTCAAAAGCCGGTTTGCTCACAACTGAAGCCCCAGCCAGGTGGACTGATCTGATCACTTGAAGCTATCTTTTTCATTGGTGTTCACAAAAAATAAACCTTTTAGCAAACCGAAAAAGGGCATAACTTGGTTTCTGTGATATTGAAAGTTTTCATATAAGCTCTTTAGCGCTGATTGCTTCTAACAATCTTCCTAGTGGTATGCTGAAATCAGATACTCATGCTTTGACTACTAGCCAATGAATGGATGGTTGAAACTCTTGACATTTGCACCTTTTAAAATAAAAATATCCAAACTCATTGCCTCATCTAGAGAATTTTGGAAGAAAGAACATTTCTTGAAATAATGAAGAATACTTGAACACAATAGTCTTAATTTTCAAGTCCTGACATGATTAGGGAAGATTGAAAACCCCATGAGACACACCGTTAATGTGAAGGTCACCCACATCAAACTTCATTTTGACACTGGTATTTATTGTCCAAAACAAAAAACAATGTAAAATTTGCTAATAATTCTCCACTTCCTTCCCAGAACATCCTAATACCAAATGTGAAGCAGTCGCTCATTTCTGCGATAAGAAAGTCAAATCCATTGAACTTCCATTGCCTCAACTTCCCATCTTCCCAACTTAACCTAAGCGTAAATCCAGGGTTAGTTGGCCACCCATCTAACACATTTCAAATAGTGACTTGATGAAAACTATTGTTAAGCTGAAACCTTCAAACCATTTTACAGATATGATTCTGGTAAATAGCAATAACATTTCACCTATCAGCTCTTACCCTATTGTACCTAAGCATGAAATGTATCTTTTTGGCAGATATTGTTGTCTGGATTGCCTTAAAACTGGCCAAGCCTGTTCATTACTGAAGAAACCCTCAGCTGATGCTAGTGATCTCGATAACTTCCATCATGTTTCATTGCTTCCCTTCCTTTCAATATTAGTTGAAAGTTATGTACTTTCACAACTTTAACAACATATCTTTTCCTAATGAATTTTGATGAGCTACAACCTGAGTTCTCACACAGAGGCTACCTTGCTTCATGCTGAAAAGGACATATCCTTCCTATACTCTTCTCTGCTAGTTATCCTTCATGGATTGGCTACCTGCAACACATTCAATCATTCTACTCTAACCAGTATCATCACAGAGGGAATGACTATTAATGGAATTTGTTCATATTAATAATTTACATAGAATTTCTTGGAATTAGCATGAACAATCAGGAACTTTACACCACCAATACCCCGAACTTCACTTGTAAGCCAGGAGTATTATAACGGGATGTCAGAATAAAATCTTTCTAAACTGGACCTCACACCTCCAATGACCAACTAATGGTGTGGTCAGGTGCACATTCCTCAAATGGAAAATATGTTGTGGAAAATCAGTTAGTTGTCCGCAGACCATAAGACCATAATTCATTCTCTTGTTTATATACTGAGACTTGATTATTGCAATCTACTTTTAACAGGTTTGAAAAGTGTAGCTCACACTTGACTATCTTTATTAATATCGAAGTTTTATGTAGAGCCTGTGACGCATGGTGGGCATCAAAGTGCTATACCTAGGAATAGTTCAAATACATAGGCATTTGGTTTCATTACATTACATTGACAAGGACTAGTTTTAAGCTGAAGGTTACAATCAAGCAAAAACGAATTCTTCGAGGCAGATGCAGCATGTCTCTTTGAAATTAGATGAAACAATCATTTCTTCCTATGGAACCTCTCAAACAGAGCATTTCTGCAATTAATTTGCTCACTAGCTGTGAAATGTGTTTGTGTTTTATTTTGAGTATGTTTTGAGAATTCATTCAAGGTCAAGTTGACAGAATCACTTTTTCTATTTTATGCGCTTGTTATTTTAATTCTTGGGATGTTTAACCTAATATGAGATGGGAAATAAGTACAGTATTATGGAACAATTTTTTTTATTGAATTCCGCTAAGCATCAACACAGATATCTGCATACATCCTTTGTGCAATCCATTCATCAAATGTGTGTCTTTTGCTCTTTCGACCTTAGTGAGCCGAGTATGCCCAGGCGTGGGTCCCGGGCTCACTGTGGCACTGCATTCAAGCTATCTTGGCTGATGATGGGTGAAACACCAAAACCAGTCCTAGGATGCTTGTTTCCTATTCAGGGAGGACCTGGCTTGGCAGTTTGGGCTTGACAGTTCCCATGAGGCACAGGGTCAAGACTTATTTGCAAATGGCTTTGTCTAAACTGGGGTAGCATGATGAGCAAAAGAATGATTTTTTTACTGCATTCCTTCCATCAATTGTTTGTCTTTTGCTTCCTCGCCCTAAGTGTGCCAGGTATGCCCAGTGAGGATCAGGGCTCACTGTGCTCCCGGATTCAAGCTATCCTGGCTGATGAAATGTGAAACGCCAAAACCAGTCCTAGGATGCTTGTTTCTGGTTAGTCCAGGGAAGACCTGGCTTGGCAGTACGGGCTGGACTGTTCCCATGAGGCACAGGGTCAAGACTGATTTGCATATGGCCAGGTCTAAACTAGGGTGGAACACAAAGTCCTGCACACTCAAATCTAGTTTAACAAGTAGTATGCTACTATATGTAATTGAAATAGAAAACTGTCCAACGTTGATTCCTGGTGTTTGATGTATATCTCCTTTTATTAGATCATCACACCATTGGTAATTTACAGCCAGCAGAAACGTGTTTCGTTGTAGGTCTGTACATACACAGATGCTACAACTCTTCAGGGCTCAAAGGCTGGATCCTTATTATTAGGGCCCACGTCCGGTGATAGTTCCAACTCAGCAGGGTAACCTTATAATGGGAAGGTGACGGTGTATAGTATTCCGATATTTCGTATTAAATTGCAGTAGAAAACGCCAGTATTTCGCACATCGGTGCAACAAGTATTCACTAATCCCAATTTCATAATAGGTTAGAGTTCCTTCCAGAAATGCCACACGGATACGTGTGGTGTCATTAGCTCTAGGGCCGAATCACCGTCCCTAAAACTGGCGTCTAGGACACCACACATATCCGTGTGGCATTTCTGGAAGGAACTCTAACCTGTTATGAAATTGGGATTAGTGAATACTTGTTGCACTGATGTGTGGAATACTGGTGTTTTCTACTGCAATTTAATATGAAATATCGGAATACTATACACCGTCACCTTCCCATTATAAGGTTACCCTGCCGGGTTGGAACTATCACCGGACGTGGGCCCTAATAATAAGGATCCAGCCATTGAGCCCTGAAGAGTTGTAGCATCTGTGTATGTACAGACCTACAACGAAACACGTGTTGGCTGGCTGTAAATTACCAATGGTGTGATGATCTAATAAAAGGAGATACACATCAAACTCCAGGAATCAACGTTGGACAGTTTTCTATTTCAATTACATATAGTAGCATACTGCTTGTTAAACTTGATTTGAGTGCGCAGGACTTTGTGTTTCAAGTCTTAGATGTGAATTTTTCACATTTAAATTGAGGGGTTCGTTGGGTCCCCCCTCCCTGCGAGCACCAGTACTTTTTTGTATCTATATTAACATCTACGCTAATACTGTCTGAGCGCCCGTGCTTCCCGTAAACGTAATACCCTTTCTCTTTTGTGTCTAAACTAGGGTGGCATGGTGAGCAAAAGAATTATGGATTTAACCCAGATCTCTTGACTTGGGGTGAATGCTTTGATTTTTTCTGCATAATGTCCATCAATTTTGTGTCTTTTTCATCCTTTGCCCAGCAGTGTGAAAAGCGTTCCGCCTAAAACCAAGAGCCTGGCAGCGTTATGCGGGTTTCAAAACCTGATCAGCAATGGATAGAGGAGAGAAGGAAAGCAGGAGAAAAATAACCCAAAGGGAAAGACAAACCTGGAATGCCACCCATACAATCTCCCCACTCCCTCCCCTAACTCCTCTGCACCTGGGCTCCGGTGTCACAATTCCCCAAGCAAAGAGTTAAGCATGACACAGGATCAGTCAGCCTCTCATGAGACAATCTAGAACTGACCCCTCAGAGCAATCCTGAGAGAGTAGACACAGGATTTGCAAGCATTTTGGTCAGGTTATTTCCCAAAACTCTGCGGATAGGACTTTAATGAATGGTGCCCACAGCTCTGGGTATTGGGCTGCCTTAATATCCACCATTATTGACATACGTTCCTTTGCCAGGGATTCCCACAGTCTATGAAGCCATGATATCTGGTCGGGGATCTCCTCCGTTCCCCATCACTGAACGATTACCTGTCACGCTGCATTTAGGGCTAATGCCATTTGTCTGCCTCTGATCGATTAAGTAGAATATTATAACACTTTGGGCCTGAGTCACAATGGTAAACTTACACTTTTGTGTAAGTTAACTATTTTTTGGGTATTCACAAACTACAAGCTTAAATTTACTGATAGTAATTTTTTGACTGCGGAGACTATTCTTGGCAGGGACTCCCCAAATAAAAATATAGGCCTGGTCTATCTTCTTATGTGTAGATTTCCTCGCCTTGACTGCGGAGTCTCCTCAGTCATAAAAATATTATTAGCAGAATTAAACTTACAGTTTGTGAATGTCAAAATAATTGACAAACTTACACATTAGTGTAAGTTTACCTTTGAGAATCAGATCCTTTATGTTGATATCTGTACCACATAAATTAGGCTGATCTTTATATTTAAGTGACTGGCTATAATTGCTACCTGAACCCTGGTAGTCCTGATAAGATTTCCAAGGTTCTAGTGACTCTAGAAATTGCACAGACGCATGTAAACTCTGAGTTCACAGGATAGACAGAAATTGTTCTTAGGGTGAACATGATTTTAATCATGTCATAGCATGATACCCCTATATACACATTATACATATGTGTAACAGTGCACTGTAGCGTTTAATATTTAGTCCACTGTAAGAATGTGTTATATTAAATTGTTGACCAGTAGGGTATGTATTATTCTAGAAGTGGCACCAGAAGAGAACCTTCGAACCCAACAAAATGTTGGATCTTTTTCCGATTAAGATCTTCAAAACCTAAATGACGGCCTCTCAAAAATATACTTGTGATCTTACGAAAAAACACCTAGAAGAAGCACGAGGAGGATTTACTGCACTGAAATTAAAACCTTGGTTGAGGATCAAAGCAAAGTATTATTATTTCTGTCTGTGATACATAGGTGAATGACTTCTGTCTAAGAATAGGGACAATTTCAAGGTCAATAAACAACTGACCATAAGTTTCTTCACTCAGTTAAAGGAATGCTATTTTGCATGAAGAAGGTACATTTTTTCATTGGAAGCAAATATTTCAACCATATCACCACCGTTTTAAAAATGATAACGTGACTGCCCCATGAAGCCAAATATATTTATGAGGTTCCCAGACTCATTCATAAAGTCTTGTATATAGACTTACCTCTTTTCCTGAATAAGAAACTGTACATTTTTGAAGGCCAACAGATGCTAATTGACTCTGAATCTCTTCCTCCTGGACCTGTGGCTTTCAAACAAGAGAGCACCACGGGTCGATTTTACTCAGGCAGTGAGGCTGGAATGTAGAACTCATTCCCTCCTAATATCTGCACTGTCACAGTCCGGGTTGTAGAGGACATTACATCTGTCTTACTGATGGACAACCAAATTTAGAGACCGCTTCTGACATAGCAGTGATTGCTACAGCTTCTGTAGACCTCTGAATGTAGAACATGTTTGGTGGATGGAGAACATTGTTGTTGATGGCTGCCCACTAAACTTGCAAAGTAGGCGTTTGTTTTTGAAAAACAAATAATCAATGACCCCCTCACACAGGGGGTTTTCCCGAAGTATGTGAGTCATTTATTTAATTTTCTGTCCATGACGTCCAGTGTTTGCCTGGATCTGACACACAGGAATAAAAAAAAGCATCATAAGGGAGGTAGTGTGATGGCTTTAGTCTTGCAACCCCACTCCATCTGCAGCAGAGTCAGCAGGGGCACCGGTGAAGGAAAACTGATTGTGCACCCAACTCAGAAGTGCATGGGGAATCGGGGGTTGGCAAACAGGGGACCCCACCATGTTTGAGACAAACTACCATGTCCACTAAACTCTAAACATGGTGGTGGGCCATTTTAACTTGGCCCACCTCCCTGATCTTTAATCGGACCCTGGTTTCAAATTCTAAGGAGGGGGAATGCAGCCCCCTTCCCTGAGCCTTAATAGACCCCAGGCCCCCATCACCTGGGGCCAAATACAATAAAAAAGGGAGGGGGTATATGCTCCCCCTCTCTGCGCCTCGTCTGGCCCCCGGGACCCAATCGGAGGGGGCTGAATGGAACCAGAATGGTGAGAGGTGGGTGCCTTTGTGCTGACCCAGAACACCCACAAAGCTCACCTTGCAGACTGGAGGGGGAGACCTAAGGTCACTGACCCCTACGGACCTAGCCAGCTTCCCGCATAGTGTGGTAGATGGCATTGCTCCCACACAAATGAAGCTCCTATTTATGCTTTTTATATTTAAGCTGGAGCAATATGTGTCCTGTTTTCCTGCCAAAATCTTTGCAGGCAGGGAAGCATAACACAAGTCTCCTCTCAACCAGCGGGAATATATTTAAATCACAGTCCTGTGGTCAACTCACCCAGAGACAGCCAACCACACACTGCGCACGGCAAGCCAGGCCCTGCGACCAATCCACCTGGAGGCAGCCAACCCACCCCTTCCCACGCCCTTTGGCAATGTGATGTAGGGTTGGTCTTGGAGCCCCAGGGACCCCATGCCTCAGGGCCAGAACATAAATGTTAAGGGGATGGGGTTGTGCAGCCCCCTTCCCAAAACCTTAGTAAGGCCCGGGGGGATGTATGACGTTAGCACGCATACTATTACCACGCATACCTTTACAACGCGGTATTTACAACGAATACCGTTACAACGCACAGCGCTTTGAGGTGCTGGATAGTGGTAAGTATAATTTTATATTCCAACTCCAGTCCCCGTGGACACTAGGGAAGGTGTTGGATATAAAATTAAACTTATTCCCTATCCTAGAGCGCCCCACAGCGCAATGCGTTGTAATGGTATGCGTGGTAATGCCTGCGTTGTAGTGGTAGTGCGTGGTAAAAAATGCGTGCTAAACGTTGTATACCGGCCCGGGGACCCCATCCCCTGGGGCTGAATACCATTATAAAATCAGTGGACAGCTAGGCCCATCTTCCTGAGCTATAGTAGGACCACTGGGACCCCACCGTCTGGAGCCGAATTCTAAGGAGAGTGTGACATGCAGTACCCTTCCCTGAACCTTAATAGGTACCAAGACCCCATCACCTGGGACCAAATACGATTAAAAAGAGAAGGGGCTGCACAGCCCCCCTCCCTGACCCATAGCAGGCCACAGGAACCCCATTCCCAGGGCCAAACATAACAAAAAGGGGGAGGGCAGAAGTGTGGCACAATCCCCTGGAGCCGCATGTCGCTATAAAGGGGAAGGAAGCACATGGCACCCCTCCCTGAGCCTTTTCGACCTTGGGCACCCCATTCCCAAGGCCAAATACATTTAAAAAGGGGGGGGGCTGCAAGGACACCTCCTGGAGCCTCATTAGTCTGAGGTTCCGTGACGGTTCCGTGACAATTTGAACCCGTGTTTTCAAGTTTGTCGGAAATACATAATATTGGTATCAGTGAACCGCAAATGATCCATTTAGTATATCCTGGTGTTTTCGCTACGCTACAAGCAAGAGCACTCCTTCTATTGATATATTTCCGATCTACCCACGGCATCCATCTTAGATCATGGCCGCCATTTTGTGTTTCCTTGCCCTCACATATGCAATAGCCTCTGATCACTCCACTTTGATTAAGGACACGTAGCCTTAGCCGGAGATTCACCTTTTACATGACACGTACACCTTAAACCAGATCACGCTGTAGCTGCATGACTCGACAAAGGCTGCCTCCTCTGCCCGAGGCCAGTCCTGCCAAACTGGTCTTCGTGTCCATTGTACCTGATCATGATTAGGCGGCCGAAGCCGGTAGCCTTGCCCATTTACAACCCACAAACATCCCTTATCCCGCTTTCCTATCTTCCTCACCTGGCTCTGTTTCTTTCTTTCTGAATCTTTATTAGGGGGAGGTAACGAACTTTACGATGAGGCGGTCCGGGTCCTGAATGCAATATTGACAGGGAATTGTGACAAACTAGTGGGAACCCCTCTCTTCGCAATGTTTGGCCTCAGATATTATCGACGGTTCCTGTGTAACGTCAAATATTTATTGTTTTAGACACAAAGGTTTTGGGAATGTTTTACATGTAAAGAATTCGCCCCTAGCTTAAAATTTAGTATATAAGGAGCAACCCACTTTGTACAAATCGAACAGGCTCCTGGTTACTGCCCGTGTGTAGTATCTATGACTTCTGTGTCCCTGCAGTAATAAACCTTTGGTCTTTGACGCCACCATCGAGAAGCCCGTGTTTCTGTTCATTTGTGCACCAAGGCAGGTGGAACTCCGGGGTCTTTGGGTGTTGTACCCTGACACCTCTGGACGGAACCAAAAAGTCCAGAACTCCAATTGGCGCCCAACGTGGGGCGACGTCATTCGGTACCGGTCCAAAAGCCTGAAGGGTTCGAGAAGCTTCGTGTGAAGATTCCTGAGGGAGGCGCCCCACTTCATCGATCCCGGCATATCGCAAAAGTGGCCCGAAGTTCTCTTCCACGAGGGTTTCCCGTTCAGGACGGCTGCAGTGGGCCGTTGCCTTGACCGTCGCCCTGTCTTGGACCCGAAGAGGTGCAGTCCTTAGTACGGCGAAACGTGACGGGTTTCTCCTTGGTGACGTCTTCAGTGACTCAGTTAAGTATTTAGTGATAGCTAGCTGGTTACTTTTGTGAGGATTGTTAAAAATCCTTGATCGGTTCTTGGTTTGGTTTGGTTTTGTCAGATTATCATTGGTTGTTCTAGTTACGATAATCTATTTGGTTTAGTTTGGGTATCGATACATCAGTTCGTTTTGGTAGGCCTAAGTTCTTGGTTCGAGTGCACATACTTGTTCTGTGTCTTGTTTGTTTTGTGTTCCGGACTGAAAATGGTAAGTCGGAAAATGTTGTCTTGTTTTAGTTGCAACAGTGACTCACGATTGGAGGACTCTTGTCTGGTTCCTCCGATTGGGACTCCCCTATATGATTTATATTGCAAGTATGGCGTGGGTCCTATATCTTATAATGAGATATGGGTCCGTTATTGTAAGAAGGATGGTGTCCTTAGTTGGCCACTGCATGGTAGTTTTGAACCAGAGATTCTCGACAACTTGGAAGCGAAATTGTTTAAGAAGAAAGCCCGGCCGGCAATGTTTGATTCTTTCCGTTATTGGCGAAAGGAATCCAAACAGAGAGAAATGAAAAGGTTGAAGAAAGAACAGAAAGAACAAGAAGAGTTAACTCTAGAGCAAGCGACTAAACAGTTGCAGGCTAACGAGTGTGAGAAGGCTATAGATGTAGCCATTAGAGAGCATAATCTAGCGATTGACAAGTGCTATCCTGCCTTGCCATCGAAAATGGCTAAGATATTGGAGGATTCCGAAAACGATCCTCTGTTATCTTATCTGTTACGGTCACCTCCACCGTATGCACAAGGTGCTGCGGTTCCACTCGTCCCGAATGTTCAATTGCCGGTTGCTGGACAACCTGGTGCTCCTGCTCCTGTCCCCCAAAATCAAGTTCCTGTACCTCCTGTGATGAATGTAAATGTTCCTACAGCTCCTCCTCTTCCTACACTGCCAGCCTCTATACCTACTTCTGTACCCACTGTTCCTCAAACTATTTTTCTCGATACTCCTACTGTTCCGTTATCTATTCCTACCTCTACTGCGTTCTCTACGTCTGCGAGTGTGCTAACTCCACTTTCTGTTCGTCGAAGAATCACTGATTCTGTTACTAATATGCTGTCTCCTATATATAAAACTTTGATTAAGACTCCTACTCCTGACTCTGTACAGAGACGGAGTCAGCTTCCGAGTACTGAGGAACGGGGAGTTTTAGATTCCACGGCTCTCAGATGGATTTCGAAGGGTAGAAGATATAGTACGAGAGATGTGCTAGACACATTTATGCAGTGGGGGGAACCAACGCAACGGTACGTCTTTGATGAGATGTGCTCGTTGTTACGTGAAGAGATAGAAGAAGACGATGTTGAATCAGATTTGGAAGATTTAATTAGGGTTCAAAAGGAGTTTGCTGCTGGAATGATAGTGGGTGAGAATATAAAAGAAGCGATGGAACTCATTTTAAGTTTTAGGAATGATCCATCTCTTCGTTCACCGAGAGATTTAGAAAAAGGTAAAGTGAAGCTAAGCCGCCAATATCCTATGAGGGAGGTTCCTCCAATTTGGCGCGAAGCAATACAACGTGATGATAATGCAGGAATTGCAGCTGCTCCAGCACAATTCCAACGAGTGTGGATACACATTCCATGGAAGCGAGCAGAAGTGCTAGCGGTGAAACAGGCCTTGCCAGATCCACGTAAGAATCCAGCCGGATATTACAAGGAATTAACACAGACAGTTGAGGCTTGTATAATGAACCTAGCCGACATTGATATGTTGTTTGGTAACGTAGTTCCGCAACCGGTGTGGGCTAAAATTCGTAGAGAGGATCATCAAGCTGCTTTAGGTGGTGATTGGGCAGCTATCACTGCAGCAGATGGTCAACAAATAGGTGGTGCGAAACCCGAACCTTTAATTGCTAATCTGCCAGGAAGAATAATTGATCTAATGAAGACTCTGATGCCAGCACTACGTGTAAATTGGGACAAGTTGTCAGCATGCAGGCAGAAGAAAGACGAAAGTGTCTCCGACTTCTTCACGAGGTTTGAAGAGACTTTTGTGGATCATAGTGGTCAGGACATGAGTACAGAAGGAGGACAGAGATTGTTTGTCGACAAATTTGTGCATAATTTGTTACCTGAATTATGCAATAAATTAAAAGACTCAGAAAGTGCGTGGGCTGTATCCACGACAGCGCAAATACTTGCAACTGCACAGTACTACGAAAATAGAGATAAAGAGGAAAAGGAAAAATCAGAGAAGAAAACGAAAGATTTAAAAACTAAAGTTCTTTTGCAGCAGGCGTATCCGCCTCGCGCGAATCAAACTAATACGCAGCAAAACTCATACCAAAGGACAGATTATGGTTCATCAAGACCTCAATATCAGTGGAATCAGTGTGCGTACTGTAAGAAAGAGGGTCACTATAAAAATGAATGTCCGATCTTAGCGCAAAATAATGCAGCAGCAGCTCAGAGAGGTCGTGGTGGTTTTGTGCAGAATTCTAGAGGTCGAGGGCGAGGTGCTATGCCTCCGCAAACGAATGATCGTCCTTCAAATCACTTTGATCAACGAAATGGACAATCTACTCAGCAAAATAGATCTCAACAATATCTTGTCGAGGACTATAATGAAGTAGATGAGGGTTATCAACAAAATGGGTACTAGGACAGCCATGGACAGAGAGAGGGAGTAGTATCAGTTCCAGTGGATCAGAGTGGGCCTTATGTCGCAGTAGCAACATCAGGTGTAGTCGAACCGTTTCTGTTGGATACTGGTGCCGCAAAAAGTTCTATCATTCATGCGAAACTCCCTGGCGCACCTTTGTCTGGCTCAACAAATGTTTCCGTAGGTTTTTCAGGCGCCCCTGTTTACAACCCGATATCTGGTCCTTTGTCTATTTCTGTTGGACCGTGCCAATTGAAAGCACCCCTGATTTTGACGACAGGTTGTAATGAAAACCTGCTTGGTTTAGATTTGTTAAAAAGACTATATGCGACATTGTACTGTTCTCCGGAAGGAGTACAGCTTACATTGGGTAAAAATATCACCTCTCCGATGTATTTGTCAATGGACGCACTCCCGCCGGAGCTACGTTCACTCCCTGATTCTCTTTGGGCGACTGGTCCTAATGATGTAGGTCTCCTAGAAATTCCACCATATGTAGTAACTTTGAAAGCGAATGTGAAATTTCCAAGAATTCCCCAATATAAAATATCGAGTGAAGGTGAGCGTGCACTTTTATTGATTGTTCAAGATTTGATTAAGAAGGGTGTGGTTGAGGAAACTAGAGGAAATGTCTGTAACAGTCCTGTATTACCGATTCTGAAGCGAACTGATCCTACAAAACCTCCAGTTTATAGGTTTGTCATAGACCTTAGAGAAGTTAATAAGATTGTAATCCCGCAGTTTCCTGTAGTGCCAGACATTACTGCCTTGTTAACATTGATTCCTGCCACAGCCACATGGTTCTCAGTTATTGACTTAAAGAATGCCTTTTTCAGCATTCCGATAGCCGAAGAAAGTAGAGATATTTTCGGCTTCTGTCTAGGAGGTCGCAGCTTCAGATTTAAACGCGCTCCACAAGACTATTGTGAAAGTCCATCAATTTACAGTCAAGCGTTAAAAAGCCAGTTAGATTCTTTTGTCCTTCCTCCAGGTTCTGCCCTAGTACAGTACGTAGACGATCTTTTAGTGGCTGCCGATGACAAGGAAACTTGCAAAGCAGCTACAATTTCCCTATTGCATCATTTGTCTAATTTGAATCACAAGGTGTCTCCTTCGAAAATGCAATACTGCTGCCAAGAAGTGACCTACCTAGGTCATCTCTTGTCAAAGGAGGGAAGGAAGTTGACCCCAGAAAGAATAAAAGCAATTACGCAGATGAGTGTTCCACGCACACAGAGAGAAGTACGTGCCTTCCTAGGTATTACCTCTTACTGTAGGCAGTGGATTCCAAATTTTTCTCTGTTAGCGAAACCATTGGTAGCCTTGACTGGGAAAAATGTTCCGAGTCCGGTGCCATGGTCTGATGAATGTCAAGAGAGTTTTACTGAATTACGAAAAGCATTGTGTTCAGCTCCTGTATTGGGTACACCTGATTACAGTAAGCCATTCACGCTCTACGTTCACGAAAGAGAAGGTTGCGCGTTGAGTGTTCTGACACAGAAGTTTGGTGATAAACAACGCCCTTGTGCGTATTTTTCATCAACATTAGATCCGGTAGCCAGAGCGTTACCTAGTTGTTTGAGAGCTACAGCGGCAGCTGCAGCTTCCATTCGACAATCTGCTGGTTTGGTGATGAACAATATGCTAGTGGTCATGGTTCCTCATGCAGTGGATACACTCATGAACCGAACGAAGACACAACACCTTACTAGTGCGAGATTATCTGGTTACGAGCTGACATTACTAGCGAGTCATATTCAGATCAAGAGATGCAATGTATTGAATCCAGCAACATTGTTGCCGACTGATCAAGAGTCGAGTGATTCCGAGCCACATGATTGCTATTTCAAAACGGAGGAAGAGACAAAAGGACGCATCGATTTGAAGGATACTCCGCTATCCGACCCAGATGGTACGCTGTATGTGGACGGATCATGTTTTAAATTGGAGAATGGTGATGTGACTGCTGCTTACGCGGTAACGACTTTGAAGACGATTGTGGAGACTGCAAGAGTGAGTCAGAATTCTGCCCAAGCTGCAGAATTAATAGCTCTAACAAGAGCGTGTGTTTTAGCTGAGGGAAAGAGAGTGAATGTGTTTACAGATAGTCAGTACGCATTTGGCGTGGCCCATAGTTTTGGCCGGTTGTGGAGAGAAAGAGGTTTCATTACGTCCTATGGGACTAAGATCCAGCATGGTCAGCTAGTTAACGACTTGTTGGAATCTCTAACCTTACCGACTGAAGTTGCGATTGTGAAGTGCAGTGCTCATAAAGCAATCACGGATGATGTTGGTCGTGGGAATGCCTTTGCTGATGAAACTGCTAAACAGACAGCTAGAGACACGATGAGTAGAATGTATGTACGACACCGTGTCTCATACCATCCTGACGCAACGGTTGTCGAACGCTGGCATTCAGAACAAGGCTCTTGACTGGCTAAAGAGTTTTCTGACCGGCCGCACCCAGAGAGTCACCATGGGTGCATACCGCTCAGTGGAAACAGAGATATCTAAAGGGGTGCCACAGGGCTCATGCTTGAGCCCTACTCTCTTTAATATCTATGTGGCACCCCTGGCAGGAGTTTTGCGTAGATATGGCTTTATTCCCATATCTTACGCTGATGACACACAGCTCCTGTTCCCCTTCAAAACTCTCACCACTGAGGTCAGAAACTCCTTTTTGACAGGCATGAAAGAGGTGGCAAAATGGATGGCTACAAACTACCTCCAATGCAATGTCACCAAGACTGAGATCATGTTATTTGGAGACGCGAAAATACTCTGGACTCCCGAATGGTGGCCGTCGGAGCTTGGAGCAGTCCCTGAACCTAAACAGGTTGTGAAGAATCTGGGAGTCAGACTCGATCATGACCTGTCATTTAAACAGCACACCAATTACATATCAGGGATCTGCTTCCACACCATTGGACTTCTCCGTAAGGTCTTCCCGCTTTTACCCGACGCAGTAAGGAAAACGCTTGTTCAAGCGTTGATCCTCAGTCGGATTGACTACTGCAACGGTTTACTCTTATCAGCCAATGAGGGTGTGTTGGATAAGCTGCAGGTGATCCAGAACACGGCGGCTCGCCTAGTTCTGAATGCCCCTCCGAGAACTGCTTCTAAACCTCTCCTGAACCGCCTACACTGGCTTCCAATACGACAGAGGGTCAAATTTAAAATATGTTGTTTGATCCACAAATGTCTAAACTCAGAGGGACCTATCTATCTGGAACGGAAATTTATTCCTTATGCTCCAGTACGGTCTCTTAGATCTAGTAGTAATCTCCTTCTGGTGGTCCCCCACATAAAAAAAGTAAGACATGGAGGCAGAGCCTTGTCTGTTACTGGCCCTAAGTTGTGGAACAAGTTACCTTTGGCATTAAGGCAATGTAAAGAACATCTGACTTTCCGCAAACTTTTAAAAACAGCTCTTTTTAAAAATGAAGTCTAACCCATCCCCTCACTGTTAATATGCTGCTGATCCCTGGTCAAAAGCGCAGAGATACTCCTGTAGGAGTGATTCTAGCGCTATATAAACTTATTAATAAATAAATAAATAATATGTTACTACGTCTGCAAGATGGATTGCTGAGTCTGGAATGTGTGAGGACACTATGGAAAGTGTGAAAGAGATTCAGAAAGAAGCGACTGAGGAAGAGAAACGTGTATGGAGAGAAAGTACGGGCAAGTTGGACTCGAATGGATGTTGGATTGATTTAACAGAACAGCAGCGTTGGATGTTGCCCGATGCGTATGTGCTTGCAGTAGTGACGATGGCGCATGGAGTAGCGCATATAAGTTCTAAAGGGATATGTAAGATGTTGGCTCCGGTCTGGAAGAATGAGGGAATCAGTAAGTGTGCAGAGAGAGTGGTGAAAAATTGTATGGTGTGCTTGATGCATAATCCTGGCAAGGGAACTCCAACTCCAGCTGGTCATTTCGCTCCTCCTTCCTGTCCCTTTGAAGTGATTCAGTTAGACTTCATTCACATGGAACGCTGCAACAATTTAAAGTACGTCCTGGTGGTAGTTTGTGCTTTTTCCAGGTGGATAGAAGCATACCCACTAAAGGACAACACTGCCCTATCTACTGCCAAAATTCTTCTCAAGGAATTTTTCCCTAGGTATGGAATGCCACGGATTGTATGGTCAGATAACGGAAGTGAGTTTATAGGGAAAGTTATGCAGAGTGTGTGTGCCGGTTTAGGATTGAAACAGAAATTTCACAGTGCAAACCATCCCCAGTCTGCTGGTTTAGTCGAGGGTTACAATGGCACCCTCAAGCTAAAAATAGCCAAAATACAAGCATCCACAGGTTTAGCCTGGCCAGACGCACTTCCTTTGGCCCTGTTATCAACGAGAGCAACAGTACATTCTAGAATAGGGCTTAGTCCATACGAGATTGTGTTTGGCCGCCCGGCAAATATCTGGGGTGTGCCAAGGCCTAAACAATTTTGCTCCATTGAATATCCTATGTTGATAGACTACCTTTACGACTTGACTGCTAAATTGAGTCTTATTCATCAACAGGTTTTCGATGCCTTGCCAAAACCTCCGGAGAGTCCAGGGCACCAGCTGAAACCGGGTGACTTCATTGTAATCAAGAACTTCGCGAGGACGAAGAACCTTCAACCAAGATTTGTGGGGCCTTTTCAGATCTTACTGGCAACGAGGACAGCAGTACGTGTAGCTGGCCGCAAACACTGGATTCACGCTTCTCATGTAAAGCGTGTTCCGTTGCCGCTCCCTTACGACGACTGGGTGAAAAAGGGAATTGGTGCCTCCGAATCTGAAATCACACCGAAGTTCATCTCTTTCAGCGATGCCGAATTGATTACTGACACTTTGAAACCTGACTCTCCTCCTAAAAAAACTCCTTTGAACATTGAACATTTGTCTCCAGCATCAGAAGAAACTTTGCCATCTGCGAACTTGAACTCTGCAACAGCTGCTAGTGATACACTATTTTCCGATCAGACAGTACCAGCGAAGCAGAGATACAACCTAAGAAGCCATAAAATGGACAAATAAAGCAGGCAACTGCATATTGTGATTTTGATATATATATATATATATTGAACTTTTGCCTTCAGCCAGGAAGTTTGCTATTGTTTATTGTTTTTTTAAAATTGCCTTGCCGTCTGGGTAGCCGTAGGGTCGTGGCTGTGTGCCTAGTTTGAATTTGCAGGGGTCTGACACAAGGTCGATCTTTCTATTGGTTCTGGGAACTCCCAGGGCTGATAGAGGCATTTTCATCTACGTACACATCATCAGTGGTCGCGAGCGGATTGTAGAAGATGGAGCTTCCTGCGCTGCAACGAGAAAATGTGATTTATGTTCGCAGAAACAGACTTAATAGAATTCTTCATAGCAAATGTTTTCTGATGCAATGTGCCATTACATTCTTGATTGTTTTAGCAACATTGGTGGGTGGAATCGTCTTTAGTATAAATTTGATTTTTGTGCCAGTTTCTACAGTACCTCCCCTTGATCCTGCTATTTCTACTGTTTCTTCTATACACTCTTTTCACTCGTTTCCAGAACATGAGCAAGCCCGACGCTCAGAATTTACCAACAACACTTTTGTACAGCTCTTACACCAACACCAACTGGTAGTTAACACGACAGACTGCTGGGTGTGTGGCTTGATACCTCACACCATGGATAAAGGTATTCCCTATCTGGTTTTGCCTTACAGCTATAATGGATCATTTCAGGCCTTCCAAACCATCTTTGCTTATGCCCTTGAAACCTATCCTCCACGTCCACCGCGTTCCACTAAATATAACTCTGCCAATAAAGCTTTAGTCCAGGGAATTATTGACATGGTCAAGGACGTCAATAATACTCCATCTTACCCTAGAGACGAATTACGAGTATATTTAAGTTGGAATACTTCAGAGTATCGCCTTAGTTTAGGAGAAAGCAAGCGTAAAAGCTCAACTCCAATCTGGGTCGTACCTCACCGAGGTCAGGTCTGTTTGCAAGGTAATGGGAGAAATCCAAGAGCTCAGCTAGGGAGGAGTGAGTGCGTAGAGACTTATGTGTTTCCGGCTAAACTCTTCCCCTGCTTTTCTCACTGCTAGGGGTACCTATTTCATTTGTCGAGACAGAGCTTATACATGGTTGCCTGCCGACTTCTCAGGATCATGTTATATTGCTCGACTATTGCCTCCGACATACACTGCTTCACCTGATTACCACAGAACAAGAGTAGCGAGAGGTATCTTCAGCAAGGAAGATACCGCTGGTCAGGAAGCTGGAGACTTCTTCAAAGGCTTCCTTCCGTTCTGGGGGCCTATGGCCAATAGTAGAAACATACGTCAGCTAACACGGGTAGTTGAATCTACTATTACCGAAACTGCTGGTGCCCTTAGCAATCTAACAGCTGAGCTTCAGGCGGATAGGCTCATGACGTTGCAGAACCGTATGGTTCTAGACGTTATACTTGCAGATCGAGGTGGGGTATGCAGAATGATCCAATCGAGCTGCTGTGTCTTTATTCCTAATAATGCTCCAACAGTCTATGAGGCGATCTCTAAGTTGCACAAGATTTCAGACTCCATACATGTAGACAAGGGAAACTGGTCCTTCATGGAGTGGTTTTGGACTCTGATCTCAGCGTGGGGATGGAAGGTTCTAATGGTCATTGGTGTCATCCTAGTATTCCTATTCTCATGTTGTCTGATTATCCAATGTGGTCCTGCTCTGTGTAGTCTTTGTGCTGCGACTTGTCTCAGAAAACCACCTGCGTTTGGAGAAAAGACACGAGAAAGGATGATGATACAACAGCATGTCACTGACCTGATGAGCATAGAACTAGATTCTGACATAGACTGAGTAATTGCCTATGTAAGGGCAAAAGGAGGGTCTGAGGTTCCGTGACGGTTCCGTGACAATTTGAACCCGTGTTTTCAAGTTTGTCGGAAATACATAATATTGGTATCAGTGAACCGCAAATGACCCATTTAGTATATCCTGGTGTTTTCGCTACGCTACAAGCAAGAGCACTCCTTCTATTGATATATTTCCGATCTACCCACGGCATCCATCTTAGATCATGGCCGCCATTTTGTGTTTCCTTGCCCTCACATATGCAATAGCCTCTGATCACTCCACTTTGATTAAGGACACGTAGCCTTAGCCGGAGATTCACCTTTTACATGACACGTACACCTTAAACCAGATCACGCTGTAGCTGCATGACTCGACAAAGGCTGCCTCCTCTGCCCGAGGCCAGTCCTGCCAAACTGGTCTTCGTGTCCATTGTACCTGATCATGATTAGGCGGCCGAAGCCGGTAGCCTTGCCCATTTACAACCCACAAACATCCCTTATCCCGCTTTCCTATCTTCCTCACCTGGCTCTGTTTCTTTCTTTCTGAATCTTTATTAGGGGGAGGTAACGAACTTTACGATGAGGCGGTCCGGGTCCTGAATGCAATATTGACAGGGAATTGTGACAAACTAGTGGGAACCCCTCTCTTCGCAATGTTTGGCCTCAGATATTATCGACGGTTCCTGTGTAACGTCAAATATTTATTGTTTTAGACACAAAGGTTTTGGGAATGTTTTACATGTAAAGAATTCGCCCCTAGCTTAAAATTTAGTATATAAGGAGCAACCCACTTTGTACAAATCGAACAGGCTCCTGGTTACTGCCCGTGTGTAGTATCTATGACTTCTGTGTCCCTGCAGTAATAAACCTTTGGTCTTTGACGCCACCATCGAGAAGCCCGTGTTTCTGTTCATTTGTGCACCAAGGCAGGTGGAACTCCGGGGTCTTTGGGTGTTGTACCCTGACACCTCTGGACGGAACCAAAAAGTCCAGAACTCCAAGTCCCTGGGGACCTCACCCCCAGGGCCATACCTAATTTAAAAGGGGAAGGGTGTGTGCCCAGAGGCTCAGAGTTCACTCATACAAACCAGTGAAATTCAGCAGTTATAGTGACCTGAGCTCATTTTAGCTCATGCCCCTGCAATGCACTGCTTATGATCACTCATGGAATGGTCAGTGGCATCACTGATGAAATCTCTAATGACTTCACTGATGACAAATATGATGACATATTCCAGTGATTGTGAGTGTTTTCTAAATCATTTTTGTATATTAAATGTATTTACAAAAGTACCACAAATGTTAGATTAGCATACTTTGTGTACTACAAATGAGTGATTCCTATTTTTAACATAGTTTATGTGAGTTGCACTGTGACTGTGTTATCTGTGTGTGAGTGAGTGCCTCATTAACTGTACAGGTGTATGAGTGGATGTGTGTGTGGCTGTATGGGTGTATAAGTGGGTGTCTGAGTAGTTGTATGGTGACTTAGTGGCTGTGTGAGTGTCTGTATTGGCAATTGAGTGGGTGTGTAAATGCCTGTATGGGTGGGTGATTGAGTGGCTGTATGGGTGGGTGTGTCAGTGACTGTATGGGTGAGTGAATGGGTGTCTGAA
The DNA here is from genome assembly GCF_964263255.1 of Lissotriton vulgaris. Taxonomy (NCBI): domain Eukaryota; kingdom Metazoa; phylum Chordata; class Amphibia; order Caudata; family Salamandridae; genus Lissotriton; species Lissotriton vulgaris. The sequence continues at coordinate 708,757,310 of NC_141698.1, forward strand.
TGAATATATGAGTGAGCGACTGGGTGTGTAAATGGCTGTATGGGTGAATGAGTGGCTGTTTGAGCGAGTGATTCAAAGCAAAACAGACGGTCCAGAGATACTGGTTCGAGATTTGAATTCCTAAAGTGCTAGAGTACCTTTGCTTAAGGCTCTGGGCCTTTCCAGCCTCATATTAACAAGTAGGAGTAGGGGTATAAGCAATTGTTCTTCTCTTGCAAAACGATGTATTATTAGCCAATAGAATAATTCCTTTTTCTAACACAGCACAGTAGTCCAAGTAGAGTGAAGGTAATTATTTTATTTGATTTTCATTCACCGCTTTACTGATCCATTTCACTCTTTTTTAACTAATTTTTTGAAAAAGAGTTTTTAAGAAGGGAAACAGCAGACACATGTTTCGCCTTATATGGCAAATAGAGCCAGGGTTTTCTCGAGGCTGGTCAGTATATTCAACGGTCATGGAATCTGACAAGGTTCTGTACATTCCAAATTGATTCGAGGTGAAATATACATAACATCCAAATTTTGTGGTATCCAAGAATTAGTTGCTCACTTTCGTAAGGTCCCGGGATAAATGTATGGATTAATGCTGCAGCGGTGTGGTATCCGAGAATTAGTTGTCCACTTTAGTAAGGTCCCGGGATAAGTCCATGCATTAATGCTACAGCGGTGTGCCTTAGCAGTGTTGTGATTGCTCTGAGTGCCGTGGTACAGCGCTCAGACGGAGGCTGGCAGGCTGTGCGTGTTCTCCACTCAGCCTGTAATACAGCCTGAGTGGAGAACATGCAGAGTGAGCATGACACTTTGGCCGGCCCGAGACGGCCAGCCAAATCAACATGCGCCCTTTAGGTGCTGCCGCCACTCCTCACTTCTCCCCCTGTGACGCAGCAGGGAGCCCTGTCCCACCCCCTGGCTTCAGCTGAATAAAGAAAACAATAACAAAGGTTATTATCATTTTATTTTTTGCATTCAGCTTGCATTCAAGCAGTGAGGTGACACTCCTCTACCTTAGCGACGGAGCCGCCACTGGTATTAGTAATAACACTACGCTCATAAATTCTGTTGCAGGAGGCTTCACTCACTCATTGGAGGGACTTCTGTGTAGTCTCCACTCAAAAACGGTAAATTGCCAAGTAGAGAGACTTAGGAGGGAAATATTGCTGATTGTATTTATCCATATTTGTCTGTTGCTCATCTTGCGAAAAAAGGAAGTTAGAGATAGTATTTTTCCACAGTTATTTAATAGTATGCTCAAACTTGGAGGATTACTAGGTTTGAGCACAAGAGGTAGAGCTATATAGTCATAGGATCTGGAAGTAGGTGTGTGATAGGGTGCTGCAGCATCCCCAAAATACCATGCTAAGGGTCTAAAGGTGAATGAGCAATAAAGATGAGTTTTTATTTTGTCTCACTTCCTGTGTGATAGATATAAGTGAAATGTCAGGCTGTGGATTCCACCAAATTGCTGTTTATTCAACATGAGATTTTTGTTTACTTTTCTTTCTCTGACTGCAAATTGAGAGACTACTTTAAAGTGAACTACGTAATAAATTTGCTGAGGTGCAAAAAGAGTTGAAGCAGAGGCCGAAGGATATCCTCTTATTAAAAAAAAACAACAAAAAAAACATTTAAATATCTGTAAATAAAATGTGCAAACATTTCAAAATATACCTTAAGTTAGGAAAGCACAAATGAATAAGGTTTTTTGTAATTCTGAACTGTGATGGAAAAGATTTATATTGGATCAGATCAAATGAAGACACTTTTATTGGTGATACATGAACGATAAATATTCGGAGAAATCCAATTTCCTCACATCTTTCGTGCAATATATAGTTGTCTCATTACAACTGCCTGCCTTTGAAAATGTAGTGGCCATTTTAATGGTAAATATGCTATCTATAAATGACAGTTTGCTACTACACTATGCTTTAGTAATATATTATCAACAGTTCACCACCAGCTACATATTACACCCTTACCACTCTCCATTTACTACACTTGTTCTTCATGTGAAACTTGGATTTTTCTCATTCCGTAGGACGTCATGGATGTAGCAGTGATGGCAGCAACCTCCACTCTGAAAATTGTTTCTGCATCACGATTTACAATACAGCAATGTACTCCTAAGAAAAAATAGCAGTGCAGTAGAAACCACTCCCACCAGTGGGTATCTGTCAGAGAACTCATCAATTTTTTAACACCCACTGCTGTCAATCAGTACAGATGTTGGCCTGATAATCATGATTGGAAGGTGAAGAATTATTCAAAAGAAGACATGAGCTCAGATTTTTTCCATTTTTAAAAATGAATACACTTTTTCTGGTTGTAGTTTCCAAATGAAACAGTAAAACATGGACATAATCGGTTAACTTTTCTTTGCCTACATATTCAACAATAGGCCCCAAACGTATTCAATATTACTAAATATTCTTCAAAAGGTTACAAAGATTTTGGACTGCAGTCAACCAGCAGTGCCTGAGCACCAGGAGAGTACCATGATATTGTCCCCAAATCATAACTATTTTTAATTTAAAGTTACCAAACACGTTATCAAAGAAAGGCGTTGTTGTATAGGGTCCCGCACAGGCTCCATGTGTTGGAAAATAGTGATCGAACCATGGAAACCAATTCACCGCATAAATGTAGAGGCTGCAGACCAAACGCCTTCAGATCGAGCGGTCTTTCGGAATTTTGGATTGAGCAAAAGAGCATCAGATCTGTACGGCTTAATAAAGAAAGACAGCGGGAAGGCAGGGCTGCTATTTATAAATATTTTAGTGCGTTGTAATTAACAGTGATGGGAAGACAAATGAAAGATAATGAACAGTATTACGAGAGGTAATTATTTCCGACAGCAAAGAAAGCAAGGGTGAAGGGACACCGTGAACACACGTGTGACTATTAGGACAATTAGACCCAGGACCAGCATATATACCTCCGGAATAAATAAATAATAGTTCTAGTGAACTAGAAAACGAAACAGATGCACGTAATGCACAATTTCAAGGATTTTAGAACTCAAACTGAGCAGAGATTCAACAAAGTCATTAATAAATATACATTATATTTTCGTGTATTTATTTATGTGTTTTATAGTACAACCAAACTACATCGGGACACTTCATTGGGAGACACTACATAACAAATAGTAATTTGGTCGTCACTACATCACAGTAAGTTTATGATGGCAAAGTTCCCCCGCTATAAGCATATTTCAAGTCACTGAGAAGCTCTGTAGCCACATAAAGGATGGAGACTGGAATTCAAGGTCGTTTATAAGGCAAAGGGACTTCCAAAATCCTTTTAATATAGCAGAGGCGGAGTCAGCACAGGCGGAAAATACGCCCCGCACGTAAGGGGTTAAGGAATCTCAATTTAGAGATTCCTTAAATTGCGATTTTTGCATTTGGGATGATGCATCCCAAATGCAAAAATACCGGTCGCAAAGGGGCAGATTCTGAGAATCTGCCCCTTTGCGACCAGATTTTCCTTTCATGCATCTGGGCCTAAATTTCTAGATCCAGTTGCGATTTGTCCACAGCAACTAGGTTTGATTAAATGTCACACAGGAACACCTCTAGATCTATAATATTTTGCGGCTCAATCTGAAAGTAAGAACGATTTTGATGCTCCACTCACCTTCTTTCTGCACTAAACTGCATCTCAGTGCGTCAGGGAAATTACTCTTACTACATCCAACAATAATGGGATCAATGGTTGAAGCCAACTCCGCCACATATAGCCTCATCGAGGACTTCCAATCACATGTCCGCATTACTCTGGGCGGAGAGATGGTTGTATCTTGAGTCATACAATTACTTTATTGTGCAAATTTTCCCGAAGTTCATTATGTGTAGGTTTTGGGACGTTGATAACAAAGCATTTCCTCTCCACTAAGTTAAGGGTTTCACATTTTCATCTTTCACAGATTCCTTTTGTGTTTTAAATCTGAAATGCTATGGCTGTTCCTGCCATGGTTGCTGCCACATTTTTAATTTGCATGACAAACTGGATCAAAAAATGGGACTAATGGATTCAAGACAGTATTGGATACTAAACATCCCATTGGCACCTTAATTTGAATAGAAATTAGGATCAGGTTTTCCTGCTTTGATCTCAGAGGGTACAGAAAGTATTGCACTTAGATTGCACGGCGCTGTTGTGTGTTGGCAGCCATTTTTGCCTCTAGTGAAAAAGAAAACACCATGTAAAAAAACACACCCACCTCCAACAAAACAGCAGCATTGCTTCCTCTTCTTTTCTTGAGTCTGTGAATTGTGACAAGGTAGTTTAAGTCTCTCAGCATGCTGTGTCTAAGCATTTGATTTGACCCTTTGGACTTTTAAAAAAAAATCTGCCTGAGGTCTCATGATATCTTTTTCCCATTGTTACTCCACCGCTACTATAAGCTCTACATTTGAGAGCAATTCCGTGTACTAGAAAAACCTCCACATTTCTGCTCTGACACTGCAAACACAAATACTCTGTTTGGCTGACTTCAACAGAGAAATGTGTCTTGCAGTCACAATTAGAGGACACAGGGCTTGGTCCCCATGTACCAGAAAAAACTGAAATACCCAATAAGGGGAATTGGGTGGGCATGCCCTCAACCTGAGATTTTAGTGGGGAGAGAGGGGAGATTACCATAGGCCACCTCTAAAATGGATTTGTTTTTAATCCGCAGAGGATTTTTTGGTTCCAACCAGACAAAGATCCTGTGCACTTGCACAGAAAAGTCCACAGAATAAACACAGAGGTCCCTGGAAGTCATGGGGTCTTGTTTGACCAGTTTCTGCAGTATGTGCACAATGCGTTGAGGCCACAGAGTATTGTCACTAATTTAAAGGTATTGAGTGTGCAGCTCCACAAAATACTCTGTTGCCTATCAAAGGGGGTCCAACAAGACCATCTGCATTCCAGAGGGTGTCTGATGCACAGTCAATGGACTTCCAGAGTTCTCCACCAACTGTTTTCCAAAATGAAGAGCATTTTGAGCTGTTCATTGTTTGAAAGTTTAATTAACCTTCCACCTCATCAAAAACTGCCTCTCCCTTGACAACAAGTGGCACATCCATCATTGTGTGAAGAGCAGGAGACTGGAGCAGTTGAGTTTAGGAGAGAATGCTGTTTTCCAGCTCCCAATGGTAGCAGACTGTACATTTCATGAACATATTCTTGATCGGGTTCTAATATTGATGCTTAATGGTGTAAAAGTGGTATCTTCTGGCAATCTTGTGGGAGACTTAGCAAATGAGTGAGTATGGCAGAGGATGGTTGTGTGGAAGACACACTTTCCCACTGTGCCTTTTAAATGTTGTAATTGTTGGCTCTGGAGCACTACAGGCAGCAACTCATTTGTTCAGACAGCAGGTGGTGTGAGATCTCTTGAGATTTCAGCTGCGCTAAAGCTCTGCAGTGATTTTGCAGCTGGCGGGTATGAAAAGGATCATGCCCTTGGTGCCCTGTCAGTTATTTTTGGTTCCTGAGGATAGAAGAGCCATTTGAGCGTGAGGGAACTCTGAAACCTGAAAACGTGAACTAAAAGATGACTCAACTTGATTGTCATAGGCAGAGCCATGCAACTCTAAATCTGCATATTCCCACAGATGAAAGCAATGAATCCTGAATAGCCAGAGTAAATCCAGGAATCCCTGGGAGGTGCAAAACCATGACAGCCATTATTCATTAAGTAGCACCATTAGGAAACAAGAGGTGCTTGCAGGCTAGAAATGTGGCTGGTGCCGAAAGTGGGGGGGCAAAAGAAGAAGTAGCTTACAGTAAAAGGGGTTGCTGGGTTTCTTGACTCTTCTCTCAAGGAAGAAAAGTATTAGTGAAGTAGAAATAACACATCTGTTTGAAAAATTTGGGCAAATGAAAACTGCTACAGAAAATTTTGTGAAGATCAACAGTATGTTTCTTTCTCCTTTGAGTGACTTGATGTGAAGTTGGATCACAACTTAGGTTTAAAAGGACAAGACAGTTTTGATTCAATCAGCCACCAGTTAAAACATTCCATGAGACTCCATTTGAGAGTTTGCCCAAAATGTCTACTAGCTGTAGGTCAGGATAGTGAGTGTGAGTTGTTTTACTTCTTTGACCATGTACAGAGCTCTGCTGCCATCCCGCTAGGTTTGCTGTATAGAAAATCCATCTTCATGCATATCAGTGCATACATACAAGGGCAAAGATGGATAAATATATATATCAGTGCCCCTGGCCTTACATACTTTTCAGGTTTCTTCTGTGAAATAAAATAAAACAAAGGTTACCGGAATGTTATAGTTTGGAAATAGAATTAAAAAAAACTTAGAAATTCACTGAAAAAACTAAAGGTTACAGGGATGTTATAGCCAGAGCAAAATGTTACACACAACAAACCATGGAAATTCAACAGATATAGTTATACTTATCTCAAGAAAGTATAACTCGTGCCCTAAGGTAACTATAACTCGCGCCCGCGCCAAGCACGGTTTTCTTATCACTAATTTTATTGCAACAGTTGCAGTTATATTATAAATTATGTCATACAAGATGTCATTACTGATGTAATATGTGGGGGAATTAGCAATGCATAGCGAGGGCGCGAGTAATAGTTACTTTAGGGAAGGCCCTGTGTCCAAACTTCCGTAGGCACCAATAACTGCACCACGTGCAGCCTTTGACCATATACAGAGGGGGTTGGCCACAGGGCCTGGCCTACTGCCAGACCCTACGTTCAACCCCGCATAGGCACCCAACACGTGCCACACTCGACCTTTGAATGTGCATGGATAGGGATGGCACCAGGGTCTACAGCCAACCCCCCAAAGGCACCCACCCTCACATCTCACACAGCCTTGTTCGGTGGGGAGATGGCGCAAGGCCGGGCCCCTGGCCGGGCACTATGGCCCGCCGTCCATCTGTAGGCAACTTGGGAGGGGGCATGCAGCCCCCCTCCTTGGCCTGGTTGTGACTAAAGAAGCCCATCGCCTCGGGCCCGGCCAAATATTGAAAGAGGAGGGGTGCTACGTGGCCCACGCCCTGGGCCAATTTTGCCCCTAGGGACCCAATTCCCTGGGGCCCGACCTATTAATAGAATGAGACTCGGGCCACGAGGCACTCCCTCCCCATCCCAGTTATGGCCCCAGGGACCCCATCCCCGGAGAGCTGGCATTCCTCCCTCCTGCAGGGAGCAACCAAAAAAAAGCTTCTCCCGGTGTGTGGGAGCAATTCTTTCATCTATTTTCCTGCCCAATTAACAGTGGACAAGAAGCCAGCTGGAAAGTCCACTCCCAGTGGGCAGGAGCAGTTTTCTGGTTCCCACCTGTTGGGAGCAGACCTACTGTTTGCTATCACTTGGCGGGAGCTGTCTAAGCTTCCGGCAAGCAACTGTACATAACTAAATGCTGAGTGTGGGCACCTTCGAACAGAGCGGACCCTTGGGGGTGGCAGTACCCAGAGCCATTATTGGCTCTGGGGGGAGCATGAGTCCCCCTCCTTTGTTATTACAGGGAGGCCCAGGGAGGTGGTTGTCCCCTGGGCCAAAAACAGCCTGGGAGGGGGGCAGCATGGCCCTCTCCCTTGATTTCAATGTTATTGTCTTTCCCCCAGTGAGATGGCAGTCCCCGGGGTCGTAAACGCCCAGCGGTGGAGGGCCACAAGGCCCCCTCCTCTTCATTAAGCGTTGGCCTGGCCCCACACAGAGATGGTGATCCCCGGGGTCAATATCGGCCCTAGGGAGGGGGGTTGCGTGCACCCCCTCCTCAAAATATTTATATATATGTGCCCCCAAGACCGGGTTCACCCTGGGGCTCAACTATAAACAAGCACAGGAGGCTGCGCTTGTTTTTCTTTACATTTTTCCTGAGATTCACAAATCTGCTGTGATTATCGCCAGAAGCATTTAAAAAAATGAAATCTTTTTGTCTCTGGCTGGGACTTCAGGGTACCCCACCACCAGACCTATGGGGTCAAAGTATTCTTAACTTGTCCCCCCTTTTTTTTTTTTTACCTTTTTTGTTTGGGACTCAGCTGAGTCCGAGTCCCAAAATGGCTGTCAACACTTCCCGATTCAAGTGTTGGCAGCCAATCAGACCTCAGCACGAGATATGTTGGATCCGTGAAGGATCTGCTTTCGTACATATACAAATTTCTTTTTCCTTTAATATTTCAAAAACTACTGAACGTAATTACAAAAAGATCTCTTTCTGGACCAAGATCTAGCTTTCTGACAAATTTGGTGTAATTGGTTGAGAAGTTCAGGCTGGAATAGTGTCTAAAATCCCGATGGGAAGTGCATGGAAAACCGCGTTTTGAAACACCCCATTTTCTCAGCCCCCACTTGATAAATCACCCCGAAACGTTCAAGACAGCAGTTGAAATGAGTGGCAAACCAGTTTAAAAAATGTTGTAAACATTTATCAAATGTCACTAAAGCAAAACAAAACACTTACCTATGGAAAGTAGTTACTTACTATAATACCTAGTTGAATCTATTTGAAGTGTCCTAAGTTTATAATTACCCATTTGAATCAATTTGAAGTGTCTTTTTCCTCTATATGTCACTTTCAGATGTGGCCAATTTAATGTTTGTTGCGTGTGTAATCTAAAATATCTTATCTCTTATCGTTAGGATTGCCATTGCTGCCTCACTACTGTAGTTAGATACAAGGTTGTGTGTCTACTTTCCACTAGTTATACTTCTTCTCACAATCTAACTTGATCAGAAATATGTGACTTTGTTCCCTTCTCTTATGAACCAGTTCTTGGATCAGGTGATTTTTTAAACAACAAATCTCATAGTCACAGAATAGAACTGTTAATCCAGGCTGAATGACAAGCTCATAATTAACATTTTCACCCCTTAAAGACTCAGTATCACACTTGAGCTACCCGTTCAGCGTCTGCTGACGAACTCTTCTGTTCTCGAAAAGGATTCTTTTCGAGAACAGAAGAGTTCGTCGGCAGACGCTGAACGGGTGTGGAGACGCGTAAGCTGTGTTCTGCAATTGGCAACAGCACGCCGGCTCACGACTTCGTGTATCCACGCCGATGAAGACGCTTTAAATCTTGATACGAGAAAGAATCCAACATTCTTAATAACATTCTGAAGACTGCAAGGCTCAGAGAAATAAAACCTCAAAATAAGCTTTATTAAAAGCAGATTTCAAGTGCGCAAATTCCCCCCATTTTTTAACACTGGTTGGAGTGGAAGCAAAAATAAAAGACACTCAGAGCCACCAAACCCTTATGATGTGGAGTTCGAAAAATCAGAAGAACTTCAGAAATAATATGAAATAAGGAAGTATCACCACAAGGGAACCACCAAGTGCCGTCTAGTAGGAGAGACCCTATATTCAGTCTTGAGAAAGATGGCACAATATTAAAAGACAAACCATCGAAACGCGTCAACGCTAAAAAAATTGCACAATTGAGTAATCAAGCCTATCCTGTATATCGCAAGAATTAAATGTGCCCAGGATTGGGTTTTTGAATTATTGATACTTGATGACAAACTACATTGTCTTTTGTTTGCCTCTCCCCCTCTTTGTGTTCTTACATTGATAAACTGTATCTTACTGTTTTATTTAGGTTGGTACTTTTTGCCTAAAGAATTTTTAGATGACCTAGAACTGTGACAATTTTTAGTATAATATGCCATTGTAATGTCAACTTGTTTTTATTGTGTATTGTTTATGTTTTTAATATACAAATAAATTTGGTATAATTTTTACATATATGTTTTGTCATATTTGTCTAATAGTAATGTCCAATATTAGCATTTGGGCCTGATTTGTTAGTAATCTCGCCAAGGGAATTTTTTGATTCTACTGTTGAAAAGTACCCTATTTCCCTGGTGCAGGGGGGTCTCTCTCTGTTATTTCTAACAATTCAAACGGTAATGCTACAAGCATTTGGGGAAATAAAAAATATGACCCCATTGGTAACTAACTGTACGTCTCTTATTAAATGATCTATTCTTCTGTTTCAGAAGTCTCCAATTCATTAAATATCTCTATCTGCCACAGCAGTCACCTTCCAACAATGTTTATTATGTGTGGTTCAGGTTCTTAATTGTATTTGCAGTTATTCTTTTTTTACATGTGTAATAAGGAGATTAAGCAAAACCATAGCCCATTCATAGAACACATGAATGTTCTCCCTATTACTCCAATAAATTCCCTTAAATTATGATTTAATTGGCTAGAAATTAACCTGTTGATGGGTTATAATCTTATCTATGTTATTAATGGGAAGAGTGCATTTTGTTAAGATGACAATCATGACCACATTCTTATATATCTTTTAACAATTGCCATTGTGAAAGCCCAATGCTTTCTTGGATGAACTGGAAGATCACATAAAATGTTTCAACAAAAATAATAAAGTTCAGGGATTGCACATACAAAACATATAGGGAAAGAGAAATGGGCAGGACTAGCATACTTGGATTTCTGTAACTAGTATTAGGTAGCCAGACTACACACTATACCATTTCTTTTGGCGCCAGAGGGTTGGGGCCCTATACATTTCTAACATCTATCTGATTAAATATAGACCGTCACATCAGAAGGATTTCTAACTAAAATCGACTCTTCCACATTTTTCAGAGTAAAATTATGCAGGGTACTTTGTATTCGTGGTATGATATTCAAAATAAATTAGTAAAAAGCAAGTATAATAAATATTCTGTGCTTTAGGGAAACTATGATTTCCCAGGCTTGATAACTAAAAAGTATTTCACATATAGATGACATTCTTGATCAGGAATAAAAATGACAACAAAAATTCTTTATATCAACAGTCTAAATGCTGTTTGGCACATTTACAATATCCTGAACTTTAACACAGAATGACATTAAATTGTTGATTATTGAATACGATAATGTATGAATGTTAAAGAAACAGGTATCGTAAATCACAAAAAATACCTTATTTTGGCATACCACAAAGCACTACATTATTTAGCATAATAGACTCAACTACAGAAGCTGACCTTAGGCCTCTATGTAATTTGCTTTTCCATGAGGTTAGCATCACTTATTGTTGTTAAGTCCTTCAAGGACACAGATGCTCTTAATTTTGTAAACTGTGTATCAGTCACATTATTGACATTCGGATGAGAACTATCTATTGAAAAACAAAACAACTTTAAGAACTCAGAAATCAGCTTGCTAATCATAGAAACTCTTCAAATACTAACACATAGAGCCTCATTCAAAAAGGTAAATCCACCCATGTAGATTTATTATTGCACTGCTGTGTAAATCTATACATTTTTGCTATGCACCTTTTTAAAGTTTAGATAGGATTACATTTCTCCACCGCAAAGTGGAGACTCCTACGGTAGGATTTAAGAGCGAAAAGTTACTAGCAGTACCTTTTCACACATAGGTTAAGATCCCCATCACCCTAGCAATGCTCTTGCCATGGGAAAGTATAGGGAAAACATTAACATTTCTTTAAAAACAAATAAACATTTTCACTAAAGAATATTAGTTTAAATTAGTAAAAAATAAAAGTTATCATATAAAATATTCATTATAAACCTGGAACTATCTAAAATAACATGTTAAAGCACATTAACTCATTAAAGGAAATTTGTATTCGGTCATTATTTAATTAAAACATATTAATTTAATTTATATATAGTAATTCCTAAAGAATATTTTGAAAAAATAATTGTCACCTGTAGAAATATATTTATTTAATATGTATAACATTTTATTACAAATTGTGTGTACAATTAATTTATATTATTTTTCTTTTTGTAGCAAATGTTGAAAAGTTGAATTTCATTTGATTCTTAAATTAAGTTTATTATTACATTTTAAAGCAATATAATATTTATTTCATAGTTATACAGATTTTTGATTTTCACCATCTGTTTCTGAAAGATAGGACAATCGTTTAACACAAACAATGGAGTAGTAGTTCCCCTCACTGCTAAGCACACCACTTGATCTGGTGCATGATGACTGTCCACGAGCTTTGAAATTACATATATTAAAAGTTGAAATAATTGCATTTATTTAATATTATTTGCTATGGGTTGTTTTTTTAGAGTTTTATGTAGCGTGAACTAGACCCAAAGATGTCAGGTAACAGAGAGCTTTACATGAGTATCAAGTTTTTTTACAGATGGACACATTCATTTTTGTTGGGCACGGGGAGATTATGTGATTTGCCCAGAATCATAGGATGTTTTGCTTTGTTGCTGAGTCTCGAACCCAGTTCCCCAGCTTCGAGGTTGAATGCTCTAGCCATAAGGCTACATCCTCTCCCCAATTTTAAATCTCTTTCTCCATTATGCTCTATGGAAGTGTGTTTCAGTATCCTTGAGTGGCAATAAGTGGTCCTTGACTCACTCCAAGGTATGGCTGGAATACCTTTACTAACTTTTCGTCTTTTTTAGGGCTGCAATAACTTTAGAAGTGTAGATTATGTGCAGCAATGAGCATACTTGTTTGGGGGCAGGTGTTTGTAATAGTAATTTTCACCTTAAACCCCTCCTTGCCTTTCCTGGAACCCCTTACATTTTGTAGTAAGTAGCCCCCATTTTCCATCCACTCTCCTTTGTCCCTCTCACATTTACTACCACCATGATGGATATTTCTGTAGAGAAAAGATATGAGAGACTCAGGTCTCCAGCAGTGGGTTAGTGAATACCATATTGTGATGCAGGGGTAGAACTACTTTGTGTACTATATGAGGTTTGTAAATAAGCTCTGTAACTTTTGATTAGTGTGCATCACGTTAAATGAACTAAATCCTTGGCACTGGCTTTTTCACAAATCTTTTATAGCACCTTTCTTTTGCCACAAGATTCTCATACTTGCTATATTGATTAAACACCTATGTACTCATTCGTTCACACCTGAAATGTGTAGTATTGAGTAAATTACCAACTAACAATTATTCTTTTAGCTCCTTCTTCCTACCTTTCTACTACTTCGACACTAATACCACAAAGGAAGCGTTTCTGAGTTCCATAGTAAACAATTCCAAGGATACTAGATCAAGGATCCAGCTCTCGCCCAGGGGCTAATGTTCTGTAGAAATGCAGTGTCAAAACCAGTTTCTTTCTATAAGCTGCATAAGATCTTTTTTAAAGAAAGGCACAAGCGCAGAACATTCACATGAACCGTCTCTCAATCTCTTTAGTAAATCATCGTCACGAATCTTAAATTATCAATTTATTAATATACTTATTAATATCCTAAATCCTTGGGGTGCACAATCCACTTCTGTGGAACAGTTGAGAGAAGAGACATCTCATCATACACTCATCTCTTATTAATTCAGTTTCACAAGTATGTTTCCTTTCTGTCTCAAGATCAATATGAATGAAGCAGCCCTGCCTTTTACTTTAGCTAACTCTGATTCCCATCCAGTATCTTATCAAACAAAGCTACCAAAACTGCTGCCTTCCTGACTTCAGTTTCTGCTGCCATCGGTAAACAGTGATGATTCACAAAGACTGGTCCCTCTGTTTCCACTTAAACAATACTCCCATCATAAAAAAAAACACTCCTGATGGGATATGTTCAATCTTTCCTCATTACAGTGTATGTAAAAACTTGACCCACATTGTCCTTTTGGACTATTGCATGGAGCATATCTCATGCTGGTTCTCACACAGCTCCAAAAGCACAGTGCTATCATATTCACATGAGATATTCTACACAAGGAAAGAGCAGCACTGGAGAAGTTACTCGTAGAAAATATATACTTCCCTTATCTTAACTCTTAACTATGGATTCAGGTTGTGGAGCAGTTAAAACAACATGATCCCCAGGACGATGCACTTATGATACACTGGTTCCTGTTTAAACATGCATGACTAACCGCACATGACTAATAAATAACCCAATGCATCTTGGTACCTGTGGTACTACAATATTCCAGACATCATTAAAAGATCACACATTTTATTTAAAAATGTATAGTGCTATACTAACAGGTTTGGGTACTTGCTACACATGATACACTGCCTGAATTAAAGATGTATCTTTTTAATAGAGGAGGTAAAGAAATATAGAAATGTAAAATATGCATTGCCATTTGAGAGTCACTTTAGGGAAAAAAATATAATATTATCTGATGACAAAATGCTCTTTGATGTAAAAAAATACCCACTTTTAAAATGGGCAGTACTATAGGTAAAGTGAAGAGCATACAGTTCGTTTGTAACTTGTGCAAATGCATTGCTTTTTTATAAATCAATCCATTACACATCTACTGTAAGCATACCCTGTCTTTGTAACCTCTATGAAGGCTGCTGCCAAGGCCAATAATGCAAGCTGGGAAAATTAACCCAAATTCCCTAGATTGGTAGTAAAAACACAACTATTTTTGGGGTTCGGTGGACCCCTCACCGCCATGTGTCCTGGTGCCATTTCATCTCCTGTGATACTGATAGCTAAATCCATACTTACCACCTTCTAGATACTTTGGACATTCGTGACACCTGCCTTATCATTGTACCCTTGCAGTTCCTGCATTCTCTCAGTGCCTAGAACCAGTTGAACATGTATGTACTTTATTTCTTGCACCTCATCACCTTTAGCAAACAATCCCAAAACATATCGACCCCAAATCCCTGCAATAATTGCCCACTCTCCTATCCATGTATCCCGAGATCAATAAACCCTTCCCTGATCCGAAAACAATTACCTTTTAGCATCATCTTTATGCATTATCAGTGCTTCCATATTCATTCATAGATGCTGCATCACTTTCATAGACATTGACCTTCCCTTAGAGACCCCTTACAACCCACTAGCCCCCGCACTTGTTTTACAGGCTACAGCGCTTCTTTGCATTTTTCACATACTCTTCCTAATCACCACCACCTCCATAACCATCAACACCCCACACAAGCTCCTATAAACCTCCATCATTGTTTCATGTTTCCAACTAAGCAGCTGAAATCCCATTGTAAAACGTTGTACTGCCTTTAGTCCTAATTTCTATTGGGAAAATAACTTTTTACAGCACTGTAGCCTCCATTCAAACTGTTTCAGCTTCTTGTGCCATTACAGTGTTACCAGAAACCAACTTGCTGTCAGTAGCACCACTCTCCCTTCCCCCTGTAGACCAGAGCTGAATCGATGCTTTTTCACTTGCAGTGAGGTAGTTGCTGTGGATTTTAGTGCCCCAAAGCTGAATTTCGACAAAAGGCTATGGAAGTAACACGGCCTCTCTACTCCCTTGGTTTGTCAGAGCCTTTGTTCACTGACTAATTGCATGAATGGTAAGAATCAAAATACTAAGTAAAAGAGAAATGGCAATTGGGAAACTTTCTCTGTGGTCAACCAAAATACGTGAATAATGGCTTGTGCCTTCCGCCACTTCTCCTCAGTGGTGGATGATGTAGAAGATTGAACGTAGTTCTTGTGAAGGATATTTCTAACCACTGCTTCTGCACCTTAAGATTATGTACCTGGAAGTACATCCCGATAAGTGGAGGGTCTGGGAAGAGGACACAGACATGAAAATCTTGCAGGATCAAGGGGGCAAAATAGCCCTCCAATTTGTCTAGCTATCAAGGAAGCAGTGTTTTTTGAATGTGTGTACCGATGCCCATGTTGCAGACTGTCAAATGTTCACAACTAGCAACCCCTTAGCAATGCTGTCATAGCTTCCTTGGACTTGGTGGAATGAGCCCACAGGCCTTCTGGCATTTGTTTCTTGGCCAGCAAGTAGCAGATGTTACTGCAGGGGACTATCCATCATGTTATGGTCCATTTCTGCACAGCTTTCTCTTGCTTTGCTCCACAAAAACCTACAAATAGCTGGTAATGCGCATGACGATTCCTTGTGTGGTCAATGTAAAAGCCTACAGGTCTTTCACAGTTAACTCATACAGCGCACGGAGGAGATGCTAATTAGAACCGTTTTAAGCATCAGTAGTCACATTGAGCAGCTGTGCATTGATTAAAAAATCATTCATATAAGAAATGTCAAAAGTAAGTTCAAGTCCCAATGTAGCATGACAGCTGGCTTTGAAAGAAATATGTGAGTCAGCTTAAAAAAAGTGCAACACAACAGGTAATTTAAAAAGAGATGGTTGATCAGGTACACATAGAAAGGACAGAATGGCCAACAGATATCCCTTAACTGTTCCCACTGTATGTCCTTTGTGGGCCAAAGATAAAATAAACAACACATCTCATTGTTTGACCTTCAGAAGGTCAGTAAAATGAGCACTATACTAGTCACCGATCTTCTCCCAGTGCCCTGCATAATTGGACAAGGTCGAATGGCATCAGACCAGAAGGATTACACCAATTACTGCTATTGTCAGTCCAACTGCATTTTACTGTCTCTGCTCAATCTCCAAGCATAGAGGTGTATGTTGCGGAGTCTCATGTGCAGGACCCTCCTCAGTTACTGAGACAGGAAGTCTGGATCAGAGGGAAAATGCTCATGCTCAGGAGCTCTGGTTATCAAACGCTCCTGATGAGACAAAAGTGGCAGTCATGGGAATGAGTGCAGGAGGCCGTTGTCCCAGTGCATTCAGAATTCATCTCCTGGTGACTTTTTCAGATGAAACTTCATTGCACAGTAGAGTTTATACTGAGCGTTCTCACTGGCAGTGTACAAGTCTAACATGGGCATAACCCATTAGTTGAAGATAGCCCTCCCCACCTCCGGATGGAGATGCCACTCATGAACTGCCAACTGATGTCTGCTCAGCTCTTGTGCTCTGCAATCAGAGACTCTAACAGATGATTAGCTTCCTGACAAATAGCCATATGCATCACCTGAAGCTTCAAAAAGTTGATGTGGAATTGTCTTTTCAATGAAGAACAGACCCCTTTTATTTTCCAGCTCTCTCGGGTGACCCCACCACTTAGCCGTGACACATCTGTCACAAATGTGGTGGGAAAGAATAGTGACCTGCAGCAGGTCAGTTTGGTATTTGTCTACCCCTACAGAAGTTATCTCCTGTGAAAATTGAATGGAGCTGGAGAGGCTACCCTGATGCTGGGCCCACTAAAACCTGAGGCTCCACTACTAAGGCCAACATATGCTATCTGGCATTCAGGCCGATGAGGATATACAAGGTATGGAATGTAAATTGTCTCAGTTACGAAACTCAGGCTTGAGTCTGAAACATTCTGATCATTTCCTGAGTGCCCTGGACTTACATCGGTGGTGGAAATGATTAACAATGGCAGCATATCCAGGACAACACCAAACTAGAGAATGCTCTGTGTGAGGCACAGGGAAAAGTCCAAAGATCTCAGGAGTTTGGATATTGCCTGGATCTGTGGGTGTTCTATGTGTGACTGTGGCTTGCCTTGAGCAGCCAGTTGTCGAAGTACAGGAACACATATATCCCTGGTCTTCAAAGGTGCACAGCAACCCCAACCGCTCTTTTCGTGAACACTGAAGTAATGCCATCATGTCAGTGCCCACTTTCCTTACCAGGGCACAAATTTAGTTTGTTTAGATTTGAAGAGGTAAAGTTTATGTCAATAGCTATATTATTGCCATATTTTTCTAGGTATTATTGGCTAAATTTAAGAAATGTCTCAAAATCTACTGGTTGCACGTTTAGTACATCATTGGCCAGAAGGACAGTACCACAATCTTTGATGATGCATTCGGTAATACCTGACTGGGAAACTCAAATCTGAAAGCTGGGGGATTCTTTTCAGAAACTCAAGTAAAGAAATGCAATATAATTAAAACATGATTATTACTGATTATGTCTTCTTCAAGCATTTCCAGATCAGATTATCTAAATAACTGGTCAATAGAGTAGAGGGGAGTTGTATTGGAATCATCAATTTTGAATTTCTTCAGGAGACTCTTCAGTTTAACTGCGTTTTTTTATAAGGTATTCATAGATGATGGGTTAGGTGACCTCCAACAGTTGGTGTAAATAGTCTAATTGGATAGTGGCACTCAAAGTTAACATCTATTTACGAAACAAGAGGAGACACAAAGAGTTATTTCACCTATTTGTTTTGTTTAAGGGCATTACAATGAAGGGCAATTTGGATTTTTTTTATCACTCCAGTTAGGAAAGCAAAACGGAGAACGTCAAGTGAGGGTACATGCCATAGCTGCCCCACTGAAAGGGTAGTTATGATCAGTGGCAGCCGACATGTTCCGAGAGAGGTGGGGTAGGTGACAAAAAAATGAATTAATACATAAAGTAAAATAAAACACACTAATCTTCCTGCAACAAACATCCCCAATCATCTTCTCTCCTCGAGGCAGGCTCCCAAGCCAATCCAAGCACTGCTCTCATGCTAATGAGAGCAGTGCTCTGATTTGGAGAGAAAGGCCTCCATTGGCGCGTCCGAGGGCACCGAATACCTGCACGTGCTATCAACCCAGAAGTCTTAAAACAACTGGGTTGAGAGGTTTAAAGTGCGCATGTGGGTCTGGCCATCCCAAGACAGCTGGCAAAAGAGACATGCAAACTTTAAACAAGTGCAAAAAGCAGCCCGCCCTTCTCCCTGCTGCCATTCAGCAGGCCCCGCCCCATCCTGACACTCTGTTCGGGACGGGGTGACAAAAAAATAAAATGGTAATGAATTAGCTTCATTGCCATTTTATTTTTTGCCTCTTGAGTCATTTCAGTGGGGCAACGCTCCTCTGCTATGACGGGGGAGCCGCCCCTGGATGACTCACGTGTTCTCTGCCTTTCACTGCCTGCCATGCGTTTTGTATATTTTGGCAAAATATTTTTACTGTGTTAAACGGTCATCTAAACGGTATGACGTGGAGTAATTATAGGCCGAATCCAGCAGTAATTTCTTTATGGAGGTCGTGAGAACGTTTTATTAGCTGTTATAATCGCTAGGAATTTAATGGCCAAGGCCTGGAATAAGAAATGCCCCCATGCTTCAGGAAGTGGTGGAAAGGGATTAATGAAGCTCATATTTTTTTTTTGTCAGACCTGCTAGAAGCAGTTAGAATAATATAAAAAGACTTGAAGAGTGTTTCAATCTGACTTTTGTTACCAACGAATGCTAAATGTAAATTATCTAAAAATGTTTACAAATGTTTGTTTGAAAAATAAATGTGTGTAGTTGTATGAATTTATAAGAATTGTTGTCTATTTACAGATCGGTCTTTAATATAGAATAAGGAAATAAGCAATCCAGTGTTACATTTGCATAACATAAGTTGTTGCTCTGCAGGCATGCAAGGAATATCTGGGTGGGATTGTTAAAGCTGCTTTAAACAGTTTTAAATAAAGAAACACATCACTTGTTGCGCTCCACAATGAAAGTATGTCCAGAATCCATTAGGGTTAGAAGTAGTAAAATGTTTTCACACTGATAAAAAAAAACATTGAAATACCAGTGGTTACATCAAGATGAGTTTTATTGGTGCAGAGCTGAGTGCTTGTTTTATGAGTCTGCAGTGTGTAAAGTGAATCAAAGGTATTTCTCGGCGATAGTGCTTTATTTTCAGATAGTACAACTGGAAAATAGTGAGCAAGGTTAGCCTCGTTCTGTTTCTGAGATGTGTTGTTTGAAAATAAAGCACTGTGGGGGATATTCTCAAGAGTGTGTGATAATTATCGCAAAATTAGCTTAACGCAACTTTTCACATCGCAGTCTATCACGGGAAAATAATGCTGTGTTAACGTTGTATTCTCAACACGGCGGTAGCGATAGTCACATGATAACGCAGCAAAAGACTGCATTAAAATTAACGCGACGCCTAAAAAATGTGAAACATGAATGCGAAAAAAGCGGCGATGTCCCAAATCGCAATACAAAAATCAGCGATAACCAGCGACTGCCATGCAATTCCCAAATGTCATGTGGGAAAATGCACTATAAAAGCAGAGAAAAAATCATTATACATTTTTTTTATTGCGTAGCACCATGGATGCACCAGGACCAAGTGCAGAGGACTACGCAAACCCCACATGGCCCACAGATGGCCACCAAGGAAACTCGGGGTTGGGGAAGGCAAAGGAGAAGAGGAAGAGGAAGATGCAGTTCAGTCCGTAGGAAAACAGGATCATCGTTACAGAGGTGATAGAACACTACCAACAATTGTTCGTCACCTCCAACGTGTCATTGGCAACAAAGATGCAAATGTGGCAGACCATCTTGGACCATGTGAATGCAGGTGCAGCGTTGAGGAGGACATTGGAAGAAGTCAAGAGGCGCTGGATGTCTTCCTGGACCGGAAACAAGCTTCCGAGGACCGGTTTCTGGCATTCCAGCCGTCTTCAGCCCGGCTTGCTTGAATCCAGTGGCAAAGTGAGCAAGGGACTCACGTCTGAGCATACCCTGCCACACTTATGGCGGCCAAAAGTTGTACATAAGGAGGTGGTGATGGACGGAGCATCTGAATCAATCAAACACTCACACCCAGTCAAAAGATCTGGGTTTAATCCATCACCGTTCTTTAGCCCACTCTGCCACACCAGTTCAGACATGGCTATATGCAAATCAGTCTGACCCTGTGCCTCATGGGAACAGTCCAGCCTGAACTGCCAAGACATGTCTTCCCTGGACCGGAAACAAGCATCGGAGGACCGGTTTCTGGCATTCCAGCCGTCTTCAGCTCGGCTTGCTTGAATCCAGTGGCAAAGTGGCTTGGCAGTTCGGGCTGGACTGTTCCCATGAAGCACAGGGTCAGACTGATTTGATCACCACCCTCTTTTGTACCGCTTTTGGCTGCCATAAGTGTGGCAGGGTATGCTCAGACGTGAGTCCCTTGCTCACTTTGCCACTGGATTCAAGCAAGCCGGACTGAAGACGGCTGGAATGCCAGAAAACGGTCCTCGGAAGCTTGTTTCCGGTCCAGGGAAGACATGGCTTGGCAGTTCGGGCTGGACTGTTCCCCGAGGCACAGGGTCAGACTCATTTGCGTATAGCCATGTCTGAACTGGGGTGTCAGAGTGGGCTAAAGAACGGTGATGGATTAAACCCAGATCTTTTGACTGGGTGTGAGTGTTTGATTGATTCAGATGCTCCGTCCATCACCACCCCCTTTTGTACCGCTTATGGAGAAAATGGTGGCCACAGTCACAAGTCAGGATACGGTGCCAAGAGGTGGGAATCCAGACACTGCTCAACATGACCTGACACAACATCAACAGGGTGAGTACCGACCTGGGACTGGGGGACAATGGCACACATGCATAACCAAGTAGAGCACACTGCACACCCACAATGACTCTGTTTCATGTCTCTGATCCCTGTGCCACACTGCAGCACACATATAAACACCAAGTAGGCCCCCGTCCACCATGCGCCCAAAGGGGTCCCACCCCAGACATCACCAATCTCACCACCAACAAATGCACCCATGCGAAACTCAGCAAAGATGCATATTTGTGAGCCACACTGACAATGCAAGTGACACTACATGACAATTAGCATGGCTGCAGTCCAATCATCATGACATTGTGCACGCCACAACACTGAGGTGGCTGAGTGTGGACCACATCCAGAAAGGAGCTGTTCACACTCTGACACATCCACGTGCACCAACAACCCCTGACGTCAAAAACACATCTGCGGAAAAACCATGCCCAAGAGTCACAACTCGACCAAGAGCCTAACTTACCCAAGTCTGCAACATTTCAGCACTGTGGAAGCACAGAAGTCTGAGGCATACCACCTGAGAGGGAAAAGGGGGAGCCAAATCAGAACTGCAGGGGCGACTCACCCACAATGCAGCACACACACATAAGAAGAAGAGCACCTCAACATTGACTACAATGTAGTACAAACTGCAACACTTTCACAACAGAACACAGGACACAACTGGTGCTGCATCTGTGTACAAAATGGCCAACCACATCTGGCATAGCAGGAAACTGTGAGATGACAATGTAGCGAATTTTGCGGATCTCGCGTTCGCGAATTTGCGGATTTTTGAACTCGCAATCCGCAAAATCCGCGAATTCTTGCGAATTTGCGGATTTTTTTTTTTTTTTGTGTTCGCAAGGATTTCTGCCAGTTCGCGAGGGTTTCGTACCAGTTCGCAATTGCGAACTTACATTTCGTCGCGCAACGGTCGCGAATTATGTTGTTTCTACGTCTGGTTCATCATCACAGGTTCCCAGCACCCTCTGTTTCACCACTGCAACCCTCTGTTACATCAATGCCACCCTCTGGTTCATCATTACTGTAGATTATGGGGGGGAAAAGCAAGCACACCATCCCTGCTTCAACTCAGATGAATTAATTTGGGGTTAGTTTATTAATGTGTCACTGTTTTAAAATTCCAGTCTGGCACCTGCTTCCTTATCTGTAATTTTGCTTTCTGTTGCAGTGCATTTTTTTTCCCCAGGACCTTCTTTGTGGCCTACTTGTAGCTATTGTATGAGCCTGCTGTGAGGGTCAGAGCAGGGTCATACAATTGTTGCAACTAGCAACTGAATTCTGGAGGGGCCCCAGTCAGGAAGCACTACCGGGAATTGTTACTAATGATGAGTTTGAACTCTTGCCCCTGCCGAGTGCTTTCACTTTTGAAAAACTCGTTTTTCTGCAATTTCGCGGGGTTCGCGGGGTGCGAACACGCGCAAGATCGGATTCGGAAGCCGCAAATTCGTGCGAATATGCAATTTGTTTTTTTTGCAGCGTGTTAGTTGGCAAGGTTTTGTGCGTTTTTGCGAGCCGCTCGTAGCGCAAGACGCGAAGTTACCCTCGCGGTCGTGCAAGGGCGCAGCCATCTTGTTTGCCTGACGTATTTCCGTTTCCGGGCGCGAAGTGTAATCTCGCAAAGTCCGCGGTTTGCCAGTACAGTCTCGCGCGTGTTCGCAAGGAAAATCTCGCGCGAACTTACCCGCGCGGTCGTGAACGGGCGCGGCCATCTTGTTTCTCATTCATTGCTATGGTTCTGGGCATGGTCTTTGTATCCTCTGTCAATCTCTGCCATCCTTTGCTTGTTTGAAGTTTTTTTTTATCTATTTTACTTATTATCTATCCCTCTATTTTTCTAGCCCTATATTTTTGTGTTTACTGCTACTTTTGGTTAATTTTAAACTACTTTTGTAAACTCTTTTCTTTTCTTCTCTTCCCTATTCTATTTTCTTTATTCCTTTCCGCCCAGACCATGGTGAAGGGAGCCGGGAAGCATCCCGAGAAGGGGAAGGGTCCCGCACCCCGTGTCCGGCTCCCGTGCGGGCGTTTGAGGGGGGAGCTAGTGATGCCACGGGAGATCTTTACCCCGGAGGAGGTGGGCCAGCTCATTTTTTATGTTCAGCGCCGCCTCCCCAGGACCATCATGGGAGGCGGCAAGATCAGTGCCGGGTACGGGGCCCGGGAGCGCCGGAAGCGGTGGGAGAAGGTGTGCCAGGCCATTTACCACCACTCTCGGGTCTGGCGCACCTACAACCAGGCCACCCACCGCTGGACGGATGTCCTGACCCGTGAGCGAGATCTGCTCGACCTCCTTGGCCTTGAGATCCCCGGGCTTGGTGAGTAGTAGTAGCTATGTCTTTACTACTATGTTTTCTCCTGCTGTGTTATTATATTGCAAATTTTTGTTTTTTTTACAAGAGCAATAATGCTGCTCATTACATTGTAGGTACATTTTATTTCAAAATCTTCTGTGCATTTCAGGTACACTGCTCTCCTTCTCAGTAGTGTTGCTACTATGCTTATTTGTTTTAGATTTTGTGTTCATTTCATTGGCCTGTGAAATTATGTATGAGTGTAGTTGAAAGAACTGCGCAATGCTACACACTAAGGTTCAGATTTTTAATTACCGGCGCATCCCTGCAAAGTTGCAGGGATGCGCCAGTAATTGTGCGTCACGCCACCATCACCCATGGTGCGCCGTATTACAATGCGGCGCGCCATGGGCCCAAAACGTCACCAAAGCGTTACGCATCTGTGCCGTAAAGGTGGCGCATTGCTGGAGTTGCGTCGCAACGATGGTGCAGCTCCATCAATTCTCTGGGGTGCCCTATCTCCCCAATGCTGCGTCAAGCCGTACGTCTGCTTCAAGCAGGCGCAGGGTTTGAGTCACGCATCATTGTCCTCAAAGTGACTGATTGAAATCTTGTAGATTTCCCTCAGCCACTTTTAGGATGCGTTCCTGCGCAGGAACGCCCTCCCTTGCGCCGGAACACCCCTATTGGCGCAGGGCTTTACAACGTGATGCATCTCCCAGATGCGTCACGTTGTTAATATACGCCGCACCATTGCGCCTCTTATGTGCTGTCGCTGCGTCACAAAAGTCACGCAACAATGGAGCAAAAGAGCCGCAAGGGCCTTATAAATCAGCCCCTACAGACTCAAGTCCAGTCCTTCCTTTGTACACATGGCGATAAGAAGAAATAGTGGTGGTGGATTAATAGTTTGAGTATTTTAATGACTGGTGAATGTAGTAGGAAACTTTAGTGTTGTCGCTGATCTTCAATCACAATGGACTTTGGCTGTCACTTTGCGTGCTGCGGACTGCTGCCTGCCAATCCTAGGCAAACCTTTTTAGTACTTTGTTTAGTGAGTTACATAGGGTAGTTTCCAATTCGACGGTCCGCAAATCAAGCAATACTAAAGTAATGACGTAGTCGACCACATGAGATTGGTCAATAATATATCCCGTGGAGTCGTTCCCTATTTGCTATTTCGCAAAAATATTTTGTTACTTTGTTAGTTCTTTTTTAAATGTTTGATTTGGTTGAGAAATAAATATCATCCATGTTTTCTGTTTTTCTTTCTTTCATGTTGTACATCAGCTTCCCCCAGGGGCAAGAGGAGGACACAGGAGGAGGAGGAGGAGGGTGCTGTTGTCGATGCAGGCCAGGACCGGGCAGTCGAGGGCTCCTTTGCTGGCCCCAGTAAGTTTTAATTTTAATATAGAGTACTTATTTTTTCCTAGCGTTCCTCATTCGATTTTTTCTAAATCGTCTTTGATCTTCTTGTAGACAGGATCTAAATTCTTATCCCTATGACTCCGTGTGGTATTACTAGATTATTCTTATTAGTCTGTCTGTGTAGCTAACTAAGATTGCACATTTGGCATTTCCATTGGACTCCCATTCTAGTCAGCAATAGCTCTATGCACTGAGTGTAGTCCTCTGGGATTGTCCATATTGTCTTTTCAAGTATTCTAAATGTTTATGCTTTGACCATTGCCAACAATAAAAAGGTGAATGACCACCACCAAGAAATAATAAGATACTACTTTACTTTTGGTTTGGATAGGACAATCCATTCTACTACTGTTGCAGGGACAAATCTGCACAAACAGAACTATGGACACTAAATAATGCATCGCTTAGCTTATCAATTATAATAGGTGCTGTAACTGTTAGACTTTCCACATACCTCAGTGATAACAGACTTTGTAGTTGAACCCCGGCCCCAATCTCCTTACTGACTAGATAGTGTGGCAGAGTCATTTAGCTCCCAAAGTCACCGATGGCAGAGGCACGGACTCATGCTTGCAAAAATTCGAAAACCTTTAGCTCATCCACTCTAGTCTGGAGGACCAAAAACCACAGACTCTATTTAAGTTTAAAAGCTTTATTAAAAGTAAACACATTTATTAAATTCAAGTTTGTCATAAAAGTGAACGTGTAACTGAAAATGGAAAAGTGCTTAGTGCTGACGATTAATTGGACACATTTCTTGTGGTCGAGCCGAGCTCTCACCTGGTTTGAACTTGATCCTGCTCGTGTTCTTAGAAGTCAAGGTTCTGTCTGTTAGGAGAAAAAGTGGTGCGTGTTAAAAAGTAAAAAGCAAACATTCATCAGTTGTGCCAAAAAGTGCAGCAAGACAACAGCCTTCCCTGGAAAAAGGGACCTTTTTACTCTAGAGTAGACAGTCAAAAATTATTAAATTGTACACTTTTTTTCACATTTCTTTCTTCCTCCTAGACCAAATATTATATAGTAGTGAGTGGTGTATTCTAACATTATTAAATGTACTTTGTAGGTGGAACATCTGGAGACGGGGCCAGCGCGGAGGTGGTGGCATTGGACGAGGAGGACAACTCTGGGGAGGAGGCGGTGCAAGTGCCGGAAAAGGACATGCCTGTGAGGGTTCACACGGTGGTGGCGGGCAGAGGTAAGCTATACATTCCTTAGTCATTGAGATTGAAGACTGCAGAGTGTGCTTTCTGCACGGGTGTATTATAAAAAAAGCAGGTAGTAGCCTCCTCTAAATGTACTTCGACTTAGCTGTGAAGTTTTTGGCGAGAAGAATCCCAATCAGATCTGAGGTGAACTTGATGGATGGGATGAACGAAAAGCGAAAGAAGGGTGTAAGTAAGTGTGGAAGCACGAGAAATGTAATGATGACTGGCAAAGAAGAATGATATGTGTTTGCTTGGTCCCCGAGGTGGCTGGGAAGGTAAGAAAATGGTATGGTGCATGGCTGGGTGAATGATGAAGCAAGGATGGGTGGAAGGAGAACAGCCTGGGTGGGTGAGACAGAAACTGTATGTGTGCAATATACTTTGAATGGATGGATGCCTGGATCATTCATGGTACTATCTGACTCTTAGATAGCATATGTGAATCTAGAGAGAGTAGACGGTCACTGGATGAACTAAGTGTTACTTTGAAGAGCATGTAACACCGCACCCGCACGTCCGTTCCAGTGTAGGAAAGGCAAGGAAAAGAAGTTGTAACGTTGTCCAAAGACTACCATGAATAGTAGCAGTAGTTTGTATTGCAACTGCAAGCACAGCATATATCCAGTTATTACGGTGGGCACTCCCTACCTCCCTTAATAACTTTAGTTTAGTAGTAGTACGTCATTCATGTGTGGGGGTATCACTGTTCACTCAATAATAAGCAAAGCACCTAAAGTCATCCCATATGTCATCAAATACATCCCATGTGAAGTGATAGATAATCAGATAATTTAGCTTCTTCATTTTCCTTTTCTAATACTCATTTGCACTGTAGGGTGAAAGCTAAATTAATTAAGCAGTAGCCCTTTTAACAGAGTATTCTCAGTGCCACCCGTAATAGAAAAGTAAGAGCTTCACCACCTGCATGTACTGGACCGGTACAGTAACGCAAGTCTGTCTCACTCACCATGGTGTGCGTCTGTTTTTCTCGGGTGCAAGTTCACTGCGCTGGCATTATGCCGGCTTGCATAAGATAACGTACCAATTGTCCTAAACAAGAGAGAAGAAGAAGAATAAGAGTGGTGTACTGTCATAGTCGACTGTAATAGAAGTCCATAGTGCTCGTAGAATTTGTTCCTTAAACTCCCACTAATGTTAGAGCAAGGATGAAGAAGTCGGAGGTTACATAGATACTGTCCTCAATAGTTATGCACTGTGCTTTCAATTTGCTACTTGTACTGTGACAACTTTCTGCTCAATCATTTTGTGTTAATCTTAAGGAGCATTGGTTACAGACTATGTCTTTCTTTTTTCATGTAGTTGCTCCTTCCAAATCCAAGACACCATCAAGGAGGAAGGAGCAGGCTCGAATGGCCCGGCAACGGAGGCTGGATGCCACTGTTGCTGAATATCGGCGGCTGGTGGCCCTGGAGGAGGAGGAGACGCAGTCTGGAACAACAACAACGTCCACTGGGACAGCTGCCTCCTCCTCCGTGCGGGCTGCCAGCCAGCGCAGTGCTCCAGCGGTACGGAGCCGGGCTACCAAAGCCAAACGCCACCGCCCAGCAGCAAAGAAAGCAGCTGCCCCTCACAGGAATTGCAAGGCACACCGGCGCCGCTTATCCCTCAGACTGTCCTACCTGGAGCAGGAGGTCCATAATTATAAGAACGTGGTGGAGGGCCTCCGCTTCGAACTTGCCACCCTCCGCAAGGAGCATGATGCCCTGGCTGCTAATTCCAACAGCACCCTGCCATAGTGTCCCTTGCCCCTTTTTTAGAGACTTTTGGGGGGTGGGAATTGGGAGTTGTGATTTTTGGGGACTTTTGAAGGACAATCGTTGGGGTTAGGGAGGGT
This sequence comes from Lissotriton vulgaris, assembly GCF_964263255.1. Lineage (NCBI taxonomy): Eukaryota > Metazoa > Chordata > Amphibia > Caudata > Salamandridae > Lissotriton > Lissotriton vulgaris. The sequence goes on from NC_141698.1 coordinate 708,785,175, forward strand.
CTTGCGGGAGATTCTTTTGTTAGGGCTATAAAAATATACTTTTTGAAACTTTATCTGACCATACCTGTTTTTTACTGCTTTTGAGTCTGGTGGGTGGGGGTTTAACATAACAGTAAGTTTGTTTTCCTGAATAGTCCTAGGACTTTAGTAGTACTACCGTCAATCAAATCTCTCGTCTCTCCTAATACTCCATTATACTACCTCCAACCAAACGCCTATCTTACCTGTAATTTCTGTTTGCAAGTAGGGCTAGGCCCAGGGCTGGCTCCACGGGAAACAGCAAATAAGGTTGGCAATCCTGGGCGGATAAAATTTCCTCATAGCGGTGGTACTAGTGGTGTGACACAGTGGCAGTTGCTTGCCTATGAAAAAAAGAAAATGAAATCTGGTTTGTGCTCCTGAGCAATACAAAGGTACAATACAGAATATAGCAGGTGACAGAAGTACACTAGAACAGTGCCACGTTGTAGCCTAACAAATGTTAAAGTATAACTAATTCGGTTGAAGTTCTTTGACATTAGCCATGGGTCTTTGTCAAGCAGAGTAAGAATATATCATCGGATTTCTTCACCAGCCTGTTGCTATCACCTTATCCTCCCCAGCAAGTGTGTGGATTTATTGCTGTAATTTAGTCACACATCAATCAAAACCACACAGCCCGGGGGAAGAGGGTTAGGGTTTGAAAAATGGATGGGTACGGGGGTTTTTGGGAAAGGTTTTGGGAGACAAGAAAAAGTAGCACAGCATGGACGAACAATTGTGAACATAAACAAATCTTTGGGTACAAACCTATCCATCAATCTTTGAAAGTGCATACACTACTGTAACTGCATGCATGTCAGTTAAAAGTAATTAGTACTTTCGACAACTGTGGAAGAAAGAATGCGACAGTACAGGGCGTGGGTGGAAATATTGATAACTATATTCAACATAAGGTCTCTGTAGCCAGATACCTGAGAGCCTTGCTGGTCACTATAAATCCATTCACAACAACACTCAATGGGGTTGGTCTGGAAGGTGTCAGGTTTACTCCCCGTGATCCAGTCGATGCAAATATGGTTCCACTTCCAAATGTCACCAACACCCAGAAGTGTAAACACAGGGTGTTCGAGGCATTAGGCGGGGGAGAAAAATAACAAACTAAAATAAAAAATGTGGGATGGGTAAAGGTAGGGTCAGCAGGGAAAGGATACCTGTAACAGAAGACAAGACAGGCATCAGTGAAGTGCTGTCCTAACATACAAGGGTACTCTCATATAGTCTCACTAAATAGTCTGCAAGTCTCCCGCCTACTCATGGGAAATGTAGTTTCATAGTACGGTAGGCGCTTAGGGGCTGCGTAACCTGACAGAAGGTATAGTAGATAGAAAAGGAGAAATTGCTTTTTTTCTAGGTGTCCCCTCACTCACCAGGGTTGCCCCTTGGTGACATGCTTCATCATTGGGGCCATCCCAGTCCTCTACGGCCTGGGGCGTGCTGCGACTTGCGAATTACGTAGGAGCACTTACAAATGACTATGTGTGGTGCAGATGTGATAGTGGAGTGGACTAAGTGATGTGTTAAGGGATCAATGTAGAAGCAGAGAGAGAGCCAAGAAATGCAGTCACAGTCAGAGAAAAAGGCAAGGGATACTGTATCTATGTGGTTGTAGTGGTCCTGTTGGAAGTGGTAAGTAAGTTGCCCGCAGAAAAAAAATCCTCCTATTAGCGGCACTCCTCCATTGCAGCCGACGCTTCGTCCATCGATGTTGGTCACCAGAAGACACCCTGTCCACTGCCTGCCTGATGCTGAATTGTGGCTCGCTACTGTGAAGCCTGACTCCATCCTTTTTTCCCCATTGCAGAGACTGAAACCCGGCCTGTAATTATTCAACGAAAAACAGGAAGTGATATAATATTACAACACCACTGATAAATAAATATAAGGCATGTAGGCTGTGGAGTGCAAAAAGTCACAATTTGTTTTTCCTAGTAGACAGTACAATGTTTTTGAAAGTGCGTACTCTGAGTCACCTTTTGAAGGATGTATGGGCAAATTAATGTATCGGATCTTGCCCCTCAAGCTAGGTGTACTGTAAACTGTGTTTTAGAACAAAATTAGATCTTCCTAGCAGTGCTCCCACCCAGACCCTTACTAAAGCCAGTCGCAAAAATGTAGAAGACCCCCAATCAAATCTCAAAAAACGAGGCCTAGCAGAAAACTGGTGACAAAACTTACTTTGAAAGTAAAAGTAGGCCGAAGTACCCTAATTACCCATTACCCACCGTGGATTGCATTCAAACCACTTGCAAGCAACCAAGCAAAAGTAGCCATAGCCAGCATCGCTCCAAGACTCGAAATCCCCCCCACTCAAACACATGCAATAGAAATACTGCTAACCCTAACGAACCCTAAGTTAAGAATAGTGGCAAAGGCTTTCTTTAACTATGCCAAATCCCCCCTTTCCCACCATGGATTTTCTTCAAATGACTTGCAACCAAAATTACACATTCTCACGAGTGCTCTAAGACCCCAGAACTCAGTTTGAAAAATCTAGAACACCCCGAAACACATGCAATCCTGCTGCTAGGGCTAACCCTAACGAACCCTAAGTTACAAAAAGTGCCAAAACTAAAGGCTTTTCCGCGCGGATTTTGTCCCAACCACTTCTACCCGGTATTAGACCTTCCCAGGAATGCCCCAAGACCCGGCAACCCACCCGCCAAGAAGCGTAACACCCCCAAACAGGCCAAAAGCAAAATCTCATACTTGCAATATTTCTGGGCCTTCGGTCCAAACGCGCTGCGTAGCTAGGCCATAAGTCGGGGTTGGCACGACGGATTTCCTGAAAAGCAAATGCAATCAAGATTAGAGTGTCCCAGCAGTGCTCCCAGACCACGAAACTCACCCGCAAACAGACGGAACCCCCCCTAAGAGCACCTCAAAGGCAAGCAAGTCATCAAAAACACAAAAAAAATTCCGCCTGGGATTTGGTCCAAAACACTTTTATCCGGTATTAGAGCTTCCCAGCAATGGCCCCAGAGCCGTCAACCCAGGAGAAAACGAGTAGAAGACCCCCAAACAGCCAAAGAGCAAAAGTACAAAAATGGGGACTTAGTCACTTTTTCACAAATTTCCCAAATCACTCCGCGCGCGCTCTGCAGCTAGGCCCTAAGTCCCCTCAGCCACCATGGATTTGCTTCAAACCTCTTGCAAAGTAAAGTATATATAGCCAGCAGTGCTCCCACACCACGAAACTCACCCGCAAACACCAGGAAGCCCCCCAAACAGGCCCCCGAAAACGCTACATAGAGCAAAATGTCAGAAATAGCCCAAAAAAAAATCGGCCTGGATTTTGTCCCAACCACTTCTACCCGGTATTAGACCTTCCCAGGAATGCCCCAAGACCCGGCAACCCACCCGCCAAGAAGCATAACACCCCCAAACAGGCCAAAAGCAAAATCTCATACTTGCAATATTTCTGGGCCTTCGGTCCAAACGCGCTGCGTAGCTAGGCCATAAGTCGGGGTTGGCACGACGGATTTCCTGAAAAGCAAATGCAATCAAGATTAGAGTGTCCCAGCAGTGCTCCCAGACCACGAAACTCACCCGCAAACACCAGGAAGCCCCCCAAACAGGCCCCCGAAAACGCTACATAGAGCAAAATGTCTGAAATAGCCCAAAAAAAATCGGCCTGGATTTTGTCCCAACCACTTCTACCCGGTATTAGACCTTCCCAGGAATGCCCCAAGACCCGGCAACCCACCCGCCAAGAAGCATAACACCCCCAAACAGGCCAAAAGCAAAATCTCATACTTGCAATATTTCTGGGCCTTCGGTCCAAACGCGCTGCGTAGCTAGGCCATAAGTCGGGGTTGGCACGACGGATTTCCTGAAAAGCAAATGCAATCAAGATTAGAGTGTCCCAGCAGTGCTCCCAGACCACGAAACTCACCCGCAAACACCAGGAAGCCCCCCAAACAGGCCCCCGAAAACGCTACATAGAGCAAAATGTCAGAAATAGCCCAAAAAAAAATCGGCCTGGATTTAGTCCCAACCACTTCTACCCGGTATTAGACCTTCCCAGGAATGCCCCAAGACCCGGCAACCCACCCGCCAAGAAGCATAACACCCCCAAACAGGCCAAAAGCAAAATCTCATACTTGCAATATTTCTGGGCCTTCGGTCCAAACGCGCTGCGTAGCTAGGCCATAAGTCGGGGTTGGCACGACGGATTTCCTGAAAAGCAAATGCAATCAAGATTAGAGTGTCCCAGCAGTGCTCCCAGACCACGAAACTCACCCAGAAACACCAGGAAGCCCCCCAAACAGGCCCCCGAAAACGCTACATAGAGCAAAATGTCAGAAATAGCCCAAAAAAAAATCGGCCTGGATTTTGTCCCAACCACTTCTACCCGGTATTAGACCTTCCCAGGAATGCCCCAAGACCCGGCAACCCACCCGCCAAGAAGTATAACACCCCCAAACAGGCCAAAAGCAAACTCTCATACTTGCAATATTTCTGGGCCTTCGGTCCAAACGCGCTGCGTAGCTGGGCCATAAGTCGGGGTTGGCACGACGGATTTCCTGAAAAGCAAATGCAATCAAGATTAGAGTGTCCCAGCAGTGCTCCCAGACCACGAAACTCACCCGCAAACACCAGGAAGCCCCCCAAACAGGCCCCCGAAAACGCTACATAGAGCAAAATGTCAGAAATAGCCCAAAAAAAAATCGGCCTGGATTTAGTCCCAACCACTTCTACCCGGTATTAGACCTTCCCAGGAATGCCCCAAGACCCGGCAACCCACCCGCCAAGAAGCATAACACCCCCAAACAGGCCAAAAGCAAAATCTCATACTTGCAATATTTCTGGGCCTTCGGTCCAAACGCGCTGCGTAGCTAGGCCATAAGTCGGGGTTGGCACGACGGATTTCCTGAAAAGCAAATGCAATCAAGATTAGAGTGTCCCAGCAGTGCTCCCAGACCACGAAACTCACCCGCAAACACCAGGAAGCCCCCCAAACAGGCCCCCGAAAACGCTACATAGAGCAAAATGTCAGAAATAGCCCAAAAAAAAATCGGCCTGGATTTAGTCCCAACCACTTCTACCCGGTATTAGACCTTCCCAGGAATGCCCCAAGACCCGGCAACCCACCCGCCAAGAAGTATAACACCCCCAAACAGGCCAAAAGCAAACTCTCATACTTGCAATATTTCTGGGCCTTCGGTCCAAACGCGCTGCGTAGCTGGGCCATAAGTCGGGGTTGGCACGACGGATTTCCTGAAAAGCAAATGCAATCAAGATTAGAGTGTCCCAGCAATGCTCTCAGACCATGAAACTCACCCACAAACAGACGGAACCCCCCCTAAGAGCACCTCAAAGGCAAGCAAGTCATCAAAAACACAAAAAAATTTCCGCCTCGGATTTGGCACAAACCACTTTTAGTGCTTCCCAGCAATGGCCCCAGACCCGTCAACTCACCTGCAAAGAGGTAGAACAACACCCCCACAAGTGCTGAGTCTTTCTTCATTGGGCGTAAACCAGCCCTCTGCTTTGATGGAAATAGGAGTCTGGAGGAGGAGGATAGAGGAGCATGTTCTTCTGAACTTGTGAACCTGAGGAATGCAGACTGCGGCACCTTCAAATAAATTAGCAAACAAGTGAAGACAGTTCTGCTGATGGGCTTGTCTTTGTGATTATCTGATTAAAGTTTGAATTATATTAACTGTGCACAACAAAGAAAGACAGACACACAGGAATAAAAGTGAATAAGGATGAAAAAGAAAGTTATTGATTCGTTGTCTCATTTTCAGGGCTCGAAGTCGGAATCACGGTCCAGGAATAAGAATAAGGCTTCGTCATCATACTCTGCGAATTCAGCCCGGGTGAGGTCAGTGCCACCTGACAGAGTAGAAATTCCCTCATCTATGGTGCTGGCCACCTCCTCTTCATCCGGCACGCTCTCTCGTACTCTTATATCTGGTGGTATGAGGTGCTGATTCATCTTGATCATTGTTAACCTCTCCACATTTTTGGGCGAGAGGCGGCTCCGTTTGGGAGTTACAATCCCACCAGCCGCACTGAAAACCCGTTCAGAAGACACACTTGCGAGTGGGCAAGACAAGTAGTTTAAAGCCAGGTTGGTGAGCTGTGGCCACAATTCTTTTTTCCCATGCCAATACGCCAATGGGTCAGAATTAACATAGACCTCTGTGGAGTCATTCAGATAGTCCTTCACCATCGACTCAAGGTCCTCCTCCAAGGTTCCTCCACTTTGCGTAGCTCTTGCTGTGCCTCTGGCCTTTTGAGAACCAAACCCACGCAGAGCTAGCCAATCCTCTTCAGCCTCCAATGTTTCTGCTGCCTTTCGTGCAGATGATGCGGTTGCCGGTGTCTTTAACGGCTGAGAGGTCACTTGTGCCACAGCCACAGGTGCAGAAGTGGATTGTTTTGACTGGGGATGGCCTGCTGATGTACTGCCATTTCCTTCAATTTCCAGCCGTTCTGTTTCAAACTTCTTGGCTGACAAGGCTAGCCAACGTTTGTACTTTGTAACATCTTCATCAGCAAAAGGAAAGAATGCTCTGCCTGCCAGCGCCTTTTTGTAGCGTGGATCCAGAATAGTAGCACAAATGTAATGCTGTTCTGAGTGGATCTTTTGAAGACGTTCATCACCTTGTAGGAGCTCTAATAATGTCTCAGCCAGAAGCAAAGAGTCTTTCTTTTTGTCATCTTTTCGAAACACAGAACACACCTCCTTCAGTTGGTCCTCCAGCATGTACAACAATGGGATAGCTTTTCCCAAATTAGAGTCCTTCTTGCTGACTGCACGTGTGAAGACCTCAAAAGGACGAAGCATGCGTGTTAGGCTTTCAACTATGTTCCATTGCGGCCCACCCATCCTCAGCTCCTCTATACCCTCTTTCAAGAAAAATTGATCGAGTTGCGTATACTGCTCATACAGACGCTCAAGCATGTAGAAGGTTGAGTTCCAACGTGTTACCACCTCCTGGATGAGTGCTTTCACTGGCATTTGACTTTGATATAGCATGCTCCTCAGCTGCTTGCGGGCCTTAAAAGAATGCCTGAAATGCTTGCAAATTTTTCGGCAGTTGTCCAATACACTGTACGCTGCACTGCGTTTATTACCCAAGAATTTTTGGACAACCAGGTTTATACAGTGCGCCAAACACGGCACTCTGAAATAGTAACCGTCCCTCATGGCCTTAACTATATTGGAGCCATTGTCTGTGGAAACATAACCAACCTTGCGTTTTAGTGGGGACAGACAGTTAAGGACCTTTGTGTTAAAGACATCCAAAATGTTTTCTGCTGTGTGACGTTTCTCCAAACCAAACATGGCTAGTGTTGCATGTTTCCGAGCACCTTTAAAAACAATGTTAGTGTCAACACCTGAGTTTAGCTTTGCTTTAGCCCCTGAAAAAGAGACCCAGTGTGCAGTGATGCACATGTAATCAGCGCCTGCGCCACTGGTCCACATGTCTGTTGTCAGATGTATAGTGTGAACAGCACTCTTCTCCAAAGCTGCCCCAATCACCTTCAGAACATCTTCATGTAGTGCTGGAACCGCAACTCGGGCAAAATAGAACCGGCTAGGAACCTTCCATTTAGGGCAGAGCACTGTCACTAATTCTAGAAAACCAACCCCTTCTACAAAAGAAAAAGGGAGAAGGTCCAGAGCTAGCATTTTAGCCAGCTTAGTGTTATACAGACGGGTCATTGGGTGGTTGCATTCATATTGCGCTTCTGTAAACAACATCTTTTTAATGTTGCCCTGGACCAATGATTTACGGGATGAGGATGATCTCTTCGACCCAGTTATGCTCGCTGATGAACTTTTCCGCATTGATGTCTCACTCTCTCCCACACTCTTAGTGTGGCTCCCATGGGGTGTGCTGCTGACATGGGAACTGGGTGTAAGTGAAGTGTTTGAATCGTCTTCTTCTACCTCCTCGTCATCAGCAGATGACAAATCAACGTTTTCATTACGTGCAATTCCGGCTTTCTTGACCGCCTCTAGGTGCGGAAACCATTCGACAGGGTGCCTTCTCTCAAGATGACCTCTCTGGCCTCCGGTACCATAGTTAGAACCAAGCTTACCACGACTATATCGAAGCTTACAAAGGCTACAAATGGCTACGTTTTCCTTTTTTGGGCAAACACTAAAGAAGTCCCAAACTGGAGACTTGAAATGTCTTCGGGGGCCGGAGGAGGCGGCGATACTGGTGGTGGTGGTCCTGCTGCTAATGACAGATGAAGTGGAGGATGTGGATTGCCGAACTTCAGTACGTTTTGCACTTTCACCACCACGAATTGAGGTCGAGGACGAGGTGGGTACCTTCTTGCGAGGAAGAAATATGGAAGCGGTAGGTTTTGGTGTACTACTTAACTCCAAATCTAATGATTCCATTTCCATTGCCTCCTCGCCGACATCATCATCACGCTCAGCAGCTTCTCGGGATAGGGTCAAAATGTCTCTTTGCTGCATGCCCGGTGGGGCTGCAGTGACCTTTGTGATGACTGCCTCGTCGTCATCGTGAGAGGCTTCATCACCAGCAGTATCTGTCACTTCTTGTTGAGCCTCATCACACTCCATAGGTTTGAGTTTTTGGACGACCTTCCTTTTACGCTTAGGTACCGGTGGCAGATCATGGTGTGCCTCTGCCTCACTGTCAGACCGCAGTTGTCGTGGTTCCCAAGACAGATCACTTGCACCAGAACGAGGTGGGCTTGAAGAAGATGTAGACACCCCCCTTGATCTTTTCCTTGCTAGGGATGTGGAAGACAATGAATGATCATCAGGAGGAGTGGCTTCCAATGATACCTCAGCTTCATTGTCGATTTCCAAATGTGCCCCTACTTCGGGAGGAACAACTATTGTGGGCACTTGTGAACGTCCATGCACCTTTGCTTGCGCATCTCCTTTTGCTGCCTCTCCTTCCACATGTACTTGGGCGTGTACTTGCACATGGTGTTGTTGTTGCGGCTGTGGTTGTTCAACACTTGTCAGATGAGTTACAACAACCTGTGTTGATTCAGGGACATTGCTGCTACTTTCTTGCGATGAGCCAACATCACTGGTCGATGGTGATTGGAGAAGTACACTGACTGCCTCTGAAGCACTCAAGGGCTTTGACTTAAGTTGGCGTGGTGGTGGAGGCACTGAACCCAATGGAGCAGGGGTGCTGCTCTCAGGTTGGTCCCCAGCAGATCCTGCTGCTGCAGGCGTACTTTTTTTTTTGCTCCCAAAAAAAGTGGTGGGTGGCACACCAGCCTCCTTGGTAACTTGCTTCTTCTGCTCCTTACTAGCAACTTTCTTGCTAGAGGAGCTACGGAGAACTTTCTTTGGGGCCATCTTCTTCAGAGCAGGTCAGACAGCAGGCCGCAGTTGCACGAATTGTAGAGTTGTCTGAGGCCAGACGTGACGTCGCGTGACGTTATGCTGCACACACACACCGCTGCAGGACTTCTTCCTGGCACTGGTGGTTCTCTTGAGTCTTGTGCACCTAAAAAAAATGGAAGACAGAGGAACATCAGTTCAGTTATAGAGCACAAAAAAATCGAAAAACACTGCAAAATCAGCACAATCCCAATCCATCCATGCCCTCCATAATGTTTAAATTCAAGACAACCCACAGAAAGACTAGGCCCATGCAAGACTCACTACCCCTGGGCATAAATAAAGGTTGAAAAGTAGGCAAAATGGTTGGAGGCCTAACAACAAAGCCTGCATTCAAAATGGCCACTTGCCTGCCAAGCACATGGCCAGTGCCTGTAGCTGCACTCAAAATGGCCACCAGCCACATGGCATGTCCCTCCCCATGAACACCCCCAAAAATCGAAAAACACTGCAAAATCAGCACAATCCCATTCCATCCATGATGTTTAAATTCAAGACAGCCCACAGAAAGACTAGGCCCCATGCACCACTCACTACCCCTGGTCAAGGCCCCAACAACAGGTCAAAAATCGAAAAACACAAAATTTTACAAAAAAAAAAAATCGAAAAACACAGAAAAATCAGCACAATCCCAATTCATCTATGGCCTCCATGATGTTTAAATTCAAGACAACCCACAGAAATACTAGGCCCATGCAAGACTCACTACCCCTGGCATAAATAAAGGTTGAAAAGTAGGCAAAATGGTTGGAGGCCTAACAACAAAGCCTGCATTCAAAATGGCCACTTGCCTGCCAGCACATGGCCAGTGCCTGTAGCTGCACTCAAAATGGCCACCAGCCACATGGCATGTCCCTCCCCATGAACACCCCCAAAAATCGAAAAACACTGCAAAATCAGCACAATCCCATTCCATCCATGATGTTTAAATTCAAGACAGCCCACAGAAAGACTAGGCCCCATGCACCACTCACTACCCCTGGTCAAGGCCCCAACAACAGGTCAAAAATCGAAAAACACAAAATTTTACAAAAAAAAAAAATCGAAAAACACAGAAAAATCAGCACAATCCCAATTCATCTATGGCCTCCATGATGTTTAAATTCAAGACAACCCACAGAAATACTAGGCCCATGCAAGACTCACTACCCCTGGCATAAATAAAGGTTGAAAAGTAGGCAAAATGGTTGGAGGCCTAACAACAAAGCCTGCATTCAAAATGGCCACTTGCCTGCCAGCACATGGCAAGTGCCTGTAGCTGCACTCAAAATGGCCACCAGCCACATGGCATGTCCCTCCCCATGAACACCCCCAAAAATCGAAAAACACTGCAAAATCAGCACAATCCCATTCCATCCATGATGTTTAAATTCAAGACAGCCCACAGAAAGACTAGACCCCATGCACCACTCACTACCCCTGGTCAAGGCCCCAACAACAGGTCAAAAATCGAAAAACACAAAATTTTACAAAAAAAAAAAATCGAAAAACACAGAAAAATCAGCACAATCCCAATTCATCTATGGCCTCCATGATGTTTAAATTCAAGACAACCCACAGAAATACTAGGCCCATGCAAGACTCACTACCCCTGGCATAAATAAAGGTTGAAAAGTAGGCAAAATGGTTGGAGGCCTAACAACAAAGCCTGCATTCAAAATGGCCACTTGCCTGCCAGCACATGGCAAGTGCCTGTAGCTGCACTCAAAATGGCCACCAGCCACATGGCATGTCCCTCCCCATGAACACCCCCAAAAATCGAAAAACACTGCAAAATCAGCACAATCCCATTCCATCCATGATGTTTAAATTCAAGACAGCCCACAGAAAGACTAGGCCCCATGCACCACTCACTACCCCTGGTCAAGGCCCCAACAACAGGTCAAAAATCGAAAAACACAAAATTTTACAAAAAAAAAAAATCGAAAAACACAGAAAAATCAGCACAATCCCAATTCATCTATGGCCTCCATGATGTTTAAATTCAAGACAACCCACAGAAAGAATCAGTCCACCCACCACTGAGTACCCCTGGGAAAAGGCCCCAAAACAGCCCAAAAATCGAAAATCCCAAAATTTTAGTTGCAGCAACTGTAATGCCCCAAACAAACTTACTTGTAAAATTTCTAATCCAACAGTGATCCAAAGAAAGTCAAAAAGGCCTCAAATCCAAAGATCCAGCAGCATCCACAAAAGGTAATCCTTCCAGGTCCACATCCGAATGAAAAGTGACCAGGAGATGGACAAAGCACTGGGAGGAGCCTGCTGAACAGGAACAGGAAGTTGAAGACTATGGGGCACTTCCTTCCTCCCACCCCCCTGCCCCCTCCCCAAAATGGACTCCTCGCTAAAAAAGTGCAGGCAAATGTCAAACTAAGGAGTTATTCACATAAAAATCATCATTTCTAGAAGGTTTATGCTGCTTGCTGGTGGATTTCTTGTGCAGAATTGCAAATTTATATTTTCGCTCGCCGCATCTCAAATCTCGCAAATTGCGAAGTACCGCGAGACGTGATCTCGCCGTACTCGCGTTGACAAACTATCGCTGGCAAGCCGCGATGACGTAATCGCGCTCGCCAATTCCCGCGGGATCATACAGCAAGATCCAAAATGGCGCAGCACTCGCAAACTATCGAAAAAAACAACTCGGCAAACGATGATAAACGCCGCGCGCCGCAAAAATTGTATCACCAACGCCGCGCGCCGCCAAAAAAATCCGCTGCGTGCGAATTTGCGGATTTTGCGGGAAATCCGCAAATCTCGCGGATTGCGGATTTCCCGAAAATCCGCAAAATCCGCGAGCGGAACGGATTTTCCGCCCACGCTTACATCAAATAGGCATCTCCTCACAAACAGTCACAATGTACATTGTCATGCAGTCTGTATGTAAACTTTGCCAATGCGTCAACATACATGGAACCCACTGCGAAACTCCATTTCCCCTTTACATTGCAGAGGGACAATCAACCCCTCCTGCTGAGCAGACCCTACATCACGTCAGTGATGATGAAGATGACCCCCAGGGCATCGACTACGACAAACTCTAACGGTTCATGGACAGCTTCGGCACCCCACCTCCAGTAGCAGGGCAACCCAGCACCATCAAGGTGAGCCCACCCCATGCACAGACCACACAGCAGGAAGCACCCACCACCGCTCTGGTTCCCAGCACCTCACTGAAGAACACATGGCGGTCTAACGCCGCGTGTTACACTGCCAGAAGGAGCTGGCTGAATATGTGCTGGTGGGGTTCGGCCTCATGGCAGCCAAACTAGATGCCATGTATGGGTGTCCAAGTCCCATCAAGGACCACTTACACTCCCTCCGTGGAGGAGTGTGGCTCAATGGTTAGAGCGGCAGACCCTGATGCAGAGTTCTGGTCCGGGACCAGGGTTCAATTCCCACCTCGGCCGGTCTTGGGCTCATAATTCCTCGGACCTGATTTCTCGCCTCGGTGCCTATTCTAATCATGGGTCCCACGCTGCAACTCTGGGCAATAGCTTGCTTAACCTCCACACCGGCCCCAACAGCGCTGTGGATGCCTGGCTTCACCCTGGGGGTGCCCAGGAGTGGACACTTCACAGGGAAAGCCAGGAGGGGTTCCACAGCGGTATGAGTAATAGCACCAGGAAACCGCTTGGTGACAGTGCGCTCTACAAATACCTTTACATTTACATTTACATTTACCACAGCCTGTCCCATGTCCTCCTACAATCCATGGTTTGCGTCGCTGGAGTAATGACTCGGAGACAACAACAACTGCCTAGTCAGAGTCGCTACAGTGATGTCATCAATCAATCAGAGTACTTATAAAGCGCGGTATTTACCCATGAGGGTCTCAAGGCGTCCATGATATGGGAAACATAAGGAGGGTCATGGAGAACATGGAGCGGATGCAGGTGCAAAGAATGGCTACCAAGGCTGCACACGAGAAAGGTGTAGATGGGATCTTCCATGCCCTGCAGATCCTCATCATGGGACTGATGCCACAAGACATTGTGCAAATGAATGCTGCTGCTACTCCTACAGCCACATCTCCTGCCCCTGATGTGTCAGTGTCACATAGTGCTGCAGACCAAAGCAGTAGCACTCATCTCCGCCATATAGCTTGTTTCAGCTTGGTTCTGCTCTCTGCATCATGCCCTGGAATAACACCTTCTACTGTCCCCGATACACTCTGCGACACTAACCTTAGACCTCGACATGTACTGCCATATTTTATTTGCCTAACAATGACACAGCAATCAGCCTGCAGACTGCTATCTTACCCTTCCGAGTAACTTATCAATCCCTAAAGGACTCTGGCTGGCCCTCCATGGGACAACATTGTAAAGTGGTGTCTGCATGGTCCAGTACTGAGACAGCTTCAACACGCCACTGAACGTGAATAATACATTCTAATACACACAGATGTGTCATGTCTATGATTAATCAAGTATGAAAGCATGGACAAATGTAGGGGCAGTAATTCCCCCTTACGTCCATGTTGCTCATGTTGTGGGACTTGAGTCACAGGGTGCATCCCTGCATCATGGTGGTACATATTTGACCCCAAAAGAAGCCCTGTTGTCAATTTTAGGTCACAAATGACAGCCTATACGTAATGATGTGGCTCACATGTGAAACGCTCATGAGTGGGATTCCGCACTATCTTTGATACACAGAAATGGCATTTCGAATACGTGACACCCTAAACATCCTCTCTGTACAGAGGTGACACACCCACCATCTGTTTTCAATTTCTGAGATTGTTAGCACTACATGTTGCACTTACACTTGTCAGAGTGATGTGCTTGCACAGAGGAGTGACATGCATTCAGGGAATGTGTGTTGTAATGAATTTATTTGCATATGCTGTGCCTGTGGTCATTTTGTACTGACCCATAATTGCTAAGGATATTCACAATGTGACATGCTCATGTGAAGAAATTGTCAATAATGGTGTTCCTACGGGCTATTCCTACTGCAGCTGCAGTGGGATGTGCTCCACCTGCCTCATCTTCCACATCATGGTCCGGTGCATCTGGCACTGTAGCCATTTGGCATTGGTGCATATACATATGTTGTGCAACACACAACATGCAACGATCATCTTGCACACGATGTCTGGGCTGTACAGAAGCCTTCCACCTGTGATGTCCAGGCACCTGAAACGTGACTTCAACACACCAAATGTGCGTTCCACAATGCCCCTGGTGCGTTTGTGGGCCCAATCCTAGAAGCCAACAACCTTCTTCGCCCTTCTCAAACTGGGTTCCGTCCTGGGCAGGGGACCGAGACCGCCCTTCTTCAAGTGATGGAGGAAGCCAGATGCATCTTGGATTCAGGGGAAACGGTGCTACTGATCCTCCTGGATCTAAGCGCTGCATTTGATACGGTGGACCACGAGATCCTGATACAGCGACTGTCCAACTTAGGAATAAGAAACACCGCACTTCGCTGGCTCACTTCCTTCCTTAAAAACAGAACCTTTCAGGTCTGTGAAGGTAATGAGCGATCCGATTTTTTCCCCCTCCAGTGTGGGGTCCCCCAGGGCTCTTCATTGAGCCCTACACTATTTAACACCTACATGGCCCCCCTGGATGAAGTGGTCTCCCCATTTGGGATAAAAACCATCACATACGCTGATGACACCCAAATGGTGGTCTCTTTTTCGCTAGAGAGTGCTCAAATCAAAAACCTTCATGACTGCCTTGAAGGGATCTATCAGTGGATGTGTGATTCAAGACTGAAACTGAATGGCTCTAAAACCGAGCTCATGCTATTGGGACCACAAACATCACTCCTCCCCAGCGCAATGTGGCCATCTTGCCTAGGGACCCTTCCCCAACCCAAGCCGGAGCTCAAAAGTCTGGGTTTCTGGTTAGAACAGGACCTTTCTCTTAAAACCCAGGCAAAAAAAAACGCAGGTACCTGCGTAGGCCTACTTCGCTCAGCCAGGAAAATTCTCCCCCTGCTCCCTGCCCCCTCTCAAAAGCTCCTAATACAAGGGCTGATATCATCGAGGCTAGATTATGGCAATGCCCTTTTCCTGGCAGACCCTGAAGCAACCTTGAACATCTTGCAGAGAACTCAAAATGCCGCTGCTAGGCTCCTGACAGGCACCTCCCGCAGAACATCAGCTAAACCTGCATTGAAGACCCTTCACTGGCTCCCAATCCGTGAAAGGGTCAAATTCAAGGCACTATGTATAACGCACAAAGCTCTACAAGATCAGGGTCCCCCGTTGCATAAAACTAGGCTCTTCCCATATAAACCCAACAGATCTCTGCGTTCCTCCCATGGTAACTTGGCCACAGTACATAAAATTAAGAAAGCCCGTACTGGAGGACGTCGTTTCTCAGTTGCAGCAGCAATACTGTGGAACGCCCTACCTATCCATCTTCGAGCAGAAACGAATCACAACAAATTTCGCAAGCTTCTCAAAACCCACCTGTTCCCACAATAATTTGCCTATTCCCTTCCCGTTTTTTGCTTCCCCCCCTCAGTGGCTAGTACAATCCCAGCGCTGGGACGCCCCCGGGCAGCCATGCGCTCTAGAAATCCCGTTTTCATTTCATTTCATTTCATTCATTCATTCATTCATTCATTTCAATTATACTGCCTCTGGGCCTGTGTGTTCGGGGCTCGGAAGGGTGTCATCATCCAAGGGCAGAGTGCATATCCTTGAACACCTGTGACAGTGCAGAGAGACATGAGTCAACAATTGGTTCTGCATGATATGTTGGCAGGCTCACTAGTTCATTGGTGTGTGATATGTGTGACTTAGTGATTACTGTTTGACATGTACTGCTTGTATTAAATGAGCGTTATCCATGTGTAATACATAGCCTCATTGCTGCTCCTCCCTCCCCGAGCCTATTTACTAGTGTGCGCAGCGCGGTTGCATCACTTGCAATACTACGGCACACCATTGTCAAGCCTGACAACGACACTGTGATGTTGAAGTTGAAGTTGGGCGGCCACGTGGGTGTAGGCCCATGGTAAGGATAGGGCGGACACAGATGTAGAGTTCATGACTGGCTGAACTCGTGATACAGTTGAAGGTAGACCTTTTGTTGGACAGGCCACATGAAGGGCCGCTCTCCCCCGGCCCGACCAGGCCCAAGCCCGGTCACGCAGGTACCACACACCACCATTCCACGTCCTCCGTCCCCTCCGGGACCCCTGCCCTCGAACATGTCGACCTCATGGGCCCGATCCACTGCCGGCCTGCGCGCCCATCCTGGGCGCCATCTTGGACACTCCACCACGAGGCCGCCTGGCCCCCGATCGACCTCAACCCTGGGCCTGGCCAGGCCTCAGACATCCCGGCACCACCATCCACCCAGGAGGTGAGCGGGCTACTTGGCAAGTCAATGGGAGAAAGAGGTGTCGATGGCTCTCCCCCGCCAAGTGCCGCTCGCCCATCGCCTCCCCGGGCGCTGGCTCCACCCCCCTGCTGGGTGTCTGGACTCCCTCATCCCGGACCTCCCGACCTCCAAGTGCGAGGGTCCGGACATCAAAGAACACCAGCCCTATAACTGGGGCAGCTCCAGAGCAGGAAGGCAGTTGTATCTTGGAGTCGAGAGACGTAAAGAAGAACTCATCCTTGACGGACTACTGGCGCTGCCGTAGCTCTGTCTTGTGCACCATCGTCTGGCCTGCTGGTGCTGCCGCAACCTTCGTAACCTTCATATCCTTCATCGTCGTCGGGACCTGCTGGCGTGGCCGCGGACCGTTTGTAACCATCATCTTCATCGGGACCTGCTGGCTCCGCCGCGGACCGTCGTTTCCTTCGTCCATCTCGGGACCTGCTGGCTCCGCCGCGGCCCGATCATCTAGAACGCCGAGCTCGAGGATTGAGAGCTATTTCCATCTTTTTGGTAACAAGACTGTCCCGCTACCCTTTTCCCGAACCAGAGACCAGAATCGAGGGGACCCCTGAGTCCAGACCTCCTTGTACCATTCCATCGTACCTTAAAAGAATTGCCTATAAAGTCTCGTTGAACTTTAACCTTGTGTGGTGTCCGTCTGTGGGGGGGAAGTTACTTGTCTGTACGATCGCTGGAGACGGCTCTCCCTGGAGACCGCTCCCCTTATCCTCGGCCGACCCTCCCGGTCCGTCTAACATTGGTGGCCAGCGGCGCGATCCGAATCCCCGCATAAACGTACAGAGAGTAGCTCACCCCACGACGAAATCACAATGACAACTAAAGAAAGCGGATCAACTGAGAAGTTCCAGATGGAAAAATTGGATGAGTACAGCCATCGTGAACTGAAACAATTCTGCATCGAACTAGGCATCGCTACCACCGGACTAAGTACGAAAGACGATTTTAAGCATGCCCTAGAATCTTGGGCAGAAACCGGGGCTGCCGGAACCCCCGATCAAAGCACCACAGCAAAAACCACCACGGCCTCGGAAGAGCAAAGAACGGGTCTCTCGCAAGACGAGATCCAGGAAAGAGAAAAAACCCGACTACACGAGCTGGAAATGGCCCGACTCAAAATGGACGTTGAACTTAAGTTGGCCGAACAAAAAATTAACTTAGAGCACCTGCGTCTCCGAGAAGAAAGAGAGGAGAAACAGAGACAAAGGGAGCTCGAGGAAAAGAAACTGGCGTACGAACACGAGCGGAACCTAGCGGAGATCAACCTACGCAAGCAGAATAAAGGAGTAGGGGTGCCCGAGCAAACCCACACCCCAGGGGCAACGGAGAAAAAGGTACACATCCCCAAAGATGTCGTTCGAGAATACTTCCGAGAGGACGACATCCAACAATGGTTTAAGGCTTATGAAATCGCTATGACTGCACACCGGATCGATAGAAGCGACTGGGGAGCCGGTCTATGGGGGAGATTCCTCAATGAGGGCCGCGATGCCCTACTACAGCTCCCGGATCACCAGATGACCTCCTATGACCATATGAAAGCTGCACTCCTCACCCGCTATGGCCTCACACCCTCAACTGTTCAATCTCATGGTATGGGAGCATCTGTCGAACAACTGCTTCATTGAACTCCGCCAGCACCTCCTCGACAGCAAGTTAACGGATCCCCGGCAGCTCGCAGCCGAAGCTGACCGGTGGGAGATCACCAGAGTAGGCCGAAATGGGTCCTACGAGCAGAACCGGAACAACAATGGTCAGCACCGGCCCCGAGGAGGAGGAGGGGGCCAAGGACGCGGAAGAGACAACGGCCCGGTCGCCCCCGTTACCAGCACCACCCCCCCGGCCAACCGGGGCAGCACCCCAGCGCGACCGGGGTACCGAGCCAATATTACGTGCCATCGATGCCAACGAGTCGGCCACTATGCAAACGACCCAAACTGCCCGCAGTACCAGAGCCCAAGACCCCGCCAGGTGGCTGCTGCTGCCCTAGGGGAGGAACAGATCACAGAGGAACAAGAGGAGTATGAACAAGAGCACCAAGAATGGGAGCCAGCCGCCATGGCTCTAGCATGCTTAGGGGGGAAAGACAGGGTCCCGCGGGTCCCCCTACCCGCTAACACCCAGAAGTACAGCCAATGGGTGAGCATCAATGGACACCGGGCCGAAGCCCTGCGTGACACCGGGGCCAGTGTAACAGCCGTCCGCTGTCACCTGGTGACCCCAGAACAGTATCTACCGAACATTCTCTGCCCTGTACGCTCCGCCGATAACTCAGAGAGTCTGTGTCGGATGGTCTGCGTCCCCTTCGAATGGGGAGGGGTCTCCGGCATGTTGAAAGTAACGGTCCGAGACGATGCCCCCGTAGACTGCCTCCTGGGGAATGACCTTGAAAGCTCCCCGTGGGCAGCCGTAGAACGAAGAGAACACCTGGGGATGCTAGGCGTCCCGGACTGGGCGTGCGTCACCACCCGGTCCATGGCCGCCCGTGCCAACCACCGCCCAGAGGAGCCCGAA
Organism: Lissotriton vulgaris; assembly: GCF_964263255.1. Classification (NCBI taxonomy): domain Eukaryota; kingdom Metazoa; phylum Chordata; class Amphibia; order Caudata; family Salamandridae; genus Lissotriton; species Lissotriton vulgaris. Next base: position 708,804,462 of record NC_141698.1, read on the forward strand.
TGGCCGGCGCCACCGCCTCCGGTCGCCCCAGCCGAAACAACCGACCGTGACGTTCCCCCCGAACCAGCTCAACCTTCCGACCTCGCTAACCTCGACCAGTGGCCTCAAGAGGGGGGGCCCACGCAAGAACAATTTCGCCACGAACAGAAGACCTGTCCCTCCCTCGAGGGACTCCGCCAGCAAGCACTCGCCCAAAGCGCAGGGGATACCTCCGGAACTCACTGGGTCTACTGGGACAATGATCTGCTATACAGTGAGCAAAGAATCGCAGAACTGGGGGCCAGCCGAGTACTAGTGGTGCCACTCCGTTTTAGAGACTTTCTGCTGAACCTGGCCCACGATGTCCCCCTGGCAGGACACCTGGGACAAGATAAAACCTACAGTCGCCTAGTGACCCACTTCTTCTGGCCCAAAATGAGGAACGATGTACACCAGCATTGCCGGTCTTGCCCCACGTGCCAAGCCAGTGGGAAGAGCGGCCGCAAACTAAAGGCCCCCCTGCAACCTTTTCCCGTGGTCACCACCCCCTTCGAGAGGGTCGGGATAGACATCGTGGGGCCCCTGGACCCGCGCACCAAACAAGGCCATCGATTCATCTTGGTGCTAGTGGACCACGCCACCCGCTACCCTGAGGCTGTTCCCCTGCGGACCGTGACAGCCCCGGTAGTCGGCCGGGCTCTGATGGGGATCTTCTCCCGGGTGGGCTTCCCCCGAGAAGTCGTCAGCGACAGAGGCACGAACTTTATTTCTAAATATATGAAATCCCTCTGGCAACAGTGCGGGGTTACCTACCGATTCACGACCCCCTATCACCCTCAAGGGAACGGACTCGTTGAGCGGTTCAACCGCACGCTAAAAGGGATGATCGGGGGGTTGGAAGAACCCCTCCGTCGCCAGTGGGATGTGCTGCTGCCGTGCCTCCTCTTCGCCTATCGGGAGGTCCCTCAGAAATCCCTGGGCTTCAGCCCGTTTGAACTGCTATATGGACACCCAGTGCGGGGACCACTCAGCCTAGTCAAAGAAGGTTGGGAGATGCCCCCGCTAAAGAACCCTCCAGATGTCTTCCGGTACCTCCTAACCCTCCGCAACCAGACCCGGCGGTTCAGGGAGCTGGCGAAAGCTAACCTAGAGGCCAGCCAAGAGGACATGAAAAAGTGGTATGACCGGAATGCCTCTTCCATTGAATTTGAACCTGGCCAACAGGTATGGGTGATGTCCCCCACCGAGCCATGCGCCCTGCAAGACAAATGGACGGGGCCCTTCAAAGTAGTCGAGCGCAAGGGCCCTGCCACCTATCTCATCGACATGGAATCGCCCCGGAACCCCCTCCGGGTCCTCCACGCTAACAGACTGAAGCCCCACTTTGTGCGTACCGAACTCAGCCTCCTGATGGCCACAGACAATGGGGCTGAAGAAGACTCCGAGCCCCTCCCTGACCTCCTACGGACTAGGGAGCAAGACGGCTCCGTGGATGGGGTCCGACTCTCGGAGGCCCTCACCAGAGAGCAACACCAGGAGTGTCGAGTCCTCCTGTCACAGTTCGCCAGCCTGTTCTCCCTCACCCCAGGTGTCACTTCCTGGTGTGTGCACGATGTGGACACGGGGGACAGCCCCCCTATCCGCCACCGGGCCTACCGCGTGCCAGACCGGGTACGGGCCTGCATCCAGGATGAAGTAGCCAAGATGCTCGCGCTCGGGGTCATCGAGCCCTCAGACAGCCCCTGGGCCAGCCCTGTAGTACTGGTCCCCAAAGCAGCTGCCCCCGGCACCACACCAGAACTCCGGTTCTGCGTTGACTACCGGGGCTTGAATGCGGTCACCAGAACAGACGCACATCCCATCCCCCGGGCAGATGAACTAATCGACCGCATGGGAGCTGCCCGCTACCTCAGTATCTTCGACCTGACGGTGGGCTACTGGCAAATCGGCCTCACACCCCGGGCACAAGAACGCTCTGCCTTTTCCACCCCCGATGGCCATTACCAGTTCACAGTCATGCCCTTCGGCATGAAGAATGCCCCAGCAACATTCCAACGGCTCGTCAATCAGGTCCTGGCGGGGCTCGAAGACTTCAGCGCCGCCTACCTAGACGACATCGCTGTATACAGCCACCATTGGTCCGAACACCTCCACCACCTCCGAGCAGTGCTGCAAGCCCTTCAGCGAGCTGGCCTCACGATCAAGGCCAGCAAGTGTCAAATTGGGCAAGGGTCTGTAACCTACCTCGGGCACCAGGTGGGAAGCGGCCTGGTGGCCCCTCTGCAGCTAAAAATTGCCGCCATCCAATCCTGGCAGCCCCCCATCACCCAGACCGAAGTACGAGCCTTCCTGGGCCTCACGGGCTATTACCGAAGGTTCGTGAAAGACTATGGTACGATGGTGGGGCCCCTCACAGAACTCACGTCAAAGAATCAGCCCCAGAAAATCAACTGGACCCCCGAGTGTCAAGCTGCATTTGAACAATTGAAAGCCGCCATGTGTTCCGCCCCTGTGCTCCAGGCCCCCGACTACAGCCGGGAGTTCGTCGTCCAGACGGATGCCTCAGACCATGGCATTGGGGCAGTCCTGTCTCAAGTGAACGCCGAAGGCCTGGATCAACCGGTGGCCTTCATCAGCCGGCGACTCCTACCACGGGAACAACGCTGGAGCACCATAGAGAGGGAGGCCTTCGCTGTAGTCTGGGCCCTCAAGAAACTCCGGCCCTACCTTTTTGGCACCCACTTTCGGGTGCAGACCGACCACCGACCCCTGCAGTGGCTGATGCAGATGCGGGGGGAAAACCCGAAGTTACTACGCTGGTCCATCTCCCTGCAGGGTATGGACTTCACAGTTGAACACCGGCCTGGGCCAGATCACGCCAACGCGGATGGCCTGTCCCGATTCTTCCGCCTCGACGAGGAGAGTCCCCAAGAGGATGGGTAACTCTCCCCGCCTTCAGCTGGGGGGGACGCATGTTGGACAGGCCACATGAAGGGCCGCTCTCCCCCGGCCCGACCAGGCCCAAGCCCGGTCACGCAGGTACCACACACCACCATTCCACGTCCTCCGTCCCCTCCGGGACCCCTGCCCTCGAACATGTCGACCTCATGGGCCCGATCCACTGCCGGCCTGCGCGCCCATCCTGGGCGCCATCTTGGACACGCCACCACGAGGCCGCCTGGCCCCCGATCGACCTCAACCCTGGGCCTGGCCAGGCCTCAGACATCCCGGCACCACCATCCACCCAGGAGGTGAGCGGGCTACTTGGCAAGTCAATGGGAGAAAGAGGTGTCGATGGCTCTCCCCCGCCAAGTGCCGCTCGCCCATCGCCTCCCCGGGCGCTGGCTCCACCCCCCTGCTGGGTGTCTGGACTCCCTCATCCCGGACCTCCCGACCTCCAAGTGCGAGGGTCCGGACATCAAAGAACACCAGCCCTATAACTGGGGCAGCTCCAGAGCAGGAAGGCAGTTGTATCTTGGAGTCGAGAGACGTAAAGAAGAACTCATCCTTGACGGACTACTGGCGCTGCCGTAGCTCTGTCTTGTGCACCATCGTCTGGCCTGCTGGTGCTGCCGCAACCTTCGTAACCTTCATATCCTTCATCGTCGTCGGGACCTGCTGGCGTGGCCGCGGACCGTTTGTAACCATCATCTTCATCGGGACCTGCTGGCTCCGCCGCGGACCGTCGTTTCCTTCGTCCATCTCGGGACCTGCTGGCTCCGCCGCGGCCCGATCATCTAGAACGCCGAGCTCGAGGATTGAGAGCTATTTCCATCTTTTTGGTAACAAGACTGTCCCGCTACCCTTTTCCCGAACCAGAGACCAGAATCGAGGGGACCCCTGAGTCCAGACCTCCTTGTACCATTCCATCGTACCTTAAAAGAATTGCCTATAAAGTCTCGTTGAACTTTAACCTTGTGTGGTGTCCGTCTGTGGGGGGGAAGTTACTTGTCTGTACGATCGCTGGAGACGGCTCTCCCTGGAGACCGCTCCCCTTATCCTCGGCCGACCCTCCCGGTCCGTCTAACACCTTTGGCTTATGGAGCAGTATTAGCAACACACACAACAGTTCGCATGTATGATCTCGGACCCTGAGCGGGCTTGCACTCCTTCATTTATCCCTTCAGCCAATCCCGCACTCAGGGGGCATGCTACATTGCAACATTGTCCATTGCGGGACGGTTGGTGCTGACACTATAACAGAGACACATGCATTAGTTACTTCCTTGGCAAGGCCAAAACGTAAAAACGCCCAGAGCCTCAGGGTGATCATCCCCACCCCTTCACTGGACTGTCATACACCAGTCCACTCCAATTCTGCTTACAGGGGGTACGACACAGCTACATGTCCCAGGTCTTCCCCACTGCCTGAGGTGACATGGTTGCATCCACTGTACACAGCACAATATAATGTGGTAGGGGCTGGGGCCCTCATGCATACATAATGACCACACAGACACACTTAGATAGTTTGTGGAACTGGCTACGGGCACGTGCGCCCAGACCCTTTTATTGGCAGGGTCACATGTCCAGTGATGCCTGTGCTGGATGGGTGTAGGGAGAGTGTAAGCCAGCCCTCAGGGAGTTGTTGGTGCAGGAAACAACTACAACAGTGATCAGACAATCAGAAGTTCAAAGTTCAAACAGCAAGGGTCCATAACTTGAGCTGCACAGAGTTAGTGGCCCCAGATGCACTCCGGCTGGCACAGGCACACTGCCACGGGACGGTGAGTTGCGGTGCACTGAGGTAGGGCCACGAGACCTGAGAGAGTTCTCGTCGATGTTCAAGCTGCATGTCATAGAGTATTTTAGGGGACAGTGGAAGGTGTTCTTCCAGGGCATGATGCAGAGGGCAGAACCAAGCTGAAACAGGCAATATGGAGAAGATGAATGCTACAGACTCATGTTGAACAGCAAGTCAGTACCAGCCACATGATGATGAATACAACCCCCATGCTATAGACTCAGACACCACCAAAGTTCAACCAAAAACTGTCCATGAATTTCGGTGCACAGAGTTAGTGGCACCAGAGCCGAACGGGGATGCAGTCTACGGTGAGGTGTGTACAATGGGATAAACTCTGCCATAAAAAACATTGCGGCTCAGTTCCAATCCTACTTGACCGCAGTGTAGGCCGAAGGCAGTAGTCAGCAAGGGCCCACAGACATGTGTTGTTGGCTTGCGATGCACAGAGTTGGTGGCACAAGATCGAAGGGAGTACAGTGATATAAATGCTGGCATTGACATATGAACTCGGCCATCATGGATTCAAGACTTAATTCCAAAAGTTTGACCTACTGGACCGCAGTGTATGCCGGAGGCAGCGGTGGAGTATGACAACAAGAAAGGACTGCCGGGGGCCTGTGTCGCTGAGGCTGTGATGGTCTGAGGAGGTTGCTAAGGCTGTGTGCCTCGGGCTTGGAGCTTGCACGTCACGTGGTGGGCCCTCTTTGACACACGCTGGTGTCGGCAGGTGAGCATTGAGGCCTGGTTGTGCAGTGACATCCAAGACAGGTCTGAGGACCAGCGGCCTGGAGTGCAGCAGGTGCACAGGATCGAAAGCACCGCCACTCACGGTGTTGGCCTTGTGGCGGGCTGAGAGGGGCCACCCTGGCAGACACATTGGCCATTCTGGAAGAGAACCATGCCCAGAGCAACAGGATTTTTATTCACACTCCTATGCTGGCCTGGCGTATGCCTGGCCAGCCCACTCCACTCACGCTTACAGGGGGGAACGTAACAAGCTACATTTCCACGATCTTCCCTACTGCCTGGGGTAACATAGTTGCGTCCACTGACCACTACACTCCTAGCACCAGCAGTACATGTCAACATGGACATGGCTGTGGTCTGCATACTGAAGTCTGGCCAGCACATCCATGCCACACTTGGCATTGTGTTCATTCTCATTCATGGGTCACTTGCCTCCTTTGCACATGCCTGGTTCCCACCTCTCCCCACATTCTGCTATTGTGTGGCTGATGTGCCATGCTGTTGATGGCTTGTGTACATGGCTAGCCCAGGTTACCACAGTAAGTTGTGCCGCCGTGTCTGGTAGGTGGGCATGTTGTTTGACATGTTGTATGTGAGTTTGTAACATATGCATTCCCAGAGCTGTGAGTTGCATGATTGTGGAGCTGAGGTGTGTAGTGTGTTCATTTGGTACTTACCAACGAGCAATGCATTCCCATAGATGCCAGCCTCAAAGCGATGGTTGATGATGAACTGTCAGAAGATCAAGGAATCATGCACACTGCCTGGGTAGTTGGCGACGACATTGGTGAAGAGTCCCAGGTGGTCCACTGTTGCCTGCACATTGATGGAATGTGTGTGCTTCCTGTAGCGGTAATTGTGTGCAGTGGCGACATGGGGCACGAGGAGTACATGTATGCAGATGATTGCCCTAACATGTGCGGGAAGCCAGCTATGGCGTAGAAGCCTTGTTGGTCTCCAGCTGTTCCTGCGCAGTGTGTGGGAAGTAAAGGTGCTGGGGTACCAAGCTTATGACACAACCCAAGAAAGGTATGAGGAACCTGGATAGGGCTGGCTGTGAAACTCCGCCGACTCTGGCAGTTTTTGGTTGGAAGATCTCAGAGGCCAACAGGTGCAGCATAGCCAGCAGCATTGCCTGCGGAGAGATGTTGGTTGTCCGCTGTGTTGGTACTGCATGCCTGTGGGCAATAATGGTCAGGATGCGGAGGATGGTTGTACTTTTGAGCCTGTAGTTGGCAATGACATCGCCTGGTGTTAAGTCTGTGAGGCTGCTGCATTTTCTGAAGGTCCCCTGTCTTTGTCTGCGCTGCCTCTGTGGTAGTCTGGGAGGGACAGGAGAGCCTGGGTGTGGTGGTGGTGAGTGTTGTGGCCCTCTTGGAGCTCCAGGCTGCATGAAGCTGTCGGCTGGGCTCCCATTTCTGGTGCAGGTTATCGTCCGACTTAATACCAGGAAGGAGCAGGTGTTACTTCCCTGCTTCTAATGTGTCTTATCACATGTTTTGTGATCTTGTCGCCGATCTGGCTGATCGTTGAGAATGTTGCGCAGTGGTGTTGTCGCTGCTTTTTGCACGGGAACATCTACTCTGCATTTCATTAGCGTTAGTTGCTGGTGTCATCCGTGGCGATGTTTTTTGTGGCTGCTATTGCAGGAAAACTGGTGATATCAGCTGTTAGCACCAGCTTGTGAATAGGGCGATAACCTATTGCCACTTTGGCTGCGATAAAGTGCCGCTAACTCGGCCATAAGTCCTTGAGAATAATTATGCCCCTCAGAGTATTATTGGGTTAAGTGAATTCACTTTACATACTACGGTCATTTAAAAGGCATTTGCCTCTGCGCTGCATCAGCAGAGCCCATCATGATACAGCCCCAAAGCGCAAAGTAAAGGCAGGTCTAAGGCAAAGGCAAAGAAAAAGGGTGATAAAATGGGGAAGGAAAAGGGAAAGAAGAAGGGGGTGGAGGTGGGGAATGGGAAAGGAAAGAAGAGGGGGAAGGGAAGGAGAAGGAGAAGAGGAAAGGGAGGGGAAGAGGTAGGGGATGGACAATGGGTAGGGAAAAATAAAGAAGAAGGTGAAGGAGAAGGAGAACGGAGAGACGAAAGGTATAGGAAAATAGTTAAGGAGAAGGCAAATGGAAAGTGAAAGTTAAAAAAACAACAGAAAGGCAAAAGGTTAAAGGAAATGGAAAGATCCAGGGTAAAGGTGAAGATTATGGTAGGGCACGGATAAGAGGTCTAGCTCAGAGTAAGCGCATAGGAAAGAGCCAGGACAAGGTAAAGGAACAGAAAAGAATAAAAAGGGGTGACATTACTGTAAGTGAAAACAACGGAGAAAGGGAGTGTAGTTAGGAAATTTAAAGGAGCAGGAGGAAAGCAGTCATGTAAAGAGGGTAAAAGAGGAGATTGATGAATGAGGTGAAACAAGTGGAAACAAAACAGTGGTGGGGAAGAAAAGAGGGGTATTGAAATTGGGAAAGTAGGCAGATGGAAAATAGAACGGCTAAGAAAACACAGGTAAAAGAAATGAAAAACAGATGCTAAAACAGCGGTAAAAGTATGTTGGAAGAATGAGGAAGAGTAAACTAAAGGAGAAAGGGAGTCAGGGAAGGTAAAAGTGGCTATAAGTGGGTTTCTAAAGAAGGGAAAATCAGGAAACAGGAAAGATTAGGGAAGAGAGGGAAAGGGTAGCAATGGGGAAAGGACAAGAGTTGGAGACATAGGACATGTAGGATTAGAAAAAGAAAGAGAGAAAAGTTTAAAGTCAGGGGGAAATAAAAGGAATGGTAAAAGCAAGGGAAAATAGAAAGAACATTGGGAAACTGAGTTATGGCTGCAAAGAGGAAAGAAGGGAAAGAGAAGGAGTAAATGGAAAGGAAATGGAACAGTGAGAAGACGAACAAAGAAAAAGCAGGGACACAAGGCTACATAAAAGGGGAAGAAACCTAAGGAGAAATTAACAGGATTTGGAAATGGGTTAAGTGAGGTACAGTAAAGGGATAAAGAAAGAGGTGATCGGTAAAGGGAAGACTAACTGAAAAGGGTAGGTGAAAGGAACAGAAACGGGCAGGAGAAGGGCACAAATAGAGAGGAGGAAAGGAGGAATAGAGAAAGATGTGGGGAAGCAGTCACAGAGAAATTAGAGAGTGAAAAAGAGGAGCAGAGAGAGGAAAAAAAGGGAACATGAGGGTACATCCAGTGAATGGAAAAGAAGAATGTGAGAATAGAGAGGCGATAATATCAGTGAAATGAATGATAAGGTGGACAAATAAAATGAAGGAGAAAATCAAAGAAGACAAAAAGGAAGAAGGCGCAGTAAGATGGAGAGGAAATGGAAAGAGGGCATCAAAAAGCAGGGATGGGTGAAATTGGTTTGAAAAAGGGAACAGATAAGTCACAAATGAGGAGAAGAGAATGTTAGAATGGGAAAGAGGAAGAGGACACAGTAAATGAAGAAGAAATAGAAAAGAAAGCAGAAGCAGAAGTCAAAACTGTAAGGTCAGTGTATGTAGTTATAAAGGGTTTGTGGAAAAGGAATGTGAGAAGGATGGAAAAGAGGGGATCAAAAAGAAAGGATGGAAGAGGACTTGTGAAAGAAAAGAAAGGAAAGATAAAGGAAACATGAGGAAAAAGGTGAAGGAGAGAAGTCTGAAGGTAGTGCAAAAGCAATGTGAAAAATAAGGGAATTTTAAGGTAGAGGAGAAAGTGTAATAATTTAAGAAACATTACATGGAAGGGAGTAGGAGAAAGATGAAAGAGTAAATTGATGGGTTTGGGTAAGTGTGGAAAAGGGGAATCCGGGCACTTGGACAGGAAGGGGAAATGAAAATAAAAGTTTAGCAGGGTTAGTCAACCCAAAGGGGAAGTGAGAGGCTAATGTTGATAGAAAGACAAAAGAAAATCAATTGATGTGACAAAGGAGAACTTAGGGTTCTGGTGAGAAGAGGGGGCAGTGAGAAAAAGAGTGAGAATATTAGAGAGAAGGCAGGAAAACCAATGAATGTAGTATTTGACTGAAATGAATAAGGCTCTGGCCTTTACATGCATAAAATCTAAACATTCATATATTGTCTACAGAAATATGGATGACGGTAAAGAAAATTAAATCTTTCATGGGTGATTATCAACTCTCATTGCACTACAATAAAAGTCTGGGTTGTTTGACTATATGGGTCAAACAACAATGTATGCTCGTAAGATCATGATTTATGGATCGGTCATGGGCAAATGTGAGAGACAAAAGAGGGATTGCTAGGACCACTGTTACTTGTAAAAGATACCATGAATAATGGATGACCAGTGTTACATCTCCCCGTGCTAAGCCACATCAATGCCTCTTTGTAAATCTTCAGAATCCTTAAAAAGTAACATGCATACCTCCATGTAAACCCCAAAAAGACTGCAGCATCCAAATAAAGCATTGGGAACTTGGATGCTTACTCCGCCCCACTAAAAACAAGGTGTACTATATGGTCCCAGGATACACCTCATTTCTAGAAGTGTACACCATGTATTATTTCACCATGTGGAGTAAATGAAGCTTTATATCATATAAAACTAGAAAAGCAACAAATTCTGAGTAAGGAAGTTCAAAAGTCATCAGTTCGTCAACAACCTATGACTCCTTCGGCCAGCATGGAGACAATTCAATTTATAGTGATCCTATACATACAGACACATTATTCAATAGTTCATTCACTCAAAAGAACCATAGAATGTCTTCCACTAAAAGTGTAATTCTTTCATTGACCAAGAAAGGTAATTGATAAAGGATTACAATTTGTTGATTCTCAGTGATATTAAGAATTCAGTGTCTGATTCAAAAAGCCATTTATGACCGTAAAGCTATGCTCCTAACAAGCCTAACAGCCGTTCATTAAGAGATACCCGAAAAGGAGAAAAAGGTTTATATTGCATACATGTATGCCTCAACTGGGTACTACAAGTGGAGGGGAATGGGAAACCAAAGGTGTGACTTGCCTTGAAAGTCTTTGAATGCAAATTGACATTGGTGCGGGACATTTACAAACCCCTCTTTGATATCTTCTCACCATAGACATTGGTGGAGATTCACTAGAGCAAAGGGAGAAATAACTAATCTTTCTTGGTGGGAAAATGGACAGAAAAGCACACCCACAATTTGTTGGTAATAGGTAGAGGGTTTCCCCATAGAAATGAAGTTTTCTCCATGGAGAAGAAAGTTTAAAGAAAAAATCATCTGCATTTGTACATCAAGCTGACTTTCACCAAAGCTAAATTGTACCCTTTGTGGAAATTATTCCTACTAGTACGCCGTGAAAGTTGATACAGCTTTCTAGGGATACTGCTGGGAATGTTTGTGAATTTCCAGAAGAGTACATTAAAATGAACACTTGTGCGTAGGAGTAATCCTACTGATGTAAACGTACAACACATTTTCATGAATTGGGTTCCCTGCCTTTAACATTTAAAAGCCCCAACTGTATCCATGAGTCTTCAGCAACTAACTTGGTGCATTCCTCTGCCTCAGGTAACTGAATACCTTCACCTTTATTATCTGTGCCGTTTACATGGGCTACCAGTTTTAATTGAATTAACAATACACTAAATATGGTCTGCTCATATGTTCGAAGTTCAAAGTGCATGAACAGTTTAGTTTCATTAAATTGATATGCGTGATAAAACGCCATGGATGTGCAGCTGAGAAATTGAGACTATTGCTACGTTTCACCTACGTGAGATCAATTGACTTTGTCAATGTTTTTAGACAAATTGTACAGCATTCCGAGTTGTTGTGCAAAATGGATTAAAGTAAAAAAAAAGCTATAATTAATCTTCTTTTTAGGTCTCGACCTCTGCCCATGCGCTTGCGCATTGCAGATGTCGAGATTATAGAGTTAAAACCAGGAAAGCTAAACCAGGCGGATTGCGCTGAGTGCATGTGCCCATGCACACGCTTGCCATTTGCTCCCCGAGCCGCCTGCAATGCATCAGACCCGCCACAGCAATGTCAAGAGCTTACGTCCCTGTCCTCTTTCTACTGTTATTACCAGCACGCACTTAACGCCGCCCGAGCTTCCGACGTCTGACGCTTTCCTTCACAATGTTGGCCGTTACTTCTACACTTGAGGTAAGGTGCTTTTGTTACTTCTTTGAACCCCCACTTGTCTGTTAGACTCGTTTTTCCCTTGTTTTCTGCCCTTATGCCCTCTGTTAGACTCGGTTTTTGTGCCTTTCTGCCCTCTGTTAAACTCGTTTTTTGTGCCCTTCTGCCCTTTGTCAGACTCGTTTTTCCCTTGTTTTTCTGCCCTTCTGCACTCTGTTAGACTCGTTTTTTGTGCCCTTCTGCCCCCTGTTAGACTCGTTTTTCCCTTGTTTTTCTGCCCTTATGCCCTCTATTAGACTCGCTTTTTGTGCCTTTCTGCAATGCTTGTTATTTTATTTTCTGTGCTTTTCCCTCAGCCTCCGTCCGATCACTTTCACTTTTGTGGCTTGTTTCAGCACTCCACATAAGTGCTTTGTTTTCTCCTCTACCTCTGTTTGATCACTTTCACTTTCGCAGCTTGTTTCTGCACTCCATATGAGTGCTTTGTTTTCTCCTCTGCCTCCATCCGATCACTTTCATTTTCACGGTCTTTAAGATTTTGGTCCCTGGTTCCCCCACTTGTTTTCATTGAACCATATTCTATTTGAGGCCCTGTTGATTACTTAGAGGCTAGCCCTTCTCAAACCCATCTAATGTGTAAGAAATATCTGTATGGCGCTTTTCATGCATCTCATTGTGCATACGAAAACTGGCGTAGTTTTCAAATTCCGACTTCATAAGGGCACAAACTTTGCAGGACTTTATGAACGCTGCAGCGAACTGAACACCTCCGATTTCATCAACTTGCAGAATATGGAGTTTAGAGTTGAGGGCACATAGAGTGGTTGAGCGGGGCATTATTGGAACTCAGACATGGTCTTCTTTCCTGTTCTCCTGACTTGTTGAAAGTTGTGGTTTCACAACAGTAAAAGGCAACGCTATCTACGATAGCCTATTGGTTAGTTAAGCTTGGTTTGCTTCTCCCTGCCTTACTACACATAGCCCAATATGGTGTCTTGTCTAAGTACCTGTTTGCATCTGCAGCCGGTTGCATGTGTGTGCTACACAAATGAAAATACCAGATTCACAAATAAATTATACAGCGCAACATCACATCACAGACTGATGTGGAAAAAGGTAGGGCTAGGACCTTTCTCAAGATTTGCCCGGCGCTAACCGCCCTTGTACCTTTCAAGTTTACCAAGCAATGAGGCAGGCGCCGGAGACCAGAAGGCAGGAAACAGAAGTTTATTCCGACGGAGCAGAACACATCAGATCAGACAACAAGGTATCGTCTCGAGGTGCTCTAACAGCCACTCAGAAGCCTGGCCTCTTATACACTGGTTTATGGCATGTGACCTTCCTTTAATACAATCACAACTTTGTAAGGCATGGAAAAAGACATCCCCGTAATCCTCGTGTTAATCCCACCCCCATAGACATTTACAATGGAGGTCCTCAACCTGCTGATAAGAGAGAGGGTCATCACGCAGCTGAGTGTTTCGTCGAGTCTTAGGATGTGTGCGCCTGATCATGTCACAGGGGGTGGGGAGGCCTGGATCAATAGAGGGTCCTTTGAAGGAGAGCGACCTCATACAATAAGGGCAGTAAATGGTATCTCGCGGTTTAGGCAATGGCCTCGGACCTGTGTGGACAGTCGGACACCGGGTGAGGGGCCATCAATGGAGTGGTATTCATGCTGCGTGGACAATCCAGCGCAGAGGGGAGGTTTATCAACAGAGGGGCATTCATGGGAGGAGAGGAGGTGTTGGTCAGGCGCTGGCGTGACTCCCAAGGACAGGGTCATGCTCATAAAGAGGAGGGAGGGGGAGCCAGGGTGCGCGAAGGATGCTTGCTGGGTCACAGGGGCGCGCTGGCGATCGATCGTGGGCAGGGAGACCATGATATCTAAAATGGCTGCCATGCACATAGCGCATAGGTGACAAGCTGGCGCAGATGATGTTCAGATCGTAAACTAAAATTCCACAGTCCTCCCTTTTAACATATCTCGCCAACTTGTCAGTTCGGATTTATCCCCATAAGACCACGTATCTCTACTTCATAGAGGGGGCTCATGTGCTCATTTCGGAAGTCCAAAGTCTTTGGGCACATACAGTGAGAAACAAGGCCGAACAAGGGTGGCAGACATTGGATACCTAGGCAACACCCACATAATATCACAACAGGTACCAGCACGAAGGAAAACAACTTCCAACCCCAATTTTTCAAAGTGTCCCAAAACCAGCTCCCAAGCGACCATCCTTCCTGCTCTTGGTGAACCTCTGAGGACAGTCTGTGGAGGTGTTCAATGGCTTTGTAGACTGAGGGCGAGTTGTCAGGTACGTAGGTGCAGCAGCTGGATCCGATGATGCGGCATGCTCCTCCTCGGTCGGCTAGGACTACGTCTAGGACGAGTCGATTTTGAAGGGTCACAAGGCGGACCGCCTGAAGTTCCGCAGTGTTGTTGGCGAGGATGCCAGCAGTGATGTTGATCGTTGTTTCTACTGCCTGGGTCAGGTGTCGGATAGCACGGCTGTTTGCCATTGGGCCCCACAGAGGAACAAGTCCCTTTGCTGCATCCAGGAACTGTGCTCCAGTGGAGTCGGCTTGCCCAAGGTCGTCTGCACGCCTCTGCCGGTGGTGGTTGGCAGGGGCTACATATGTGGGTGGAAGAACGAAGGCAATATAACAGGTGCCCTTCCAGCCTTTCGGGAGCCAGGTGTAGGCCTTGGTGCCACACACAAAGTACATGTTTGGAGAAGCAACAAAGGAAGGGGGGTCAGCTGAGTCCAATGTTCTGGTGACTCGGCAGGCGCTGTAACCCACCAGTTGCGTTCCCTGGCCTTCGAGACACACGAAACCTGTGACATTGATGACAGACAGGGCCACAGTTAGAGTGGCGGTAGTTTGTTTTTGCAGATGAGTGAAGGTGGTCCTGGCTGGATTGTGGAGCACCTGTACTTCGACTCGTTCTTTGGCTGGAATGTCTTTGATGAAGGTGGCGCCTGCGAGCGCAGGACACAGGGCAGCTGGGGTCTTCCCTGTTTTGTTCAGCCAAAACCCAGAGTAGAAGTGTGACACTGTCCGGCTGGAGGTAGCGTTGTCCCTGTGGCTCTCTTGCATGAGGATCAACCAGGCGAGGCAAGAGCCGTGAACTGAGAAGGGTGAAGGGATGAAGGGGATGGAGTGTCCAGTGGCATGTGGGAGCAACCCACAGATCCAACAGTTCGTAGCATTTGCAGCAAGGTTATGTTGGTGCAACAGTTGCACGAAGGAATTGTTCCAGAATTCCCTGCGCCTTTCTCGGAGCTGAGGCGACAGAGAGATTAGGTGATGCTCTTTCAGAGGTGTTGGCTGTGCAGTAGGTAGCAATGTCTCATGAGCCGGTGTGCTCTCTTCCAGAATCCAGAAGGAGGTCATGAGAAGGAGGCAGAAAAGGAAGACAATGAAGAGTGCAATTGTCTTTGATTTGTGCAGGTTGTCAGTCTTTGGATTTCTATACTGGGTATTTCCCGTTGCTTCCATCATCTTCTTATCTGGCGCTTCCATCATCTTCTTATTTGGCGCTTCCATCACCTTCAAGGGGCTCGGTAGTGGGCAGAACCACAGACCTCGTTTAGCTTCTCTTCCGGTAACCCTTGATTGTGTGTAGGTCACCGTTCTGAGATTTTAACTTAGTCCGTGGCCTACTTAGCCGAGACTCCCTCCTTTCGACGCAGGAAATACCCTTCTCTGGATGGCACAGTAGGATCAGAGAATTTTGCAAGTTCGAGTGCCCCAGTATCTGGATAACAGTCCAATATCGGTCGGTCTTTGTTCAGGAGCTCTTCTTGGGTGCTGACGTTTTCTGTCGTGGCCAGGTTTTCAGGGACCTTCCGACAATGATGCGCGTGCAGCCAGTGCTTCTTCCCCTCCACTCGGAGTGCCGTTCGGGTGGTGATCAGCACTTGCCAGGGGCCCGTCCACCGAGGTTCCAGACTCTTGGTTCGCTGGAAATTTCGTATCAATACGAAATTTCCCGGTTGGATGTCGTGACCGGGGCCCCTGGAAGCATCGGGGATGGCCTGCTGCACCTGTTGATGAATGACAGACAACGTTTTAGTCAACTTGCACAAATAATCAGATAGTAGGACGTCCGGGACGTCAAGAATGGAGGTCGGTTTGGGAGCAGTCCAGAGATTCATAGGCCGCCCAAACACGACCTCGTAGGGGGTCAAATGGTGCTTGGTGGGAGTGGAGCGCATTGATAACAAGGCCAGTGGGAGGGCATCCGGCCAGTTAAGTCCAGTGGTGGCCACTATTTTTGCCAGTTTCAGCTTGAGTGTGGCATTGTGGCGTTCCACTAGACCAGCGGATTGGGGGTGGAAGACCGCATGGAATCGTTGCTTTACCCCCAACCCTTTCAGGATTAGCTGGATAACCTCAGCTATGAAGTGGGGGCCATTGTCGCTCCATAAAATTCGGCAAAGGCCATAGCGAGGGAAGAATTCCTTCAGTAGTACTTTGGCAGTAGTCATGGCAGTGTTGTCACGGGTTGGATAGGCTTCTACCCATTTGCTGAAGGCACATACGATGACTAGTACATACTTCAGGTTTTGGCATCTCTCTAGTTGGATGTAATCCATCTGAAGGACCTCAAAGGGGTGATTGGGGGTCCCGAACCCTCCCCGGGGCACTACAGTCCCTTTCCCGGGGTTGTGTTGCAGGCAGATAAGGCACTGCTGAACTAGGCGCCTGGCTGAGTCAGGGATTTTGTCGTTATGCCAGACTTTGGAAATGAGTTCGATCATGGGTGCAGATCCTATGTGTGCGGGGGAGTGGGCCATGGTCAGTATGGGAATCAGATATGAGTCGGGCAGCATCCATTTGCTTGCATCCTTCGTTCGCCAACAGCCTTCCTCATCCTTCAAACCCACCCCTGCCCATTTAGTCAGCTCGTGAGGGGTGCTGGCCGATTGTATGTCTCTGATCATTGTCCTCGTGTCACTCCATGTTTCTGCTTGTGACCTGGTCACGTACATGCGTGTCACCGTCCTATTCTCAGCTGTGGTTCGTGCAGTAATGTCGGCCAATGCATTCCCTTGTCCAACTAAGTCTGTCACCCTTTTGTGTGCTTGACATTTTATCACCGCTAATCGTTTGGGGAGGAGAACTGCTTCAATCAGGGCGGAGACTAAATCTCCGTGGAGGATCGGGGTGCCGTGGGACGTCAGGAATCCCCTCTCCCTCCACAGGAGCCCAAAATGGTGGACCACTCCGAAGGCATACTGGCTGTCCGTATATACGTTCGTGGTGGTCCCTGCGGCTATGATGCATGCTCGAGTGAGGGCTATCAGCTCTGCTGCTTGGGCAGATCGTTGTGTGATGCAGGCTGTCTCAACTACTGTTCGGGCTGTCGTTACTGCATAGGCAGCTGAAGTGGTGCCATCTGGGAGTTTGATGCAAGAGCCGTCTACCCATAGCTCTCCATCGGGGTCAGGGAAAGCAGTGTCTCGGAGGTCAACCCTACTCCTAGTTTGTTCGTCCGTGAGGGTCACACAGTTGTGGATGGGAGGAATGTCAGGGTCATTTTCAGGCAGGGGTAACAATGTGGCAGGATTCAAAGTCGTGCATCTTTTTAGGGTGATGTGGGGTGCAAGTAGCGTCAGTTCATACCCTGTCAGTCGTGCGCTAGTCAGGTGCTGGGTTTTGGTCTGGTTCAAGAGGGTGTCAACCGCATGGGGTACTAGCACTGTGAGAGTGTTGGAAAGTACAATTCCCTCGCTCTGACGGATAGAGACAACAGCGGCGGCTACTGCTCGAAGGCAGGCAGGCAAAGCTCTGGCTACAGGATCAAGAGTGGCGGAGAAGTAGGCACAAGGGCGCTGCTTAGGACCAATTGATTGTGTTAGGACAGACAATGCGCATCCCTCCCTTTCATGGGTGAAGAGGGAGAAAGGTTTGGAGTAATCCGGCGTTCCGAGGACGGGCGCTGAGCAGAGTGCATCCCGTAATTCTTTAAAGGAGGCTTGACACTCAGCGGTCCAAGGAAGCGGGGAGGGGACATCTTTGGTCAGTAGGGCGAGTAATGGTTTCACGATAAGGCTGTAATTAGGCAACCACTGCCTGCAAAAAGAGGTTAGGCCAACCAAAGAGCGGACCTGCTTTTGTGTTTTTGGGATGGGGGTGTCTAGGATGGTTTGGATTCGGTCGGGTGTAAGTTTCCTCCCTTCTTTGGACAAAAGATGGCCTAGGTAAGTCACCTGTGGCTGACAGAACTGTAACTTCTTTTTGGAGACTTTATGGCCATTCTCTGCAAGAAAGTGTAGGAGTTGGACGGTGGCTGTCGTTGCAAGCGGGGTGGTGTCAGCCGCCAAAAGGATATCATCGACATATTGGATCAATACCACTCCCTCTGGTAGCTGGAAGGCATCCAGCTGTCTTTTGAGGGCCTGGCTATAAATGCTGGGACTTTCAGTGTACCCCTGGGGAGCTCTACAAAATCGGTACGAACGGGATTTTAAAGTGAAGCCGAAGAGGTAACGGCTGTCTGGATGGATGGGGATAGAGAAAAACGCGTTCTTAAGGTCGATAACAGTGAAGGTGGTGGCAGTGGACGGGATGAGGGTCAGAATGGTGGTGATATCAGAGACCACAGGATATTGGGGTACAACCACTTTGTTAATCTCTCGCAAGTCGATGATGAAGCGGTACGCTTTCTCATCTCCTTCACCTTGCTTCTTAACAATAGGTAGGATTGGGCTGTTGCAGACGTTGCTAACCACTTCTTCAACCACTCCTGCGTCTACCAGAGACTGAATGATCGCTACCAGTGCCTTCTCACCCTCTGGTGATATCCGATACTGCGGGAGTTTCGGGAGCATAGCGTCCTGTCGTACAGTTATGTGAATAGGGTCAATCATCATTCGCCCCACATCAGAGTCATTTTTGGCCCACAGGTACGAAGGTAGGGTGTCAAGCAGGGATAGGTCAGCGTCAGTTACAGAGCACATGTGTCGTGGGGGACGGGATCTGGGCATGTCTGGGTTGTCGTACAGGATGACTCGTATTCCATCTGGGGAACACCTAATGGTAGCTCGAAAATGCTTCAGTAAGTCAATGCCCATAATGGCGTCAGGGGAGTTGGAGGAAAGGAGAAATGTCGTGTCAGTAGTGTTGCTTTCTAGGTCAAAGGTAATAGGTACGGACAGGGGGTTAGTGGAGGGCGTCCCATCGAAACCTATCGACGTTATGTGTGAGCCAGACAAGGGTGCCCTTGGAATCAGTCGTTTTGATAACACACTACGTGTCGCCCCAGTGTCTACCAAGAATGGAGACTCTGTACCCAAGACCTTAGCGGTGACATAAGGACCTTGCTGGTCAACACAGAGCTCGACTGGATCCCTCCCTTGCCCCTGGCAGTCCTATGCAAAGTCGGGGGCATGTTCACCTTCGGATAGCTGATATTGGTTCTGTCGGGGACGGTCAAATGTGTTCAGTCTTCCTGATCTGTCATTATTGGTGTCGTTGGGGCTCCCTCGTCCCTGTATTCTATTCCTCGGACCACCCGCCACATCCCTGGACTCCCTATTTCTGTTCATTTCTGTCAGAACTGGACACTGAAATTTCCAATGGCCGAGCCCTTTGCAGAAGGCGCATTGGTCATTGCTAACGTCTCTACGTCCAGTGTGGGGTGCTGGGGTGTGATCTTTAGGAGGTAGATCTCTGGGGGTGGTTGATTGGTAGTTCCCCCTTGGGTGTTCCCGTCCTAGTGCTATACCCTGTATCTGGGCTATCATTACCCTTTCCTTCAAATCTTTCTTCTTTTTCTCGGACGCCCTATCATTCTCATTCTTTTGGTTCTCGTAATACTGAGCCATCTGAAGGATAGCTGCGGGTTTGGAGGCCCCCCAGCTACTCTCACTCGTCTGTAGTTTTTGGGAGACCTCCTGTGTTAGTCCCTTTACGTAATTTTGCACAAACAGGTGCTGTCCGGTTGCGGTGGTCATATCTTGGCCACTGTAGTCGGAGAACACGGTCTCGAATCGGGAGAAGTATTCTGACACATCCTCCTGGGGTTTCTGTCGACAGGCCGTGACTATCGACCAGTCTACTTTTCTTTCCGGGACCAGGGTTTTTAACTTCTGGACCAGTTTGTCTGGGAGTTCCAGTATGTCCTTCACTGGTTTACTCCCCGGCTCTCGCTGTCTATCTAGTTTACCGAGTTGGTCCCAGGTATGTCCAAACAGATCCGTGTGGTCGACTTTCCGGATTTGCTTCCACACATCAGCTGGCAGGCATAACCCAAAGAACAAGTCAATATCTGCTAAAGTCATTATTGTCGAACCCAAGGCGGTGCCTAATTCAGTATAAAATGCCGTCGGGTTCTTTCTTAAGTCGGGCAAGGTTTGCTTGAAGGTTAGGATGTCTTGTCGGTCCCATGGTTGGTAAACCCAATTGTACACAACCCTTCCCTTTGCATGTTCATTATTAATATCATCGCTCGTTCCCTGGCCCCGTGGCGGGATCCAGTAAGGAGCCGCTTCTCTGATAGGCATCATAGTATTGGCTACCTCTGCCGAGGTTGTTTCAGGGGCCGTAACCTTGGTTTCTGGTTTCTGTTCTGCGAGGTGGCGGAAGACCTCAAGCATTTGCATGAAGAGCTCCGTCGCCTCACGTTCAGTCCCATCTCCGACATCAATCTTCCTATACAGTGTTGTCAGTTTAGCGGGACCCTTACTCTGATACCTATCTTCATACGCGTTCAGGGTGTGGAAGCTGAACCGCAAAATGAAATGCCGTCTGTGGCTGTCGGCATGTGAATTATATACGCTCATGGTGTATTCTTCGCTCTCCCTTCGTTCTACCAATGTTTTTGCTATTTTGTCGATCCCATCCCGCTCATCTTTGCTTAACCTATTTAACCTGGCTGATGATTATTTGCTAGCCTCGGGGTCGCTTAACGAAGTTGTTAATGTGGCTGGTGCGGAGGCCGTGAGGGCTGGTGCACTAGCACTAGGGCCACTTTCACTCACACTCGGGGCTTGCAGGTTTTGTTGGCTGGGAGCATATGGAGGGGGCATGTAGATGATTGGGGGACCTAGCAATAACTCATCGTTTGCCCGTTGTTTGGAGGGTAGTTCAGGGTAGAGCGCAGAGGGGGTCCTAACAGGACATTGGCCTGTTGACCCCGATTCTTGATTTTGTGTAGCTTCGTTTCTTTCTTTTATTTCCTCTTCTAGTTGCTTTGCGGCTAGGTGGGCTGCCTTTCGTAATTCTTTCCCTACTTTTGCTTCTTCTCTTTTCTTCCGTTGTTCCGTTTCTTTGCGCCACATGCCGATACTGTCGAGCATAGTGGGCGTGGTCTTATTCTTCTGGAGCACTATTTCTAATGTTTTTATTTTATTTTCATTAAAGGAACCTATCAGTGGCCACTGACTTTCAGGGTTCTTTTTCGTATATTTATGCCATAGTCTAGTGTAAGCTATAGCGACTAGTCCATACTTAGTGAACATGTCCTTATTAGGGGTGCCCTCCAGTGGAGCTGGATGGTTCATCTCTAATAAGCGGTCCGGGCTAAACAGGCTACCAACCAGTGGGGAGAAGATAGGCATGACGGTTTACACCGGGGACAAAAGTCTGCACTACCTATCTTATCACAGCGGGCAAAGACTAGGCAGAATATTTCTATTCTCCGTTGTTTGGCGGCGGTGAATGCCTCAAACGAACCAATACCGAATAATCGGCCAATCAAACAATTCAGTGGGGAGAATAAGTGGGCACGAAAAGTTATCGCTACCCACTCTTTCTCTACCTGCAAAGAGAGACCTTGTTCTTCCCTGTTTGCAGACAAAGAATCTCCAGACAATAATCCACGAACGACAGTTCGGGAAACAGTGGGGGAGGAAGATAGGCACCACGGATTACAATGGGGACAAAAGTCTGCGTTACCTATCCTTCACTGTTTGCAAAGAGAGAGCCTGTTTGTTTTTCCCCGTTTGCAGACAGCGAATCTCCAGAGGTTTCAACAAAGCGTAATACTAGTATTATCCAAACAAAAACAATTTTCCTCAATTCGTCGTGTCTACACGACCTTACCCGGACCGCATGGACGGTTTCCTGTCCTCTGGATCCAGCGCCCGATCGTCCTCTCTCCTTCGTGATGTTTCGCGGCACTCCTGATGGTTCCCAGTCAGGACCGTAGATCACTCGAGAGAGGTCTGTTCAGAACTAGTGAAGGTCGGATGATCGGCTGTCAGACGAGGGTCTATCGGACATGAGCTCTTCCCGATCGTTGCAGTCGTTCACTCAGTCATCGGGACCTCTCCCACTGGATCCACGTGTCGCTGATGGGCCCCACGCTTTGGGACGCCAATTGTGGAAAAAGGTAGGGCTAGGACCTTTCTCAAGATTTGCCCGGCGCTAACCGCCCTTGTACCTTTCAAGTTTACCAAGCAATGAGGCAGGCGCCGGAGACCAGAAGGCAGGAAACAGAAGTTTATTCCGACGGAGCAGAACACATCAGATCAGACAACAAGGTATCGTCTCGAGGTGCTCTAACAGCCACTCAGAAGCCTGGCCTCTTATACACTGGTTTATGGCATGTGACCTTCCTTTAATACAATCACAACTTTGTAAGGCATGGAAAAAGACATCCCCGTAATCCTCGTGTTAATCCCACCCCCATAGACATTTACAATGGAGGTCCTCAACCTGCTGATAAGAGAGAGGGTCATCACGCAGCTGAGTGTTTCGTCGAGTCTTAGGATGTGTGCGCCTGATCATGTCACAGGGGGTGGGGAGGCCTGGATCAATAGAGGGTCCTTTGAAGGAGAGCGACCTCATACAATAAGGGCAGTAAATGGTATCTCGCGGTTTAGGCAATGGCCTCGGACCTGTGTGGACAGTCGGACACCGGGTGAGGGGCCATCAATGGAGTGGTATTCATGCTGCGTGGACAATCCAGCGCAGAGGGGAGGTTTATCAACAGAGGGGCATTCATGGGAGGAGAGGAGGTGTTGGTCAGGCGCTGGCGTGACTCCCAAGGACAGGGTCATGCTCATAAAGAGGAGGGAGGGGGAGCCAGGGTGCGCGAAGGATGCTTGCTGGGTCACAGGGGCGCGCTGGCGATCGATCGTGGGCAGGGAGACCATGATATCTAAAATGGCTGCCATGCACATAGCGCATAGGTGACAAGCTGGCGCAGATGATGTTCAGATCGTAAACTAAAATTCCACACTGACACATATTTTCAACAGTGCCCTTCGTATAAGTTGCATTCCGACTGAAGTTGTGACTCATTAAGTTCTATATTTTGTCTATCTAAAGTGATGTGCACAGACGTGTTCAGTGACTGACTTTTAAGAAGTACATATGTGGTCACAAATAAACAAAATGTTATTTGCCCGTTTCCTTTCACTTGTCGGCTGAATGAACCTGTAGGTGCTCTGTTTTTGGCTAGGGTCACACTATAAAACTTTCACATGCATGCATTGTGCATTTTTCTCATTTTTTGCAGTGTATTTAGTTGCTCAGTCTGCAGTTTAGAAGTGACATATTGGTGCAGCAGATTATTAAGATGATCTGCTCACCATGCATTTTTATTACATTTTTTTTAGAACATGAGCCGCAATGATTAAACTCCAACTCCACCCTCCAACTCCACCCTCCAACTCCAACTCCACCCTCCAACTCCACCCTCCAACTCCACCCTCCAACTCCACCCTCCACCCTCCAACTCCACCCTCTAACTCCAGGCTCCACCTCCACCCTCCAACTCCACCCTCCATCACTAAGGGGCCCCACCACATCACTCGGGGACACCGCCACATCACTCGGGGACACCACCACATCACTCAGGGGCACCACCACATCACTCAGCCCAATTCCAACAGCACTGTCCTTGCTTGCTAACAACAAGCATTGCCATAGCCAAAAGGACTCGCATTAGGAAAGTGTAAGCTATTGGCTTTGTGAATAACAATGCTATTAATTTATATATTTTCAAAGCCAACACATATTAAAAAAATGTGTCATTTACATTACCAATAGCTCACACTTTCCTAATGCAAAACCTATAGCATTGCAAATGCTTGTTTAACATGGGGGGCATCAAACAAGTACAAAATGAGGAGGCGTGACCATTCAGTGCCATGCTCTCTTCTAGAGTGTGCATAGAAAAAAGTTTTTTAAAAAGTAACCATAAAGAAAAAGAAAACAGAGGAGTGTACATTGTGCAGGCAGCAATCAATCCTTTAGTCAGGATAAAAGGATTAGTATGTAGGAAGCAGGTGCAGGTTTTGCTATCTTCTCCCTATTATCTGTTTATTCATTTAATGGGAGCTTTATTGTACATTCTGCAGTAAGGATAACAAAATATTAAGGGTGATGACAGAGAGAGAAAGCAGGGTTGGAGCAGGGATTACCATGTGGAAAGAACAACACAATGCAACTTTATTGACATAACTTGTTGGTTTACATATTACAGTTCCGTTGAAGTACTGGCTCAAAAGTTCGGAAGTCTCTCGCCTGAAACGGGGTCTGTTGGCATGAATGATTCTTCACGCACAGTAAGTGTATCAGCAGTGTGCACAGTTAATTGATCACCAATGTTGTTGTCACTCCCTTACAGGACCAAAATGTAAATCATGAGTCTCTCATCAGACCTATAACAGGCACTTTGGGATCTAATGGGAAGGGAAATAAATCCTGTATTTCTGTTCTATTTTTGAACATAGCAGGACAACGCTCTAAGGTATTAAATGATGAATGGGAGGCCTTCAATCCTAAATTTAACATTATAGCGCTCCAGGAGACTTGGACTCTCAACGCAATTCATATAGAGGGTTTTAAAACTTACTTTACAAATGGCACTCCATCGACATCGGGTAGAGCAAAAGGAGGCTTAACTATTTATATTTCAAACCTCCTTAACGCAATGGAAGTAGACCCTATAACAATGGATCATAATTTCCAGATTCTTAGGTTACGTTTAAGCAAAAGGGATAATTTCCTTATAGTGAACTACTACAACAATCTCCCAGACATGGAGGCAGTAAGCTTGGCATCCTCGATCCGCTCCACACTGTTATCCATAAGAAGCAAGACAGATAAGGAGGAAACAATTATTTGGGGGGGGGGTTTAATCTAGGACCATGTCTTGCTTATAATAACAACATCTGTGGTATCCTAGACGAGAGTGAAAATTCCTTCTCACATTTTAGACATTCCACCCTAGGTAACTAATTAAATGAAACCCTGGTTGAATTGGACCTGGTTCAAGAAAAATAATCTCTTAGACTCCCTTGGAAAGGTGGCAGGTCGAGTCATTCTTGAGCAATTGCAAGACTGGGTGGACAATGGTAGGATCATTTCCGACCTTCAGTACGGTTTTCAACAGGGATTGGGGACCATTAAACAGGCTTTAAATCTATCACTTTTGATAGATAAGTATGTTCATATTAAAGGAGGAGACCTGTATATGGTCTATGTGGACTTATCATCCGCATTCGATTGTGTCTCCCATTCCAAACTTTGGACACTACTGATGGATATGGGAGCACCATCGAATTTGGTCAAGTTTCTGAGGGAACTTTATTCAAATGCCACAGCAAGGGTGCGCCATGGGGTGGGGGGCGAACTGACGGTGGAGTTTGGAGTAGAAAAAGGGGTTAGGCAGGGTTGTGTCCTGGCCCCCTTCCTCTTTACATTATATACCAACGGTTTGGAAAGAGAGATGATTAAGGGGTGCCAGGACCTTCCAGTGGTGAACAACCGCCCAATACCCACCTTGCTCTATGCGGACGACACCGTTATATTGGCCTGCACCCCCCTTGAACTACAAAAGAGTATGAATAGATATTCCACGTTTATGGCAGGACTTGACTTAAAAATCAATGTTACCAAAACTTTTGTTATGAGGGCAGGTACTGGCCACAAAAGTAAAATTAAAGGTATCTATCTAAATCAAGAGAAAATAGCAACCACACAGAAATATCTATACCTGGGCATAACGATAGATCATAAATTATCCTGGAAACCGACAGTAGAAACTAGAAAACTTTTATTTCTAAGAACTACTACAGCCCTTGTAAACTTTTCTAGGAAGCTGGGTAAGAGAGCCCTCCCTGAAACCATCATGATCTACAAAGCTAAATGCCTTTCGGTGGCGCTATATGGGGCGGGTCTTTGGGGTTTCGTGGCCACAGATAGCATCCAGAGGGTGAAAAACTCCTTTTTGAGGTACCTTCTCGTGGTCCCCACGAGCACTGGCACCTTTGCCTGCCACACAGAGTTGGGACTCCCATATGTGACGGATCTAGCGATGGTGGAACCCCTCTTAATATGGTGCAGAATTTGGATATCGGAGAAAGCTACCCTCACTCAATCCATTCTTTCGGATTGCTTAGCTATGGACAATGTGCATAAATCCAGGTGCTTGCGGTACATCAGAAGTTTCTTTCATGATTTGGGCTGAGATAAATATTACTATTCTCCCTCCTCAATTCCTGAAGTATCAAAGAAGGCTTTAAAAGTGAAATGTCTCGCTCATCTCGAAGAGTTAAGATTAATGAGTGAGGTCAAGAAACCATCTGTTATTCACAGCCTGCTGACACAAGTGGTACCTGCAATACAACCGTACCTTACATATAACACTTCGAGTTATGAGAGCTACCTGTTGGTAAGGTTTAGGATGAATTTATTCCATCGACTTGTTGCACTCCCTACCTGAAAAAAATGGGTCAAAGATCTTTTACCCTGTTCTTGTGACGATATTTCCTTACAATCCACTTTGCATACCATCATGTTTTGCAAATTTTATAAAGACCTCAGGAAAAAATGGCTTGTTCCATTGCTACGACAATCTGGTTATAGACAATGTCGTCCAGCATTACTCTTTTTGCAGTTGCTGGAGGGAGAGCAAACAGTTTTTTTAATAGTTAGCTTTCTCAAATGTATCGTTCGTCAACGAGCGAACTTAGACTGAATACTGTATAAAAGCTAGCCTTGACTTGTATTGATTAAAATATGGAAAGCAATTAATTGATTCATTTTGCTTGTCATTAATCATATTAACTTAGGGATAATAAGTTGCAATGTAGAAAGTTTTTCTAGCCAACCTTGTAAATAGAATACTATCAAAAGGAAAAAATGAATTATTTCCTACGAGGTTGGTCGTATATTTGTGACTTGTAAATACTTTGTATATTTTTAACTTGTTAATATCTTGATTTTTTTATAATGTATGTTTTTAGGACTGTTTTTATGGTATGCTTTTATGATTTGCAACTTAAATCGAAATTAAGCAAAATTTGAATTGAATTGAATAGTATTATACAAGTTTGCTTTCAAGAAAGATCTCCATTAAAATCAGATTTTGAAAAAAGAATGGATTGATATCGGATTTATATAGCGCTTACTACCCCTGACGAGGGGTTGTGCTATCTTCTCCCTATTATCTGTTTATTCATTTAATGGGAGCTTTATTGTACGTTCTGCAGTAAGGATAACAAAATATTAAGGGTGATGACAGAGAGAGAAAGCAGGGTTGAAGCAGGGATTACTATGTGGAAAGAACAATACAATGCAACTTTATTGACATGACTTGTTGGTTTACATATTACAGTTCCGTTGAAGTACTTGCTCAAAAGTTCGGAAGTCTCTCGTCTGAAACGGGATCTGTTGGCATGAATGATTCTTCACGCACAGGAAGAGTATCAGCTGTGTGCACAGTTAATTGATCACCAATGTTGTTGTCACTCTCCCTTACAGGCCCCTCTAAATTAAACTGCGTTGTTTCGCTGGAGTATTCTTCAATGAATGCATGGGGCATTGTACCCCCAGAACACCCTACCCGCTCTACCTGCCCCCCCCCCTTTAGTAAACCCCCATTCAGCCCAAGCCTTTTGAATACAAAGATGTGGGAGTCCCAGGAGCCCCTCACACCTATCTTCCGGGGCTCATTAATTTGCCCTATGCCACAAGACGCTATTTAATTCAGAATCATGCCTAGGCCAAACGAGTCTTTACCACTCATTCCCAGAGACTCTCAATTGGGGTATATGCTACTTCGAGCCAGTCAATCCAATGAGACACATTCGAGTGGGCACTGATCGATATCTGCGTGCGATGAGGCTGCAGCCTGACTGGCAGCTCGAACTGGTCTGAGGCACAAGGAATTGACAACCCTCTTCTCTATTTTTCATTCCAAAGGTGACGTATTAAAGTTTGACAGTGGAGGTAGGGTTCCATGTTTTAACAGACGGATAACATTCGGAGAATATTTCCTTACTCTACTTTGTCCTCTTTCTATTTCCTCTTCTTAATTCTTCACCAATTACGAGCCAGGGATCCCAGTAAAGCTATGTAAGAAAAAGCTAGGTCTGAGCTTTTTGACAGCTTTCCTATAAAACACTTGTAAGCCATGCCTAAAGGAGCGAAAACTGCAAACTGATTAAATAAATACATCTCTACGGGGTAAGAAAGCAATAAATCGAGGGATACACTTGCTGTTTATGTATTGTATGTTTTACTTCTCCAAAAAAAGCAATATAAACGTCTCAGCTCATATGAACACATCAACGGTGTTGCTTATCTGAGTTCCTAATATTGGCAGTTTTCTAACCTCAAGATACCACACAGCTGTGCAATCTTCTTCTATCGGGAACGAAAAGCCAATTTTCCCTCTCTTTGATATGAGAATCATGTCTATTTTCTTTCCTGTAATATAGGAGTTACGGGCATCTAGCGAGCTGGCCCAGCCGCGGTGATTGTGAACCAAAAATGCAACAGAAATGTTTCCGAGGTTTACATATAAATATGCAACTCGGGCTTACGTTTTGAGCCTTTTTTCGTAACCACAGGGAGTTCTCGGTTTCTGTCTAAAGGAACAGAACTGGCTCGGAGGAAGTTGCGGGTTGAAAGGAATGGATTTTGAGCATCGCGTTACTGACATGCGAAGCACGGCCTAATTAATCCAAGACCACGTTAAATTAGGAGCCCTTATAAACATAACATGCATTTGTTAGTAGCTTTCGGTTTTCCCAGGGGGGAAACAGTGTGGAAATATGTCTGTGAAATGTCAGACATGCATGGGAAGGATAAAGCGCCTCCTCTCTGTCAGACATTAAAGAGATATTTCAGAGGGCCTGGTCTTTCATGCTTTACGCGCTTTGCTCTTCCTATTATGAACCTCGAGAGCTCCCGAATGTCACATGAAAGGCATTGAAGTACAGGGGGAAATGCTACCGGCATTAAGAGCAAAACATAAAAATCATTGCATTTCCTTAACAAGCAGGCACATTGTGCCGCCTGGAAATGCTTATTTGTATTGTGTGAGCAACGTCTGTCAATGTTTTATTGATTATAAATATACACTATATGTATTCGGTATCTAAATTATTGTTCGATAATGCATCGAGAGGTTTAGGTGACAATAATAATGAACCACGAGGAAGGAAGATAAAGTAAGATAAAGTCACTAGAACCTGGAGATGGCATTATTGAACCACACGACGTATTATCCGTTAGATATTTACATAAACACTAAAAAATAGGTTTCCAGTTCTTTGAAATACTCAGTTCTCCAAAACTATGAAAATCCTCTGATTTATGGAAAATTATTCACGATACGCAATAACTACTGAGGCTTAGGAGGGTTAACCGCTGTTGTTTTTGTGTCTTAGGCCAGTCACTGCACCCAGCATCAATGTAAACATAGTTGTGCAGCTGGGCTGGATGGCTGGCTTGATGGCCATCAGCTAAGCCCTATACCCATGGGCAGGATTTCACCTATGTACAGGAGACATTGTGTCCTGGATTCTGGGCACACTACAAACTGACTTCACCATGAGTTGAGAGGGATTGACGCATGGCTTAGCCTTCGAAACGTCCTGCACCCTTAACCCATAATCGGTGTACACTTTGCCCGCTATGAACATTCAAAGACGGAACACAGAGAGACCTGGGAAGTCGTTGTGACCTTTGTCTACACTTTGAACCTAGCCCCTATCCACCCAAATCTTCCTCAATGCTGTCATCAATAATGTTATCGAGGATGTGATATGATATGTCATCAATGATGCCATGTGTGAGGTCATGAGCAATGCATGCTGATAACATGAGTTGTGGTTTGCACAGTACAGAGAATCAGGTCTGTCAGCAGATAATCTTTATTTAATATAAATGTAACAACAGTAGTAGTTTAGTTTATTGCACAGTTAATTAAAACCAATGCGATACCATACACAATAAAAAAAAGTTAAAATGCTCATAAAAACATGCGTTTAAGGTCAATTCTATACTATAGTGCGATAAGCATAAACAATTCAGCATAAAAAATGATTTTGTTTGCCGGCCGCCCACATTAGGCCGTTCTGTACTTCTCATCCGCTTTGTAGACCTGTTAGCCTATTCATGTTTTCCATAAAATTCATAAAAATTTGCAGCATAGATGATTCATCAATATAAATTAAATCATATGTCCTGTTTGTAGATTATTCATGGGTCAGATTTTGGTAGTTTTTTTCCACTGCTTTTAAAAAGTTCACGAAGCTGCAGCTCAGCTGAGGGTCCTGTGCTGAGAAGCAGGTTAGCACTGCACTCCTTCGTGTGCGTACCCCCTGTAGAATAAAATGGCGTTTCAGCAGGAGCTTCCTTTCTTCTTGCAGTTCTTCACACGAGCATAGCAGGTGCATCATGTCTTCAGCCCCAATGCCACATAGCCTGCATAGTGTTCCTGCTTTCGATCTCTGCCAGTGAGGGAGGTGTAAGATGCATGGTAGCAGACCCAATCTATTTCTTAACAAGCATTTACAATGCAATGGTTTTGCCTTTGTTAAAGTTAGAGCTATTGGCATTGCTCTTGACATTATTTTTATTTATGTTTTTTTTACCATAAATAAATGGCATTGTCATTTACAATGCCACTAGCTTTATCTCTCGCAAATGACACACACAAACACACACAGAGCCCCCCCACACACACACCCACACAGAGCCCCCCACACACACAGTAACACAGAGCCCTCCACACACACAGCCACACAGAGCCCCCACACACACAGCCACACAAAGCCCCCCACACACACAGCCACACAAAGCTTCCTACACACACAGCCACACAGAGCCCTCCACACACACCCACACAGCACAAGCGGGCAACAGGGGCACACGGAGGCACAAGCAAACCACTTCATAAAGATATACTGAACTCTAGCTACAAACTTTAATAGAGCCACCCGCGACCAACTGCATCAAAGAGATTAAATACAACCCAGCGTCCAAGGCAACCAATTTCTACGTACTGCAGATTTAATCCACAGCATCAAATAAAGCAGGTTCTCTCCCATGTCCAAGTTGAAAACCTTATTACAAGCCAGCAATGAGACAGTACAATTTAATGTAGGTCTCACACTATAAATTTGAGGGATTCTAAACAATGTTTCCTCTCCAACCACAAATCCAGTCTCAGTAACAACAACAAGCTACATAGCCCTGTATATTAGCTATGACAATTTAAAAGGCATGGGACACCATTCAGTAGCCCAAGGACAACAATTAAGGAACCGCCGAGATCCGACTGAGAAGAAATGAAACAAATGCCCTAACCCACGATTACAACTTAAGTTAAGAACCATCTAGTGTCCATTCAGTATGCCATACTGAAGAACAAGTTTCCTTGTGCACTCACATCTGACCCTGGCACTTTCAATTCCATTAACCCAGAAATGATTTCGGCTAAAGGGGCAGTCCTCATCATCCTCACCACGCACCAGTCATTAGTTTATCATTTGCTTTGGTGTAGTAGTTGCGCCCATTTCCTCTTCCTCTATGTGTCATCCCTTAAGTCTGTCACTGGTGAAGGATATGTTCTTTGTTATTTTCAGTGAACTCTTATGAACCAGCTATCAGAATTTGTCCTTAAATATTGCAAATAACTTTCCTCAATCAAACATTTGAATAGCAAATACACGAACCATGTTGCTCCAAATGCATTTTCCTTAGCCAGGACACTCTCTCATAACTAGTACAGCAGTGACTAATTCGAAGCCCTTCAGACTTGTACACTCATCAAAAATAGCCCCTTAAGAATAGAAAGATACATGATTAATGTGTTTATTTATTGTTAGACATGCCTGCCCCACCAATCAAGTGATTACAACACCTGTTGCCAGTCACATAACGGGCATTCCAGTAGGTATCAGTACCTAGCCGAGAATGGAATACCATTGCCCAAAACAACAATTAGTGCAGTCCTTGCTCAACCTAATGACCGTGCAGTGACTGTTAAACTCTCCTTTCACCCTAGCTAACATTACACTAATTAACTGTACCAGTGGTTGGTGCACACTCCTTCTGATAAAGTTACTGATCAATTCGTTACCCTTCTCCTTCCATAGAAGTACAACCCTTGACCCCAGTGCCGTATATGGCACTTCCCTTGACTGCAGAAACGGTCCCCAGATGTCAGAATTTGGTAGCACACCGTGGCATCCTAGAGCATTTCAGTCTTTATCACCTCACTCAATGCTACGTCCCATACCCGCACTAAAACCTCTATTTTCTGTGACACCCATTATATTTGATATAACCTTGAACACATCGGTGAATGATAAATCCGTTGCGCAGCAGTGTACAGTATACTTCTTACCCACCAGAGTAAAATTGATATTCGTTTGGCCCTAGTGAATAACAAGCCCTTATTCATCTCGGTGAATTACGCCCATTGGCCATTGCAGTGAAGAGTACATCACTTTTTTGTGGCAGTTCTACATAGCGCAAGTTGGACCCGCAGGTAATGGAGCGCTTTACATGAGCACCAGTTCCGTTACACAAGACACTTGGCCACACGAATTAACAGTGCATCACACAGCCATGCCACTAAAAGAGACATGCCATCCGTTGACCATTTCTGTGATTGGCGCAGCCCTTACTCAGCCTAGCGAAAAGGACCGCTCTTGCCCAACCCTGCTCAGAAGACAGTCCTTCTCAACCAAGGGAACGCCACGCTTCTTGCCCACCATACGTAACCTTCATTGGGGTTAGTGAAAGCTACAACTCTCTAATTATTTTACAGTTCTTAATCATCAGTGAACAACATTCCTCAATTACCCCCTTCTCTATCCAGTAAATAAAGCAACCACAAACTCACAATTCCTGATGTCCGAGATGAAGACCGCCAGGCCCCGCATCCCGTCCCCCTTGGACACGGCCGGCATGTTGCTGGTGGGGAACGACGGAGACGGCAGCGGGGCTAGGGCTGTGGAACGGGGCCGGGAAGCAGCGGAGGAAGACGAGGGAGGCAGGGGGGCGGGGTTACAGCAGAACGCGCAGAGCTTCTGAGAGCAGTTTTGCCCTCCCCTACCAGTCCCTGGCAGCCAGGCTGTGCCCTCTGTGCACCCCGCAACTGTGACAGGAACTACACAAACCAGATTGCACATATGGACGTGGATATGCGCCACCGCTATAACCATGTTAGAGTCAGGCAAATGCTTTCTAGTTTGTCATTTTCTCCGTTAGTATAAGGGCGTGACCAATTAAACTGACAACCCGGCAGTTTTACCGCCTGACCTTGAGATGGCAGCCATCGACGATAGCTTGCACAGGCACCAGAAGAATGTTTATATAGAACAAAGAAACTTGCAAATGCCTTCCATCAGCGAGGCCAACCCAAAGCAACGACCGCGTTCCCGGCCAATCAGACACATTTACAGGAGGATGCATACCTCGCACTAGGCTCGCCAAGCGCTTCGAAACGCGGCCTCGGTTGAAATGCCCCGAACGCCAGCGTCTACACCACCCGGCCCGCTCTCCCTCCCAATGTCCCAAAAAACTTCCGCTCCTCGTCTCCTCCCGCCATCGCAGAACACCCGCAAGCAGACCTCCGAGCACAGCACTCACCGCAAACCGAGGGAAAAAAGGCAGCCAATCACCGCGCAGGTCGCCCGGCGAGCCTCCCGCAGCCTGAACCAATGGCAGCGCGGCTCCCGGGTGACGTCAGCGGTGGTTCCCTCGGCTTCTCCGCGGCCCCGGGGCTACGGCGGCGATTTTCACGGGCAAAACGGCTGTGCACACGACGGCCGGAGCAGGAAGGCGGGCATCAGGAAACAAGCGGGAGGGGGCGGGAAAGGGGGAGGAGAGACGCAGCGCCATTGCGAGGCCAGCATCAGGAAACAAGCGGGAGGGGGCGGGAAAGGGGGGAGGAGAGACGCAGAAGTGCCGGCAATGCCGGACCAGATTCGGGGGCGTTCCCGGCTTTCGGCTGACGTCGCGTGACGTCGGCAAAAGCCAAAGAATCTCGGGAACGCCCCCGAATCTGGTCCGGCATTGACGGACAGGCCCCTTGTCCAATGGCTATGCTCCATTTATGGAGCTAGCCAATAAATTACGAGGGCCGACCCAAACCCACACTACAGTTCTCATTAGGTTTTCGCCTGCGCGAAAAAGCTGCGCAGAGCGCAGCTTTCGCCAGGCAAAACCTAAAAAGGACAGCTTGGTTTTTTTTGTATAGCCTAGACCGAGATAAGGCTGGGAGGCTTGTATCAGGTATGTGTTTAATACCATCCATGCGTGAGATCTTTTTGATAGGGTGGCTTTATCCTGAACCCATGACTGAAGCTTGATCGATTTCTTCACCAGTTTGTTGAGTGATTTGTGATCTGCAGGGGACGCCCAGAGTTCTGCCAGCCCGGTGTTCACTATGCTCTTTTCCAGATATTTTGCTGCTGGTGAGTTTTGGGTCTGCTCTAGCTCTTTCCATAAATATTCATTCAACGTTCCTTCAGTCGTTTTTCTTACTTTGTCCCATGAGCAGATATATGCCCCTTGTTGTGCCAGAAGCTGTGACCGAATACCAAACTCCAATCTGATCTGTGCTGGGGAGGATCGCTTTGGAAGGCTGAAGATGATTCTATATGCCGACACGATTGTGCTGTCAAGTGTTACGGCATCTCTGCCTTGGTGGGCCTCACTCCCATAAGTTAGTGTTGGTAGCAGTTTGGCGCGTATGACATGTAGTAAACGGGTCAGAGAAGGGCCGGAGAGGTTGTTATTTAGTGTTTTTAAGGCGATTGCCAGAGCGAGGCCTTTGCCTCTTATGCTGGCCCTTTGTTCACTGAATTGGCCACCACTGTCAATCTTCACACCTAGATATTTGTACGACGAGGTGTCTTTGATGCGGGTGTTATTCCAGAACCACGAGAAGCCTTTCTTATTTTTGTTCTTGCTGATTGTCATTGTTTGCGTCTTCTCGAGGTTCACTGTTAAATCATTTAACTCAGAATATCTCTGGGTCGTATTTAAGAGATTTTGGAGCCCTACTCTTGTATGGCTTATTAGCACCAGGTCGTCTGCATATAAGAGGCATGGTCAATTTAGGCCTCCTAATTTTGGCGAGTGTGAGTTGCAGTTGTTTAATAGGGGCACCAAGTCCGCCAGGAATAGGTTGAACAGTGTGGGGGCCAACACGCAGCCCTGCTTAAGGCCGTTGTTAGTTTGTATCCGCCTTGACAGCATTGAGCAGTCCCCCACCTTAATCTGAATCCAAGGGTCTGTATGTAGATTGATTAACAGCTCCAACAACCCTTTTGGGATGCCCCAATCATTGAGTTTTGTCCATAGTAGATTGCGGTTGATGTTGTCGAATGCCGCCTTATAGTCAATATAGCAGAGGTGCAGGGGCATTTTTTTCGTCTCTGCCTTATCTATAAGCATACCCATAGTCAGTATGTTTGTTGTTGTCCCCACTGCTTTAACGAAACCTGTTTGATTAACAGGTATAAGAGACTTCCTCATGGCCCATGCCTTTAGTTCTTCCAGTATTAGACCTGCAAAATACTTCGCATCATTATCGATTAGGGCAACTAGCCGATAATTTTAAGGAAGGCCTCTGTCCCCTGCTTTATATATGGGGGCAATGATGGAGCCCTTCCAAGTGTCTGGTAAGATGTTAGTGTACCTGAACTCCCTAAAAAGGGGTTCAAGTGCCGCTGCCCAATAGTCCATAAATGTAACAACAGGGCGAATGTGCAGCCTTTGTCTCCGGCACTCCTCTTCCAACTGACCAGCTATTTCCCTTCAGCATTATCAAACTATGAATACCTATACATTCCACAACTAGAATGTAAAACCCCATCACACAGCTTTCAAGCACTGGACTCTAAGAAGGTTTGGAGAGTAGGTCCTTCTTGTTTGCCTGAGGAATTGCCGACTTCTCCCAGGAGCTATGGTGTCACCCTGCACGAAGTTGTACATTTTGGTGTCAAGCATCTTGTCAATAGGGTTCCAGATCAGAGAAAAAAAACACAAAGTATAACAATCCTCCTTGACTATCATGTTGCTCTTAACTGAAAATTAAGTTTAACATTGAAGTGATATAGCAAGGCAATAAACTCCCTAACATGAAGGAAGAGAAAAGAGGCAAGCATAAGTATTCAGAAATAGATAACAGTAGATGTTTCAACTCTAAGACCCAAAAATGAGAGACAATGAAGTTACCAAGAGGGAAGATAGCTCGGAAAGAAATAAAGGAATGAATTCATTGCAGCACGTCCGTCTTTTGGAAACTCATCCTTATATAGGATTCAAACAGGAACTGACATCACAGGAAAAGACTCCCCTTCATCTTGGATTGGAATAGTTGGATAGCCGCCTTTGGAGAGAACACCATCTTGCAAAAGTCACAATACAGGGCTTAGCCAAGCCTCTTTCCTGAAACTCATGGAATCCATAGGAACTTGAAGAAAATGCCTAAGTTTTACATCCTTTGACCAGCACTGAATTTCTGCAATCCCATCACAGTAAATCATGACCAGTGTTCCATGTGGAGCACTCCTACAAATGAGCCCAAGCTCGGAGATGCCATGCAGTCTAGATAGTGCGGACACGTAACCACACGCTAAGCATGGAGCCCAGCAAAGATGCTGCCTGATAGGTTTTTTTGGTTTCTTTTCTATGCATATCATCACTCTAATTGTTGTTTTTAAAAGATTTTACCATCTGCTAAACTCTAAAGCAGGCCCTGCTTCTTTAGCCAGCCCTCAGACAGGCCCTACTCCAACCTCCATCTTACCCAAGCCAGCTGAGCAGGTTCAAGGTGCTGAGAATGGCCTAGGCCCAGACCATTTGTCAATCCTTGTCCCACTCAAATCAGTAGCACACAGCTTGTGGCTATGTGTAGCAGGCTCTAGTCACAGGTACAATCCTACAGCCATGCCTTGTCTTTAGACTCAGTCCCAGTGATTTTGTTTGCTTGGCTTTTGACAAAGTGCAGTGATCTTTGGGCTTGGCCATGCCCTGCGCTGGGCCCTATCCCCCCAACTCAGCTGGGCATGACATTTGGACATCTGCTATGACCTCTGAGTCCAAAACCAGGCACCTTACTCCACTACATGCAGTCTTTGGACCTATACAGTGGGTTCTGCTCTTTGACAGTGTGCAGCAGGGTTCAGGGACAGGGTCTGAGGTGTTTGGACAAAATATCCAAGTAAAAATATCAGGAGATAGAAATCATAGAAAATAAATATTGTGACACACAAATATTGTGATGCAGAAATATTGTGGACAAGGATAGCATTTTTTGAGGTAAGTAATATTGTTTTAAACAATATGGATATTTCTCATATTGTTTCCAATAACACTGGTTCAAAATATTGTATTTCAGGGGCGTGGCTTGGCCACAAATGAGAATGTCCGCACTCCAGCAGAGCTCCGAGCTCACACTCGCACATCTGCACAATATCCGAGTCCCCAAACCAGCATCCAGAGCCAGACAGTAAGGAGGAGTACGGCAAGAGTATGCTGAGGACCCGGCGACGAAAACAGGAGCGTTGATCGATTGGGGCTAAGATGACAGTGGCCACTATTGGGGTGATGCAGCAAGAAGCCACACTGAGACAAGGAAGAGTGCGGACCCTGGAGATCGTGGTACCCAGAGAGGAGAGGATGAGACACTATCCTGACATCGGAGGTAGGTAAAAGGTTCCTGCCTTGGGGCCCCTACCCTCTCCGGGGACTGGCAGCGAAGGTCTGGCCACGGTGGCCGAGAACACTTGGGCATGCATCCCGGGACCCGGAGTCCACCTCAGTCCCCGACCCGAAGCCCCCAGAAGAGGACGGGTCATCAGCGCGGCCCAACTTTCAAACTCACAGTGGCGGGCCCGTGAATATATCAGGGACATAACCCAGCTGTGCAATGGCACAAAGTACGGGCCTAAATCCATTAAATCAAGGGCTAAAGTGTGGTGGCCTTCATGGAGGTGGGTGAACCAGTAGTAGTGGAGGTGTGGGCTAAATCCACAGGCTCACCTCCCCTCCCTCACCCCATATTTAGAGCATAAACTCGCACCAACTGGCAAAAGGGCACCGATTGGATGGTGATGGGTGACATCCATTGCAAGGGCCAGGAGTTTGGGTCCGACTGAGCGAGCCAAGACTACAGGGGTGGAATCCAATAGGTGGCAAAACCCACAGTGAGGAGACTAGGAGTGGCGGGAGCCCATCTATGGTTCTGATTCAGGACTAATTGTTGTTGGAGTAGCTGAGAGGTCCATTCCAGGGTAGAAGAGAAGCATTCAGCAGAATAGACGCATCCACTGCGAATACACTGAGTAGGGGAGTTGGACGTGTAGAATGAACAAACGGGAAGTCCCCTCCCCCCCAAAAACAACAGCTCATCGTTGGTGAAGTCAAAGGGTACAGGAGCACCACAATCCAACAAGATGGACAACTTTGCTGTTCCAAGACCTATGCAACAGGCAGTTCGGGATGGAACAGCGGAGCCCTCCCTTGGGGCAATTATGGCGGCGATTAAAGATGTTAAAGACACTCTGGAGCCCAAAATTGATGCAGTAATGGTGGAAGGCAACCTTATAAGATCAGACCTACACAAGCTATTTTATAAGGTCTGAAAAGCAGAAACACACATTTCACAACTCCAAGCCATGATGAAGAAACTGGAGACGCAAGTACAGATGCTGACGCAACATGCCTTGACAATGGTGCCAAAGCTGGAGAATCAGGAAGGAAGGGCTAGGAGAAATAACATCAGGGTGGTGGGAGTTCTGGCTGGGGGAGGAAGGCCCCAGTGTGGACTTATTTGTGGAAGATTTCATTATGGACACATTGAAGCCCAAAATTCTATCAAATGGGTAAGAAGAAACAACACAGGTAATGTAACACATGGGAGTAGCACACCGAGTGGAGAGGATCGACTTGAGAAAACTGTTGTGGACTGTAAAAAAATAACCATACCACCCGGTTTTGATACTGCAGGACCAGAACACTTGGAGACTACATACAAAGATTGATTATTGATAGGAGTTGGAAAGAGTTCAAAAATTACTGAAGGTCCTGTAGTGGCCGAGATACCCTTTACTGTTGATACACAATGTTTTGGAATGGGAGACAGGCGCTCTGCTAGTTGGGTAGTTAGGGATGAGCAACCTAGTTAACAGAGTAGCAGTGTAGGGGGGAGGGGGTTAATGTTGGGGAAAGGGGAGTTTCATAATGTTTTTTGTTGAGAATTGCAGTGGTCAGACGCAGATAAGAATGAGAGGTCAGTGTAGAGATTGAGAGAGTAGGTGGAAGGAATAGTCGCTAGGACATATACAGGTAAAAGAAGAGGGAAAGGAGAGACGGAGATAGTACCATGATCGGCCCACAGATGCAAAGGATGAAATTGTGGTCCTGGAACGTTAGTGGCCTAACGGCAAGCTTAAACGCTCAGTAGTATTACAGTTTATAAAAAATCATGCCACAGACAATGTTTTACTTCAAGAAATGCATTTAAAGGCAACCAATGCAAGGTGCTTTAAATGATGGGGTACAAGTTATTAGCACATGCGGGATATACCTCAGGCTCCAGAGGAGGGGGGATATTATTTATTATTTATTTATTTATTTATGTAGTTTATAGAGCGCACAGCTACCCCCGAAGGGGTGTCCCGGCGCTAGAACCTGAACCTCCAGGGGAGGAGAAGGAGCATGGAGGGAGAACAGCCGAGTAGAATCAGAGTCCAGAGAAGAGCCAGGTTTTGAGTTTGGCCCGGAAGATGGATTCAGAGGGCCAGAATCTTAGATCGATTGGTAGGGCGTTCCACAGTTTTGCCGCAATGACACTGAACCCTCTGCCACCCATTCTAGAGAGTCTAAAACGGGGAGAGATCAGGAGGCGGAGGTCATTGGATCTCAAGGATCTGATGGAACGGGATACTGAGACACGTTTTTTCAGGTAATTGGGTCCGAGGTCGTTGATGGCTCGGTAGGTGAGGGTAAGGATCTTGAACTGGATACGGCTAGCCACTGGTAGCCAGTGAAGTTCCTTACGATAAGCGGATACTGATTGACGGTAGGGAATATTGCCAATCAATCTGGCCGACGCATTCTGGACAATCTGGAGCCGGTCTAACAGATATTGGGGGGCACCAGCATAGAGGCTGTTAGCATAGTCCAGGTGGGACATGATGAGGGCATGGGTAACTGTGCGGCGGGAATCCAGAGGGAGATAGGGGAGTATTTTTTTGATCATGCGCAACTTCAGGAAGCAGGCAGAGGTCACTTTGTTGACCTGAGTTTTGCATGAGAGGGAATCGTCAAACTGAAAACCCAGGTTACGAGCAAAGTGAACAGGAGAGGGAGCGGGATCAAGTGCCGTGGGCCACCACCAAGAGGAGGGGATGGGATCTTTCTGGTTGAAAAACAGCACCTCTGTCTTGTCTGCATTGAGTCTAATGTGGTTATCAGTCATCCAGACACTGATGTTATTGAGGCACTGGCGGAAGTTGGTGAATGCGGAGTCCGAGTGGTCTCTGAAGGAAAACACCAGCTGAGTATCGTCAGCATAGGAGACCACCCTGACTCCGTAGGACTCCACAACGTCGGCCAGAGGGGCAAGATAGATGTTAAAAAACAGGGGGCTGAGGGCGGAGCCCTGTGGCACACCGCATGACAGGGGTTTTTCCTCCGATTTAAAAGGCCGCAGTAATACCCTCTGACTTCTTCCTGAGAGGAAGGACTCGATCCAGCTGAAGGCATTGCCGCCAATGCCTATCTGTTTGAGTCGGTCAAGGAGGATGGGGTGGGAGACCGTATCGAATGCAGCGGACAGGTCGAGGAGGACCAACATGGCCTCCTCGCCCTTGTCCACGCATTCCCGAATAGTTTCCGATACTTCCAGCAATGCTGTCTCAGTGCTGAATCCCGCCCTAAATCCGGATTGTGAGTCGTGCAGTAGAGAGTGGGATTCCAAATACGCAGTGAGTTGCAACTGCACGGCTTTTTCCAGGACCTTTGCTGGTTTGGGGAGAAGGGAAATGGGGCGGTAGTTGGCGAAAACAGTGGGATCAGCATCAGCCTTTTTTAGGATAGGAATCACCAAGGCCTCCTTCCAGGTGGTAGGGAAAAAGCCATGGTGAAGGGAGGCGTTCCAGATGGAGAGGAAGGGGCAGGCTAGCGAGGGCGCCAGCTCTCCCATAAGTTTCGCAGGGACAGGGTCAGAAG
This sequence comes from Lissotriton vulgaris, assembly GCF_964263255.1. NCBI lineage: Eukaryota > Metazoa > Chordata > Amphibia > Caudata > Salamandridae > Lissotriton > Lissotriton vulgaris. The sequence continues at coordinate 708,845,470 of NC_141698.1, forward strand.
GAGCGCCGGATTTACAGTGGGTAAGTAACCTAATTGCATCGTCCGGGTTGAGTTTATTGAAGGAGGGGAAGGACGGGGAATTTGGGGGACTAGTGGGGGGAGGCAGGGGGACTAGCCCTTTAGGGAAGGAGACACAGAGTTTGTTTATTTTTTCAAGGAAGTAATCTGAGAGTCCCTCGCATAGGGCCTGATTCGCAGAATTCTGAGTGGCCCTAGCCGGAGGATTAGTGAAGTCTTTGACAATGGTGAAGAGGGTTTTAGACGAGTTTCTGGCATTGGCAATTTGAAAAGAAAAATGGTCTTTCATAGCGATTTTTTTTTGTTTGAGGAATTTTTTCAAGGCCAATTTGTAGGTAAGTTTAGCTTCCGGGTCATAGTTTAGTCTCCATTTATGTTCGAGTGCTTTGCATCTGCTTTTTTCCTCACGGAGGGAGGTGGAGAACCAGGGGGCGGAGGGACGAGATCTAGTGGAGGCAATGACTTTCTGGGGAGCAATGGAGTCAATAGCATTGACAAGGGCAGCATTTAGCCTGGAAACATTTCCATCAATATCAGAGGAGGGGTGATCCGTCTGGAAGTGAAATATCGGGTCCAAGGTGGCACATGTGACCTTGTGCCACTTTCTTCCCAACTCCTTCCTTGGGGCCAGGGGAACAGTTTTCCGGCCGAGGGCAAGAGAGAAGGGGATGAGATAGTGGTCGGACCAAGTAAGGGGGAGGGGGGGGGGGGAGACAGTGATAGTCGAAAAATTGGCGAAAATGAGGTCCAGGGTGTGACCAGCCACATGAGTGGGACCGGTGACTAATTGTTTGAGGTTCAGACTATCCATAGTTTCCAACAGATTGTTCGCCTTCACGCAGAGAGGGTTGTCTACGTGGAGGTTAAAGTCACCTAAGACTAGAAAATGTTGGTGTTTGAGGAATAGATCAGCCAGTTGATGGGTGAGGGCAGTGAGAGAAGGGGAGGTGGCGGTAGGGGGGTTATAAACTAATGTGCCAGCCAATAAAGCTGCCGCGGAGTCAGATATAGAGAAGTACATGGCTTCAATTATACCAATCTTGGTAAGTTTGGTAATGGTCAACTGAAGATGGGATTTGTGGATGACGGCTAGTCCGCCTCCAGCTTTGCCTCCAGCTCGATTAATGCATTTTATATCGTAGCCTGGGGGGATGGCCAGATAGATATCCGGAGAGGAGGAATCAGTGATCCATGACTCAGTAAGAAATAAAATATCCCACTCGTCTGAGGAGATAGACATCCATATGTCATTGGCATGACGGGGGAGAGACCGGCAGTTGATCAAGCCTGCTTTCAAAGTTCGGTGATTAGATGAGGGGAGCTGTGGCGTGAGATGAGAGGGCAGACGGGATTGGTAGGACGGGAGAGTGAGGTTACATTGAGGGCAATGAAAAGGAACGGATTCTAAGTGGTCTGGATTGAAGAGGAAGATAGCCGAGCAAGGGGAGGAGTTTAGTAGATGTAGTTGGGTGTTGGTCCAGCATACACGAGTAGAATCAGTGGAACAGGCAGGGGGTCTGGCCCTGGGCTCGGTCCAGGCCCGGACGGGCCCAGACGGGCTTGCCTTTGGCGCGCCTTCGGCGCGCTGACGGCGCGCCCGCTGCGCCCGTCCGCTGCGCGTCCTAGCAAGACACATAGTTTATGTCTGTGGGGAGGGGCGTCATGGGGGTGTGGCCAGCTGAGGTGGGCGTGTCTGACGTCGCGCCTCGCCCTCAGTAATGGCGAAGTGAGAGAATCGTTGCAGCGCTAGATCCGCTGTTTGTGAGCAGGGGGTGAGTGAATTAAAATAGCAAAGTATCACACAACAAAAGTTTTAAAATTACAAGCACACTCCCGGCTTCCGCCTCAGGAGACTCGAGGTTCAAGGTGTCGCGCTTTCCAGCTGCGCGCACTTTTATACTCGATTAAGGGGGCGTGGCCAGCTGAGGTGGGCGTGTCTGACGTCGCGCCTCGCCCTCAGTAATGGCGAAGTGAGAGAATCGTTGCAGCGCTAGATCCGCTGTTTGTGAGCAGGAGGTGAGTGAATTAAAATAGCAAAGTATCACACAACAAAAGTTTTAAAATTACAAGCACACTCCCGGCTTCCGCCTCAGGAGACTCGAGGTTCAAGGTGTCGCGCTTTCCAGCTGCGTGCACTTTTATACTCGATTAAAGGGGCGTGGCCAGCTGAGGTGGACGTGTCTGACGTCGCGCCTCGCCCTCAGTAATGGCGAAGTGAGAGAATCGTTGCAGCGCTAGATCCGCTGTTTGTGAGCAGGGGGTGAGTGAATTAAAATAGCAAAGTATCACACAACAAAAGTTTTAAAATTACAAGCACACTCCCGGCTTCCGCCTCAGGAGACTCGAGGTTCAAGGTGTCGCGCTTTCCAGCTGCGCGCACTTTTATACTCGATTAAGGGGGCGTGGCCAGCTGAGGTGGGCGTGTCTGACGTCGCGCCTCGCCCTCAGTAATGGCGAAGTGAGAGAATCGTTGCAGCGCTAGATCCGCTGTTTGTGAGCAGGGGGTGAGTGAATTAAAATAGCAAAGTATCACACAACAAAAGTTTTAAAATTACAAGCACACTCCCGGCTTCCGCCTCAGGAGACTCGAGGTTCAAGGTGTCGCGCTTTCCAGCTGCGCGCACTTTTATACTCGATTAAGGGGGCGTGGCCAGCTGAGAAAGAAAACACACCCCTTCGTGCCCAAGAACACCCAAAATGACCAAAGTGGGAGATTTGTAGTGGTCGCTGGGAGGGACAGGAACTCAACTTTTGTTCTGTTTACGCCCCTCCTAGGCTGCAGACTTCAATGCTAGATGAGCTAGAAGCGCTACTCCTGGATCTACCAGAGTGACAGCTGATACTGGAGGGAGACATGAACGACATGATCTGAGCTAACATGGAAGCACAGGGGGCATCCGTGAGGTGAAAGGTGGGAGCCTAGGAGACTTCATAAATGCATTGGGTTTGGGTGACTTATGGCGCCATCACCACCCAACCCGTAAATAAAACACACATATATCAGCAGTACATGAAGTGGTTTCAAGACTAGACAACTTGATCATGCAGTCCAGCTATCTGGGACATATTAGGGGTGTCACACATATTGCACAGGGTATATCTAACCACTTCCCGGTTGAGACACAGCTGATGGGTCTAGGGGGTGACCATGTATCACCTCCAAGAATTGACCCATGGTACCTAAAAAATGCACAATTCCAGGACAACATAAGACTTGGAGCAGATCAATTCTTAGCAGAAAACCTGGGGTCAGTAGAATCCAAGATATCACTCTGGGAGGCATTTAAATCAGTAAAGCGGGGTCACACACAGGCCCAAATTGGAGCACGGAAAATAGAACAGCCATTACAATTGTACGAACCAAATGAGAATTAGAAGACCAAATGGGAAAGGGAGCAAGAGTCCTTACGGGGTGAAACACCGTAGGAAACAACACCAGAGAGAACTGTGCGAGCAACTTGAAAATAATGCAAGGTCACAGGCACTGGCCAAGCAGCAAAGGCTATATGAAGTGGGAGAGAAAGCATGAAAATTACTGGTGTGCTTAGAGAAAAGATTCAACAAATAAATGGGTCTCTGGACTAACAGACAGAGATGGTGTGCAACCTGAAACAGGGGTGCAGATAGCCAAAGCATTCACAATTTACTACGAAACAGTATACTTGTCCTCAACAGAGAACTCCGAAACTGACTGTGGGGACTTCCTGCAAGACATACACCTGCCACAACTCTCCACAATGGAGAGAAGCAGATTAGAAGAAGATTTGACTGTGGATGAGATTAGCTCAGCAACAAGGGCTCTACAGTGTGAGAGAGCGACGTGGCAAAACGGTCTGCCGGTGGAACTATTTAAGTGTATGTTAAAAAAAATGACACCACACCTACTAGGAATGTTTAATGAGGTAAAATCAATAGGAGTGTGGCCCTCAGACCAGAGAACAGCAGTGATAGTTGTAACTTCAAAGGAAGAGAAGCCACCAGGGGACTGTGGGTCCTATAGACCGATCTCTCTCCTCAACTATAAAGTAAAGGTGTTGGCAAAAGCCTTGTCAATTTGCCTCTGCACTACGATCTCCTCCCTTATTCACCCAGATAAATCTGGCTTTATGCCACACAGGGAGACCAGGTTAAACTTAAGCAGGTATTTGGGATCCTGTACGTAACAGGGGTTGACACTACCGAGCGGGAGCCCTGCTATCATTTGACGCCAGGATGGCTTTCGATAGTGTGGAAGGCCCTATCTATGGGCTGTCCTGAGCTGCCTAGGATTTGCACCGAAGTTTATTAAATGGGTAATCTATTGTATGAACAGCCGGTGTCCCGGGTGAGGGTAAATGCGACGGTATCCCAGGTGTTCCCCTTACATAAAGGGATGAGGCACGGATGCCCTCTTTATTTGCTTTAGCTCTGGAACCCCTGTCGGCCTAGGTCTGACAGGACCCTTTGATATGGGGTATCCCAGTCAGGGGAGAATGTGAGAGCACATTTCATGATATGAATGTGATATTTTGCTTAACGTAAGGATGCTGAGGCAATCTATCAACAGGATATTACAAATTGTTCGTATTTTTGGGGAACACTCTGGTTATCAAATAAAATGTGACAAAACCTTGTTGTTTCCACTGGTTGGTGGCCCCCCAAAATTAACATCAAGGTGTAGTAACCCCCTAGAAATGAAGGGATTCAAATACCTGGGGAAATACATTTCTAGGAACACACAGTAGTTCAATGAACAGAATTTGGTGATGCAATTAGAGAAATTCGTAAGCGACGCCCGACATTGGAGGTTGCTTCCACTCAGTTTTATGGAACAAGCAGCCCTGTTCAAAATGATGACACTGCCCTGCATGTTATATGTACTGAGGAACACACCCTATTAAGTCCCACCGCTTTTCTTTCAGAAATTAGAAGCCGAACTGTGTACCCTGATTTGGGGAGGAAAGGCGCCTCACATTGCCCTGTGTAAGTTACAGAGAGGGGTATATGAGGGGGTCTTGTGATTTCCAATGTCAAATTATACTATTGGGCCACCCAGCTTGTAACTGTAAATGGGTGGGTGTTTGGGGACTGAGGGGAACCAACATACAGGGTTGACAGATTCAGCATTGGGGCCAGAGGCCATCTGCCATTGCTATACAATAAGAATACGGAGAAAGGCATTCCAACACATACAAAATCAGTGATAGGCTCATGGAGGGCAGCCACAAAATACCTGGTTGGAATGACAGGTTAACAGTAATGACCCTACTCTAGGACAGAGATACATTCAATAAAGTGGGAGGGCTGTGTAGCTCGAGTAAATGGGAGTTTATAGGATTGGAGTCCCTAGGCGAGGTCTGGAGAGGGAAGGCATTTGTCGCGTTCAACACCTTACAAAGAGAATACGAAATGGGGAAGGGAAAGTGGTTGAGATATATGCAGCTTGGACATGCACTATGTAACTACAATCGGGCGGGGGAGGTACTGGCAGAAGTTTCGCCCCTGGAAGACCGGCTACTAACAGACACAAGTTCTGGGACCCACAATATTTGCCGTCAGTACTAGGTTCCCCACCCAACCCTTCCTCTTCGGCAAAAACACTCGGTGTCACCTTAAACAGCGATCTTTCACTAAAATCGCAGGTTGGGTCAGTAATCTCTAAATGCTTCTTCCAACTGCGAAAGATCTGGAAGATTCACTGCCTACTCACATAGGAAGCCCTGACTCAGGTTATAATAGCTACCGTTCTGTCGCACCTGGACTATTCAAACTCTGTCTATCCGGGCATGCCACTATACTTGCTCAAACAGCTGCGGATAGTCCAAAATCACGCAGCCAGAATGATTCCTTCACAACCCAGGTGGCGCTAGGCAACACCTCTAATGAGGAAACTGCATTGGCTACCCATCCCTCAATGTTGCACGTTTAAAACTAGCTGCTTGATATTCAAATCCCTGCACGGTCACAATCCCAAATTCATAGAGAACCTGATACTCAGGTACACCCCCTCTCGCAACTTCAGCTCACCTCGGGCTCCTTTCCACCCCACCGTTCAAGCGGAAACGTCAGGGAGGCTGCAGATTTGCAATCCTTGCCCTTAGATTATGGAATTCCCTCCCCCTGGAGATCCGCTCATGCACTGACCTTCTGAAGTTCAGGAGGTCCCTCAAAACATGGTTATTTGTAACCCTGGGCGAAGAACTACGCTCCGTTCGCGGAGTTTGCGGAGTTTCGGCAACTCCGCGCTCCGCGGAGAACGCGAAGTTGTCGATTACTCCGCAAACTGCTGCGTAGCGTAGTTCTCGCGCGCTCAATAGCATTTTCGCGTGCACGAGGATGCTTGTCGGTAAGATCGAGTTGCCGAACACGCAGAAACTGCAATCTGGCACAGAATAACTCGCGAACACGTTAGTAGTGACCGGAAATAAGGGGACGCGAGCGGGCGGGACAAACCATATGGGTAACTTTGTGCGCTACACATCCCGAGCATGCAGGCAATCAATCAATCAAGATATTTGTATAGCACACTACTCACCCAGAGGGTCTCAAGGCGTTTGGGGGAGGGGTGTCCGCTACTGCTCGAACAGCCATGTCTTGAGTTGCTTCCTGAAGCAGAGGTGGTCTTGGGTCAGGCAGAGGTGGATGGGGAGGGAGTTCCAAGTCTTGGCTGCCAGGTAGGAGAAGGATCTTCCTCCCATTGTGGATCTTCGGATGCGTGGCACGGCAGCGAGGGCGTGGCTGGTCGATCGTAGCTGGCGGGTGGGAGTGTAGAAGGTCAGGCGGTTATTGAGGTACCTGGGGCCCAGGTCGTGGAGGGCCTTGTGTGCGTGGGTGAGGAGTCGGAACGTGATTCTCTTGCTGATGGGGAGCCAGTGAAGGTCTCTCAGGTGTCCGGAGATGTGGCTGTGTCGGGGGATGTCCAAGATGAGTCGTGTGGAGGCGTTCTGGATGTGTTAGAGTCTTTTCTGGAGTTTGGCTGTGGTTCCGGTATAGAGGGTGTTTCCGTAGTCCAGTCGGCTGGTGACGAGTGCCTGTGTGACCGTCTACCTGGTTTCAGTGGCGAGCCATCGGAAGATCTTTCGGAGCATGCGTAGGATGTTGAAGCATGATGATGAGACGGCGTTGACTTGTCTGGTCAGCGAGAGGGAGGAGTCCAGGATGAATCCCAGGTTGCGTGCGTGGTCCGTTGGTTTGGGTGCGCTGCCCAGGGCAGGGGGCCACCAGGAGTCATCCCAGGCGGAGGGTGATGATCCAAGGATGAGGACTTCCGTCTTGTCTGAGTTCAGTTTTAGGCGGCTGTTCCTCATCCACTCGACTACGTCTTTCATCCCTTCGTGTAGGTTGGTTCTGGCGGTTCCTGGGTCGTTGGTGAGGGAGAGGATCAGCTGGGTGTCATCAGAGTAGGAGATGATGTTGAGGTTGTGTTGGCGTACGATAGCTGCGAGGGGGCTCATGTAGACGTTGAAGAGGGTGGGGCTGAGTGATGATCCTTGTGGTACGCCGCATATGACTTTGGTGGCCTTGGATCTGTACGGGGGAGGCGGACTCTCTGGGCACTCCAGTGCCTTCTCTTGGATTCCGATGTTGCTGAGGCGCTGCACTAGGGTGCGGTGGCAGACCGTATCGAATGCTGCGGAGAGGTCCAGGAGGATGAGGGCCGCTGTTTCCCAGTTGTCGAGCAGGGCTCGGTTGTGGTCAGTGGCTGCGATGAGGGCGGTCTCAGTGCTGTGGTTGGCGCGGAAGCCGGACTGCGAGTGGTCGAGGCTGGTTGGGCGAGCACAATTGGTGATCTACTGTGTGAGGTTGTTGGCTGCTTGGTTGGGGTCCGTTGAGCTGGCGAGAGGGTTCTGGCTCAGTGAAGTGGTGAGCTGGTCGGAGGTGATCTTGTTCCAGTTCCTGCGGGGAACCTGTTGCGGGTGGTGGTGAGTCATGGTCTTTCTGAAGCTGAAGTGGACGCAGCTGTGGTCTGTCCAGTGGAGTCCGGTGGAGTGGCTGAAGGAGATGTACTTGCTGGAGGAGAAGACTGGGTCAAGCGTGTGTCCGGCGTAGTGGGTGGGGGTGTTCACCAGTTGCATGAGTCCGAGGTTGGCGAGGTTGTCCAGCAGGGTGGTGGTGGTGTTGTCGTTGTTGTTCTCCAGGTGGAAGTTGAGGTCCCCTAGGAGGATGTAGTCAGCGGAGGCAAGGGCGTGCGGGCTGATGAAGCCTGCGATGTCTTCGCTGAATTGTGGGCGAGGTCCTGGGGGTCTGTATATGAGGGTGCCTCTGAGTGTGGTCTTGGGGTTGGTGTGTATCTGGAAGTGAAGACGTTAAGCGGCTGTGAGGGTGTCGTCTGAGTTGGTCGTGATGCGTATGGTGTTCTTGTGGACGATAGCGTTGCCTCCTCCTGTCTCGTTGACGCGGTCTCTCCTGGTGATCTTGTATCCGTCCGGGATGGTGACGGCGATGTGGGGCGCTGAGGAGGCGTTCATCCATGTAACCGTGAGGAAGGCGACGTCTGGAGATGTGGTGTCGATCAGGTTCCAGAGTTCCACGGCGCTCCCGAAGACGAAAAATGGCTTGCAAGCAAGCAACTACGCATGCTCGCGGAGCTATGCGTAGTTTGCGGAGTGCAAGTGCGTCTTCGCGTAGCTCCGCGGAGTGCGGCTACGCGAACTACGCCCAGGCTTAGTTATTTGCAAAAGCCTACAACTGACTCCTCCACGAGTGGCGTACAAAGCCTACTATAGCGCCATGAAACCAATCAGTGTACATGCGCTCTACAAATCATTCTTAACATTAACATTAACTAACGGAACCCCTTGAGAAAAAGGCAATAACGTTAATATATAGGAAACTAGTAAATAATGCACCAGACCACCTGGGTTCCCTGAGAGCTGCTTGGGAAAATGATTTATTTATTTAAAGAGTTTTATATAGCGCTGGCTAGACCCGAAGGTATCAGAGTGCTTTACATAAGGTTCCACATAGTTGCAAACTTACATCAGTTACAAGTTACCAAAGATACTAGTAAAAACATTTAAGGAGCATAGAAGAAAAGGGAAATGGGGTTGGGAAGGGAGAGGGGGTAAGGGAAAAAGGGGGAGGGAATTGATATGATGGAAAGACAAAGGGAATGTCTGCCCACGATCCGGCTGGGTAGGTGACGGCCGAGGGGTAATCCGCAGCCCATCTCCTCTTCAGCTATCAGATAGCTCTACCGGGCATCGGTCAAATAGCTAGGTCTTAACAGAAACACATTAAAGGGATAGAAGGCAAGAAGAAGGGAGCGTAGAGGGGGAAGAGGGTAGGGTGAAGGGGTTGGAGGGGGGTACGACAGAGAGACGAAGGAACGTCTGCCCAATGTCCGGCTGGGTAGGTGACTGCCGAGCCAGGTTCCACAGCCCGTCTCCTCTTCAGATAACAGGTAGCTCCACCAGGAATTGGCCAAAAGCAGGGTCTCCACGGTCGAGGGAAAGTTCAAAGCGAATATGTCCTGGAGGGAGAGAAGGATCCAGGTCAGGTGAGAGATGTGGTTAAGATGAGGTCGATGACCAGTTCTATTGTCCTGGAGTGGTAGAGGATCATGGAGAGACCAGCTGAGGCGGACAACTTGAGGTCAGGCAGGGGGGTTGTGGCCTTGGTGTAAAGTTCAGTCTTGAAGTCCGTCAGGTATGCTAACAGTTCTTCCTTGCTCTGCCCCATTCCAGATTCAACACCCTCTTGGTCGCCCACCTGTTTTTTTCTCTGCCAGTGTGAAGTAATTTGACACCTTGGTTACGGCTATTTTAAGTGGCATAGATGCGATCACGTCCCACTGCCAGAGAGTCCCGGGCCACTCATATCTCCAGGGGATCCCTCTCCGAGTTGTGGGGATCAGTCGCGCTTGTAGAGAGGTGACTCTGGTGTGTGCCTAGGTCCTTCTTGGAGTCTGAAATGGTGGGTCTCAAAGTAGAACTTAGCAGTTGCTCATGGCGGCCATCCTAGAGTCAGACAAGGGCTGTGTGTGTTACCGAGTCAACCTGTACCTGGGCCTTCTTCAAATCCTTCTAAGACCATTCAGGGTGCCTCGGTAAAGCTCTCCCTTACCCCCAGGTACTTCGGGGGTGTCTCCTGTGATATCTCCCCTGTGGGGGGTTCTGACCGCCATTTTGGGGTGAGTCGGGCCGAAATGAGCAATGTTCCTCCCTCCCTGCAGCCATTTTCTTGGTCCCCTGTAACTCAGTTGGCGAGGGATCAAGGTTGGTGAGACCCAGGGAACTCTCAGCAGCCTACTCACCCCCTTGGGACTCTATGTCACTCGCCAGTAAGCCCTCCGGTGTTCACGTCTCCCACAGCTCTTCTCTGTATACTTGCTCACCGGTGAGCAAGTACACACATTGAAGACAATGAATGGATAGACAAAATGCAGCGCCCCAGGAATGTAGCAATATAGTCTTGATTCGCCTAATACAACAACAAATATTTTGTTGTATATATTACCTCTGAACACTACTACATCAATTAGGTCACGTGAACACTACATTGTGTCAACGAGGGTGCGAACAGGAGGGTACCTATTGTCACCTGTTTTGGGAATGCCCTGCAATACTAGATTATTGGAAGGCAGTCAGGATGAATATGGCAGAGGTTGCAGGAGTAGAGGTCCCGATAGAGCTGAAATGGCTCCTACTGATGATTCCATGAAGCAAAGCATGACCTAAACACATACAGTTATGGCAGGCGTTGGCCGTAGTAGTTGCTAAAAGGAACATTGTACGATGCTGGGGAGACCCAACGGTGCCTAAAGTTGCAGACTGGGAAAATGGCCAAGACTGGTGTAGACAATCCGAAAACACAATCTACTTGAGTAGAGGCTGCTTGAAAAAATGGGAAAAGATCTGGGGGTACTGGCAGGGTTTTAGAGGGATTTGAGAGGGGGAGGTGGAGAGGGCCTGTTACCTCTATATGTGGATTACCTATGCATTATTGACACTTCTGAAAAGTACATTAATGTAACCAGGAAATGTGTCCAATTACATTCTGTAATACTGTTGTTTGAACACACTGCAATAAAAAGAAATGAAAAAAAAATGCATTTCAATTATTTGAATGTGTTTTATTTTATTTAATAATTGTATATATAAAGTTTATTTTTTTAAATATAGCTTTCAATTGGGGGCGTGGCTAGCAACATGGACGAGTAGGACGTGTGCCTGCATAGCTCTGGCGAACTGCAGTGATTCGGTGTGCATTCTGGTGGCCTGGACTGCGGCGGGGGAAGCTCTGTGACCCTGGTGGCAGAGATGGAGGCCTGGGGGAGTTGCCCGTTGAGACGGAGGGAGACGCCCTGGCCTAGAGGAGAGACTCTGAGAGGCTGACCCCCCCCAGTGGTGTACGCGAGCTGAGGTGCACCATAAAAAGAAATTCAGCTGCCAGTTGAGGGAGATGGGCGCATAGCTCTGTACAGGGACACGGACTGGCATTTGGATGTAATAACGCACAGCCATAGGAGGCGACCAGTGCTGCGCTAGCGAACCGGATGAGGCTGTTTGGGCATGCACAACTCTGCCAAGTTAACCCATAAACTGTTCTTGCCAGGCTACATAGGCTGCAGGTGATTTGGCAGCCCAGAATTGAGTCCGCTTTGCTTGACCTATCCCTGGCCTTTGTAGACTTGGCTAGCTGAGGGGCTGACTCTGTCCCCCTGTCCCCCCTGCCCACGTGGAGAGCCATCGGCGAGTGATATCTGGACACAGGGGTGATTATCCTGCTGCGGGCAAGTGACACCGGAGGAACTGGCCGGAGGGGGACTTGGAAGTGGTGGGACGGAGCACGGTACTGGACAACCCCACAACAGGACAGTGTTAGACTTGGCTGTTTCTAGTTGGCAGAGGTATACACTTCTGACAAATAGGGACTCACCTCCTCTAGTCAGGGCAAGGGGATCACACACTTAGATAACCCCTGCTCACCCCCTTGGTAGCTTGGCAAAGCAGACAGGCTTATCTCAGAGGCAGTGCGTTAAGCATTTATGACCATATACAGTAATAAAGTGAATACACTACAAATGGACACGACACAGTAGTATTATAAAAAGAAGGATGTTTATATAAGGCTTAGCACAAGACCAAATAACAACAAAAATATACCACAATCTTAATAAATACTCTTGGAAGGAAAAATATTAGTTCAAGCGTAGTTTCTTCTTAGCACAAAGTCTTTAGTAACAAAAGCAACTCTTCTCCTTTAAATCACAGTTCTTGGCAACAATGTAACCCCCCCAGGAGTCACACGACGTCGAGGCAAAGTTAATCCAAAGGTTTGGCGTCGACCGCGAGGAGCGCTACGTCAATCCTGGAGTCACACGGACCCCCACAACACAGTACCTTGGAAAAGCGAAGCACACGATGATCAGCGGCGTCGAGAGGTCCGGCGTCGCGTCTTCGGTGTCGATCGGGCCTCGGAGTTGGGGGCGACCTGCAGAGGCGTCAACAGATGTCAGGCAGGAGAAGCGCTCACGAGGCGAAGCAGGATACGGCGTCGTCGTCGATGTCAATGATGATGTTGCAAGAGTGAGCTGCGCTCACGGTGTCGAGAGGGCTCGGGGTCAAGGCGTCGGCAGCGGCTTCGCTACTAGCGTCGATCGGGCCCAGCGGCCGGCGTCGAAGATGCGGGACACGGGAGCTGAACTCACAATGTCGAGCTGGATTCGGCGGCGTCCGTCGGCGTCAGGATTGCTGGATTTCTTCAGAGGTGCTGGACTTTCAGGTTCCAAAAACAACAAGTGATGGACCGTATGTGGATCAATGTCACACATTCCCCCAGTCAAAAGATCTGGGCCTGAATCCATCGTTTTTTTGCACTCCACACCACCCTGGGTTAGACAATGGCGATATGCAAATCAGCTCTGACCCTGTTGCCCCATGGGAACAGTCCAGTCCGAACTACAAAAGCCATGTCCTTCCCAGAACGGAATCAAGCATCCGAGGACCGGACCGGTTTCGAGGTAACACCTCTCATCAGCCCGGCTAGCTTGACTCCAAGTGGTGTGGAGTGCCTGGGACCCACGTCTGGGCATCCCCAGCGCACTTAGGGCGGCAATTGCAAAAACAACAAGTGATGGACCGTATGTGGATCAATGTCACACATTCCCCCAGTCAAAAGATCTGGGCCTGAATCCATCGTTTTTTTGCACTCCACACCACCCTGGGTTAGACAATGGCGATATGCAAATCAGCTCTGACCCTGTTGCCCCATGGGAACAGTCCAGTCCGAACTACAAAAGCCATGTCCTTCCCAGAACGGAATCAAGCATCCGAGGACCGGACCGGTTTCGAGGTAACACCTCTCATCAGCCCGGCTAGCTTGACTCCAAGTGGTGTGGAGTGCCTGGGACCCACGTCTGGGCATCCCCAGCGCACTTAGGGCGGCAATTGCAAAAACAACAAGTGATGGACCGTATGTGGATCAATGTCACACATTCCCCCAGTCAAAAGATCTGGGCCTGAATCCATCGTTTTTTTGCACTCCATACCACCCTGGGTTAGACAATGGCGATATGCAAATCAGCTCTGACCCTGTTGCCCCATGGGAACAGTCCAGTCCGAACTACAAAAGCCATGTCCTTCCCAGAATGGAATCAAGCATCCGAGGACCGGACCGGTTTCGAGGTAACACCTCTCATCAGCCCGGCTAGCTTGACTCCAAGTGGTGTGGAGTGCCCGGGACCCACGTCTGGGCATCCCCAGCGCACTTAGGGCGGCAATTGCAAAAACAACAAGTGATGGACCGTATGTGGATCAATGTCACACATTCCCCCAGTCAAAAGATCTGGGCCTGAATCCATCGTTTTTTTGCACTCCACACCACCCTGGGTTAGACAATGGCGATATGCAAATCAGCTCTGACCCTGTTGCCCCATGGGAACAGTCCAGTCCGAACTACAAAAGCCATGTCCTTCCCAGAACGGAATCAAGCATCCGAGGACCGGACCGGTTTCGAGGTAACACCTCTCATCAGCCCGGCTAGCTTGACTCCAAGTGGTGTGGAGTGCCTGGGACCCACGTCTGGGCATCCCCAGCGCACTTAGGGCGGCAATTGCAAAAACAACAAGTGATGGACCGTATGTGGATCAATGTCACACATTCCCCCAGTCAAAAGATCTGGGCCTGAATCCATCGTTTTTTTGCACTCCACACCACCCTGGGTTAGACAATGGCGATATGCAAATCAGCTCTGACCCTGTTGCCCCATGGGAACAGTCCAGTCCGAACTACAAAAGCCATGTCCTTCCCAGAACGGAATCAAGCATCCGAGGACCGGACCGGTTTCGAGGTAACACCTCTCATCAGCCCGGCTAGCTTGACTCCAAGTGGTGTGGAGTGCCTGGGACCCACGTCTGGGCATCCCCAGCGCACTTAGGGCGGCAATTGCAAAAACAACAAGTGATGGACCGTATGTGGATCAATGTCACACATTCCCCCAGTCAAAAGATCTGGGCCTGAATCCATCGTTTTTTTGCACTCCACACCACCCTGGGTTAGACAATGGCGATATGCAAATCAGCTCTGACCCTGTTGCCCCATGGGAACAGTCCAGTCCGAACTACAAAAGCCATGTCCTTCCCAGAACGGAATCAAGCATCCGAGGACCGGACCGGTTTCGAGGTAACACCTCTCATCAGCCCGGCTAGCTTGACCGGTCCGGTCCTCGGATGCTTGATTCCGTTCTGGGAAGGACATGGCTTTTGTAGTTCGGACTGGACTGTTCCCATGGGGCAACAGGGTCAGAGCTGATTTGCATATCGCCATTGTCTAACCCAGGGTGGTGTGGAGTGCAAAAAAACAATGGATTTGGGCCCAGATCTTTTGACTGGGGGAATGTGTGACATTGATCCACATTCGGTCCATCACTTGTTGTTTTTGCAATTGCCGCCCTAAGTGCGCTGGGGATGCCCAGACGTGGGTCCCAGGCACTCCACACCGCTTGGAGTCAAGCTAGCCGGGCTGATGAGAGGTGTTACCTCGAAACCGGTCCGGTCCTCGGATGCTTGATTCCGTTCTGGGAAGGACATGGCTTTTGTAGTTCGGACTGGACTGTTCCCATGGGGCAACAGGGTCAGAGCTGATTTGCATATCGCCATTGTCTAACCCAGGGTGGTGTGGAGTGCAAAAAAACGATGGATTTGGGCCCAGATCTTTTGACTGGGGGAATGTGTGACATTGATCCACATTCGGTCCATCACTTGTTGTTTTTGGACTTTCAGGTTCCAGCAACAAGCACTTTCAGCAAATGGTGAAGTCCTTTAGCCCTGTGACTTCAACAGGAGGCTGGCACTCTTCCAGCCCTTGGAGATTTCCTTGGCAAAGTTTGAGAGTACACACTCAGTTCCTCTCTCCTGGTTCCTTGGCAAAAATAAAGAAGCAACTGCAGGATTCCCCCCAGCAAACAGCACTCTGGCAGAAGGCGTAGGCAAGTCCTTGGATCAGCAGGCTTCTTGTCCTTGGTTCAGGGTTCCTTGTCAGAATTGATCTAGAGTCTTGGTTCAGGGGTCCTTCTCTTATACCCCTTTTTGGCTTTGATCCCTTTGTCCATGCAGGGGAATTCCCCTCATCCTGGGTTTGTTGTGGGTGTAGCCAGGCAGAGGCACCTGGCTTATTCACTGGGCAGGGCAGGGTCCTCAGCCGCCCAGCAGGAGGTGGAGCCAGTATTG
Organism: Lissotriton vulgaris; assembly: GCF_964263255.1. NCBI lineage: Eukaryota > Metazoa > Chordata > Amphibia > Caudata > Salamandridae > Lissotriton > Lissotriton vulgaris. Next base: position 708,861,137 of record NC_141698.1, read on the forward strand.
TCACTGGCAGGAGCAGAGCCATCAGTCGCCCGGCAGGAGGTGGAGCCAGCATTGTATCAGGCAGGGCAGGCTATCAGGAGCTACTCTTCCCCTACTCTCAATGCAAATGCCTTACTCACCCCACACTGACTCATTCAGAACTCTGGAGCCACCCAGCTCCTGTCACACACACACCAAACCAGCAGAAACCAGAAATAGTTAGACAAGAAAATAGCCACTTTCTAAAAGTGATATTTTCAAACCCAGAGTCCAAAAACCATCCACCCAAACAAATGCGTTATTAAACCCTGAGTTCAGGGATACCAAACTCGACATTGTACCATGCTCCCCGAGCCGGCGAGGATTATAGCGCTTAATAACCCGGGCATCCCATTCTAATTTATGGAGAGCAGGTAACCTTACAATAGTGAAGAACGAATATGGCGGAAATTCACTATTAGGACATGCCACACACATCAGGGCATGTCCTACCTTATGCTTACAATGCACCCTGCCCTCGGGCCTACCATAGGGTTGGCTAACATGAAGTTAAGGGAAGATTTGGGGACTGGCAAGTAGGTGTACTTGCGCAGTCCGCGTGACAGTACCAGACTGCACGTAGGTCTAGCAATGGCGGTCCTTTAGACACATTTTACCAGGCGGCTTGTGTGGGTGGCACAATACGTGCTGCAAGCCTACTAGCAGCATTTGTATTTACAAGCCCTGGCACTCCTGGTGCACTATACTAGGGACTGATAGTAAACCAAATAAGCCAAACACGGAATCCAATCAATATTAATTTAACATAGGGAGCACTTGCACTGTGGCACTGATCAGCAGTGGCACAGTGCCCAAAGCAATATACCGGCAAAAACATTGTAAACAGAGGAGGCAAACAGAAAAAGTGGAGGAGAGACTCAGGCCAATGATGTCAGGTCTAACACGTGTCCCCTCCAGCTGAAATGTGGGGAGAACTACCCTTCACCTAGGGAGTCCTCATCACTAAGGCGGAAAAATCTGGACAGACCATCAGCTTTGGCGTGATCTGTACCAGGGCGGTGTTCCACCGTGAAGTCCATCCCCTGTAGGGAAATGGACCACCTCAGCAGCTTTGGATTCTCACCCCTCATCTGCATCAACCATCTGAGGGGCCTGTGGTCCGTCTGACCCCGGAGGTGAGTGCCAAACAGGTAGGGTCTTAGCTTCTTCAGCGCCCAGACCACAGCAAATGCTTCTCGCTCTATCGCACTCCACCTCTGTTCCCTGGGAAGTAACCTCCTACTGATGAAGGCTACAGGTAAGTCTCGGCCCTCTTCATTCACCTGAGCTAGAACAGCCCCCACGCCATGGTCTGAAGCGTCCGTCTGGACAACAAATTCTTTAGAAAAGTCGGGTGCCTGAAGTATGGGTGCTGTACACATTGCAGTTTTCAGGGTGTCAAAGGCCGTCTGACAGGCGTCAGTCCAGATCACATTTCGTGGCTGCTTCCTGGAAGTCAGCGAAGTTAAGGGGTGCACAATGTTACCATAATCCTTGACAAACCTCCTGTAGTAACCCGTGAGACCTAAGAAGGCTCTCACCTGAGTTTGGGTTTTGGGAGGGGGCCCAAGCTGAGTTACTTGGTCGCAACCCCTCTTGTTGGGTGCAAGGGTAGCGGTCAGGTGGCATTTCTGTGGTGTCGATTTAAGTGCGTCTAAAGCATTTTTCCAGCTGCCTGTGACACATAATGCAGTTGCTAAATATCTGGTCCTTTTTAACCTTCAGCTTTCATCATACTTATTCTTCGCTCATCGTAGTAAAACATCCAAAACTCATTAATGCATCTGCTACAACCATGCTTTCTTTTTCAAAATACTTTTAATAAAAAGTGTTGATGTATAAATACAGGCCTACAACCCAGTGGACCGGCCACGGAGCAGATTGGAACTGTACGTAAGAAGAACGAAGTTAGTGGCAGTTCATTGCATAAAGTGCAGCAGTGCAATAAAATCGTATCAAACTTCCCTACAGAGCAAGCATGATGCATGTCAGTAATTCAGTTTTAATTAATTCATAAATTCATTATCCAATGCTCATTCATTATCTAAATTACACCAATTCATTTTCCAAATCATAATCAGTACCCAGCTCCAAGCCAGTTCATTGTCCGAGCACATACTCAATATCCTTCATATCTACTTTCATAATCCAAAAACTGCATACATATCTCGGGACAAAAAGCTGCGCAATCAGGGTGCAACAAGGTTTATTTAAAAAAGTCTCATTTTGTGTCGGCGCCATTTTGGGTGGGGTCAGGCGAGTTCCAGCACAGTCAGAATGTCTCCAATGACTCGTGGTTGGACCAGAACCTTCCGTTGGTAGTTCAAAAAGTTTTGCACAATGTGGTAACAGTCCAACAACAGTCAAAGAGTGGGGAGGGCGGCAACGATTTTCCTACCGGGTCATTCTGGTGTTCCTCCGGAACTGAACAAGTCTGTGCCGTGGCTGCATTTTAGCCATTTCCAAACTGAGGCTGGCGCCGGCAGGAGCGCACCGATGTCACTGTTCCCGGCGAGGGGGACGGGGGCGCCCATGTGGAGGGGTTGGGGTGCCCCCCGGCTCTCATAGAATCTTCAAGGTTGAGGAGAGAAGGCATGGGGCGCGTGCCCGTCCTGGGCAAAAGACCGCTTTTCGATGTGGACCCTCTTTAAGCAAAGAGCGTTGGGGTGCCGCTGGAAGCCTCCACCTGGAGGGAGGTGGGGGAGGCTCGTTCGCGTCACCTCCCCCTTCCAGCGACCCCGCGCCGTTCCTCGGCTCCACCGCTTCGGTATTGGCCGTGCCGGCTATTGAAGATGGGGGGGGGTCGGTGGCTGAGGCAAGACATTCCCCCCCCCCCCTTCTGACATGTGGCGGGACTACTTGCAATTGTCCAAGCGCTGACATGTGGCGGGACTACCTGTAAGCGCCGCCGTCCTTGCCTCGGCTTCGGCCTTCTTTGCGGACCGGATCAGGCGAGAGTGAGAGGGGGGGGGGGGGGGGGGGGTCGGAGGCTGAGGCAAGACAGCCCCCCCCCCGTGGCCTGCAGGGCAGCAGAAGAGGAGAGAAAGAGAGGTCCTTATGATTCTTTGGGCCGTCTGCCCAACAGCCTCTCCTTCTGACCGCGGCCAGGCGAGCCCCGCATGCCTCGAGGCCTCGCCTTCCGGATGGGCGTAACCGCGGACCTGTTGCACTTCGGGAGCTTCCGGAATGGGGGTAGGTACCTATTGATTTGTATCTATTTCATGTGATCGTTATTTGGGCGTGGTGGGCAATGAGGCAGACATGGTTGGAGCAGGAGTAGGCAGCGTAACCTAGCTACCTCGTGGCTGTCTTGCTGTCAAATCTTCGCCATTTTATATTTCTTATTACGAACTTTTTCTAATGTTTCTTATTTTTAGTGAAGTCAAGAGCTCATCAGGGGGTTACTGACTTAGCCTGATTTCTTTTTATTTTTCCTTCTCTTCCTTAGCGTGTTTCGAGCTAAAGCTTTCTGTTAGTAGGGAACGGTGATCACTTCATATTTTTATGTGTCCTTTTCACTAGGGGGTACTTCTGGACGGACCAGACGAGTTCCCTCCAATAAATGGTCCGGGGTGGAACGAGATTATCAATCAAAAGGGGAACATATATTCCTTCATTAGGGTATCATCCTGGACAGACCAAGCGATGTACTTCCACTTACTAGGGTAGCCTCCTGGACGGACCAGATGGTCTACTTCCACTAAATGGCCCATGAGCGGGGAGCATATGTCCTCCATAAGGGTAGTCTCCTGGGCGGACCATGCGAGCTACCCCCCAAATAACCAATCAGTGGGGAGTGGGTAGGACTGACGAATTCACAAAGGGGCATAACCTACCCTTTACTACTTGCAAAGACTAGATAGAATATTTCTACTCCACGTTGTTTGCAGGCAGAAAATACCTCAAACGAAACAATTCCTGGAACAACAATGTCCAGGCAACCAATCAATCAGTGGGGAGAAAAACAGGCATGACGGATTACAACGGGGACAAAAGTCTGCATTACCTGCCCTTCGCTATCCAAAAAGGAAGACAGAATATTTCTACTCGTCTCAGTTTGTAGACAGGGAAGATCTCAAAGAGCAACAATCGATTATTAATCGATTTCAAACAATCAGTGGGGAGAAAAGTAGGCATGACGGATTACAACGGGGACAAAAGTCTGCATTACCTACCCTTCTCTATCTGCAAAGAGGGACGAACGTTCCTATTCGCCGCTGTTTCCACACAGAGAATGTCTCGTTCTCAAGAAGAGAACCAATATTTCAAGTAGCATCCAAAGCTAAATGAACCAATACCAACAATATCAGTATACAAATACCGATTCCAATACAATCAATCAATCAATCAGATGGATAAAACCATCCTACCAATCAGGCGCAAAACGCCCTACGTAATCTTACCCGGACCGGACCATACGGACAGTTCTTCATCTTCCTCCTCCAGCGCCCGATCGTTCTCTTACTCCATGTAGCATTCCTGTGGGATTCCAGTCAGGACAATAGGTCACTCGAGAGAGGTCCGTTCAGAATTGGTGAAGTTCTTTCGATCGGCAGCCGGGCGAGGGCCCTCTCAAGGCAGGTATACTCCGATCATTTAGATGTTCACTTCTTCGTCTGGATCTCTCTTACCGGACCTTATGTCACTGATGGACCCCGCGTTGGGACGCCAATTGTAAAACATGAGCCCATTTTGCTATCGATGGCCAGGCTGCTGGCACAAGACGCCTCTTAGTTTCCATTCTGAATAATTACCAAATAAAGAGACGGGCGCTGGGAGCAGGAATCAAGAACAGAGTTTATTTCTCATGAGGAGAGCCTGTCATTTCGGACACGAAACACGGTGTCTTTCAGGAGGTGCTCTAACAAGTGAGCTGAGACTCCGTCTTTTATACTTTACAAAACACTTGGTATTACAATCACGATGTTGTGAGACAAAGAAAAGACATCCCCATAATCCTCGTGTCAATCCTACCCCATATGCGTTCACAATAGGGACCCTTGACCTGCTGATAAGGGGGGAGGGCAATCACGCAGCTGAGTGTTCTGTCAACTGTTCGGATGTGTGCGCCTGATCATAGCCCAGGGGAGGGGATGGCCAGGATCAACAGTGGGTCCTTTGAAGAGGAGTGACTTCATACAATAAGGGCAGTAAATGGTATCTCCTGGCTTAGGCGATGGCCTCGGACATGTGTGGTCAGCCGGACTCGGGGGAAAGGGGGTCACAAAAGGAGTGGTATTCATGCCGCGTGGACAATCGAGCGCGGAGGGAAGGCTTGTCAACAGAGGGGCATTCATGGAAGGAAAGGAGGTGTTGGTCAGGCGCGGCCGTGACTCTCAAGGACAGGGTCTTGCAGAAGAAGGTTTATGACTTGCCCGTGTGAGGAGAAGGGAGGGGGAGCCAGGGTGGACACAAGGGCAGAGTCGCATAGAGAGAGAGAGATCTTATGACCCGTACATGAGAGAGCGGGGGCAGTCAGGTGCAGCTGGGGAGGGCTATGTCCGCTAAGGCGAAGGGTGCCTCTTCAAGAGGGAATGGGGGGTTTGCGTGGGTCAAGCAAAAGGGCTGCCTTTCAGGGCAGGGTCGTGCAAAGGGAGAGGGTTTCATGGTTTATGCATGTGAGAGTGAGAGAGAGAGAGAGAGAGAGAAAGAGAGAGAGAGAGAGAGAGAGAGAGAGGTTTAGAATACACGCAGAAGGGAAGCCGGTGATTCTAATCTTAGGCGGGCAAAAGGCCAGGGTGTCTAAAATGGCTGTCATGTACACATGGGTACAGGCCTTTGCTGGCAGTGGGATGTAGTTAATGCTTTACGGTATTCATGGTACGCGCAGGGAGAGGAGTGGGAAAAGGGAAATGAACGTTGCTTATGTACATCAATATTTCTAATTTTCTACAGGGGGGCCACCTTGCCGCTCCCTACCTGGTGCCCCAAGTACACCACTGAACCCTGCCCAATCTGGCACTTACTGGCTTTGATTGTGAGGCCTGCTCTGCGCAGGGCCAACAACACTCCCTGGAGGTGGCGCAAGTGTTCCTCCCAGATGGCGCTGAACACTGCGATGTCGTCCAGGTAGGCGGCGCTGAAATCCTCCAGTCCAGCAAAGACCTGGTTTACCAACCTCTGGAAGGTGGCAGGGGCATTCTTCATCCCAAAGGGCATAACCCGGAACTGGTAGTGCCCATCTGGTGTGGAGAATGCAGACCTCTTTTTTGCCCCATCAGTCAAGGCGATCTGCCAGTACCCAGACGTTAGATCAAACGTACTAAGGTACCGGCCAGCCCCTAACCGATCTATGAGCTCATCAGCTCTGGGGATGGGGTGCGCATCAGTCTTGGTGACGGAATTGAGTCCTCGGTAATCCACACAGAACCGAAGTTCTGGTGAAGCACCAGGCGCTGCCGCCTTCAGGACCAAGACCACTAGGCTGGCCCAAGGACTGCTAGAGGACTCAACCACCCCTAAGGCAAACATCTTGGAGACCTCCTCCTTGATGTAAGTTTGGATCTTGTCAGTCGCCCTGTAGGCCTTATGCTTCACAGGAGTGCTGTCCCCGGTGTCCACATCATGGACACACCACTGAGTGACACCAGGAATCAAGGAGAACAGATCAGGGAATTGTCCCAACAGTTGGCGACAATCTTGCTGCTGCTCAAGGGTCAGTGTGTCGGAGAGGACAATACCATCCACTGACCCATCTTGCTCTTTTGCATACAGGAGGTCAGGAAGAGGCTCGCTCTCCTCCTCCAGTCCAGCATCTGTTGCTAGGAGCATGCCAACTTCGGACCTTTCTAAGTGGGGTTTAACCGGCTGACATGCAGGACCCTCAAGGGGTTCCTGGGAGATTTCAAGTTCACCAAGTAGGTGACATCGCTCTTCTTCTCCACAACCTCAAATGGTCCAGTCCACCTGTCCTTGAGCGCACAAGGTTATACAGGGGACATGACCCAAACTTTCTGACCAGGCTGAAGCTCTACCAGAGTGGCATTCCGGTCGTACCACCGCTTCATTTCTTCCTGGCTGGCCTCCAGATTTGCCTGAGCAAGATCTCTGAAGCGCCTAGTCTGGTTCCTAAAGGCCAGCATGTAACTGTATACATCCTGGGGAGGTTTCCTGGGAGATTGCTCCCAGCCTTCTTTGACCAGACTCAAAGGTCCTCTTACCGGGTGTCCATACAAAAGCTCAAAGGGGCTGAACCCTAGAGAATTCTGTGGCACCTCACAGTAAGCAAACAGCACGCATGGCAAGAGGACGTCCCATTTACGCCTTATTGGTTCTTCAAGACCCATGATCATGCCTTTAAGGGTTCGGTTGAATCTCTCAAGCAACCCATTACCTTGAGGGTGGTAAGGAGTGGTGAACTTGTAGGTTACCCCACACTCCTTCCACAGAGACTTCATATAATTGGAAATGAAGTTGGTGCCCCGGTCTGACACCACCTCTCTGGGGAACCCCATGCGGGAAAAAACACCCATCAGTGCCTGTCCCACCACGGGGGCCGTCACTGTTCTGAGAGGGATGGCTGCCGGGTACCGTGTGGCATGGTCCACCAAGACCAGGATGAACCTGTTGCCCATGGCTGTCTTGGGGTCCAGGGGCCCAACAATGTCAATCCCCACCCAGTCAAAGGGGGTACTGACGACGGGAAAAGGTTGGAGGGGAGCCTTCTGCTTCCCTCCGCTTTTCCCACTTGCCTAGCAAGTTTGACAGGTTTTACAATGGATATCTGTATCCCTTCGCATCTGAGGCCAATAAAAATAGGTGACAAGCCTGTCATAGGTCTTGTCCTGCCCCAGATGTCCAGCTAACGGAACGTCATAAGCCAAACCCAGTAGGAAGGCCCTGAAGCGCTGGGGTACCACCAGCACATGGGCTGACCCAGGCTCAGCAGCCTTAGGCTCGCTATACAGGAGGTCGTTCTACCAGTAGACAAAATGTGACCCTGACTGATCACCTGTCATTTGGGCTGAGGCCTGCTGCCTCATACCCACAAGAGAAGGGCACACTTTCTGATCTGCACAAAATTCTTCCCTGGAGGGACCACCATCCTGCTGCCAGTGGGTCAGCTCGGGCAGGCCTCCCAGTTCAGCAACTTATTCCCCTGTGGGCTCCAGGGCATCCCCCTCGAGGTCTGCCTCCTCCTGGACCACGGGAACTATGGGGGACGGTTTCCCGCGCCCCCTGCCTCTTCTCTTTACAGCTGGGTCCTGGGCCATACTTTCAGGCTCCGGGACCCCATCAACACCCTTACTTGCTTTCATCGATCGAGTGGTTGCACACACCCACTCTGGCACACCCAACATTTTCAAATGTGTCTCTCGCTCCACCTTAGCCCAAGGGGAGTCTTCCAAATCATTGCCCAGGAGACAATCAACAGGCATGGCGGGCCTTACAGCAACTTGAAGAGTACCTGAAACTCCCCCCCATTCAAAGGGAACCTGAGCTACCTCGCACTCTCTCTGGGAGTTGTCAGCAGCTATCACAGGGTAGAATGAGTGGGGAACCACCTGCTCTCTGGACACCAAGTGACACTTGACAGCTGTCACACTCGCTCCGGTGTCTCTGAGAGCTTCCACTCTGTGGCCATTAATGGTCACCCACTGCCTATATATATTAGTGTTACTAGGCAGAGGGGGTGGAGGGACCATTTCAATGTCTCCTAAAGAGACCAGGGACATCTCTGTGGGGCCCCTCCCTCCAGGGGAAACCATCTCCTCCCCTCCCCGTGCTAAACACGCCAACTGACGGGGGGTTGCACGTGGTGGTGCATTAGAGTCCCTCATGGGACACTGGGGATCATAAAAACGGTGTCCCACCTGCTTACAAACGTAGCAGGTAATTGGGCCCCTATGAACAGGTTTACCTGTCGGGGCCCCTGACTTTTTCATAGGGGAGGCTGGGAACCCTTCCATTGGTTCCCTGGGGAATTACGTTGGGGCCCTTTCTGGAACTCCCTCTGTTTACCCTTGTCCCCCCCACTCTTCTGCTGGGGACTCTTCCCACCTTTGGCTGAGTCTCCCACTGGACCCTTGTGGACCCTGGTACTGACCCAGCGGTCCGCCTCCTCAGCAAGTTTTCTAGGGTTAGATATCTTGCTATCAATGAGGTGCTGGCGCAGCTCTGGAAAACAGTTATTAGACAAGTGCTCCCAAGCAAACAAATCATAAAGAGCATCATAACTTTCCACTTTGCTGCCCTTTACCCAACCATCCATGGCTCTGCAAAAAAATGACACATATTCAACCCACGTAGTACCGGGCAATTTCTTACATTCTCTAAAGGCTTGTCTGTACTTTTCTAGGGTTAGGCCATACCTCAACATTAAAGCATCTTTCGTGTGAGTATAAGACATCCTATCTTCCACAGGAATGTCCAACAGGGTATCTCTCCCCTCATTCACAAAGCGACCCCACAACCCCGCTCCCCCATCCTTCTCAGGGACCCGGTGGGCCAACAATGCTAACTCATACGCTTTAAACCATTGGCCAATGTCTTCATTCTTATGAAAATCTTTGATCACATCTTTGGGAAAATAAAACCTACTTTCTGCAGGCACAGATGGGATGCTGCCACCAGAGGGATTCAACTCTAAACTCTTCGCTTTAAGCTCCATCTCCCTCGCCATTTTCTCACGTTCAAAAGCTAACTTTTCTCTTTGGAACTCCAACCTTTTGATCTCCATATCAGCTTCTCTCCTGCCTCTTGCATTTTCTAACTCCAACTACCCTTCTATCTTAAGTTTTGCCATTTCCATGTTGTATGCTCGCTCCTTCTCCCTTTCTTCTCTTTCTTCAGGAGAAAGACCTTTAGAGGACACACTGCTACCGGGAGAGGACCCGGGCCCATTCACTGGCACCTCTTCATCCCCTTCCCCTGGCGGTATCACCACCGGATCAGAGGGATCTCTGGCCTCTAACCAGGCCTGCAATGCTTTGAGAAAGTCTTCCTTCAATGTGAGGCCTGTGGTAGGGACTTTCAACTGCTTGCAAAAGCGCTGCAGCAGCTTTTTCTTGTAGTTCGTTATCTTACTTCTATCAAACTCCTCCCCAACAACAGGGATAGTGCCTCCGGCATCACTCATGTTCAAAACTGGCAGTGTTCGAACAAGCTCCAGGAAAGCGGAGAACAAAAATAGAATATCCTACCAAAAAATAGATTGTGGCTGCGCTATGGTCTGCTTTCACGATGTAGCGCACACTAATCACTGCACAAGGGTCATAAATGCAAAGTTCAAATCCTCACTGCTGACCCACCAATGTTAGACTTGGCTGTCTCTAGTTGGCAGAGGTATACACTTCTGACAAATAGGGACTCACCTCCTCTAGTCAGGGCAAGGGGATCACACACTTAGATAACCCCTGCTCACCCCCTTGGTAGCTTGGCAAAGCAGACAGGCTTATCTCAGAGGCAGTGCGTTAAGCATTTATGACCATATACAGTAATCAAGTGAATACACTACAAATGGACATGACACAGTAGTATTATAAAAATAAGGATGTTTATATAAGGCTTAGCACAAGACCAAATAACGACAAAAATATACCACAATCTTAATAAATACTCTTGGAAGGAAAAATAATAGTTCAAGCGTAGTTTCTTCTTAGCACAAAGTCTTTAGTAACAAAAGCAACTCTTCTCCTTTAAATCACAGTTCTTGGCAACAATGTAACCCCTGCAATCCAAAAGATTCCCAAAAACCCGGGACTGGTGTAAGAAATTATCTAACAGGCATGCAACTATGATCCACCTAAATTCTCAGGAAGTAGAATTAGGGAAAGACACCTGGTATTATTTCTAAATTAAGGTGTTTGTTGTCTCTAATGCCCTACCGTCCTGAAACAGACATTCTAGTCTTTCGTTTTCGCTAATTATGGGGGGTTCATAAATCTTCAACTCGGCGCAACCCAAAAAAATGTCAGCCCTGTTTTGGACCATACACAGACCCACACATATAACAAAATAATAAGTGAAAAAATGTGTGGCGGAGAGGAAGGCACCTCACGGGCGAACACCCTCGGGGCAATCTGGTCAGATATTTACCAGAGACTTGGCCCCTTTCTCATCATAGGCGGCCGTTCCTATTCCAGAATTTTGGTGAATAAGTGAGAAAAAGGAAAAGAGAGAAGGTGCAAATCAAGGAGATTAAGAGCGTGACTCCTTGAACAAACAGAACAGAGTAAAGGATAAAATCAACAGCCACACCACTCGTACTACTTTTATTTATGAATCGGGTTTGCGAAGTTGAAATAAAAAGGAGGGTAGCTTACAGTTGCATACCACTGCCTGTGACCAACATGTTTCACTGCCCAGAAACCTTTATAGCAGATTCATCAGGGTCAAAACTCTTACTGCACCCCCTTCCAACATCTTTTAGACAGGAAGCTGCCGAGTTGAAAAAATAAACAGAAGAAAAAACTAAAATCACGACCAGTTTATAGTCTAGACCAACCTAATGTCTATGCTTCTTATAGCAAAAAATACTTAATGTTGGTTTACATTTTCAAAATCATTTACCCTTATTCAGCTATGCTCCCTCGTACCAGCTGAAAAATAGGGGTACTCCACCGAACAGTCGGTTGTCACATCAACCTGTAAGGCATTTGTATGTAATCAGTATCATGAGTATATAGTGGCCCGCTCTTAAAATTGCCATTCTATGCAACGGCTACCAACCCATTAGAGCAATCACGTCAACCCAATGCATACATATATATACACAAACCCCAAACAAGAGCATCCACAGAGAATGATTAAAAACACTCTCTACTCTGCCATGTCAATGCTGTCTGGCTAAATTGATATCTGTGAAAGAGATGACCGGCTGTATGTGCTTTATTAACAATAGTTTTTTCGTTTGCTTAGGGTAAACGCATGGAGCATTGGCACGTCATGCATATTTCTTATTGTTTATGGCCCAGTATCAGTACATACATTGCAACCACATTGCTATTACTGGGGCGGTCATACAGATCACCGTGTCATGTCAATGCTGTCTGGCTAAATTGATGTCTATGCAAGAGATGACCGGCTGTATGTGCTTTATTAACAATAGTTATTTCGTTTGCATAGGGTAAACGCATGGAGCATTGGCACGTCATGCATATTTCTTATTGTTTATGGCCCAGTATCAGTACATACATTGCAACCACATTGCTATTACTGGGGCGGTCATACAGATCACCGTGTATAAAACCTGTATATAACCTGTGGGGGGGGATATGATGATCAAGCAACCCGCCTAACAGACTAACCCACAGAGGGTCAACGGCAACCTAGCCAAACGAAAAAGCAGTTGTGTGCGATAAGCCAGGATCATTAAGCCAGTCGTAAAATACCTCCTTGGATGCATAAAAATGATACGCATGCCACGGGCCGGCAGCAGCGCCGGTAACCCAGAGCCCTCTCCTTACCGTACAGACGAGGAGACTGGGCGTTGTATCAACCCAGGAACAACTAGCGGAAGACGAAGTACACCATTTAAACGTCCCAGCAAGGTAAACCCGCGTCGCGCACCGCGTTCACGTGATCGGCGGATCCCCCCGTCACGTGATGTGGGCTACAGGGTGTGCAGGGCTTCACTAACCAAAACGGACGCCATACTGGAAAGGCAAAGGAAACCTGAATGAGTGCAATCGATTTAGTGGAAGTTATAAAGAACCTTTCACGAAATGCTCGGGTGAGGGATGTGGTAAATTTAAAGGATAAATAGAATCATCCTCCTCATTTATAACGGAATTCTCGCCCTAATACTTCAATTTACCTCAGCTGTATACATACTTATAAGGCTGAAGGGAAGTCCATAACTACAATGGGCGCCATTGTAGAGTGGTAAGGAAACATCATGAGATTAAGTCTAAATGACCTAAGGACAACAGACGAGGTGTAAATACACTAAACATAGGTTTGGGTTAAAACAACAGTAGTGTAGCATTATATGTATATAGGTTTGGGGTAAAACAACAATAATGTAGCCTTATATGTATCTAGAGTGTAATATTCAACACTAGTGGCAGATAGTATAGCCACAGAGCAATTATATTATAATACTGCTAACTGCACTGGCTGTGGGGAGCCAAATCAGGTTCGAAGAGCATAATAGGTGGATAGCCAGTTATTTAACCTTGTTCCACTCTATAATCTCATTAAGGCCCTGTTTATCACTGCTCTCTCTGAAAATCCATTTCGCTTCTTTTGTGATCAGGATTGACTCAACATTAGTAGGGTTTCCCTTTACAATTTCCAGCACTGTCCATGTGAAGCTGTGTTTCTCTTTGTAACAGTGTTGGACTAATTTGGTGGTCAACTTCCCAGCCCTGATGGTACTTAGATGTTCCTGTATGTGTACTTTTACTTTCCTTGTGGTAAGTCCAATGTAATATAGACCACAACTGCATGTCAGCCGATAAACCACATTAGTGGTGTTACAGTTGCTGAATTGGTTTAGGAACCATTCTCTTCCATTGGATAACGTAACACTACTGCATTTGCTGGTAAGTGGACACACTGAACATGTACCACAAGGGTAATGTCCCTTAGGTATCGTCGTAGTATCCCTTCTCACATGTACTCGGTCCCGAGTATGGACAAGCCTGTCCTTTAGATTCCCTGACCTTTTGAAGGCAAATCTTGGGGGGGGCATGGTAAACTCTTTATTACTTAACAAACCCCAGTGTTTTCGAATAGACTGCCTGATCTTCGTGGCCATAGGTTCGAAAGTCATGACCACCGGTAAGCAGTCTTTTCTCTCCCTGGTATTATGCTCAAGTAAGGTATCTCTGGGGGTATTGAGCGCCCTCTTTCTTGCATTATTCACAACCTTACGTGGGTAGTTACGCTGTTCTAGTTTCTTCGTAAGGTCCCTGGACTGTGCAACAAAAGTTTTCGTCTCAGAACAATTTCTCCGGTAACAAAGAAATTGGCCCACCGGAAGATTGTCACGTAGGGCCCTGGGGTGGTATGAGTTATACAATAATAGGGAATTCCTATCCGTGAGTTTTTGGTGGACCTGAGTACTCAAAGTGCCGACCTCATTGGCTTCAATGTCCAGGTCTAGATAGGTGGCCCTAGTGTGACTGTATGACCAAGTAAATTTGAGGCTCTGGTCCTGTGAATTTAACCAAGTGCAGAATTCAAGCAGCGACTCCTCTGAGCCGGACCAGATGCAAAGCACATCGTCTATATATCTTTTCCAGAGGCAGATCTGCCTCTGGAAGGGGTTGGTATCCGGATAGACGATGTGCTCCTCAAACTGGCCAACGTATATGCACGCCAGACTGGGGGCCATAGTGGCCCCCATGGAGGTCCCAGAGGTTTGTAAGTACAGTTGGTTCTTGTACATAAAGTAGTTGCGAGTTAATGCCACTTCAACACATTCCATAACGAATGATTGTGGGACATCATAGAACCACTCGAGATCCCTCAGGGCGCGTGCTGCTGCCACCAGTGTCGCGTCCTGAGGGATACTCGTGTACAGAGATTCTACGTCGATGGTTACCAACCATTGTACGTCAGAGTCGAAGGGAACACTCTCCAAAATGTTCAAAATATCGGTGGTGTCTTTTATAAAGGAAGGTTGATTCAGCACTGCCTCCCGCAAAAAATAATCCGCATATTGCGAGAGGGGCTCAAGGATAGATTGTATCCCCGATACGATAGGCCTACCGGGGGGTGGGCGAGTAGGCTTGTGAATCTTTGGTAAGATATATAAAGCTGGAGTCCTGGGGTTGTCATTGATTAGAAACTCCGCTTCTTTTACCGAGATCCATTTGTTGGTCTTAGCCCTACTCACCATGGCTTTGATCATTCCAGACAACTCCTCGACAGGGTCCTTATTGAGAGGACGGTAGTTGGTACGTACACTTAATAGACGTTGCACCTCTGCATTGTAATCGTTAGTATTTAGTACAACAACCGCGCCCCCCTTATCTGCTGATTTTATAGTCAGCAGACTGTTCTGTTCAAGGGATCTGACTGCATTCCAATCATCTTTGGTCATATTTGAATATCTAAACTGTTCCTGGGATTTTTCAAAGCTTTCTGTGTCCTGTAAGACCCTTTCCTCGAAAACCGCAGATATTCGAGGAAAGGGTCTTACAGGACATAGAAAGCTTAATGATCCTGGCTTATCGCACACAACTGCTTTTTCGTTTGGCTAGGTTGCCGTTGACCCTCTGTGGGTTAGTCTGTTAGGCGGGTTGCTTGATCATCATATCCCCCCCCACAGGTTATATACAGGTTTTATACACGGTGATCTGTATGACCGCCCCAGTAATAGCAATGTGGTTGCAATGTATGTACTGATACTGGGCCATAAACAATAAGAAATATGCATGACGTGCCAATGCTCCATGCGTTTACCCTATGCAAACGAAATAACTATTGTTAATAAAGCACATACAGCCGGTCATCTCTTGCATAGACTTCAATTTAGCCAGACAGCATTGACATGACACGGTGATCTGTATGACCGCCCCAGTAATAGCAATGTGGTTGCAATGTATGTACTGATACTGGGCCATAAACAATAAGAAATATGCATGACGTGCCAATGCTCCATGCGTTTACCCTATGCAAACGAAATAACTATTGTTAATAAAGCACATACAGCCGGTCATCTCTTGCACAGATATCAATTTAGCCAGACAGCATTGACATGGCAGAGTAGAGAGTGTTTTTAATCATTCTCTGTGGATGCTCTTGTTTGGGGTTTGTGTATATATATTTATGCATTGGGTTGACGTGATTGCTCTAATGGGTTGGTAGCCGTTGCATAGAATAGCAATTTTAAGAGCGGGCCACTATATACTCATGATACTGATTACATACAAATGCCTTACAGGTTGATGTGACAACCGACTGTTCGGTGGAGTACCCCTATTTTTCAGCTGGTACGAGGGAGCATAGCTGAATAAGGGTAAATGATTTTGAAAATGTAAACCAACATTAAGTATTTTTTGCTATAAGAAGCATAGACATTAGGTTGGTCTAGACTATAAACTGGTCGTGATTTTAGTTTTTTCTTCTGTTTATTTTTTCAACTCGGCAGCTTCCTGTCTAAAAGATGTTGGAAGGGGGTGCAGTAAGAGTTTTGACCCTGATGAATCTGCTATAAAGGTTTCTGGGCAGTGAAACATGTTGGTCACAGGTAGTGGTATGCAACTGTAAGCTACCCTCCTTTTTATTTCAACTTCGCAAACCCGATTCATAAATAAAAGTAGTACGAGTGGTGTGGCTGTTGATTTTATCCTTTACTCTGTTCTGTTTGTTCAAGGAGTCACGCTCTTAATCTCCTTGATTTGCACCTTCTCTCTTTTCCTTTTTCTCACGTATTCACCAAAATTCTGGAATAGGAACGGCCGCCTATGATGAGAAAGGGGCCAAGTCTCTGGTAAATATCTGACCAGATTGCCCCGAGGGTGTTCGCCCGTGAGGTGCCTTCCTCTCCGCCACACATTTTTTCACTTATTATTTTGTTATATGTGTGGGTCTGTGTATGGTCCAAAACAGGGCTGACATTTTTTTGGGTTGCGCCGAGTTGAAGATTTATGAACCCCCCATAATTAGCGAAAACGAAAGACTAGAATGTCTGTTTCAGGACGGTAGGGCATTAGAGACAACAAACACCTTAATTTAGAAATAATACCAGGTGACTTTCCCTAATTCTACTTCCTGAGAATTTAGGTCGATCATAGTCGCATGCCTGTTAGATAATTTCTTACACCAGTCCCGGGTTTTTGGGAATCTTTTGGATTGCATTTGATGAGTGGAGGGCTTTTCCCATTAATACCCGTAATAGTCCCTCTAAGCTCCTTTTTGTTATTGAACAATGTAACCCCCCCAGGAGTCAAACGACGTCGAGGCAAAGTTAATCCAAAGGTTTGGCGTCGACCGCGAGGAGCGCTACGTCGAGCCTGGAGTCACACGGACCCCCACAACACAGTACCTTGGAAAAGCGAAGCACACGATGATCAGCGGCGTTGAGAGGTCCGGCGTCACGTCTTCGGCGTCGATCGGGCCTCGGAGTCGGGGCGACCTGCAGCGACGTCGACAGATGTCAGGCAGGAGCATCGCTCACGAGGCGAAGCAGGATACGGCGTCGTCGTCGATGTCGATGATGATGTTGCAAGAGTGAGCAGCGCTCACGGCGTCGAGAGGGCTCGGGGTCGAGGCGTCGGCAGCGGCTTCGCTACTAGCGCCGATGGGCCTAGCGGCCGGTGTCGAAGATGCGGGACACAGGAGCTGCACTCACGATGTCGAGCTGGATTCGTCGGCGTCCGTCGGCGTAGGGATGGCTGGATTTCTTCAGAGGTGCTGGACTTTAAGGTTCCAGCAACAAGCACTTTCAGCAAATGGGGAAGTCCTTTAGCCCTGTGACTTCAACAGGAGGCTGGCACTCTTCCAGCCCTTGGAGATTTCCTTGGCAAAGTTTGAGAGTACACACTCAGTTCCTCTCTCCTGGTTCCTTGGCAAAAATAAAGAAGCGACTGCAGGATTCCCCCTAGCAAACAGCACTCTGGCAGAAGGGGTAGGCAAGTCATTGGATCAGCAGGCTTCT
This sequence comes from Lissotriton vulgaris, assembly GCF_964263255.1. NCBI lineage: Eukaryota > Metazoa > Chordata > Amphibia > Caudata > Salamandridae > Lissotriton > Lissotriton vulgaris. The sequence continues at coordinate 708,878,706 of NC_141698.1, forward strand.
TGTCCTTGGTTCAGGGTTCCTTGTCAGAATTGATCTAAAGTCTTGGTTCAGGGGTCCTTCTCTTATACCCCTTTTTGGCTTTGATCCCTTTGTCCATGCAGGGGAATTCCCCTCATCCTGGGTTTGTTGTGGGTGTAGCCAGGCAGAGGCAACTGGCCTATTCACTGGGCAGGGCAGGGTCCTCAGCCGCCCAGCAGGAGATGGAGCCAGTATTGTCACTGGCAGGAGCAGAGCCATCAGTCGCCCGGAAGGAGGTGGAGCCAGCATTGTGTCAGGCAGGGCAGGCTATCAGGAGCTACTCTTCCCCTACTCTCAATGCAAATGCCTCACTCACCCCACACTGACTCATTCAGAACTCTGGAGCCACCCAGCTTCTGTCACACACACACCAAACCAGCAGAAACCAGAAATAGTTAGACAAGAAAATGGCCACTTTCTAAAAGTGCTATTTTCAAACCCAGAGTCCAAAAACCATCCACCCAAACGGATGCGTTATTAAACCCTGGGTTCAGGGATACCAAACTCGACATTGTACCATGCTCCCCGAGCCGGCAAGGATTATAGCGCTTAATAACCCGGGCAGCCCATTCTAACTTATGGAGAGCAGGTAACCTTACAGTGAAGAACGAATATGGCGGAATTTCACTATTAGGACATGCCACACACATCAGGGCCTGTCCTACCTTTTGTTTACAATGCACCCTGCCCTCGGGCCTACCATAGGGGTGACTAACATGAAGTTAAGGGAAGGTTTTGGGACTGGCAAGTAGGTGTACTTGCGCAGTCCGCGTGACAGTACCAGACTGCACGTAGGTCTAGCAATGGCAGACCTTTAGACACATTTTACCAGGCGGCTTGTGTGGGTGGCACAATCCGTGCTGCGAGCCCACTCGCAGCATTTGTATTTACAATCCCTGGCACTCCTGGTGCACTATACTAGGGACTGATAGTAAACCAAATAAGCCAAACATGGAATCCAATAAATATTAATTTAACATAGGGAGAACTTGCACTGTGGCACTGATCAGCAGTGGCACAGTGCCCAAAGCAATATACCAGAAAAAACATCGTAAACAGAGGAGGCAAACAGAAAAAATGGAGGAGAGACTCAGGCCAATGATGTCAGGTCTAACAGACAGTCTCTGCAGGTGTGTGGTCCCTCGCAGCGCAATATGGGCAGGACGAAGGAAAAGGACCCTAAGCCTCCCAGACAGGGCACACTGGACCGCTATACCAAGTCGGCCCCCCAGCCAGATGATGAATCTGCGTCTACCCGTTCAGACACAGCCCTGTTGCATGCAATCCAGGCATCTCGTGAGGCCCTTGAGAATAAAATCAAAGCGGTGAGCACGGAAGTAACGCTCTTGCGGCAAGAACTCCGAAATTTGGCAGAAAGTGTAACAGAATCCGAAACGAGGCTGGGGGAGGATGAGGACACAATACAAGATATGAGAAAAGGTATGATGGAGCTTCAATCGTCTCATAAACAGCTATTATGGAAGGTTGATGATGCCGAAAATAGGGCAAGGCTCAACAATCTCCGCTTTGTTAGTTTTAGAGAGGGAATCGAAGGTATAAATATGGCGGAGTTCCTACACTCTTGGTTACTACGCACTTTCCCAAAGGATAAATTCTCTAACTGCTTCATTATAGAAAGGGCCCATCGAGCGTTGCTGGCCAAACCACTGGCAGGAGCGAGACCTCGACCAGTAATAGCTCGTTTCTTGAATTTTCTAGACAGAGACATGATTCTCAGAGAAGCTAGAAAACTTGGAGAGATCCGTCAAGACAATGTCCAAATAATGATCTTCCCGGACTATAGCCAGGAAGTGCAGAGGCAGAGACGCTCCTACGAATCTGGAAAAGGCGTGGCAATGGCATGAGGAGCGACCTCCGTTGACGCAACCCACGACTGATACCCAAAAGACGGATGCTGCAGAGAGGCCCATGGGAGGCTCCAAGGGGGCACCAAAACCACAAAGAATGCGGCAGCGTTGTGAGGAGCGACTTCCAGGAGCGACTCCATACCCCAAAAATAGGTTGGGAAAGTATTTAAGTAATAATAAATTAACAATTAATTATTCATTGTTAATTATTTTTTTTATGGATTTTTATTATGGAATACTTATTTATTTTACTCATTTTTTAGTTGCATGCTGCTAGATTTGTAGGGGTCTAGGAGGGGAGCTTAATAAAGTAATAAAGTAATAATTATTTAGCAATTAACTAATACATTTTAATTAAACATTTTATTAATTTTTAAATATTTAAAATTTGGAAAACTGATTTATTCTATTGATATTTTGGCTGTGTGATGCTAGGATTGTAAGGAACGAGGTTAATTAAGAAATAGTTAAATAACTAATTAATAATTATCATTTGTATCGTAAGTATTTAATTGAAGTAAATATTTAAATTAGGGAATATTTATATTTATTTTAGTTTAATTATATTTTAGTTGCACGCTGCTAAGTTTGGCTGGGTCCAGGCTGGGAAGTTAATTAACAATTATTTATTAATTGTTAATTATTACATCGATTTTAAATATGTTAATTATGGAATCCTTATTTTCTAAGTTACATTTGAGGTGCTGGCTGATAGGTTTGTAAAGGTATAGGGTGGGTAATAAATTAATAATTGAATAATAATTATCTATTGACTGATGAGTGAATATTATATTGATTAGTAATTATGGTGTTACTTACATATGTAATGTGTTTACAGTGAAGTACTTTTCCTACTCTTATGTAGACTGCGGTAGGGCTAGAAGAATTAACCTCTTTGCCGTTCAACATTTTCCCTATTGTTGCAATGTTTGAAGAGGGAATAGTAAATCTCACATCTCTGAAATTCAACGCTTTCCATACTGTTCCAGAAACTGGAGTGAGAGTAGTAAATATTAGCCCTCCAAATACCAACTCTTTTTATACTTTGTGCTGTTTGGAGTGGGAATAGTACATTTTACCCCTCCAAAATCCAACAATTTCGCTACTGTTGCAGAGACTGGAATGGGAATAGGTAATTTCACCCCTCTGAATTATATCGCTTTCCCTAGTGTTGCACAGACTGGAATGGGAATAGTACATTTTACCCCACCAAAGTTCCAACACGTTCTCAACTGCTGTGCAGTTTGGAGTAGGAATAGTACATTTTATCCGTCCAAAGTGCTATTTGGAGTGGGAAAAGTACACTTTACCCCTCTGAACTCCAGTCATTTCCCTACTTTCACCCTGTTGGTATAGGAATAGACAATTTCACCCCTCCGGAATACAATGCTTTCTCTACTGCTACCCTGTTTGGAGTGAGAATGGTAAATTTAATCCCTCTGAAATTCAATTATTTCCCTACTGTTGTGTTGTTTGGAGTGGGAATAATAAATGTCACCCCTCCAAAGTCCAAATCTTTCCTATGTGGCACAGATTGGAGTGGGACTAGTAAATGTTACCCCGCTGAAGTCCAACACTTTCCCTACCATTGCACTGATTGAAGTGGGAATAGTAAATGTTACCTCCCTAAAATACAACGGTTTCCCTACTGTTGCATAAACAAGTATGGGAATATTAAATGTAATATTCTTAGACTCCAACATTTTACATAATGCTGGTTAATAGCATTACTTGTTTTATTCTTTTGCACTTTATAATATGTGTTTATATTTTTATATTCATTTTAATGATTATAGTTTAGTTTATAGTAATTTTTTGGTGAACATATTTTATGGATTTTTTGCAATTTTTAGTACTTTATTTTTAGTACTATATTTTTCCTATTCAATGTTTTATATTTTTTATGGTTTTATTCTGTATATATGTTTCATATCTATATTCATTGAAAAAAACAAAAGTTAAAGGAAGGTTACAGTGAGGTTCAGATTTCACTTGTACAAAACAATTTAAATTCAGCAGTTATTGTTATCTGAGCTAACTATAACTTACGTTCCCGCAATGCACTGCTTATGACTTCACATATGACATCAAACATGACATGGTCAGTGACATCACTGATGACATCACAGATGACATCTCTGATGACATCTCAACAGAAATCTGGATTTCCTTGCCCTGATGAGAGACACTATAATCATGGCTGTCAACCAACTAGTATAATATCAAAGATATGTTTCCTTAGATGCTTTGCCACTTCCACTACTATATTGTTCTTTGCATGTTACAGGTACTTCCGATTCCCCCTCTGTTTTCTTTAATGGTTTTGACCACACCTGACTGTTTGTGGCTGTCTAGGCTTTTGTTTCTCATCAACTAGGATTTTGTGCGATTATTTGTAGGTGAACTGTAGTAGGCTAATTGTGGATAAGAACTGTCTTTTCTTGGCCCTTTTTGTGATCTGGGATATATGTATCTCATTACAGCCAAATATTTAAATGGGTGCTCCTAACCATTAATCCCACGGGACCACAGAGACACTTTGAACACCTTCCACTTGTTCCTTAAAAACGAGCACATTGGCCTCGGAGGTGTGTAGAAAATCCTGGGGTTCAATTTCACTGGACCTCTATGTACGCAGTGAGACTTGCTGAAATTACTTATATTTATGAAATTAATAGGTCCACCTTTTTCTCCATGTAGACCTATTGGACCAACTCAGAGACATACCAGGCAAACAATAGTAAGTTAGAATGCTGGACCAGTTGCTAATACAGGAGGCACCACTAACCAGCCAGGTTGGTTTCCTTCCATACAGAAACATTCTTCGAACTTATATACTACAACCACTTAAACATAGCCAATGGTAATTTTTGTTCCTTTTCCCATACAGTAGTTTGGAGACAAGATCTATTCAAATAGACTTTTAATAGCTTTACAGAATGTTGGTGGTGTCTAGCACATTAAGAGGTTTGAGCTCTTCCTTGCATTTGATTCTGCATGTTGATTTTTGGGTGATGGGTGTCTTACACACCGACATCTTCACAAATGTACCGCACCCTACAGTTTCTCTGCACACAGGAATGACGCATTAAATCCTCTTTCTTTCCATTTTTTATTACTTTCTCTTTATAACACAATAACATACGAGGGTGCCTTACCTATAGGTATTCTTCTAGGACATCTTGAACCTTTACTTTCTTTACTTAGTTTTTCCACTTTTACTAATCATGTCAGTGACTGCCTGCTGACATAGATTTTGTATACAAGAATATGAAGGCTTTGACTGCCTTTTATTGTATTTTATCATTTTTGAAGATTTGAAGAAATCACACGGGTGATGAAACCTGTTGGCTGTGTCTTTTGTTGTCACTTTATTACTGAAAATTTCAAGTCACACACAATAGACAGGAATTGGATTGAACTTATCGTGATTCAGACTCATTGGAGTAAATTGAATTACTGGACTACTTAGAGTACTGTGATATCTCTTACATATATTTTATGAGCGGCGACCTTCTTGGTCCATCCACCCTTTCTGACACCAATGGTGGTAGGGTGTCTGATATCAAATAGCACCATGCTTTTTACTTATTACTAACTCAATTTTTTACAACCCAATTAAATTTGTTCTGACAATAGGACGTGCAATCTTGTGAACCACTACTACCGCTTTGTATTGTGACACAAACATTGGAGACAGGTAAGGCATTTGAAAGTGAAGGCAGGAGGAGAAGGTTGCAATAGTTTACAGAATTTTTTTTGGCGTGTCCCTACATTGTCTCACAAGTTGGCCTGTATTCTCCTCGGGACAAGGGTTCTCTTGAACTTATACCAGACGTCTTGAAATATAAGCTCAATAGACCCAGACAGAAGCTGATGGTGCTGAAGCCATGAGTTTAACTAGGTAGCAAAACACTGAATCTCAAAGGTAAGCCTTGACTGACCTATTCAAAATGTTAGCAGAAGCGTTTACACACGTAAAGATTCTGTCAAGATTGAACAAGTGTCACAACACGCAGAGCTTTCAAGAGCGAGCACTTTCTCCCTGCCATTTTGAAGCGATGACACTGTTTGCCGTCAGCCGGAGCTCATAACTGACATTAAGGTTGTGACATTTGATTTGCATCATGGTAATTATGTCGAATTTTGGTGGAGTCCTTCATGTTCTGGCATTTAGTCTTTGAACAGCAAAGTAGAGCAGCTGACGTTCACTTATGCGTCAAGAAAACAGATGTGTGTAGGACAGGCTGCCCTTTCTGCAAACATACTTTTCTTGAACTCTTGGGACACGATAAAGATGTTCTTTATATTACACTGCAGTAGATAGTGTGATAAAAAAAATTGTCCTATATCCGTGGAAATCGATCAATAACAGATAGCGGAGCAAGAATACAATGAAGGAGGAAATCGAGTAGTGTCTCAAGACATCTTTAATATAACTCTACTAATATAGGGTTTATCACACAAAGATAAATGAATACAGTAAGGCATATCTCCTGAAGAAATAAATGACCAAAGAAATCGAGCAATTATAAGCCAAAGCGTCGAAAAAGCAAAAGCAAGGGGCAATTAATTGTAAGAGCAGAATAAGGAATATATATATATATATATATATATATATATATATATATATATATATATATATATATATATATATATATATATATATATATATATATATATATATATATATATATATATATATATATATATTTAGTTATGTTCATTTTAAATAAGTTGAGGTTAATTAATACTTTTATTAATTAATAAGACAGAGGCAGGGCCCCCGTTACACTTACCAGTCACAAGGGGCCTGTTTCAGAAAGGAAGCTGTCAATTTGCCCCACGTTTACTGCTTTCTGGCATTCACAAAAGCTTTCAATGTTGCAATGTTAGACATGGAAGTCTGTGCTGGCTGCAATGTTTAAGGCATACTTTAGGAACATATGTTTTAATTCCCCGATATGCCTTTGCCTTTTTAGCCAGCCTAATTGTACACGGAAAACAACATTTAGGCATGTTTTTTTCTACAGTGAGAACATTTTCCAAATAGACTCTTTTCCTATGGTCCTACTGGGTTGTTCCTTTCAACTTCAAGCACCAGAAATGGATTTACTCCAGATCTTGGCAGGAGGAAATGTTCATGTAATTTGTATTCCTTATTTTGTCATTACAGACAGAACTATGTACTCGAAACAAGGGCATGAGACACAACGATTTAACTGTGACTTACTCGTGTAGCATCCCTAACTTACTCCAGAGTTTAGGACGTAGAACTAGTACAGGAGCTAAGCACACCTATTCTCAGTAAAATCTGGCCCAAATGGGGCAAGTAATGTGGACTGTGTTTACACAAGTTATAATGTAACATTGAGAAGAAAAAAAGTTGTAATGTTTTGTTTTGTATTATAGTATAGCATTTGTATAGCACTTACTATCTTTATGTGTTTTTGCTTTGTCCAATGTGTTTTCATATCCTGCATGATACCCACCAAGATGCGGCTGAGTGAGGGCATGTGAGAGAGACATACAAATGATAAAGATAATGGAGACTAAAAGATAAAGGCAGCTATAGAGCATCAGCTTAGCCATTAAGGCTGCGTCATGGTGTGTGTGTGTGTGTATGTGTGTGTGCATGCGTGCACGCATACACGTGTGTGTGTGTGTTTTTAATCCACATGGCAACATTCACCAGACAGAGATGGTGTTAAATGAGTATAGTGAAGTCAAAAGGGTGAAAATCGGAATTAGTGGCATGAGTAGTAGCTATGTACCCGTAATGCAGGCAGGAATATTCCGTAGTACTGAACAAAACATAGAAGGGCAATTGAAGCAGGTTACCTTAGCAGAAACGTCAAATTTTTTTTAAAGAGTCACTTTCAATCTACTAATGCTAGGTCAAAGAAACCCACCATTTTGGGGGTTGGGGGATGCAGGGGTCATCACCCAACCCCTAATCAAGTTCCTGAAGGCTCACAAAGACAAACAAGCTCTATTCAGATTTGTGGCTCAGACCTTTGCCAGACTGGCACTCTTTACATACAAGGGTAAGAGATGAAGTCTTGGTAGGATGCTGCTCTGACCACGCAAGGGAAAATCAATGTGCCTCATGGTACTCTTCTGTCCTCATTCCTCAATTTAAGCCCAGTTTCCCAATGCAAGCCCAATATTAGGTCTTAGAGACCTTTGCTTTTTCTAGTGTACATGACAAGGCATCCCCCTGACCTTTTACAATTTTGTCACAGACATCTTCCACTTTCATTATTAGTAGTGAATGACATTTCAAGGTAGACAAGAGCCATAGTGGTGAAACCAGACTACCACTGCTTCCACTGATTTAGCTAGTATGCATCAAGGCACAGAATTGGTAGCTCTAATTTTGTTCAATCTAACCCCAGCATATAAAGTGTTGGCATACCAACAATAGGGCCTATATGCAAACTGCATTGTGATGTACATATAATGCTGCTCATGTAATACAATATGTTATACACAAGCCTACAGGCAGAAACCTCTAAATCTGCCTCTCCTATTTTTTTCTGTTCAGAGATGTCTGCCACAGTGGCAAAAAGATCCACAAATATAGGGTTACGTTTCATTAGTAAATATGGAAGGGACAAGGGGGAGTACATGGAAAATGGGGAATATTTAATTCTAAATGGAAAGGGTTTAGGAAAATTTAAGGAGTGGGTTGAGAGAGAGCCATGCTAATACGAACATCCACAAAAGAGTCAAGTAATTTCTAGTCGCAAACTACACTTCAAAAGTTACATCTGTCCTAAAGGTGTCAAAGCAAGTGTGACCGTACTTCACTCCAGCTTTTGAAGTAAGTCAAGCATCATGCATGGCTACTCACAAGTACTGCAATACAGTTCCATAGAAAACAATATAGGCAGGAAAATGAAATATCACTTTATAGGAACTGATGTTACATTACTTAAAGTATTATGATATATAAAATATATTTATACATATTTAAGACATGACAGTGAAAATAAATGTGGCCCAATACAACATGTTATTTATTTAAAGCAACTCTACTAAAGAAACAACATTCACAGATGTATTACTACAGTGCAGAGATCAGCGTTGAGCATACAGTATATATATATATATATATATATATATATATATATATATATATATATATATATATATATATATATATATATATATATATATATATATATATATATATATATATATATATATATACAAGCAGCCCGCCCCAGCGTTGCCTTGGGCAAAAAGGGGCTGGGGGCAGTACACCCGCTCCCGCCCCGACCCCCTCCCGCACCGACTCCCTCCCGCCCCCGACTCACTCGCGTATAGAATAGATTTGGCTCGCCCAGATCTGTTAAACTTTCCTATGTTTCTTATCAGTTCTTGCACTGCTACCCCATCTTCTTCCCGTTACGTGCATGTGCTTACACACTCCTTCCCACATATACCACGTCCGTTGTTTGCTTTAAACTCTTCTTTAATAATCTGCCCCAGCACTATCTGCACTTCGTACCGAGTAATCCACTGCAGCGCAGCACTCCTACACATACATCTCTGTTCGCTCTTACATTGATGTCGACTCCGTTCTCCTGTTACTTAAAATCCGCCATCTAATGCAGGTTAACTGCCCACATTACCCTATCCTTATTTCTCCTCTCTGTCATCATTTTGAGAATTGTTGTTCTAATCCTAAACCCTTTGCGGCCCAGTACCTCCTCCGAAACTGCTGCCTCCACACCTTTCCTCGGGCCCGCAAAGATCCCGCAACCTTCGGCAGCTCCGAGCCGCGTGGCAGATGTCAGCGGCAGTAAGTCCTGGGGAGCAGAGGATGCGTTCCAGCAACTCTCCGGGCAGCGCGCTCAAGCACGGACCCTCCGCTCCACCGCACTCGTTGCTCAGACTCTCCAGCCCGGCACTCGGCTCCCCCGTTGTCGCCATCTTTAGTGTGTACAAAAGTGACAGCTCCGAGGCCTGGCCACAGCTCGCTGCAGAGCCGTAGACATAGAAGAGAGACACGGCCTTGAAGACAAAACCTGATGATAGTAAAAGAAAAAAGACAATACCAGAGTATAGAGACTGAAATCAAGGCATTACTGCACCGCCCTCCTCCTTGTCGTCGTCACGCACGTCGCGTCATGGCCAGCGCTAGGTCCCGGCCGGCGCTACTTTCAGGGGACTCCTTTGTTTACAAACGTAATTTTTTAAATTTACTTTTTAAAAAACAATTATATAGCCTATGTCCATCTACACACCCTGACATTTTCATAGATGTATCGGGTGTGTAGATTGGCGCTGTGGTTCCCGAGTTTACCTGGCCAAAAGGTGCAAGTTCTCTCTTTATAATAGTAGTATAGATATATATATATATATACAGTATATATATGTATACAGTATATACATATATGTATATATAGATATATGTATACATTATATAGTATATATATATATATATCACCAAAAAGTTCACTTCGTATATATATATATATATATATATATATATATATATATATATATATATATATATATATATATATATATATATATATATATATATGCAAGATTTCCTAAGAGTTTTTGTTGGGGGTTTCACCACTTTTTTGGCACAGCTCTGGTGCAAAACAATTTTGTGATGTGAAAAAAAGGCCAAATTGTATGGCTTTGTAAAAATAAACGTAAAATTGTGTTACCTTTCGCTGGTGAAGAGTTACATGAGTGGAGCATCTGTCATATAACTGGGTTATACCAAAATGGTGTGCCTACTTGTGGCTGGCATACCAAGGAGTAACATATTTATTTCTCCTTGTCACTTCTTCTTTCCATGTGCGCTGCATTGTGCAGCACACAGAAAAAGATGAATATGCCTTTAAAAATAGTTTTTGTGTAGGAAGATATCCCTTCCTGAAAAAAATCTATACTCACCCCAATGGATATACCCTTGCTTCATGGCACAGGGGTGCCTGCATTGTTACTAGGCAGCAGAAGTGTGCCTGCACTATGAAATAGCTGAACTGCATAATATCTTACTAGATATGGCACATTTCTGCTCTCTCCGTGACACACAATGCAGCACAGCACCTTCCCTTGCTGCTCTGCGTTGCATGAAATGTTGGTAATTATGCCCCATGATGTCCAAGGTGGCACTCGTCTGCAACCAAGGCTTGTATTAAAGCCAAAATATGCCTGGTCTACATGAACATATAGCAGAATTAAAGACACTACACCAGGAATCCAGGTGTCTGTCATTAATGGAGTGTGAAATTAGTTGGGAAATGTTGGCGGTAACAAATCATGCTAATTAATGAGAGTATCAGGAACACCAATTTAGAGAGAGAAACTGGAGCTCAATCCACCTTTGAGAAAGAATGTGGAACCACAGTGACAAAAGGTACATCAATTTAAATAAGATCTTGTTGGACATGACTATCTATTGCATGGTGTACCCCCAGATTTTTTCCCTGACTATCTTTCCTGGCTTTAGGACTCTTTACACTTTACCAATTCTAACCAGAAATAATGTGCCTGTGCTCCCCCTTTCAAAATGATCAAATTGCCATACCCCTAACTGGCATATTAAACTTACCTATAATTCGCCAGTATATGGTACAAAGAGTGTATCCAGGGCCTGTCAGTTAAATGTCACCAGTGCACTGCATCACCAATGTTTCCATCCCATACAGTGACAGAGTAAATATGTCTGTAGGCCTGCCTCTGCAGCCTGACTAAGCAGTTTGAAAATGCAAATGTAACCTATTAAGACAACCCCTTATGACAGTCCTAAACCTTAATTTTAAATATATATAAGCCAGCTCTATGGCTGAATGCATGGTATTTAAAAGTAGGACATATAGAAGGTTAATGTTACACATGCCCTTCCAGTGAAAAGGCCACAAAAGCTATTTTCACTGTATCAAGGCTCACTGTTCCATAGGTAATCAATGGAATGCAATAATTAAACAGCAAATGTTTTGTATTTCTTGAATATCTCATTCAATTTTATCTGTGTGTCTTTATATCACCAAAGCATTTGCAATCTCAGGTGGGGTTAGGGTGCTGACCTCACACCTGATACACTAGCAGTGGCCGAGCCACATCAAACTGGCCTAAAGAATATATAACTCTTTGGTGCTCAGGAAAAACCATAGGACTGCTCAACTTCCCAGTTCTGAATACTACTCCACCTCAACAATTGGCCCATATAGCATCCACCGTACCACAGATGCATCCCATGTCCAACCTGCAAATCCAATGCATGGCCTTAAGCCAGTCCTCCAAGGAAGGAGCTGCCGGATCCAACCAACATTTACATATCTCCCTTTTGGCAATAAGCACTAGAGAAAACAACAGGCACCTCTTAGACCTCCCCCAAGAGGCTAAGTGACACAGTGCTTTCTCCCAACAACACCAACACAGGACTCAGCATGATTTTGACTCCCAGAATTTGAGCTATAATGTTACTCACAGTGCTCCAATACCCGCTATGCTGATTGAGGGACAGGTGGCAAACAAATGCTTGCCATTTGCTTCGGGATGTCTGCACCATTTGCATCTTGGGATTGTGGTCCCTACAAATCTTGCTATTTTTTTGTGGGGGCAAGGGAAAGACGTCAAATTTATTCTATTGATGGTAAAAAAGTGACTCCTTTATAAATTGGCTGGCTTGACTGTGGAGTACGGCATTTCCAAGGAAATTCACCACGAATGTCAGAGTGCAGGCTCTGAGATCATCCCCTCCCATACCCCATACTGTGCCCAAAGGGTTTCATCCTCAGCATCAAAGAGCTTTCAATACCTTATGGATATCACCTTGCTGAGAGGCCGCCAATAATGCAGGAGTGATTTAACTTCCCAGACACCACCAATCTCTTGGTTAGCACTTGCATATAAGGAGGAGAGCTGCAGGTATTTGAATCTAGATAGAGAACCCCCGTTCTTTGCCTTAAGTAATTCCCAAGGTAAAAGCCATTGCATTGTAAAGAGATCCCTCCAGCTTGTTATCCTGGCCTTCCTTAAGGTGTGGAAAATTATTATTTTTTGTAGTTTATGTCCCATCATACACCCTCTCAGTCACGTCCCCGAGCCCATCATGTCAGAAACGAGCAAACGAGCACACGAGCAAACCCTCTAAAATTCAAAGGTACATTCTTATGGTTAGAGCGGTTCCGAGAAACAGCTTCCTCACTCAAACTGTACATTCCTATGGTTAAGCCGATTCCGAGAACAAGACCCCCCCATTTGTAACCATTTCTCTATAATCGTGCCGATTCCGAGAAATAGGCCCCGTTTTGCTAAACCACGACAACCAATTCCGAGAAGAGCCCCCTGTCTTGACAGGGTTTTTGGCTCTATTTAGCAGTGATATAGACTTTAATCTTGCTCACACCTAGGATAGGTATTCTTAGCTTGTGTTGGCCCTTTTAAGCCTTTTTTTTTCCAGACCTAGAAGAGGCCATCTATTGCCTATTGGCTTTGGCCTGTTATTTTTGCTTATAGTAGAGGTTGGATCCTGTGGTCCTGACTTTATATTACACATTGGTATGGTTTATGTAGGTATTCTGACAGAGCTAAGGGGTATTTCATCCCTTTCAGGCCTACAGGCCTAGAACTAGAGGGACTCCATCTTGATGGATCTGAGAGGCTTCAAGGGTACAGGTAAAGTTTATAGTTAAAGCTGTTGTTCGCTTGGAGAGAACCGGCTCAGGCTGGCCCTTATCGAAGGAATGTATTTTTCTCCACTCCGAAGACACAACTTCAGGCTGGCCAGCTGGGAACGTGTCCTTGGTACGGGGAGGTACAAGAATTTGGTGGGCGGCAGGTTACTGGCCGTAACTTTCCATGAAAGGACAAGCTTCCATATTAGCGAACTACAGGAGAGGAGGAGTGTTCATTCCAGCTTGTGTGCAGTCCAGCTTGGAGGTCAGTTCAGCTTGGAGAGAGAGAGCAGTGTGGTTCTTGCAGAGGAGAGAACAGGATGTCTGCTGGAGCTGCAGAATAGAGTGCAGTTCTGGAATGGAGAAAGAAGGCAGATGATTGCTGAAGATGAAGAGAGAGAGAGCAGTGCAGAGAGCATCAAAGAAGGTTGTCAGCTGGAGCAATTGAACCAGAGGTGTGGTGATGTGGTGACGGAGGGAGAGACAGAGAGAGCCCTGATCCCACCAGAGTCAGAGAGAAATCTTCCTTCTAATAGGTGAGGTAGTCTGAACTAGTCCCCTTTACAATTACACCTTAATCTTGTTCTTATTCCCTAGGCTATTGTATGTCTAATCTTTTCCCTTTCAGCGGTGTGTTAAAAGTTCCTGTTACCCTGCAGATAAATTGTCTGTCTAATCCTTTTCTTTCAGCGGTGTGTTAAAAGTTCCTGTTACCCCGCAGATAAATTGTCTGTCTAATCCTTTTCTTTCAGCGGTGTGTTAAAGTTACTGCTAGTTATAGAGACCCCATAGTTTTGTGTATGTGTACTGTATCATTGTTACAATAAAAATGACCCCATTTAATTAGTGAACTAGTGTGGTGTATATCCTTTGTCCCCATACAGTGGGGTAGCCTTGTTTTCCTAGCCAGGTATTACTGTTTGAACAGATGTTACCCCTGATCAGGTAAGTAATAGTGAGTAATTAGGGAGATAGGAGACCTGCAACTAAGGGATAAAGTTAGTACACCATCCCATAATCCTGTAAACAGCGTCTTCTGTTCCAGAGCATAGGTAACCTTTTTCTCCTAGTCAGATGTTACAGCCAGAACAGATGCTGCCCCTGATCCGGTAAGTCTGAATAAATAGGGAGAACAGGGAGCCCTTGAGCTAGGGAATTGTTGACACTAAGTAATTCGGCCATCCCATAATATTATTGTAGTAGCAAACCCTTAGTGAATAGAGAGAGATACTTGCCAACATAGAGAGACAGAGAGCTGAAGGTATTCATAGGAAAGTGGTCGTCATTGGTAAGTGGCGTTAATGAGAGCGCTGGGGAGGAGACCAGCGTGGAGGTCTGCCGGATTGCGGGCCGTGTGTAAATGAGAGCGCTGGGGAGGAGACCAGCGTGGAGGTCTGCCAGATTGTGGACCGTTTGGAAAATGAGAGCACTGGGGCTGCAGACCCACGTGTGTAGACACACCGGATTGTGTGTCATATCTGCCCCAGGGTAGATTAGTCTGGGTCTGAGTGGCCGCGAGACTATAAGGTATGAGTGTGGTGTAGGGCATGGATATCCTTAGTAATCAGTGAGTATTCTTAGTATCCCTATAGATTTAGTGGTGTTTCTGATAATATGAGCTTGTATATTGCGAGTTCCCCATCCTCAGGTAGGTACCCAGGTGCCTTGATAGATGGTCCTGGGGAGAGATGTGGTTACGTTCCGACTGGGTTAGAGGGGCTCTCAGGAGCTGATCCCATCTGGTCCAAAAATCCTGTCGGTACACCCCCAAATGCTGAAACATGACAAACAGACATCCTGTCACGACCATCTCTCTCTTATCTAAGGAACCAGCCTAGGGTTAGTTCTCGACATTTCTGCTTCTCTCGTGCTTCCTCATTTAATCATGACGCAGCCTCATCTCCTCTGCCATGTTTCCTCTTCTGCAAGACGCAGCCTCTTTTCCTTAGTCATGACATCTGTTTTATAGCAACATATGACACGTGCCTGCATTAAAAGGAAGCTCCTTCCTCTTTTCTATGTATAAATACACTGTGTTCTGAGAATAAAGTTAGAGATTCTTCCGATCCTCCTCAGGTGACGGAGCTCTCCCTTAACTCGAGTTACTGAATAAAGACCCTGAATTCGAACCACCACGGACTCTGCACTTCATACTTGACCTTATTGATATTATAGAAATTCCGAACAAGGTAAATTACTAAAATATTTACCACAGTAAATTGGCGCCCGAACAGGAACTTCCCTTTCTCCCCATACGCCGGTGATGCGGACCCAAACCGGTCTATTCAAGACATCAACTGACTTCAAAAGAGTGCACGCTACAGGGTGTTCCTGCATGAACTCCTTCGTGTCCGAGAGAGGCTGTACCGAGGTCTGAGCATCCATACGAGGCAGTGAGGACGACAGCGGAAGTCTCGACCCAGAGCCCGAAACCTGTGAAGATTGCAGAGTCCGAGGTCTTCTGAAACCCGACCAGTCCCTGTCCAAGAGCGCTGCGTAATCAAGTGTCCAGATCTTTGAGGTCTTCAAGTTCTCTGCACCTCGATGAGTACTGCTGGCAGTGTATCAAGACGGGTTCTGATTTTCAGAGCATGGTCAAGACGGGTTCTAGGTTTCTAGAAAACGGTCCGTTTGTACTCTGATACTCAGAGTATATCAAGTTTTTTTCTCAAGTGTAAAATGTATTTGTATTCAATACAATTCCATTGTTTTCTAAACTGTGTAAACTGGGTACCCGGAAGGGGTTACTGGAACAACATGTACCAGTTCCCCCAAAGGATACTCCAGGTTATTTCATGTATACAAAGTACGGCCTTGGTGCCATCTTGTACCTAGATCTTTGGGAGAATTACACTCAAGATTTAGACATTGCGATCAGATGGCCAAAGAGTGGCACATGGGATTTGAATTGTATTATGGCAGTTGAAAGAAAATGTTGGGAAAAGAAAGCAAGATCCTCGATGTTAGAAAGTGTAGAACTATGGCGAAAAGAAGCACATTGAAAGGAACAGAAAGAACAAGGGAAAGTTGAGGAAGCACAGAGAATGTCAGAAGAAAGTAAGATAAAGATGTTAAGAGATCAGAATGATTAAATTAATCTTGAACGAAAGAGAAGGGAGGTCTCGGCCTCCATAACGGGTATGTATCCTGTCCTCTCACCAAAGACAGGGTCAGAGGTTAGCTCAGACTCTAGTATCCCTACTGCACCTCCACGTCCTAAGGTTCCTTCTGTACCCGAAGATTTTATTACTACTTACTTAATGGAACCTCCTCCTGCTTATACCAATCAAATAACAGCCTGACAAATAGTCACCCAGACTGAAACCATCTCTGACACCTCAAGTGGAGTTCCACCCATGTTAGAATGTGATTACGACCCGACCCCAGGGTAAGGTTCACAAGCGGATATCTCCCTTCGCCTACGAGAGGCTCTAGAAGGTATACGTAAGGTACCGAATGTCAGAAATTGCCTGAACAAGATTTACGAGGCTCTTCGAACAGGAGAAAATTTAGAAACCCTACAAGAAGCTATTAAAAATAGACCCATAGCGCATAGAAAATGCCTCTCACGATTCATGATCACTTGTTTTATCAGAATGATAGCTAGTGCAGGAAAAAGAGTTCCTGATGATTTATTACAACTAGATCAAGCAGTAGTTGCAGGTAATTGCAATAAAATAAAATAAATAGATCTTTTTATTCCACTCTTTACAAGCAAGGTTTCTGATTCCCATCGAAAAGACACCCCTACTCAGGAAATAGAGAGTGAGAGTACAGACAGGGAAGAAGAAACTGCCTTTCAAGGAGCAGTACGCTCGAGTATCCCTCGTTCCCAGAATAGTAGACAATTCAAAATTAAAACTAAGAAATTGTCAGCTCCTACAGACAGGTTGTTCCAACGAACACAAGGAGCTCTAGATGATTGGATGGACGATGAACCTCCACTCACTACCCAAGAAAAAGAACTAGCTCGATCAAGCACCCATTGGGTATCTCAATACTCTATATATGGCCCTGATATAGTCGCTCAAATGTTTTTATCGATTCATCTAGCATCTCAGAGGCTAGCAAGCATCTATATGGTTCAACACCTCATTACGATGTACGAAGACACTGGCTGCCCGCCCAAAAGGTTATATCCTCTCCTACGAGACTGCTTAGAAGGTAGGTGGGTGGCCAGGGGACAAGAGTTCCTTAATATCTTCCTTGACCTACGACAGCGATATATTCAATACTTTTCAGACAGTTATGACGCAAATCCCCATCACTATGACCAAGGACAGTTCCCCCTTCGAGAAGTACATCCTGTTGTAGATTCTGCAGTAAAGTTACAGCAAACATTTGTTTACACTCCCTTGACAAAACTAGAAATACTAGAAATTAAGAAAATGATCCCTTCTCATGAAAAAGATCCTTCGGGTTTCCATAGGGAACTCAGGGATATTCTCCAAATGGGTTCCTTTACCTATAAAGATCTCAACACTCTCCTTAAAGTCCTACTACCCCAAGGGACATATGACAAATTAAAAGGAAAAGATTGGGAGGTTGAAGGGAAAAAGGTAGCATGGGCAGCTCTGGAGGCAGAGGAAAATACCCGTGCTGCTGGACAAGGTTTGGGACCTCTAGTCCTAGAACTCCCTCGCCTTCTCCCGAAAATACTCTCCCAGTTGCTGACCACTAAGAAAGAAGATTGGGATGCTATCTCTGCATGCAAACAGAAACCAGATGAGGATATAGGAGACTATTATACAAGGTTAGAGAAATGTTTTCTCATCAACAGCGGCCTCTCCTCAGGTGGAGACGCCTATAGTCGATTATTTGTCTCCAAATTCATAGAGAATGCCTTGCCTACAATCAGAAATAGAGTACTGACGGTAGAGAGTACTTGGCAAGCAAGCTCCCCTTCACAAGCACTTCAGATGCTCCAATATCACCAAAATAGAATTAGAGATGAACAAGAACAAGAAAAAAAAGAACAAAGGATACTAAAATTAAGGTATTGGTATCACAGACTAATACAATCCAACAGACCCCTAAACAACCTCAAGTGTCACAAGAAAAAGTTACTTGCAATTATTGCAAAAAGCCAGGTCAGTTTGGGCGTGACTGTCCAGTATTACACCATAATATTGCCACTGGAAAGACCCAACCCCGTAACTATCCCCCACGACCCTCTGTTCCCACATCAGTTCCTCCAACTGATACTAAACCTGCCACCCAACTCTATCAGTACCCAGTGTCATCCTATCCTGAATTTTCCGCAATTTCATGAGACAGCTGGGAGGAACATGATAGTCGTCCACTGATCCCGGTCCCGGTCGACCAAAAGGGTCCTTATGTAAATGCTAAGCTCTTAGGTAAGGAAACAAAATTTCTTATAGAAACCGGGACCAGTAGGATGACAGTATAACACAACGAAGTTCCCAAGGTACCCCTCTCTGGCTGGAATAGTATTTCCTTGGGGTTTTTAGGTACACCAGTCATCAACAAGTTTTCTGAACCAGTATCACTTCAAGTTGGTCCTCTTACAACATACACTGATTTGGTACTTACTAAGTCATGTCCTGAAAACTTACTCGGCATCCAGACGTTAAAGAAACTGGGTGCTGTGATATGCTGTTCCCTGGAAGGAATACGACTATTCCTCCGAGATTTCAAAGGTCATTTCACCACACGAGAATTAGACGTCAGACTAAGAGACATTCCTGCTACATTATGGGCTACAGATCCGACTGACGTAGGGTTCATGGACATTACACCACACATGGTCACATTAAAAGAAGGTGTTGTCCTACCTCGTGTCCGACAATACAAGTTACCTCCAGATGCAGAACAAGCCCTCATCCAGATTATCGATGACTTAATACAGAAAGGAGTAGTCAGAGAAGTACCTTACAATATATTTAATTCACCAGTCTTACCAGTAAGAAAGAAACCAGATGATGGTGCACCACCAGTTTACAGACTAGTAGTTGACTTACGTGAACTGAACAAGTGTGTGGTACCACAATACCCTGTGGTCTCTGACATCAGTACTCTGCTAACAGCTATAGATCCTGAAGCCACACATTTTACTGTGATCGGCCCGAAGAACGCTTTCTTCAGTGTACCCATTCACCAAGACAGTCAGTTCCTATTCGGATTCTCACTACAAGGTCGTAGTTTCTGTTTCACAAGAGCTCCTCAAGGGTACACAGAAAGTCCCAGTATCTACAGTTAGGCACTTAAAAGACAGTTAGACGACATTGTTATGACCTAAAATACAACATTGTTACAATATGTCGATGTTATGTTATGTTATGTTATTGGTTCTTGTAACGCGCACAGCTGCCCCAGCAAAGGGGCGTCCTGGCGCCAGGAGAGATAAACACAACATCACAGAACGCAGCAAAGTCAGGAAAAATTAGTTAAAAAGAAAAGTTTTGATGGCACGTCTGAATAGCAGTAAGTCCTCCATAGCTCGGATTTCACTGGGAAGAGAGTTCCACAATTTGGCCGCCACTACCCGGAAGGAGCGGCCACCCATCCTGCTCAACAGAAAGCGTGGAACAACAGCCAAATTCTGACCCATCGATCTCAAGGATCGAGAAGGAACATATGGGGTCAGTAAATTCCTCAAAATAGGTGGAGCCATACCTTTCAAAATTTTAAAAGCTAGGCAGAGCACCTTGAACTCGATCCGGCGAGCGACAGGCAGCCAGTGGAGCGATTGCAATGCTCTAGACGCCGAGCAACGACGAGGCAATCCTAGTACCGCTCTTGCGGCGGCATTCTGCACTCGTTGTAGCCGCATGAGATCTGCCTTGTTCGATGACATACTGATCACCGCACGCTCTGAACCAGAATGTGAACAAGCATCACAAATTGTCCTAATGTTCCTTGCACAACATGGCCACAAGGTGTCACCCTCGAAATTACAATTGTGTTTACAGCAGGTGGCCTATCTAAGATACCTGCTGTCAAAGGAGGGTAGGGCACTCACACCTGAAAGAATTCAACTCATTTTTAACATTCCTGTCCCTAAGACACAGAAAGAAGTCCGTGCCTCTATTGGCCTCACATCCTACTGTAGACAGTGGATTCCCCAATTTGCATACTTGGCCAAACCCCTGATACAGCTAACAACCACAACCTCTTCCCCATTGCCATGGACACCTGATCATACTTTTGCTTTTGACACCCTTAAACAAGCATTATGCTCTGCACCCGTCCTAGCTACAACCTTTTGTCCTCTTTGTCACAGAACGGGAAGGTACAGCCTTGTCAGTACTCACACAAACACAAGCCAACAAACATCGTCCCTGTGCTTATTTTTCTAGCACTCTTGACCCTGTTGCACAAGGTTTGTCTGCCTGTTTGAAATCTGTCGCAGCTACAGCTCTAGCAATACGACAAAGTGATTCCATAGTACTAGGACACTCTCTTGAAGTACAAGTTCTACATGCAGTAGAACTACTCTTGAATAGGACACAGACACAACACTTGACCATAGCTTGCCTCACAGGTTGCGAAGTCACTCTGTTCCAACCCCACATCATCATCAAAAGATGCAATATCCTCAACCCAGCTACATTACTGCCTACTATTCCAGTTGACAATCAGATTCACGACTGCTTAGAGGTAGTCGAACTAGTCACAAAGCCCCAGTCTGATCTTACAGATGTCCCTCTAAGTATACCAGAACATACACTATTTGTAGACGGTTCCTGTATGCGCCTCGAATCAGGCAAACTTTCAGCAGCCTATGCTGTCACTATAGAAAACACAGTCCTCTTAGCAGCTAGAATATTCGTACATTCAGCACAAGCAGCAGAACTAATAGCTCTCACACAAGCATGTGAGTGGTCTAAAGGAAAACAAGTCAACATCTACACCGATTCGCAATACGCGTTCGGGGTAGTCTACAATTTCGGCATCTTGTGGAGAGAGGTTTCCTAACCTCTCATGGAACAAAAATCCAACATGGAGATCTTATCCTCCAGCTACTAGAAGCAATACACAGACCCACAGAAGTAGCTATACTAAAATGCAAAGCACACACCAAAGTCATAGACTCTATCACTAGAGGTAATGCTCTGGCGGACGCCACAGCTAAACATGCTGCACAGACAGGAACACTAAACACCGTAACCATCATTAGAACTATCTGTCCAGTTATCAATCCCACCAAAGATGTAGTAGACATCCAAAACCAAGCCACAGAGACCGAAAAGAGAAAATGGGAGGGAGAGGGAGGTTCACACACAGATCAAGGTTGGGTAACAAAAGACAAGTCCAAATGGTTTCTCCCTGACATAATGGTTCCCGTAATGATAGAAACTGCCCATGGTCCGGCCCATCTAGGAGAAAAAGGAATGATAGACAGTCTGAATTTGATATGGCACAACAAGCATCTGCGTGCAGCAGCCAAACAAAAAGTACGAACCTGTATGATTTGCTGTCAGTTCAATCCCGGGAAAAGTGTATCAGTTGAACAAGGAGGGTTCCATCCTCCAGATCACCCCTTTGAAATCCTCCAAATGTGTTACATCCAAATGGAAAGATGTCGAGGATACAAGTATGTCCTCGTAGTAGTCTGTACCTTAACCCGATGGACTGAAGCTTACCCTGTCCCAGACTACGGTGCCCAAATGACAGCCAAACAATTGGTGAGGGAATTGTTCCCTAGATATGGGTTGCCCAGAGTCATCTACTCTCACAATGGACAACCATTCTCCTCTAAATTAATGGAAGCAGTCTGCCTACTGTTAGGATACACCTGAAAATTCCACTGTGTTAGACATCCCCAAGCAGCAGGCCTTGTCGAACGAAACAACCAGACATTAAAAACCAAGTTGGCAAAAATATGCGCTGACAAGCAAATAGACTGGGTGACAGCCCTTCCAGTTGCCCTGTTCTACATGCGAATGGTGGCACATTCTCGGACTGGCCTTTCACCCTATGAGGTCACATATGGGAGACCTCCAAATATATGGGGTGTCCCATCTCCTAAAAAGCTAACTGATATCGATGCAAATGTACTGACATATTACTTGGCTTCTTTGATGTCTACACTACGTTCTTGCCGTTCACAGGTGGCTGCAGCCTTTCCAGACAAGACCACGCCCGACGAGCACTCCCTTCAGCCTGGCCGATGGGTGCTCGTCAGAAATTTTGACCGAACCAGCCCTCTGGAAAGAAAGTGGACGTCTCCCAAGCTGGTGCTGCTCACGACGAGGACCGCCGTCAAAGTCGAAGGACGAAAAGGGTGGCTCCATGTGAGCCACTGCAAGCCCTTCTACGGGCCAACTCCTTTGGATGCTGTCGCTGATCCCAAGACCAGAGACACTAAAACATCAGACTTTAAAGGCACTGAAACAACAGACTTTATTTCACCCCTTCCAGAACTTTTGCCCAAAGAAGAGTACAAATCACGGCTGCGATCTTATCCAAAACAGACTTGAGACATTGCACCTGACCTCGGCCTACCAGTGGCTATTTAAGCCCAAGACGGACGCTTGGTCAAGCGATTGCTGGGAAGTGTCCGGTCATTGGCGCATACTTTATTCAGACTAAGCAGCCGAAATCATGAAGACAAAGACTCATTGTGCGAAATTGTTACAGAACAAAGTCTCCATTTTCCTTTCTATCATGACTCTTATTTTCTGCATCATGGCTTGTCTAGGTTGGTTCCTTCATCTAGTTTTTCCACTTTCTTCCCCTACGCTTTTGAACAACACTGCTATGCATTCACACGTAGATCTTCCCCCCACATCTCGAAAGTAGGAGAAAAGAATTCTTCAATAACACATTCAGCTCCACACTCCATCAACACCAACTAGTTATCAACAAAACCAACTGCTGGGTCTGCGGCTTAGTGCCACACTCCGTACACGGAGGCATGCCTTTTATTCCTCTCCCTTTCGGCTATGCTGGATCTACCTATGCTCTCTCTATGATATTCTCCGCCTCTGTTAGAAACATCCCTGAGACCAAGACCAAGAACACTAGTACCTGGAACGAGATAAAAACAAAGCCTGTGCGCGCTGTTCAAAAGATGGTAGATTTCACCGCAACATGGGGACGAGCAGATAACAGTGAAAATACCAGTTATTCCCTCTTTAACGACACTACCTCCTTTAGAGAAACATTCTCAGATCAGAAGAGACAGACAGAGCAGGGAGGATGGGCTGTGCCTCATAAGGGCTTGTTTTGTGTAAGAGGTAAGGGCAAGGGTCAGAAGATGGGAGACAGTGAGCATAATAAGACGTACTCCCTACCTGATTTAAACTTCCCAACAATGACCACCACCCCCAACACTTATTTTATTTGTGGACCTCACACACGTACCTGGCTACCTCAAGGCTGGTCCGGGAAGTGCTACATTGCATTTCTCCTCCCCCCTACCTACACCGCCCCAGCAGATTATCATCTAAGAGATGCTCCGACCGTGATTAATAGACGGCGAAGGGGGGTCATGGATGCTGAAGACACAGTGGATCAGGAGGCTGGCGATTTCTTCAAAGGAATCATCCCTTTCTGGGGGCCCATGATCAAAAGCCGCCACATAAGACAACTGACTCGTGTAGTCCAGGGAGCCATAAACGAAACAGCTGGTGCATTAAGTAACATCACTGCTGAGATGGCTTCCGATAGACTCATGACGTTACAGAACCGTATGGTCCTAGATATCATATTAGCGGACCGTGGTGGCGTATGTGAACTGATCGGATCCAGCTGCTGTATATACATTCCAGATAATGCTCCCTCAGAATATTCTGCCATTTCCCGACTTCATGTACTTTCAAAGAAACTAGACGCAGACACTGCTGCATGGTCCCTGACGGGATGGCTCTGGGGCCTCCTGTCCTCATGGGAATGGAAGATCCTTACGATAATAGGTCTTGCTCTAGCCATTCTCTTCACCTGTTGCCTCTGTATTCAGTGTGGTCCAGCTCCCTGTAGTTTATGTACCTCTGCCTGCATTCCCAAACCCCAGTCCAGAAAGAAAGAAAAGGAAAGAATCATGTTACAGGAACAAGTAGAAGGCCTAATGAGTATAGAAGTAGACTAAAAAGAAGAAGAATTTTAAGAGGGTATATTATGGGACAAGGAGGGAATGTGGAAAATTATTATTTTTCGTAGTTTATGTCCCATCATACACCCTCTCAGTCACGTCCCCGAGCCCATCATGTCGGAAACAAGCAAACAAGCACACGAGCAAACCCGATCACGCGCACACAAAGTTGCACACGCACTCTCCTTCCTCAAAAATTCAAAGGTACATTCTTATGGTTAGGGCGATTCCGAGTAACAGCTTCCTCACTCAAACTGTACATTCCTATGGTTAAGCCGATTCCAAGAACAAGACCCCCTCATTTGTAACCATTTCCCTATAATCGTGCTGATTCCGAGAAATAGGCCCCGTTTTGCTAAACCACGACAACCAATTCCGAGAAGAAGAGCCCCCGAATGCTGAAACACGACAAACAGACATCCTGTCACGACCATCTCTCTCTTATCTAAGGAACTAGCCTAGGGTTAGTTCTCCACATTTCTGCTTCTCTCGTGCTTCCTCATTTAATCATGACACAGCCTCATTTCCTCTGCCATGTTTCCTCTTTTTCATGACGCAGCCTCTTTTCCTTAGTCATGACTTCTGTTTTATTGCAACATATGACACGTGCCTGCATTAAAGGGAAGCTCCTTCCTCTTTTCTATGTATAAATACACTGTGTTCTGAGAACAAAGTTAGAGATTCTTCCGATCCTCCTCAGGTGACGGAGCTCTCCCTTAACTCGAGTTACTGAATAACGACCCTGAATTCGAACCACCACGGACTCTGCTCTTCATACTTCACCTTATTGATATTATAGAAATTCCGATCAAGGTAAATTACTAAAATATTTACCACAAAGGGGTGACTCAACCCATACAACAAATACTCTGGGCTGTCCAGGTAATCCTAAACCATGGAGAAGTCTGAGTAGTTGCTGATATCCAGAATCTTCCTGACAGTGTACCAAAGGCTGAGTGCCTCTTTTAAAACTTTCAGACTGACTTTTTAAAACAACTTCAGGCCACAAATTTGTATTACAAATCTATGGCTCCCCGGCCCTAGGTTGTTTCTGATAAAATACCACCCAAGTTGAGCTTTCCGGTGTCCCATGAAGCATCCTACAGCTCTTAAAATGAAAAGCCATACAATAAAGATTTAGGTCTGGTGGCTCTAGTCCCCATTTCTTCAACCTCCTTCTCAATTTGTTCCAGAAGAGTCTGGCTCCACCATTAACCCAAACAAAGCTTGTTATTTCCCCCTGTATTTTTACTATGTCTTTTTTAGGAAACATGAGTGATATATTGTTAAAGAGATACATCAGCTTAGGAAGGATCGACAATTTAATCAGGTACACCCTGCCATAAATCATCAATGGCAAGTTTCTCCACCTAGTGAGAAGCAGATCAATCTCCTTTGCCACCTCCCTAAAATAAGAGCTGGGACCACCTCCAGTGAATGAAGTATAGGTGCCCAAATATTTAGTCTCAGTCACTTCCCTTTTCAAGGTGGCAATATTTCAACACATAGGGGTCGATTCCGATCCTGGTAAAAAACTGTCTGTATGAATCGTATTCGGAGCCCTTTCTGTACGAATCGTACCCGTCCGTCAGAGTCGCGTAGTACGATCCACATTCCGTGAATCCGTCCGAATCGTCGTGATCCCTATGTATTGCAAGGCTGAAACCGTGAACCGTATGACTCGTACACATGCCGTACGACCCGACGAGTACGATCCGGACCGGGGAATCAGGACGCGATTTGTACGGTCCACGTCAGGTAAGGGCGATTCGTACGGAAAAGCGCACAATCACATACATACCATACGGCACGTACCCCCATGATCGCAGGGGTACGGCACGTATCCCTGCGATCATGGGGGATCTGCGCCGTACCCCGCGATCGCAGGGTGTATGCACCGTACACCCAGCGAACATGGGGAACGGTGCGTACACCCCAAGATCACGGGGTACGGCGAGTACCCCCCATGATCGCAGAGGTATGCGCCGTACCCCTGCGATCATGGGGGGTACGCACGGTACCCGGGGGTGCCGTTCCATACCTGTTTTGGGGCGAACTCTGCTTTTACGGCTGTTTTCAGCTCCCGTAGGAAAAGGGTCATACGGTGCATACCCGACACAAATCGTACTTGCCGGGTCAGAAAAAACAGCCGCGATCCGTACAGATGTCGCGTACAGCGGGTTCCGAGGATGATTTGTGCGGAGAATCGAGTTGTACGGTCTTTGTACGATTCGTACGGAGTCCTGCTCCTGGTACGAATCGTACTTCGTCGTACGTATGGGGGATGTTGCAGTGTACGATTCGTACGGGGAAAACGCTCCATACGGCTAATCGGAGCGCTTTTTCCAGAATCGGAATCGACCCCATAATCTCTGACGTAGTTGTGTTCACGGCGAATCCTGACAATGCCCCAAACTCCTCGGCTAACCTTTCTACCCTATGTGTGGTCTGAACATTTAACACAAAGGGGTGACTCAACCCATACAACAAATACTCTGGGCTGTCCAGGGAATCCTAAACCATGGAGAAGTCTGAGTAGTTGCTAATATCCAGAATCTTCCTGACAGTGTACCAAAGGCTGAGTGCCTCTTTTAAAACTTTCAGACTGACTTTTTAAAACAACTTCAGGCCACAAATTTGTATTACAAATCTATGGCTCCCCGGCCCTAGGTTGTTTCTGATAAAATACCACCCAAGTTGAGCTTTCCGGTGTCCCATGAAGCATCCTACAGCTCTTAAAATGAAAAGCCATACAATAAAGATTTAGGTCTGGTGGCTCTAGTCCCCATTTCTTCAACCTCCTTCTCAATTTGTTCCAGAAGAGTCTGGCTCCACCATTAACCCAAACAAAGCTTGTTATTTCCCCCTGTATTTTTACTATGTCTTTTTTAGGAAACATGAGTGATATATTGTTAAAGAGATACATCAGCTTAGGAAGGATCGACAATTTAATCAGGTACACCCTGCCATAAATCATCAATGGCAAGTTTCTCCACCTAGTGAGAAGCAGATCAATCTCCTTTGCCACCTCCCTAAAATAAGAGCTGGGACCACCTCCAGTGAATGAAGTATAGGTGCCCAAATATTTAGTCTCAGTCACTTCCCTTTTCAAGGTGGCAATATTTCAACACATAGGGGTCGATTCCGATCCTGGTAAAAAACTGTCTGTATGAATCGTATTCGGAGCCCTTTCTGTACGAATCGTACCCGTCCGTCAGAGTCACGTAGTACGATCCACATTCCATGAATCCGTCCGAATCGTCGTGATCCCTATGTATTGCAAGGCTGAAACCGTGAACCGTATGACTCGTACACATGCCGTACGACCCGACGAGTACGATCCGGACCGGGGAATCAGGACGCGATTTGTACGGTCCACGTCAGGTAAGGGCGATTCGTACGGAAAAGCGCACAATCACATACATACCATACTGCACGTACCCCCATGATCGCAGGGGTATGGCACGTATCCCTGCGATCATGGGGGATCTGCGCCGTACCCCGCGATCGCAGGGTGTATGCACCGTACACCCAGCGAACATGGGGAACGGTGCATACACCCCAAGATCGCGGGGTACGGCGAGTACCCCCCATGATCGCAGAGGTATGCGCCGTACCCCTGCAATCATGGGGGGTACGCACGGTACCCGGGGGTGCCGTTCCGTACCTGTTTTGGGGCGAACTCTGCTTTTACGGCTGTTTTCAGCTCCCGTAGGAAAAGGGTCATACGGTGCATACCCGACACGAATCGTACTTGCCGGGTCAGAAAAAACAGCCGCGATCCGTACAGATGTCGCGTACAGCGGGTTCCGAGGATGATTTGTGCGGAGAATCTATTTAGGGGACCAGTCGGCCTCGCACGGACAAACAAACAGGATTGTCATGCTGCTGCTGCCATAGTAAAACTTGTGCAGTTTTAAAAATCGTTTTTAGGAGGTTTCTGCTCGTTTTTAACAAAATTGAAAAATTTTGTGTTGTGGTGCTATATTAATGAAACTGACTTTGTGGCTATTTACATTTATATTCCACGCTCCCCCTGTGTCCACATTGCTTAAAAACTAAGAGAGACCCCACAGGACTCACCAATTGGGTGAATTTAGTGCTGCCTCACTCCCGACCGCCATTTTGGGTGTGGGCTTAGAAACGCTCCAGGGGCTAGCGCTCTAGTGTTTGTGAATGCCCTTTGCCACACCTCATTTAAAGATCAGTATGTCAGCGCGCAGCGCACGCGCACAGCGTCGCGCCGGAGGAGCGCCAGAGGAAAGCCCGTCTGTGCCCGTCAGTGCTCTGGACGGACTTAGGGCCAAGACCCCTGCCGATTTCAGATATTCCAAGGACGAGCTATTGGCCATAGGTAAGAGTGTGGAAGGAACATCTCTAAATGCTCTACCACAGTCCTCCGTAATGCTGGATTGTGGGCTGATCAATAGCAGATCCCTGGTAAAACATCACCAGGAAGTGTCAGACTTACTAATTGACATGGACCTAGATGCCCTATTCATCACGGAGATGTGGACTAGTGTGGACACCTCTGTTGAGTTGGGCTTGTCGTGCCCGGAAGGGTACAAGCTATTCCATAAACCTAGGCCACTGGGTAGAGGAGGGGGGCTTGGAATGATTTATAAAGACAAGTGGGATTTTTCCCCTCTACAGGTTGACGGGGTGGCGGGGGTGGAGCTACTGGGGTTCTCCCTGCAAGAACCAAAAGGTAGGATCCTGACTGGACTGTTATGCTATAGACCACCAGGTGCGGACACTCAATACCAGGCGCTGTTTGACACTATTGCTGCCCTTGCCCTGTCTCACTCCAGAATGTTGATTCTGGGAGACTTTAATCTATGGGACAATGGGTCCCTGGGAAGTCATCTGAGGGATTTGAAGGACATTTGTGGTAACTGGGGTCTTGATCAGCTGGTACAAAAACCAACCCACTCAGGGGGACATATCCAAGATATGGTCTTTGCCAACCAGACTGAGACTATGGTGACTGATATCCTCCCTCAGTGCTGGACCGACCACTCCCTAATCCATTTACAGATCTCCATACTCACTGAGGGGAACGGAAGTGAGTGCCCGGTGACTTATAGGAAGGGACGGAATGGGTCTAAATTACCACAGGATAAAACAAAGCCTATCTTTATAAGCAACATATCCTATGATCCAGAGGAATCGGTAGACCTGAACTATCAAAAATACTGTAAACACATCATAAATACCCTGGATACATTTGCTCCTCTGAAAAATATACAAAATAAGAGGAAACCATCTGCTCCCTGGTTTAATGAGGAGCTGAAATCCCTACGCAATGCACGCCGACAGGCAGAAAAGAAATGGCGTAGATGCTATTCGGAACCGGATAAAAAACTGCTGAAAATGGAACAGGCAAAATATAAAGGAGCTATTGCCAAAGCTAAGGCACTCTTCTATGCCACCACTATTCTCCAGTCCCCTAACAGTACTAAAACCCTTTTTAACATCATAAGGGATCTCTCACACCCCACTTGTACAAGCAACAAGGTGGTTGCTACCCAAGAACTATGTGATGAGATTGCATTCCACTTTGAGGAAAAGATTGCTAAAATTGTAGGGGGACTGAAGGAGGAAACGAGTAACTGCAAAGAGCTGCAGATAGAAGAAGAGGAACCTAAACCAATTTCGTCATCATTGGAAAATTTCATCCCTCTTACAGAGGAGCTCTTTTTTACCCTGGCCCATAATGTGTCATCAGGATCGCCTTTAGACCCCCTTCCGCATAGGATCTGGAAGGAATATGGGCCACAGCTGTTCCCTTGGATGCATCAGATTTGTCGCCAATCCCTTGAGGAAGGCACAGTGCCGGAAGCATGGAAACAGGCAGTGGTTACTCCCCTGTTAAAAAAGCCTTCGCTGGACCCTACTATTCCGGCACACTTCAGGCCCATATCCCTCCTGCCCTACCCGATAAAAATCGTGGAAAGGCTGGTCAGCAGATCCCTGTCAGGATATTTGGAAGACAATTGTCTACTGGACAAGGACCAATTTGGCTTCCGCCCAGGCCACGGAACAGAAACTGCATTGGCAACCATGTTGGACAACCTTCGAATGCGAGCCGACATTGGTAATTCCTCAGTCTTGGTGCTGTTGGACATGTCGGCCGCATTCGATACGGTTAGCCATGCAGTTCTGCTAAGTAGGCTGGAAAAACTGGGCGTGAAGGGCAAGGCCCTGAGGTGGATACAATCCTACCTGACAGGCAGACAACAGATGGTGACTCTAGCACCCTTTTCATCTTCCAAGTCCCCAGTCAGTCATGGAGTACCTCAGGGCTCCTCGATCAGCCCTATTCTTTTTAATATCTATTTGCAGCCTTTGATCCCTATGATCAAATCTTATGGAATAGATTTGATAAATTACGCTGACGACACCCAGCTGGTGTTCTCCTTAGAAGGACGACAGGCGGTGACAATGGAGACCTTTCAGAAATGCATGAGCAGGGTCTCCAGATGGCTGAAAGTAAACTCCCTCCAATTTAACGAGAGTAAGACAGAGGTAGTCTATTGCTCGTCAGCCAAACTGAGTCAGCAACCTTCCTACGAGATCAGGTTTGCGCCGGGAGCTGATCCTTGCATCCCAGTCAAGACCGTGCGTAATTTAGGGGTAATGTTTGATGCGGATCTCCAAATGACCTCTCAGACCAATAAAACCATCAGTGTCTGCTTTGGATTGCTCAAAGCGCTCAGACAGATTTTGCCCCTTCTGCCTGATGAGTCTAGACCGCTAGTGGTTAGGAGTGTGATCCTGGCCAGACTGGACTACTGTAACTCCCTATATCTAGAGGCCCCCTTATACATCTTACAGGGGCTCCAGAGAGTCCAGTCCATAGCGGCCAAGCTGGCACTTAAAAGACCTCGCAGCTCCTCCACTACGCTGGCGCTCAGAGATCTACACTGGCTGCCAATCGGGAGTAGAGTCGCTTTTAAGTCCTTATGTATTGTGTATAGAGCCCTGCACAACACGGGACCTATTCCTTTACAGGAAAGGCTCAACTGGTATAAGCCTACCAGGTCCCTGCGTTCCTCTAGCCTGGGTTTGGCAGCAACCACCAGGATCAGGAGATCGAGGATGGGAGGCAGAGCCTTCTGCACCTCCGCATCTAGGATGTGGAACGAGCTTCCCCAGAACATCAGGCAAATTGACACCCTGCTTGGATTTAGAAAGAGTCTGAAAACATGGCTGTTTGCCAAAGTTTAATCCCTTAACTCCATTTAATGGAACTGGCGGCTGTTTTACATGTCATGACAGCCAGTGTATTGTTGTTCCATCTGACTACTTCCTGTTTGGGCGCCAGGATACCTGTAGGGTGACAGTTGCGCGATACAAATACAAATACAATACAATACAATACAATCGAGTTGTACGGTCTTTGTACGATTCGTACGGAGTCCTGCTCCTGGTACGAATCGTACTTCGTCGTACGTATGGGGGATGTTGCAGTGTACGATTCGTACGGGGAAAACGCTCCATACGGCTAATCGGAGCGATTTTTCCAGAATCGGAATCGACCCCATAATCTCTGACGTAGTTGTGTTCACGGCGTATCCTGACAATGCCCCAAACTCCTCGGCTAACCTTTCTACCCTATGTGTGGTCTGAACAGAGTCAGATGCATTTATTATAAGGTTGCCAGCATTAAGTGCTATCTTGTGCCTAAATTGCTGAGGAAAATTTAGATTACATGATGATCCCTTCTGAGTAACTGAGCAAACGGTTCAACATAAATATCAAACAGGAGGGGGAGAGAGGGCACCTCTGCCTCATGCCGCTGAGTAATCCTGAAACTCTCCGTTAGAACTCAGTTAAATAGAAATCGAGCTGACAAGTTTGGATTTTATCTCTGGAGTGTCAAAATGAAACATGGGCTGAAACCTAGCGCTGCCAAGACCTCCCATTGGTACACCAAGCAAACCCAGTCAAAGGCCTTGGCATCATCTCTTATAGCGATGTCCAGTGAGATTGAACAAGTAGTGGCCAGATCGATGCAACCGATTAGTTGCTTAGAAAGCTCATAGATCTGGCACTTAGGGACAAACCCCTTCTGGTCTGGGTGGATTAATTGAGGTACTAACTCAGCCAGCCTATGGCCAGGATGCTAGAAAAGATCTTTTAATTGGCAATGAAGAGGGAAATTGAGCGATATGAAACCGCCTTTTTATGATCTTTAGCGGGGGTCAAAATCAGCACTAGCGTGGCTTCCATCCATGACTGTGGAATCTGGGCATTCTCCAAAGAAATGGAGTTGAAGAATTTCCCCCAAATTAGTACTACCACCTCCTTCAGTTTCTTAATAAAGCTATGAGGGGATGGAATCTGGCCTCGCAGCCTTCCCGTTCTTGCACGATTCAAGTACTCCCATATTTCTTCATGATCTTTGCATCAAGGGACTCCTTTGCCATCTCCTTGAGCCCCAGGAGCTCCCTGTCTCTAGGCCATCCCCTGAGACTTTCCAGATCCAGACAGACCTCCTCTGTGTATAATGCAGAGAAAAGGGAAACCAAATGTTCCTGCATTTCCCCAGCCCTTTTAGAGATGTTCCCTGTGAATTAATGATTAGCTCCTTGATATTATTTCTGGACCTCTCTGATTTTGCTTTCCAGGCCAGGAGTGCTACTGATCTCTCTCCATACTCAAAAAGATTCATACACATTGCCTGCCACGTTTCCCTTCACTTCTTATCCAGCTTGAGTTTAAAGTTTAACTGAGCATCTTCTAACCTCTTCTGTGCTTGATTACTGAATATCTGATTCAATGTCGAAGTCAGACTTTTACTAAATATTTTGGAAAAGGTCCTCTTATAAAGTTACCTTTTTTCACTGCATAAACCCTCTGGAGGACCAGTTGCATTTGTTCTCCCAATGTTGTCAGCCTGTAATTAGCATTTGAATAAGTGTGAATTGGTGTCAAATGTTTCCCAGCAGCAATAAGGCCGACCTGAATGGGCAGAGAAGATCCCTCTGAAACTGACAGACTATGTAGAGTGGGACTGTGAGCATCCTCTTTTATAACATAAAGACAAATCCTGTTTGAATCTCATATTCTGCTTGACAGGTTTGCTGGGGTTTTTCAAATGACACTTGGGGTGAAATTGATAGAGGCCTCCCCATCACATTCCACCTTGATTGTTCTCCAGCTCTGCCTGTTAAATTGTTGCAATTGTTGTGATCCTGTTTCACTCCTCTTGCTTTCAGAGCTCCTCAGACCATCAGTAAACAAGTGAGCTGTTGATTTCCCAAAAGACTGGAAGGTAGGAGTTGGATTGTCAAAGCTTTTATCCAAAGGTTATCTTTAAGCATCCTTTAGATCTGAAGACGTGTCCCAACCTCCGAACATCACTGCCATATAAAATGAATACTATTCTCATTCATAATCTTTATTTCGGCACAGTTTGAGCCAGAAAAAAGATATGCAATTTGACAATACATGATAAAATTAACTAGCTTCTGACATTATCGATAATTTTAAAAAAAACAAATACAGCTGTGCAATACAATGCTGGAGCAGGGAGATCGTTTAAACAAAAACTTGTAAAATATTAACTATATAAAAAGGAAAAACATGTAAGTATGATGATACATCCTAACAAGGTTTAAACAAAAACTGTTTAAAAAGTGGACAAGGGGAAGAATAGGTTTGCAATACGGTAAATTCCCTAATATCTAATTTACAATTTAAGACCATTCTTGTTGCAAACAAAATTTATAGATAGAAGAAATCTGCTAATACTAAATACAATCGTTCTTCTAGTATCAGATTTAATAATCCTCAGTGCCTCCTTACATGATCTTATGCCAAGAAGATTACATAGAGGCTTAATCCATTTTATCCTGGATGTCACATAGGCAGGACAGAAGAAAAGGATATGCTGCTCGTCCTCCTTGGAACTATCCTGGCACATAGTACAAAGATCACTTAACGGTGTATCATTTTGCCCAGCTTTACCCTTCCTAGACCATCTTGCCAGGGTTGAATTGGTCATAAGATTTCCATACCTCAGTTTCATAAATAAACTTTTAGCTAGAGGTGGTTCGATCTCATCAAGGAAGTTCTCAAAACAAGAATTATCCTTGAAGATCAGAAAATTATTTGTTAATGTTCCACCTCTATGTTCATTAATCATGGTATGTTCAATATGGCCCCAGAAGACAGACTTCAGCAGTTTTTTTGAATTTTGGGGTACATTTTTCCGGGTCTTCACAAAATTGGAGTAAGCCAATTTTCCTAAACCAAGAACGAACATGTTTAAGCCAGGCATTGGAATTAAACGCATCCAGGCTCATTACTTCTTTTAACCCATTCCTATAGTCTATGAGTTCTGGTATAGACCAGAGTCTCACCCAAAATGTTAAGGGCCGTAGGATTGCATAGTGGTCTGTTCGTTTGACATTGAGGTCCAGCATTAGTGGAACTAAGGGAGTGCCAGTTGGCATCTTAACAAGGCTTCTCAGAAATTTATTTTCATTAATTGAGAAGGCATTCTTAGACATTGGCCCCCAAATTTCAGCCCCGTATAATGCTGCTGGCTACACTTTAAACCCAAATATCTCCAATGCCGGACAAACGGCTTTACATGAACTTGTACCATGTTTTTTAAGAATAGGTGTAGTATTCTGTGTGAATATCAGTTTGCTTTTCTCTATTTGGGGCTTCCAAGAAAATTTAGAGTCTAGGAAGACCTCCAAATAGGGGATGTTCTGAACAGATTCTAGTTTTTGTCCATTAAGTACCAAATTCCCCTTTTGGGATTTATGGAGACTTAGGGCCATACATATGTTTTTTTTTCCTTTATCATTAATCCCTTTTTGTTACAATACTGGTGGAATGAGTGCAAAAGTGCCTGGAGACCTCTGGAAGTTTGGGAGATTAGTATGATATCGTCCGCGAATAGTAACGCGGATACCCTCTCACCATTCAGTTTGGGGGAGACGTTATTTTCACAGCTTGCCAAGTGAGTAGAGATGTTGTTCACAAATAGAGAAAAAAGCGTGAATACACCTAGCTTGCCCTGCAACACCTTGGTGTCATTGAGCTGAAGAAGTAATCAATTAATTTGGCCACATTGTTGACTTATTATTGTCCTCCTATAGTATTATCCTCAAGTATTCCACTCCCAGGTTGATTAAATCTGTCACTATCTTAAGTTGTGAACTATTCAAAAAAATTATTTCTTTCACTCTTAGGGTTTCCCTGGGCTCCTCTGTATGTTTAGGCTTAACAGTGCCTCCAACTGCGTCATTAACAAATTTGCTGTTTTTGTGGTTTGAATGGAATCATCACAACAAGAGCACCAGGGCTGTATTACAGAAAGTGTTCAGTTTGTGCCCACTTTGCGTGCTCCCGGGGCATGTTTGTATTATAGAAGGGGCCACATATGCTTGTGATGCCCCTTCTGTAATACAGGTAGCGCTGGCACACATTACTGGCAGACAGTAGCGGTCGGCAGTAGGTGTTTCTATAGGGCGGTGACGTGGGCAGGAGGAGGGGCAGGGTGGGGGGAAATAATGTATGGATTACGGAGTTTTACAGGTAAGTAAACATTTAAATACATAAAACGAATTTCGTTGCGCACACTGCATCACCAAATGTGATGCAGTGCGCGCAACGAAATTCGTTTTATGTATTTAAATGTTTACTTACCTGTAAAACTCCGTAATCCATACATTATTTCCCCCCACCCTGCCCCTCCTCCTGCCCACGTCACCGCCCTATAGAAACACCTACTGCCGACCGCTACTGCTGGCAGAGCTATCGAGAGAGGGCATTCCCTCATTTGCATTGGGGCGTGGCTCAATGCAATGAGGGAATCACTTTGCGTCAGTGCCCATCTGTCTTACCGACGTGGGCACAGAGGCAAACATGCCCTTAGGATGGGCATTAAAAGTAAGCCACAAAAAGGTAGTGCACTAAAGGTGCACCCCCTGAGGGATGTCAAGTGATAAAAGGGAGTCCCATGGATCCCCCAGACATTCCCCTGCAGGCGGGTGCACTCACGGCACCCATCTGCAAGGGATATTTAATCCCTTGTGAGAAACACAGAGCAGGTTTTAAACATTTATCTTGAAAGAACTGCCATGGGGGCACAGCAAGTTTGCGGCTCCCCCGAGGGCAGCACATCCTTCATAATAGGGTGAACTTTCCTAGTTTGCACCTGGTGCACCTAATTGAAGGTGCGCCATGACGCAAACAGTGAAAGTGCGCCCTTTTTTTAGTAACATGGGCCCTCGGCTGACACATCTTGCAATGGGAGCCTTGGCACATAAAATGAATAATAACAACACATTATTCGAGAAAATATTTAAAAAACAAGACTTGTAGTTACTATGCTAAGTGCAGACATCTGTGGTATTGGACAGGGCTAAGGCATTAAAAAACGATCTAGATAAAGTGTAAATAAATTCAACTTTGCAAATAAAATCAACAAACAGTGATAGAGTACATAAATGAAGAGTTATTCATTATATTCCAAAACACATAATTATTTCAGATGTAAGTGTAATAACTAAGTAGTAGATGGCACTGATGGCGCAGTGCACGTAGTTTGTGAATAAATACACAAACAGGCAACAAAAAGATGATACAGATGGATAAAAATGAAAGTAAGGTCAGGAATAAGTCATTGTATGTTCTATTGGAAATATTGTTTAAAATGTACAGTTTTGTGCTGGATGTTGGCTTTTTGACACTAGGCAAAGTGTACACGGATCTTATCAGGACAAAGGGAACCTCATTCAGTCATAGCATGTCTGGAAAAATTGAGATAACATCCAAAGATGAAGATGTACCAATATATCAGTCATGGAGTGGTCTTACGTATTTGTTGAATACGTGTTCTATATGAGCACGAAAAGGGTCTCCACAAATCTGTACAAACTCATGGCAAAAAAAGACCTCTGTTTTTGTCACCTTCCTACGTAATAATTGTCAACAATGTTCAGGAAGGTTAAGACTTGGGATGTTATTTTAAGTGTGGTGGGTTCAAAGGCTTTGGGAGTGGATCCTCACCTCTGGTAGCTCAGCTACAGTCTTCTGCCAAGCTGAATGTTCCCTGCCTTATCAATGGGTAAAGTTCAACCAAAGTGCTCCTGCCCACATGGTGGGAGCACTTTTGACAAATTTAGGATGTTCCGAAACAACGCCCCCCTCAAACTGGGGAACACAGGCACTTTGAGCCACCATACATCTAAGTAAAAAGTAATACTCATAATGACACACTGCCCGACCATAACATTTGAGGAAAACTCACCAGTCTAATCATATCTAAGTTAGAAGACTTGCTCACATCTTGTGAGGCTGAGTTTCAAATCATAATCGTGAACAAGAAAGCGAATATTAAAGAAAATCAGCTGCATCTACAACATATTGATCCAGGCTTTGTATCCACATCCATAGCTAAGTGACAATGTTAATAAATTAC
Source organism: Lissotriton vulgaris (assembly GCF_964263255.1). Lineage (NCBI taxonomy): Eukaryota > Metazoa > Chordata > Amphibia > Caudata > Salamandridae > Lissotriton > Lissotriton vulgaris. Next base: position 708,916,746 of record NC_141698.1, read on the forward strand.
ACAAGAGCCAAGCCCAAATATAAACAATACCCAAGAGCTGAAACACAATCGCCTTAACATGCAACTCTGACAGCAACAGCACAATCATAGGAATCAACACACCAACCTGCCCAGTGTTACATTCTGCTTCTGCTGCCAACATGCATAGTGAAATTGGGATGAGCAATGTGCATACAGCATTATTGCATTTACTCAACACACACAAGTAAATCAAGGAACTAGGGGGCCAGATGTACGATTATTACATTTTGCGAGTCGCAAATTGTTTTTTTGCAACTCGCAATTTGCGACTCGCAAAACGGAATATAGTAATGTGTCTTAGACACGTTTAGCGATTCCCAATGGGATCGTGAATGACCTGCCTCATAAATATTCATGAAGCAGGTTGCAATTTGTGACCCATTAAGAATGGGCAAGAACACTGGAATGGTGGCCTGCTGGGGATAGCAGACCACCATGTCTGTGTTTTATTTTAAATAAAGCAACTATTTTTTTCAAATGCGGCTCGTTTTTTTTAACCCCTTCCACGCTGATGACGAGCTGGGCTCGTCATGGCGTAGCCTCCTCGCACGCTGATGACGAGCCCAGCTCGTCACGTAACATGCGCTTTTGAATATCTCAGCGTAGGAGCAAAATTCCATTAGCGCGCATGTGGTTAAAGAAAAACGCAATGCATTTAAAAGAAGAAAATGAAAAGCTTTCTTTTTATTTTCTAAGGACAAGCAGTGGTCCATGGGACCACGGGCTGCTCTTAAACAATGTTTTTGCACACATTCACAAAAAGGAAGGGGTTCGCTGGGGACCCCTCCACGTTCACAGTTACCACCTACTTCATTTAGGTGGTAAACCTACATGAAGTACGTGGTAACTGCAATTGTTCAAAACAAATCGTACATACCAGTGAGACCTGCTATTATTAATAGATGCCCTTGGCACGTCCCTTCCCAATAGCAACTCCTAAACCCTATTTTGCGATTCGGTAATAGGCTATCGACACGTAAAATAGGGTTTGTGCATACTTCAACCCTTTTTAGCAGTCGTAACAGCCCGATTTTCCACTTGCAACTGCAAAAAATGGCCGTACATCTGGCCCCAGATACCACATCAAATGCCTAACATAAATGTGGCTGAGGGATAACTCAGTCATGGATAGGCATCCCCTCCACCAAGATCCAGAATGCCCCGTCTATATAACGATAGCGCACACATGCAAAAGGCACTATAGATGCAAATGGACTCTGCATAGTTGTTACCAATCTAAACCAGGACTCAAGCTCTGTTTAATAGTCTTGATTCACCTAAAGATGTGGTTACAAAAAATTAAGGGGATTTGTTTTAAAGGTTACAGAAAACCATCAAAATAAAAAGGCAAAATAAAATCATGTGGTAGCTCTGCCTGTAACCAACATGTTAATGCCCCATCCCCTTGATTAGGCCCTCCATTGACATATGATTTAGCCACAGAACTTTGAAATATGTTCTCAAATATGGTAATAACGTACTTGTTAACTTTTGACTTTTACGAATAGCTCACATCCCCTGCTGTCACAGTTCGTATCTGTTGAAACAAGGGTACAAGTTACATTTGAAAAAGTATCAATTGAACTAAAAAGATTGTGTGAGCAAATTTTAGACGCAGCATCTAATGGATTGACAGACACACGAAAATAAAAAGGGAAAAGACAGGGAAGAACAATTTGTAGTTGTGAGCTTTCATCACGATTTAAATGCCCCCATCCAGTACGTAAGATACTCCATAGTGACAAGATTAAAACATAAACTGTGAAGTACATTCCCAAATACAGTATTCGCTTAATGGTTTCATTTTCTCTTTCGTGAATACCTCCCTTCCCATCCTGCTACAATTATTATCTGGCTTAACAAGGATAACATTTTTGAATAGCCTCAATTTAGCTACAGACATGGTGTCAGAAATATTACGGAGTATTGCCTACTGGGCAGAGATATCCACGAAAACAGGCACCATCTTTGACACATATTGTCTCTGCCAATGTCTTCGGTTTATGCTGCACAGCATGGGCATTGCCAACTTTGGCAATGATTTGTAACCATGCTGTATGCAGCATGGCTCACAGTAATTTAAAAAAAGAGCACCATGACAGGGCCAGAGCTAATGCACTTTAAAAAACAGAAGCAGATTAGCACTAACAGCCTCATAGCGCGTTTTAAATTACTTTTAACCATTTGCTCCCCATCCCTTTTTGTCATCTCCTCCTGAGCCGCATCCAATAACTTACTCCCCAAGGGAAAGGGGAGTTAGTTGGGGAGGAGGTAACTCGGAGGGAAAGAGGGTGACATAAAAGGACATGGGTGGGGATAGGATAAGCAAGAGGGGAAAATATGGACAGTAGAGGATGGGTAGGAGCGCAAATGGGAACACACAGACAATGGAGGGGTTGCAGGAGAGCTGGAGCACGCACATGAACAATTGAGGGGATGGGGCAAGCAACCAGACAATTGAGGGTGGGACAACCACACCAGCCGCAGAGGATGGGCAGAAGGGTCTGGGGCAAACAAAAGGAGAAGCACACGGACAAAGGAAGGGAATGGGAGAGGAACACAGAGGGGGTAGTAATACACATGGTAGACAGTTTGAAAATACACGCACTCTCAGAGAGTGCTTAATGAAAGCGAAAAAGCAGCATCTTAATAAGTGAGCAGTGGAAGAACACAGTAATGCGTCCTTTTTCAGAGCAAGGACCAACACAAGAAGAGGAAGGAAACCTATGGAAGCTGATAAATTAGAAACAAGCAAATGAGAGAGGCTTGAAGTCAAGCAATTGTAAGCAAAAGGTCTGGCTCTAAGCCCACTATAATTTTACAAAAAGTCTCACAACAGACAGAACATGCTCTGTCTAAAGCGAGACCCAGTGAAAATGTAAAAGATGTGGAAGGTCATTTGTTAGCCCTGATCTTTAACCAACATGCAAGTGCCCCATCCATTTGGTCAGCCCCCCATACATATACCCATACATATACGATTGAAACATAGAACTGGTACATCTCTACATTTGGTAATGTATCATTGGTTACCCTTTGCCTTTTGAGAACACCTCATATCTCATACTGACACAATTCATCACATTCGTTTCACACCTTACTAAGACAATCAGAAATCCGAACATGAAGCACACTCTCAGGACATGAACACCACTTTCAAAGAAAGCGTGTATACATTTAGGCCCTGGGTAGGCTCTGGGGACTGTCTAGAAATGCTCTAGGAAATGTACCCTCAATAAGGAGTGAAAAACAAATGAAGAGAATACGTTTTCTTTAAAATATTGACACGAGTAGTTTGACAACATAGAGAGAAAAGCAAGGGATATATATGTAATATGGTAACATACCTCAATCACAAGACATTATGCAAAATCTACAGCAGAGTAATTACTGAGGAAAGCAAAGGGCAAGTATAGTACAATACATTAACTACATAGGCGAGGCAACTAACCAATCTAATGCACATTTTAACATTTTGAATTAGGTAATCATCATAGAAACTACAAAAAAACGAACGAAGGGTCTTTTAGTCCCAAAATGTGATTGTTCTTTTTTTTATATTTAAACACATGCAGATGAAGGAAGTTAGGCAAAAATACAACATAGCACTATAGTCCCTCCCAAATGGTTGATCCAGACAACACAGATGGGGTGTGCAAAGTTGTGAAGGTTGCGGCCCTCAAATGTGTGTTTTTTTTTTAACCAACAATGATCCGTAACCAATTTCGGAAGTTTTGAAAAAACAAACAGCGGGAAAACATATGTGCTTAAAAAAGAAGTTTCACTGCACGAAACGTTTTACAAAACAGTTTTGGTAAAATAATTATCTCCCCAAAATATTTAGAGGTGCAAAGCGTCTGCAACAAGTTAGGTAGGCAAAAGTGGTAAACATGACATTCATTGCAAACTGGATTTAGTGCAAAGTTTGGTAACTTAACCCAATGTCTAGGTTGACGTTTAAAACATCAACTACCTCAGGTTGAGATACTGTTTTGTTATTTGCCATTTACCTTTCGAGTGTCCTGAGGCTTTGTTTGCATCCCACTAGGGTGGTCATGGTTGAACCTCACAGAGAATTGTTTATCTGTAAAATGTCTGATGGCGATTGTTAGTGAAGTATAGTTACAACTGTGAAGATCAGGCAAGGGGGAATATATTGGCTCAATTAAAACGCCCTATACTCTTGGAGCCAAGCCAAACTTGTGGCTCAGGTCTGGCTTGGCCCACCCTATTAATTTGCCTGCATGCCCTCCTCTCTTTGCAGCTCAGGCATAGTATGTGGGGCCGCCAGTCAGCTGATAAAATGATTTTTAAAAGGCAAGGACTAGAAACGTGGAGCCATGCCCACATGCGCTGATATGACAACTCTACCAACAAGGCATTTCGTAGCAGAGACATATAAGAGTGTGTGCAGTGAAAAAAACATTTAAAATAAGTGATTCTAGGGCATGGATCCAGGCCGTTGTGTTGTACATGACCGTAGTCATGAGTTCCCAGGGAGAACTAACAGCCCCAGGTGGGACGGGCAGGGACACATCTTCAGCAGGTGTGTTTGGGGTGTGACACCCCTTAAACGCACTCTTGGCTTGCCAGTTGGATCTGGAGGAACCGAGTCAGGTCTGCTATGTCTGTGTTAGTTGTCAGTTTTTCTTGTTTTCATTTCACTAAAAGGTCTTAACTTGTTCATTTCTTGGATCAGGAAAATATATATATATCTATATAGAAATATATTACCTACTGCCGGTCGCCAGTAGGTAGTTATAGTTAGGACCTATTTTCCATAGGAAATCCGTAAAATTCTATTTAGAAAAACTTTGGCGCCGGTTGACGGATCTTCGTAAAATTTTCAAAACTGGTGGGGCGCTCCAGTCCGCTCTTATCCTGAAAGTCTTGAGGTGATTCGTGAAGCGGGGGCCGAGAAAAAAGGGGGGTCCCAAAACGTGTTTTCCCCATGCAATTTTCCATAGGAACCGTTTATCGTGGCTACAACACGAACTGCTGAACGGAATGACACCAAATTTGGCAAAGAGTTAGTCCTTGGTTCAGACTCATGCCTTTTGCTTACATGGTGTAAATCTGTTTAGTAGTTCCTGAAAAAATTGCAATTCAAAGTACATATATATCTATGGCCTCGGTTGTTCCGCGCATCCTGCGCACACTCTAAGCGCACCGTTCCGATCACGCACTGAATGCTAATTGGCTGTCAAGTGGTTGTCAACATTCGAAACCAGGAAGTGTTGGCAGCCATTTTGTGCCTCGGTAGAAGCAATGTTCTAGAAATTAGTGGAACAAGTGTTCAAAACGTATAAAGGGGGCAGGTAAGAAATATTTTGATCCTCTAGACTTATTAGGGGGTCCCACGAAGACCCCTAGGGCCCCACAACATTTTTTTTTTAAACTGAGAAATGTGCGGTGGGCGCATGGATCCGCCGTAAAAAAAATGAAAACTAAGTGCGGGCTCCTGTGCTTGTTTAAAAATTAGCTACCTGGGAGGGCCAAATCACGGTGTCTAAAATATTACATTTGATGGGGGTTAAGAGGGGCCCTATAGCCCGGGGACCACCATTCCTCGGTGATACAAAATAATTGGGTGAGGGAGCTCAAAGGTCCGTCTAAGCCCCGGGGATTACCACCCTCTGGGACTTTTTATATTTTGGGAGGGGGGCCACATGGTCTCCATTCAGGAGCAGTGAAAAACCTTGGGGGCTACCATTCCCTAGGAGCGGCTCCTGCTGTGTCTTGGGGTGCCTACCCCCGGATCATTGCTGTTTGCTATGGCAGGGTGGGAGTCGAGGTTCCCACTCTGTCATAGCAAACTTGAGGGCATTTTGACAAGTGCCATTTTGCCGCAATTTAAAAAAAAAAGCCAAAAATGAGGTGAAAATTATATCGCCGTATTTACTAGGCGACGCTAAGATGCATTAACGCATGTTAACAGCCGGTGTGCTAAGGGCTTGCCTCATATCTCCAATGAGTTGCAATGTAGGCATTCCCAGTGAGAAGGTAGGTGTTCCTATGACAATGTAACATGGAAGAGGGAGGTATAGTAACAGCGGTGTATTTACAAGGCGTCCCTGGATTTGAGGATCGATAGCAAAACTCTTGGTAATTGCGGTTTATGTCGGATCCTAACATCTGTTCTGAAGTAGACTTAAGCATGTTTAATATGCAAGGTGGATTGATATATTAAGTCCACAGTCTTCTATTAACAAGCTTTTTACTTGCGAACATGAATTATCACTGTATTTCTCACAATAATTGGGCATATTTACAAGGACAGCATTAACATTTTTATCACTTTAGCGTTAGGAAAGTGCCGTTAAAGCGGTCATAATGGGCTTAATATTAGGCTTTTGAGAATTCAAGAGAATTCCAATAGAAGCCCAGGTTTAAATATGCCAATTACAGACTCCTAATTTTACATTAAAAAAAAAATCACCTACTATTTATTTTTATTCTTCCTCTGGATCCCATCCCATGGGCGTATATACAACGTTGGTGACTGTGGGTGGAGGACCAATGTCTCAAAGGTCCCATTTAGCTCCCTGCATCCTTTGGAAGCCTTCATTACTTTTGCACACGGGAACCTGCTAATATGCAGCTCCCCGTGGGGAAAAGCAATCTGCTTTGCATTTTAAAAGAGAGAGTAGGTTTTCGTGTTCTCTCTTTCAAAATGCAAACTAAGTTTGCTATAGCAGGGCAGGAGCCTCAGCTATCAACCTGCCATAGCAAACAGCAGTGTGGAAAAAATCTTCCGGTAAGACAACAAAGGATTTTGAAGTCCATTATCGTTGTTTTAGCTGTAGTTTGCTGCCGTTAAAGCGGCAATAATTTTAACTTCGTCCCTGTAAATATGCCCCCAAGTTTTGGAATATCGACAATCCTGTCTCCCATTTAAATAGGCACAAAGTATTTAGTGAAGTGCACACTATGAATCGTGAAGCAACACTGTCTAATTGTGATCGATAAAAAATTGCCCATTGTTGAGTACAGAGTAGGTAAATTGTACATGGGGTTTTGTAACGACAGTGGCTATTCCTTGAGCCCTCTATTGAAGTTAATTCGAAGAGTTCTGTACTTCTTTTGCTCGTAATGTACATGGGGCAGATTCTCAAGTCCCTTGCGACACTATTCCATCACTTTTAACATGGAAAAAGTGACGCAAAAGTGGCACACAGGGCTTGTAAATCTGCCCCACACTGTTCTGTTGTCTCAGTTTGCTTTCCCCTCTGTCATGTAGAGGATCCTGGGTAAATATAACGGCTTCTGTACTGCCAGTACCTTTCAACCCTACCCCAAAACTGCTTACTGCCTGTTACCATAGTAACAGTTCATGGAACACTTAACTGAGCACACGGGTCACAAGTTCACCACACAATATTGCTAATCCAAACAGTAGGTGTTCTGGACTTTTTAAAATTTTCCATAGGATCGTTCATCGCAGCTACAGATTCTGGTAAAGAGCTGGTAAAGAGTTAGCCTCAGTACTATACTTCTAGTTATAAACATAATTTCTACTTTTAATTGTTAAGTCTTCTCTAAGCATTTGATTATCACACTAAATAATAGTGACATTTTGTCAGAAAAAGAAGACGTATACACTGATTTTTTTAATTAACTTTTATTAAAACAACAATAACTAAATAGAAACGTAACTTTAACATAACAATATAATAAACATAATGTGAGCTGGACTCCAATGGTAGGAGGGTAGGTAACCTGAAAAACAAAAATGAAAATAAGTCTTTAAAATTAGATCCATGTGACTGAATGAGGTCAAAGATCACAAATTAACATAACACTTGCCAATATTGCTTATTCGCACGTGTGCAGTGTGCCTGGTACATCCTACCCCTCTCATAGGCCCGCGTTGAAGATGTGTTTGTATGGAAGTGCCTTCTGGGTCAGATCTACAGTATGGTCCAGCAGCTCTTTACATTGATTCAGAGATGAGACAGAATTAGGTGAGAGTTCACATCGTTATGCAGGACAATATCTTTTATTTGCAACACGTTTAATTGGAGGCATTGTGTATCTAGGCCGCTCCGCTTACCTTTTGAAAACACTGTTTTCATCAGAGTTCACAACTTGAAGTCTGCTTTGGTTCTATACTGTAGACTGTATTAAATTCAGCCTCGATTTATTTATGTGCAGAGTGGACAGCAGCGTCCATAACTTGAAAAGAGAAAGAGAAACAATGTGAGAGGGAGAGAGAGAAAGAGAATACAAATGACATTGAAAGTGTGAGAGAGAGAAAGTAATAAGTGGAGCAGGAGCGATAGTGTTGATACTGGAAAAAATCTTCGTTGCTCACCTTTTTGCCTCCGGTGTGTGTCCAACCACGTGCCGGTTCATGGTGCACCGTCAAATTTAGTGATCGGAAAGATAGTATAGAGTTAGTAATAGCAGAGTACATACAACTGCACACGTATATTTCTGCGTTATGCTTTTGGACACTCAGGGTACTGTATTACATCAACTTCCACTGCAAGGAGGTTTCTGTGTGCTCTTTTTCTCCCAGAGTACTACACCCATGCACTCCCACTGCATAGCGGTGAGTTCTCATTACTGCGTACCCAGACTGTTGCACCCCATTGACTCCCAGTGTCCAGAGGTGAGTGCCTTTTCTTGTGCACCCAGACTGTTCCAATTGATCCACTCCCACTGCCTGGAGGTAATTGTACATTCGTATGCAGTCAACTTGCTTTACACTGTCCAGTCTCTCGGCCCACAGGTGACTTCTCGTTGCTTCGGAAACAAGCTTCTTTGCTCACCTTGTGCCATTGGCGTGATTCAAAGAGGGTCCACCATGTGTCGAAGCAGCCTTCTTCTCCGTTGTAACGATGGCCGCCATCATCGCAGAATCCTCAAACGTTGAGCTTTGGAGGTGTTGGGGGGGGACACCAATTTGTGAAACACAACCTGTTAGATAAAAAGGAAGATAAGATTGTGTGTCATTTCTTTATCAAAGGAGAGAGGAAGTGAGAGAATGACTGAAAAGAATATACGTAGCTCACCTTTCTGTCACTGGTGTGTCTTCCACCATGTGCCGGGACATAGTGCACTTGAAGCTCTACATCTAAAAGATAGTAAAAGAAAGATGTTATGATTGGTAATTGTCACTATCTTAGTGTGGAGTAGAATAACATTGCCTTTTCACACACCTTCCCTCCCGCATTAAAAATACAACTATTTGTACAGTTCCAACTTGTTTAATGGGCTTCGACTTATGAAGAATTAGTAGAGTAGTAATGGTTTCCATCTGGTTATAGAAAACAAGTGGTGCGCAGTGATCCACGTAGTTTCAATCATTTCGAGCGACGGACTTTTGACCGACTATAAAAACTTTCCTGCTACAGGAAAAAAAATACAAATGCAATAAGATACGGTATATAGGACTGCGTACGCCTAAACCGATGTGTTGCCTTTTTGTATTCAGTCTGCTACACCCCATCTACTCCCTCCACTGCACACCCAGGCCTCACTGCTCACCTTTTTGTGGACAGGGCACCTTCTACATCATGCAGTCCCGCTCTGCCACCAAGAAGTCTCACATTTGGGGCTGAGTCTTGATATCCCTATGGCAAAGGACATAGTCGTGCACCAATCTTCATCGCAGGTTCCTCATTCGCTCAGTCCTTGCGGTACCACTAACTCAGTGACCAAAGAGGCCACATACGTGGTGGTGGGCCCCCAGTTTGGTATTTCGGGCCTACATGCGGCGTCCGAACCACCTGGGCGGGCCATCACAGCCCTTGCAATGGGAGCAACTCTAAAATGGCATAAAGCATGTCTTTTTTATTGGTAGGGTCACGTGTGTTGTGACACATGTGATGGATGGGTGTGATGTGGGTGTGTATACCAGCCATGAGGGAGTGTGTGTGTGCCGTTCTGACAACTAGCGATGGAACTAAGAAATCACTACAATGGAATTCTGGGCCATGTAGCGTTGTTGTGTTGTCCTGGAAGCATAAGCGGAGTTGGTTGGACTGACGTATGGCAGTGCTGTGCCAGGTTGTGAACAATGACTCCGGAGCTATGGGCATGGTTCTGTTGTGAGCTATATGAGAAATCAACTGATTCGGGTGTCCATGTTGTAGTGCTGCTGTCACCCGGATCTTAAACGCAAATGTGTCATTATGTCTGTAAATTCCCACAACATGCCCAACATGGAAGGTACGGGGTATCACTGACCCTATATTCATCAATAGTTGCACACATAAAAGATGGTGGACATGATGCATTTCTGTGAATATGAATGTTTGTTGTACATTCAGTGGGGTGTTGTAGCTGTAGTAATACAGAGCTATGTGAGCTTTAGGTTGCAGTTTTTGGCACATGAAGGACATCTAATATATATACGTATGTGGTCATTCGGGTATACTTTCGAAATTGGTGCTGGAAATCAGTGTTCGAGGCTCGGAGTCGCGTCCACATCCTGTTATTGTAGAGGAATGATGTAATCTACGCGTGGCTGAAAATGTACTATAAATACGGTACTCATGTAAATTGCTGATATAGTTTTGGGTCGAGTTCACGCAATATAAATATGCTAAAAAAAACATTGAGTAATAGCACACACGTATAAATTTACTATACACTTTGTTTGCAGTATTGTAATGATCCAGTTTGTATGTTTGTATTTGTAGAATGAGCGAGATAAAGTTATATAATTAAAATTTTTGTTACTGGCAGAGGTAAGATGGTAGCACAATATAATGTGGTAGGGCGCAAGAGCAACATTTTACAAACATAATATAAATACACAGACACGGATAGATAGTTGAAGTGAGTATGGGCACGTGTGCTCAACTCAATTTTATTACGTTGCTGTTGGTAACAAGTAGAATAGTAATCATGATATCATACACAGATATTCAATCGTAAACGGTTTTTGACTTCTGCTGTACAAAGGTAGGAGCACTATATCTGAAATAATACACAAAAGATTCTATCGTAAAGGGTTCATGAGTTGTGGTGCACTGAGGTAGGGGCGGTTTGTGTGGAGCCTGCGATGATGCATGGTTCAAGCAGACCGCACTGGTAAGAATGTCTTTTGACTACTGATTTTTGTCTTAATAAGGCCATGTGGTGATTATTTATGGTGTACTGAGTTAGTGGTACGTCTGGTGTTTAGCTTGTGCTCATACTGCGATGATGGGAGGTCTGAACGGGCTGCACTCAGAGCATTGACTGTAGCATATTGGACTGCATGAACTTTGAGGGGGAAAAAAAACTACCATTGATGATTATCAATTGCTCTGCAAACTAGGTCTACTGATTGCTCCCTATAACAAATTAAACAATTGCACTTCACGCAGTGCATTGCAACTTTCTCAAAATGGGGACTTATGTCTGGTGGCGATGTTGAAGGTGATGCCCCTGAGGTACTTGGTATTGCCGGTGGTGGAGGTAAAATTTGGCGCAGTCTTCTACATTCACAGGATGCAGGCATTGAAGGTGTTTGCGCATACTAGCAGTGCCACAGGAGTATTTTTTGTCTCTGCCTTAAATAAATCGAGGCTGAATTCAATGCTGTATGTAGTATAGATCCAAAGCTGGATTCAAGTTGTGAACCCTACTGTCCGCAGTGTACCTGGAAGGCAGTAGTTAGCACAGTTATAGAAGAATGCTTTTTTTCACTTATTTTAACAAAACTGAATACATACAGTATAATTGTCTCTGCATTAGGTAAATCAAGGCTGAATTTCCTACTGTGTGTAGTGTAGATGCAAAGCTGAATTCAAGTTGTAAAAACTGTCTGCAGTGTAGATATTAGGCTGGACTGCATCATGTGTAATCACGATTGAAATAACAGATGAAACATGTATGGAATACATTGTCAAAATATGTATTTTTCAGGGACATTATAGTTCAAATTGTGACCTGTGCTGTTCGCAGTGTAGACTGTCATTAGGTGTGCCTTTACACTTGCAGCTTGAATTTTATTATTCAACTAAATCTAGAAGTGATATAAAAGAAGTTTTTGAAGAAAGCATACTAACGGGATATTGTGTAGGTTTGATAGGTGTTATACTTAGTTTGGTTTGCACTGAGTTAGTGGCACCTGAAACAACAAGGTTCTGTGGAGCCTGCGATGATGCGTGGTCCGGGCAGGCCGTACTGATTGATAGTAATGTTTTTTGTCTTGTGAATTCTGTCTTAGTAAGGCCACGTGGCGATGATTTTTGGTGCACTGAGTTACTAATACCTTTGGCGCTTAGCGTGTACGTACCCTGCGATGATGCGTGGTCGGTGAGGCACCGTAATTGGAGTAATGTATTTTGTCGATTGAATTCTGTATGAATGCCATTTATTTATTTATAAAGTTTTATATAGCACAAAAGTGATAGTATGCCTCATTGCTGACATAAAACTGTTCACTCTTCTTTGCGATGATTTATGGTGCACTGAGTTAGTAGTATCTTTGGGGCTGAGCTTGTACGTACTCTGCGATAATGCGTGGTCCAGGCGGGCCGCATTCGGACCAATGTCTATTGTCTGTTGAATTCTGCCTGAATACGGCCACGTGGTGATGAATTATGGTGCACTGAGTTAGTAGTACCTTTGGTACTGAGCGTGTACGTAACCTGCGATGATGCTTGGTCCGGGCAGGCCACACTGGGAGCAATGTTTTTTGCCTAGCGATTTCTGCCTTAATAGGGCCACGGGGAGAGGATTTGTGGTGCAGTGAGTTAGTGGTACCTGAAGAACTCAGCGTGTGTGCACCCTGCGATGATTCGTGGTTCGGGCGGGTCACACTGGTACAATGTCTCTTGCCTACTGGAATGCGTCATGTGCAATCACCATTCCACATGAATCGTGAGCCCTCACAATGTAGATCGAAGACAGTAGTCAGCACAGACATCAAGAAATTATTTTTGTCGTATCCCTTAACAAAATCTGAGGACATAAAGTAAAATTATCTTTACCTTAAAAAAATCAAGGCTAAATTTCATTCTGTCCGTAGTATAGATCCAAAGCTGAATTCAAGTTGTGAACCCTGCTGTCCGCACTGTAGGTCGAAGGCAGTAGTCAGCACAGATATCGCTGAATGACTTTTTTCACTTATTTTAACAAAATCTGAACACATACAGTACAATTGTCTCTACATTAAATAAATCAAGGCTGAATTCCCTACTGTCCGTAGTGTAGATGCAAAGCTGAATTCAAGTTGTGAACCCTGTTGTCCGCAGTGTAGATCTAAGGCAGTAGTCGACACAAACAATAAGGAATGCTTTTAGTCACATACTTTAACACAATCTGAGGACTGAGTACAATTGTCTCTGCCTTAAATGAATCGAGACTGAATTCAATGTTGTCTGTAGTGCTGATGCGAAACTGGTATAAAGTTGTAAACTCTACTGACTGCACTGTAGATCGAAGGAAGTAGTCAGCACAGATATCACAGAAGTATTTTTGTCACTTGTTTTAACTAAAACTGAGGACATAGAGTACAATAGTCTTTGCCTTACATAAATCAAGGCTAACGTCAATGCTGTCCGTAGTGTAGATCCAGTTGTGAACCCTGCTGTCTGCAGTGTAGATCAAAGGCAGTAGTCGGGTTAGACATAAGTCTGCGGTGCTGTGGCGCTGAGTTTGCAATCGGCCTGTACCGAGTTCAAGTGTGTCCATACCATATGGACACACTTGAACTCAGAAATGCCCACTGGAGGGCTTAATTTTTGTTTAAAATTATTGGTTAAATCCATGGAATCAATTTGTATAAATGTATAGTATTGCGTGAAAACAACTTGGTATGGATACAATGTAATTTAGAATTTATCACTTTAAACTACATGTCCCACAAAGCCTGTGTGAGAAACAGGAAGTGATGTAACTTTACAAACATTTTCTTTACTTTATTTAAACGAAAAAATATGTCGACTTAGTTAACCTGTGAACAAGGTCTCCGTAGAGACCGAAACGCGTAAGGTGTTGCTGGTTGCTGGAAATAAACCTTATTATCGACTTAAAACCAGTGTGGTTTAATTTGAATGTCACACGGGAGTGCACGAGGAAAAAACTTCTCTGTGAGGAGAAAAGCTGAATTCATATATATATATATATATATATATACCATCCGATTGGCGAAAATAAGCCAGCGCCTTCTTTAGATGGCGGGCCTCGACGGGGTTTTGTCTTATTACCACAAGTAATCCAACAAGACGTCATCTCAATAAGTTTCAAAAGACAAGAAGTCGAGGCCCAAACTGCATTTTAAGTGAAATTTATTTGGCGATCACACCCAACGCGTTTCGCAGCCGCAGCCGCTTGCTCACGAGTGAAGAGTGGTGTTAAACAATAAAGTTATATACAAAAGAAAGGAAACATTGTCATGTGATTAAAGTAACAAGTGAAACCAGACTCTCTCAGTTTCAACATTTCTTCATAATAAACGATACTATTCATTTTCTGTATCACAGTTTATACTTTACATTTTTCACGTTCCTATTCCAATGTTAATTATAAATTAGACACCTTCAATCTCGAAACTTTACGTGACCTTTTGTCCGTCGGAACTACTAGTCCCACAATACATTGTTTATTGCCGGTTTTCCCTATTAATTGACAAACTCCGTTGTCACCTTATTTTTGTTTATACTTGATAATTGCCACTTGCAAGCGCTTATCTCATATATTTGCACATTTGTACATTAACACGGAATTGCAATTCATTCCGTGCTTCTACGTCGGTCGACATTGAGCCCCAGTGGGCTTACGTAACGTTGTCCCAGTAACTAGGAATTGAACGTTATTCCTTCGCCAGACATCCAATGTTAATTGAGTGACAACTTTACTTAACACGGGCATTAGGTATTCGCAATTCAGCCCCAGTGGGCTTATCTCTTTTCAATGCCCATAAAACATTAAATCTAAAGTTCCTCTCACATTATTTCCTTGATGCACCAAGGTACAACGGTTCCATTTTCCACAATCAAGCCCCAGTGGACTTGTATATCATTGTTATATAGATAACATTTTTTAGAGTCTGATTCGTTTATGGGTTTTCACAACAAATTAATGCGCAATTTTTGGGGGCCCACAGGAAGCACAGTTAAGGCAGTTGCTTGAGTTGAAGATAACTTTGTAACCATTTTAGAATGGCGCCGGCAAGCTGGCGCCATTCTAAAATGGTTACAAAGTTAGCTTCAACTCGGGCACCTGCCTTAACTCTGTAAGTGCTTCCTGTGGGCCAAAAATTAAACCTCAACAGGAAGCACTTACAGATATAAATAAAGCAAGTGCCTGAGTTGAAGCTTAAATTCAGTAATGTTTTAATCAGCCCAAAACATTAGTGAGCACGGTCGAGGCTGGGCAAGTGTGCCTTAACCCCATATCTGCTGTCGAACATTATCTGAAATACCCAAGGGAGGTCTTTGCATCCCTGAGTTTCTCGAGCGCAATCCCCGTTCATGTGACCAGGAGGCTGCTTTCTCCTCACCTGCTGCCCTGCTCGCTCTCTGACCCTTTATACACGAGGCATGTTGACACGCATAGAAGCCCCGCACCACACACTAGCGGTATCAAACGTCTTCCTGCCCTTTCCCAACTATGATGGGCAGCTCACTCAAGGGACCTCGCGCCTTTTGGCACTGTGGCAAAGTTACAGGCACACATGGTCAGTGGAGACAAATCTTCTGGCCCTACGCAGCTGCAGTGTAGGAAAAGCACTATCATTTACCCAACGAGGTAGCACTTACGGATTAGCCAGTAGAAAGTACTCCAGTTGAGTAGAGGTATTGCACAAAACGGTGGCATCTTCGTGGATAACTATGCAGGGCAGAATTCATTCTGGCATGAGGCTCCTGTCACAAAAATTAAACCTCAACTGGAAGCACTTACAGATATAAATAAAGCAGGTGCCCGAGTTGGAGCTCAAATTCAGTAACGTTTTAATCAGCCCAAAAGCATTAGTGAGCACGGTCCAGGGTGTGCAAGTGTGCTTTAACCCCATATCTGCTGTCAAAAATTATCTGTAATACCCGAAGGAGGTCTTTGCATCCCTGAGTTCTCAAGCGCAGTCCCTGTGTATTTCCTGTGACCGGGAGGCTGCTTTCTCCTCACCTGCTGCCCTGCTCGTTCTCTGACTCTTTATACATAAGAGGCATGTTGACACGCATAGAAGCCCCGCACCACACACTATCGGTATCACAGCTGCAGTGTAAAACGGTGGCAACTTCGTGGATAACTATGCATGGCAGGATTCATTCTCGCACGAGGCTCCGGTCACAAAAATTAAACCTCAACAGGAAGCACTTACAGATATAAATAAAGCAGGTGCCCGAGTTGAAGTTCAAATTCAGTAACGTTTTATTCAGCCCAAAAGCATTAGTCAGCACGGTCGAGGATGGGCAAGTGTGCTTTAACCCCATATCTGCTGTCAAAAATTATCTATAATACCCGAGGAAGGTCTTTGCATCCCTGAGTTTCTCGAGCGCAATCCCCGTGTAGTTCCTGTGACCAGGAGGCTGCTTTCTCCTCACCTGCTGCCCTGTTCGCTCTTTATACACAAGAGGCATGTTGACACACATAGAAGCCCCACACCACACACTAGCGATATCAAACGCTCTTTCCCAACTATGATGGACAGCTCACTCAAGGGACCTCGGCGCCTTTTGGCGCGGTGGCAAAGTTACAGGCACAGCTGCAGTGTAGGAAAAGCACTATACATTTACCCAACGAGGTAGCACATACTGATTAGCCAGTAGAAAGTACTCCAGTTGAGTGGATGGAAATCGCAAAAAAATCCACGATTTTGTGGGAAAATCCACACATTTTTTTGCGAATTCGCGGACCGCAGATCCGCAAAATTCGTCCATACTTAGCAAAAAGTGAAGTGGACAGTGCTGCAAAGCCATGGAGCAAGCCACATAGCATGTGTACATCACATGCAAGAGAAGTAACATATCAGACCACCCTTAAGCCATCAAATCAGATATGGGTGGCACAGTGAGTGAAATTAAACCAAAGTGGCCTCTATGCAACAACACAGGGAGACACCAAGGCAAGCCATGCATAGGCACAGGGATGATAGGAAGTGTCTGAAGACAAACAGTGATCAGCCACTCATCTGTGTCAAATTACTTGACATGTGTATGTCATCAGCACAACACACATTGTTCATTGTCACACTCCCTGACAGTCAAACACAAGTAGGACCTTCACACATGCCCTTCCTCTAACCACCTCACACTTGCAACCCTCAACACCAGTGTGAAACACACAGAATGGTGCAAATGATGTCCTGTGAGTGCACTGACAACCAATCACACTCCCCGGGGTGCATCCACAAACATCACACTCACACTCAGGGATGCCTGAACCAATGCAGATACAAAAACAATAGCCAAACACAAAGCTCACAAACAACATACACAGAAGTCCAACAAGCCCACACATGGGCAGCCAAGCAGTTGAAAGGCAATGTGACCCTAGACAGAACAGGAATATACAACATTATCACTCAGGAACAATGCACAGACACCATACCTCAACACAAACAAGAAGTGCATCATCAAAAATCAACCATGGCTCACTGAGCATGCTGTGAGACGCACGTCGGTGGAGCTCCGGCCGTCCGCCACCGATTTTCAGCATCTACAGCGGAGCAGGGGTCTTCTTGATGCCACCCCTGGGGGCACGTACCTGGCGGTGGCAGAGAGGACTCGTCCGGTGTGCGGGGAGCGGCTTGGAGGCGGCAACAGCGGTGCGGCCGGAGCAGCTCTGCTCCAGTCCCTGGGCCTGAGCCGCGCATCCGCCATTTTGAGGCGCCTGGACCGGGGAGTCTGAGGAGGTCGCTTGGACACAGTGGATCCTGCCTGTCCCCCCTGTGGGCCCGTGATCGGCTGCAGGATGGAGGGGGACCCCCCGTGGGACCATGCGGTGTGTAGGGCAGCTCCAACAGGAGGGGGTGTACCTCTGGCCCTCCAGTGCTGGCCCTGTGCCGCCATCTTGGAGAGCGGCGCCCGCTCACCGGCTGGTGTGGTGGGCGGTGGTGAGCAGGCATCGCCGCTTCCGGTGCCCTACTGTGTTAGCGGAGTGTGGGGCCCGGCTCAGACAAACGGACAGGGGCTGCTACAGTGACGCGGTGAGTGGAAACCTCCCCTCCAGAGGGCCTGCGCATAGACAGCTGCCATTTTGTCTACGGCGGTTCCCGACCCATCAGGTGTCATAGAGGTGTGGGACAATTGAGGAGTGGTGCGTGCCCTAACTGTGCCTTGCGCCCCTGGGACCAATCAATTTTGAACCTGTGGTTTCCCCGGGCTGCCGAGGGGGGAGAAACCTCTCTGAGGGAGACCCGGACATCGGGGGACCTGTGGAGCTGCCTACTAAGCCCCGGGGACGTACGGTCTGCGGCCTGGGGGACCACCACACCTCATTGGACTAATCACAGCCTGCAGTATCGGCGAGGCCGTGGCCTCGGGGGCGCGGTCTCTGGAGCGGCCCTGATTCCCTGTGCCTGGATCCCGGACTGGTGCAGCTCCCCCACTGCATGTAGGTGTCGCAGCGTTCTGACTCCTTGGGCCTGATCGGAATCGGCTGCACGGATGACGCTAGATCTGGCGGGCCCACATTAATCGTCAGAACCCCACAGCGGAAGCTAACTGCCTGCGGCGTCGACGAGGGACACGCTCTTTGAGCCCTGTGGAGGACATACGACGCACAGTAAGCAACTTCAGTAGCCTGAGCAGGGGCTGGTCGGAGGAGGCCTGCCGGGCTGGAGGTGTGGGGGGCCCACTGGCGGGGAGGAAATGATCACTGGTTCTCCCCGCTGTCCCCAGGCCAACTACTGAACATGTTCTGCGTGGCATCCAGGCAGCATTGAGGCAATACAGGAGCCCTTCTGAGCTTGTCCGTGCAATCTCTCCCCGTGGTACTATGCAAAAGACCTTGACCTTCGGCCCCCCTCCAGAACATTCCATTCTCGATCACATCGCGCCTTGCGCCCACATAGCGGAGGGGGTATCCCACAGTCTGACTGCTCCCGGATCCAGGAACTTGCACTGCTGCAACAGACCATCAACCTACTATTGCACTGCGCTGACCCCTGCTGTGGCCGTGCGCCTCACGGAGCCATCTCCCGGCGTCCACTCATGGTCGTCCTCTAGGGAATGGGGGCTTACATGTCGCCTTGCAGACCGACGGGCACACCGGAACGCGCCATCTACATCTGCCGCTGAACCTGGAGGGACGAGAGACTGTGGATACTGCTATTGGTTGCATACTCCTGTCTGACTCGGCAGCCAGGTGAGAAGCGACAAGCGTGAGGCCCGCAGGGGTGGGCCCTATCTGGGATTGCCGGGAGCCTCGATGAATACATTCTTCGAGTTTGCTGCCTGGCCGGTACATAGCAGCTCTACGATGACATGTACCAACCGTGATAAAGACGACCCTGCACCATCTTCCAAGGATACTTCGGTTGCAGCACTGTGGGGCTAGGCGGGCAGGTCTGCCCCGGCAGCGGTGGCCTCTCAGCCTGGAGGGGCATCACAGCCAGTGACACAAGCGTAGCAACCAGTGACAGAAGTGTTCATGGCCTCCTTCATGACCGAGCTGAAGTCTGAGATTGGTTCCCTGCGCACAGAGGTCCACTCCTGCCTCCGAGAGCTCCGGAAGGATGTCGTGGATCTGGGCGAACGCGTGGACGGACTGTAGAAGACGGTTGATGCTCGCACGGAAGATCAAGAACAACTCTGGGAGCGCTTAGCTGCTCTGGGAGATCAGCACATAGACCTACAGCTGAAGCAGGAGGACCTAGAAAATCGAAGCCACCGGAACAACCTCCGTATCCGGGGCGTTCCTCTTGGGGCGGAAGGGGAGGACATATTGACTTATGTGGTGCAGCTTCTCCATGAAGTTTGGGGGATGACGATGCCTCTCAGCCGGCTTTGGACCGGGCGCACCGTGTTGACGGGCCCGCGGGTAGGTCGGGTCTCCTCTCGGACATATTGACCAGGGTCCACTTCTTCACAGAGAAGGAAGCCATCCTTCGGGCGGCGAGAGCCAAGCCGGACCTCACATATGATGGACATAAAATACAGATTTTTCAGGATTTGGCAGCTAACACCTTACAACGCCGCCAGGCTTTCCGGCCTGTAACGGACACACTGCACAGCGTTAAAATCCCATATCAATGGGGTCATCCGTTCACCCTTATCTTTCAATGGGAATATAAGCGCAGGGTGATACGGTCCTATCAGGAAGCAGTTCAATTATTACGTCTGCCCACCTCTTGGCCTACCAGCCTGACTTGTCCCCCGCCTGTTGTGCGGGTGCCGGCTAAGGCCTCCTGGTCCACTGTACGCCGGTGCAGATGCTCACCACCTTTGGACGAACATGCATCCTTGCAGGCCAAAAACGACATCATCGAGCATATACGGCCCATGGAGGGGGACAGATCTGATGGGGGCCCTGTCTCCCCAGGCCCTAGCTGAACAGTCTTTGTCCCAATTCCGTTCTCTGCGACTTCTCTTTGGCCTGCTCTTGTTGTACACTGTTGAGTTCTGGTTACTGCCCCTCCTCCCGTGCTTGACAGAGTGGCTGGTGCCAGAGCTCCATACCAGAAGGAACTTGTGAGCAGCAAACGACCTACATTCGCCTGTTCCTGGGAGAGTGACGTCTCTGGGTTTCTCCAAACCCTAGGGTGCAGGATGACCCAAGATTGGAATGTGGCCCGGTTGGCCGATGGTGCTTGTTCTTTTTTTCCTCTTCTTTCCTACTGTTATTCTGTTCTCTTACCTTACCTTACCTTCTCTCTGCTTCTGGGGTGTGGTGGTTGGATGTTTGGGAGGCTGTATTGGGCACTGGCGCATAGGGGGGTCGACCTTTACTACCCTTTTTCTGGGCCTGGCTATGGCTATGTGGGAGGCTCTTCCTGACCCTTTTAAGATCCTTTCCCTCAATGCTAAGGGACTTAACTCCCCCAATAAACGTCGGCAAGTGTGGCGCTACATCCTACTGCACTGCCCAGACATCATTTTCCCCTCAGGAAACCCATATGCTTAAAGGCGATACCCTGCACATGGCACATCCCTTCAGTTCTGGGCAGCTGCAGACACCAAAACGGCGGGTGTGGCTATCCTCTGCAGAAGGTGCATCAGGCAGGGGACCCTAAAGACCTTCCGTAGCGCAGATGGGCATTTCATCAGGGCGGGGTGGTGGTTGGCAGATGCCTGCTCACGCTGTGTAATGTTTATGTGCCAAACCAGCTGCAGCACTCCTATCTCCGGACGCTATTTAGGAAACAGGTGCCACAGGGCGACACCTCTTTAATTGTAGGAGGGGACTTTAACTTGGTGTGGGACCCTGTGTTGGGCCGTAGTGACGCCTCTTCGAATGGATCAGGTGCCATCTGCGCTTCGGAAACAAATAACGGAACTCTGCCTTATAGATTCTTGGCATTATCATTCCCCTGAGGTGCATGATTATTCGTACTACTCGCATGTGCACTGCTCGTACTCGCGCATCGACCATTTATTTATCTCGCACGCCCTCATAGGGGATATGCTAACAGCGGCTATGTCGGACATTTCGATCTCTGACCTCGCTCAGGTTGAGCTTCTCCTGCAGGACCACTGGCCCTGCTCGTCAGCCGCGGTGGTGCTTACCGCCGCATATTCTGCGGGATCCGGATGCTGTGGAGTCAATACGGACTGCCATAGACTCTTATTTTGCGAGCAACGACCTCCCCGAGACCCCATTCCCCGTGGTGTGGGATGCCTTTAAGCGGACTATCCGAGGCCACATCACGTCTATGGAGATTGCTCGTTCCCGGGAAGTCGGCAAACTAGAAGATAGCCTCTCCACAGATATGAAGAAGTTGGAGGTGCAGGATCGGGAGCACTCTTCCCTCGCAAACCGGCTGAAACTTGCAATCCTTAGGGGTCAGCTCCGTTGTCTGTGGACTAACAAAGCCAAATGTTCTTTGCTGGCCTTGAAACAGCGGTACTTCGAGGGGGGGACAAAGTGGGGCGGTTGTTAGTGCGGCACCTGCGGGTTTGGGCAGCGAAGGCCCACATCGCGAACATTCAGGTATCCGATGGAGGGCGGGCCACTGCAGAACAGGCGAAATGCGATGCCTTTAGGGCTTATTGCACTACCTTTTACAAAGCGGACACACCCTCTCAAGCCCACATCGATGAGGTACTGGACCACTGTCCTTGGACCCCAATACATCCGCATTGCGCTGCACAGCTGGAGGGCCCTCATTTGCCGGAGGAACTGACTGCAGCACTGAAAGACCTACCCCTTGGTAAGACACCGGGCCCGGATGGCCTGCCAGTAGCCTTTTATAGTATGTTCGTATCACAGCTTCAGCCCTACTTGCTGCATTGATAAACAGCCTGATTCATGAAAGGTAATTGTGCTCGCAAAGGGCCAGAGTCTGAGAATCTGGCCCTTTGCGAGTGCAATTTTTGCATTTGGGATTCATCATCCCAAATACAAATTTCGCTATTTCATAACTCGCAAATTTGCGAGGAATAGCATTTAAGGAATCTCTATTAGAGATTCCGTAAATGCTATTCTTGAAACATTTTAAAATTGCGAATTCGCAATTTTGGGCCGCTATTTACCGCGAGGTCAAACCTCGTGGTAAATAGCAAAAACTTGGAAAAATGCTTTTAAAAGCATTTTTCTAAGTTGCATGTTACACACACATGTCTTTTGGACATGTGTGTGTGTAACATCTGTGTAATTTGACATTTCAGGGGTGTTACAGGGTGTCTTTGGACACCCCTGCACCCTTGAAATCGCAATCTCATTTGCGATTAGCTAATTGCTAATCGCAAATAAGGAATGACTCCCCATTCATTCCGATGGGCCTTTAGGCAATATTTTTTGAGATTCCTACAGATTCTTTATTTGCGATTAGCTAATTGCTAATCGCAAATAAGGAATGACTCCCCATTCATTCCTATGGGCCTTTAGGCCCATAGGAATAAATGGGGAGTTATTCCTTATTTGCCTTTAGGCCCATAGGAATGAATGGGGAGTTATTCCTCTTTTGCGATTAGCAATTAGCTAATCGCAAATAAAGAATCTGTAGGAATCACAAAAAATATTGCGAATCCTACATGAATCCCGTTTTGCGAGTCTGGAATAGCGATTCCTTATGAATTGCTATTTCAGACTCGCAAAACTTCACAAAGATGAATCTGGCCGATAATTCCTTCTCGGACATGGAGGGGTCATCGCCTTCCTTGGGCATGGCAGAAAAAGCCCTCATCCCCAAGCCGGGAAAGGACCCTACCCTATGTGCCTCTTACCGTTCTATAGCGTTATTGAACAAGGATCTCAAACTCTATACCAAAATGTTAGCCAAAAGCCTGGAACCCACATGCCGGGACTTGTGGAGCCAGATCAGGTTGGCTTCATCCACAACAGGCAGGGGGCAGATAACGTGCGAAGACTTGCCCATTTGGTAGAAAAGCACACCATTGGAATATACAGGCTTGTCTTCTCTCGCTTGACGCGGAGAAGGCCTTTGACCGGGTGGAATTAGATTTTCTTCGCTAGGTCCTACACAGGGTTGGTCTGGGGCACAACATGATCTCGAGGATTATGGTGCCTTATCTCTCCCCCCAAGCGCGGGTCCGTGTTAACGGGCAGCTCTCAGACCCCTTCTACATACATAGGGGCACTCGGCAGGGCTGGCCCCTATCGCCTCTGCTCTTCGCTGTGGTAGTGGACCCCCAGGCGGAGATGATTATGCAAAATGAGGATATCCACAGCGTAAATTTAGGAAGGCGCCAGAATAAAGTGGCATTATTTGTGGATGGTCTTATCTTTACTTTGTCGCGCCCACATACCTGCCTTCCGGCGCTCCACGCTCTCCTGCAGACCGTTGAAAGGGCGTCCGGCCTTAAAATCAGTCATGCCAAGTCTTGGGCTTTAAACCTCAAAATCCCGAAGGAGGAGCTTCCAGCCTTGGAAGCGCTGGCTCCATATGGGTGGACTGCAGACCATATTCGTTATTTGGGCCTGAAGCTGACCCCCTTCCTGGACACGTGGTTTCAAGTAAATTGGCATGAATGCAAGACAGCTGTCCAGGAGGACATGAGGAGGTGGAAGCCACTGACTATCTCCTAGCTTGGCAGGCTTAACTCTGTCAAAATGTCTATCTTCCCAAAAATGTTGTACTTGTTTCAACGTCTCCCCATACCACAACAACAGATACTGACCTACAGAAGGAGAGCACCAAGTTTTTCTGGGGTGGCCGTCGACCGTGGTTCTCCCACAAGATCCTCATGTTGCCCAGAGATAGAGGGAGTCTGGCATGCCCTAATCTCCTGGTCTACTACTGGGCTTCACACCTTCGTATTGTCTAGGAATGGACAACCACTGAAAGCGAAAAGGAGTGGTTCCATATGGACCGGGCGGTACCGGAACGCACTATCTGGGAACTTACATGGCTCCACCGGAGGATGCTCTCCCGCAGTGCCTATATGGCAGTGCCTCCAAAAACGGTCCTTGATATATGGGACAAAACAGCTGTACATAAGGGGCTGACGACATTCCTTTCACCTCATACCCCTATAGCAGACAACCCGCTCTTCCCACCGACCTGCCACACCCAAACATTTGCCAAGTGGTTACAGGGAGGGTGCAGAGTCATTGGAGACATGCTTGAGGGGGGACTCTTAAAGACGTTCGCCCAGTGCGCGGACGAATTTCGTCTCCCGCCAGAAACGAGTCTCCAATATGCGCAGTTGCGGCACTGGGTATCGTCGCCCACCTTGTGGCAGGCGGCTACCCGACCTTACATCCCCTTTGAGCGACTGGTCCACTCATTCGAAGATTCAAAGGGGCTCATATCACGGACATACCAGATCCTTCAACACCCGCCTACACTGACACTACACCCGTACCAACGTCAATGGCACCTGGCGTTGAGAACGGAAATCACACCGGGACAGTGGCATTGTCTCTGGCGCGACATTCCTAGGGTCTATCGCAGCATCCCAGAGAGGGAAAATGCGTATAAAATTATGACGCAATGGTACTCTACGCCGGTCCGGTTGCACCATATGTTCCCTGCCACGTTCCCCTTGTGTTGGAGATGTTCGAATGCATCGGGCGACTTCATTCACATCTGGTGGGCCTGCCAGCTCCTGACCCTGCTCTGGAAGGAAGTCCTTAGTCACATCAAGGAGGTGTTGGGGTTCCCCCTGCCTGATTCCACAGCCACGATCCTCCTGGGCATCAAACCTGCCACCTTGAAAGCACTTACGAGCAGCGATTGGACTATAGCTTTACAAGAGCCTGGGCCAGCTAAACAACTCATTGCACTTTATTGGAAAAGGCCAGAGGCGCCTCTAATTGCTGCTTAGTTTGTGCGACTGTGGCACGTTTTAACTATGGAGCTCTTCTCTGCACGACTGCAATTGCGAGAAACTCGTTTTAATGCTGTGTGGCGTCGCCTGGTCCAACACCTCTGTAAAATAGAACATGCACGATACTTACCTGTCAAGCTTAGAGCGCTGCGTCTCTTTGAGGATGCCCTGCTCCCGCTAAATCCTAATAAGCTTATTCCATGCCTAGACTGATTAGAGCCACCCATCTCCCAGCACGCTCACTGCGGCCCCCACAGTGTCTCCGGTTAGCCATTACTGAGTGTTACCTATGGTCTGCTCCCTCGCCTACCCAGATAGCTGTTTCTGTCTCACATCCTTCCTTTCCCCATCTATCTCTGCTTTGCTTCTGTCTGTCTCTCACTATCCACTTAATAGGAGCTTCTCGTCCATGTTCAAAACTTTACTGTCCTTCTTTTATTGGGCCCTGAAATGTAACACAACCCGTATTTATTGACACATATACTAGTAAATGCAGTTGGCCCACCACGAGTGGTAGGCGACATGCTCTTTCATCGGTGGTTTCCTGTTGCCTGAGTCTACACTGAGAAACAATCGCAATTGACGCGGCCCTTATCGCTGTGTACATAGAGACCTGAGTTGCACTATTCTAAACGTTATTGCTTGTAGACAGGCCTCCAGAAACCCTACAATAAGTTGTTATCGCTGCACGCACGCGGCCGGCCCAACAAGGGTTGTAGGAGACATGCTGTGTCTAAATTGGCCTTTCGCAGTTGTTTTTTTTCTCTGTTGAGAAAGGATTGCAAAATAAAACGGCAGGCCCTGAATGGGTTGTAGGCATAACGCTTTGTACACATGACTCTTTGTTCCTTTCTTGTTTTAGAAAATAAAACAGACTTTAAACAAAAATCAACCATGAACACTAACTAGGATCAATGGGACAATAAGCTAACACAGAAAGAGACACCACATCACCCATAAAGTGAACAAGTTGCCATATTTTACCAAAAGCATGCACATGCCCAATCCTGCAGACAGGTCAAACATAGGAGGAGAAACCACCAATGTGTGCTCAAACAAGCCCAGCAACAAGAATCCACCTTGCTGCATGTGAAAGACACACAAGTAATGCACACCACACCTGCAACACACATCTGAATGTATCACACAGCAACAACTACTCACACACAACGTTGTGCAAATCGAACATCACACACACATAGCATCTGTCAGTAGAAAGAGCCAGCACAGGCCAAACACTGCATACATCCACATCAAAAACAGATGCACATATCAATACATCACATTGCAAAGTCACCTGCACATCAGGGGGATGCACAACAAGCAAGTACAAGGCAACATACACTGACAACACTGCATGCACACCAAGCAGTGTGTGCACACCAACCAAATCAGTAGCAAACACATCTGAGTGCCACACCATGTACTCTTACAACACAAATCAGCACAGCACACAGAGAACATCACACTTAGGAAGGGTAGCAGTAACTAAGCAAACACACATACAGCTTAGCCATCACCAACAAATGCACAACTCAGGGACACCCAGGTGCAAACAACATTACTAGAGGACTGTGCTGCCCACACATTTGCACTGCACATGAGCAACCATGACAGCAAACCAGTACAGGAAAATAACACATAACTAATTGGGAAACTGTCCTGAGTAGCACATTGGTCCTGTACACAGATCAGCTTCACACAGCATAGTGTCACACTATGAAGTGGTAGGGAGGCTCACACACTGGCAAGCCATGGGGTGGAAGACATGATATTCAAGTGGTGTGTACTTCAGTAGTGGACAGGTGAGAAGTGTACAGTATACAAAAACATAGAGGAGTGGCTCACAATGTGTAGGCATCAGAAGCACATACATGGGATGGCATGCCTTCACATACGACACAACATACTGGAGCCAAAAATGGATCAAGTGACAGCAATGCATGACAAAACTCACAAATAATGTCAGTGTGGCTGAGCAGGTCTGCACAGTGTGAAAAACAGTAACAAGATACATGGCTGATCAACAAAACACAGCACAGACTTGGCTGTCACACACTCTGCATACTCACAACTGGCTGCAACAACAAGTAGGTGTCCCCCAGGAGTGGGAGTGCTTCGGGTATATGCATTGCCCTTCCACCTCCTCCACCTCTCCTAAATGGTGGACCATACTCCTGAGCCATCATAACTTTTTTTTTAAATCCTTAACATTTTTATCTTCTCTTCCCTTTGCTTCCTGCTCCTGTCACTCATAATATTGTGCCTTTGTCAGAAGGGAAACTGGGGAGGACGTGGTCCAAGAACTTTCACTGACCTTGAGGCGACTAGATATTTAAGGTAACATATTAGCCACAAATTTGTCAACAAACAGGTGTTTGGCTGTTTGCTTGGCTCCTAAAGTCATGAAATGTCTCCTCAAACCTTGGAAAGAAGTCAGAAAGGGAATCATCCTTTTTTCTGTTTACGCTCTGGCTTCCCTACCTTGCACTTTGTGGGCTATATCAGACACTGATGTGGGTCACATGTTTATTCCACCTGTAGAAGTTCAAGTGATGGAGGGTGCCTCGTTGCCTTGTTAGCCCCAATATAAGATATCTCAAGAGGGCGAGGAAGCATTAGCAGGTATTATTCTGGATTTGATTAAAGTAGGTGTAGTGGAAGAGGTTACCTATAATACCTGCAATAGCCCTAACCTTCCTATTTTGAAAAAGGACACTGATACTAAGATTTACAGGTTCATTATTAATTTGCTTGAGGTCAATAAAATAGTGGTGCTCCAATATCTGGTAGTTTCTGACATAACAACCCTCCTCACTATGGTCCCTCTCAGTGCAACCACATTATCTGTGATTGATTTGAAAAATGAGTTGTTCTCAATACCTATTCACCCGGACTGCCGTTATCTATTTGGATTCACACTGAAAAACAGATCATTCAGGTTCTGTAGAGCTCCACAGAGCTATACAGAAAGTTCTAGTATTTATAGTCAAGCATTAAAGAGACACCCTGATTCCTTTCTTGTACCAAAAGGGGTGGTTCTAATTCAGTATGTGGGTGACATTTTGCTTGCTGCAGATACTCCGGTACTATTGTTACTATTATCATTTCTTGCATCACATAATTACAAAGTCTCTAGAAAGAAATAGCAATACTGTAGACAGCAGGTTACCTATTTAGGTCACCTCCTGTCTAAGGAGGGACGTGCCCTCACACCAGATCGCATTCGGACCATTCTAGACACTCCTGTACCCCGTTCTAAAAAGATGTCCATGCTTTGATTGGCCTTACTTCCTTTTGTGGACAGTGGATCCCCCGTTTTTTGCATATTATCAAACCTTTGTTAGCCCTTTTGACCAAAGACACACAGATGCCCCTCCCATGGACTGCTGAGTGCCAGAGCGCCTTCCAATAGTTACGTCAAACCCTTTGCTCTGCACCAGTATTAGGTACCCCAGTTTACACTAAATCTTTCACACTCTATGTACATGAAAGGGATGGTTGTGCCCTCTGGGTCTTAGCACAGATGCACGGTTATAAACAACTCCCGTGTGCATATTTTTCAGCTGTCTTTGACCCAGTTGCTCACGCGCTGCCTGGATGTTTCCTTGCAGTGGCAGCAATGGATGTAACCACACACCAGAGTGAAGGAATAGTTTTATCACACAAATTGCTTGTGTTAGTGCCCCATTCAGTTGATGCGTTGCTAAACCAAACAAAGACACAGTTTTCGACTAGTGCTCGCTTGACAGGATATGAATTGACACTTTTGGCCCCCCATATCACGCTAAAAAGATGTTTGACACTAAATCCCGCCACATTACTGCCATTTCCATCCACTCAACCTCAGTCACAAGAGTCACATGATTGCATATTTCTCACTGAAGAACAAACAAAAGGTCGAGTTGACCTGCACGACACTCCCTTCTCCATTGCAGATGAGGAGTTATGGGTTGATGGTCATGTTTGAAATTGCCCAATGGCACTACATCTGCTGCCTATGCTATTACAACACTATAGACAATAGTTGAGACAGCTTGTATCTCACAGAAATCAGCTCAAGCAGCTGAACTGATCGCTCTAACCAGAGCATGTGAGCTTAGTACAGACCTAACTGTCAATGTCTACACTAATAGTCAGTATGCATTCGGAGTAGAGCACAATTGTGGCCACCTGTGAAAAGTACACAGTTTTCTCACTTCACATGGAACACAGATAGTGCATGGAGAACTAGTGCACAATCTTCTTACTGCCTTAACTTATCCTAAGAAAATAGCTATTGTCAAGTGTAGCGCAGACAAGAAGGTGACAGACAAAATAGGAGCAGGTAATGCCTTTGCAGATTGTACAGCCGGTGAGACTGCTACGCAGCGAAGCACCACGTCGATGTGTGTGGTTAAGTCGCAAGCTGAGCGCTGGCATGATGCTAGACAGGAAGTGTTGAATATGCAACTATTTGCCTCCTTTGATGATTTAGACCAATGGTCTAGGGAGGGAACATTGGAAGATGAGGGCGCTTGGTGGAACAAAGATAAGACTAAATGGAAGTTGCCCACTGCATACCTATACCCTCTGATTCATATGACACATGGTCTAGCCCATGTTGGTACAGCTTCAGTAGCAAAGCAGATATTGCTGTTACCGCTAAAAAGATAGTCCAGTCTTGCCTGGTCTGCCTCCTGTACAATCCTGGGAAAGAAACGCAAACTTCAGCAGGGGAATGTGCGACAC
Organism: Lissotriton vulgaris; assembly: GCF_964263255.1. Taxonomy (NCBI): domain Eukaryota; kingdom Metazoa; phylum Chordata; class Amphibia; order Caudata; family Salamandridae; genus Lissotriton; species Lissotriton vulgaris. The sequence goes on from NC_141698.1 coordinate 708,946,835, forward strand.
CATCTGCACCCTTTGAGGTCCTTCAGATGGACTATATCTAATGTGTATTTACAACAAGGGGTGGTGAGGGACAGAGTCTCTGAATTAAGCAGAAAGCTCTCACCCAGTCAAGAGATCAGGGCTAGATCCAACACCGTTTTTTAGCTCACTGCACCATCCCAGTTTCAGAACCTGGCTGTATGCAAATTAGTCTGTTCCTGTCCCAGTGCATGATGGGAACAGGGCAAACCAAACTACAAAAGCCAATTCTTACACTGGGAAGGAAACAAGCTCCCGGGGACCGGTTTCTGGCATTACAGCCGTCTTCGGCCCGGTTTGCTTGAATCCTGATGGTGCAATGAGCAAGGGTCTCACATCTGAGAATACCCTTCCACGCTTAGGGTGGACAAAAATATTTACAACAAGGGGTGGTGAGGGACAGAGTCTCTGAATTAAGCAGAAAGCTCTCACCCAGTCAAGAGATCAGGGCTAGATCCAACACCGTTTTTTAGCTCACTGCACCATCCCAGTTTCAGAACCTGGCTGTATGCAAATTAGTCTGTTCCTGTCCCAGTGCATGATGGGAACAGGGCAAACCAAACTACAAAAGCCAATTCTTACACTGGGAAGGAAACAAGCTCCCGGGGACCGGTTTCTGGCATTACAGCCGTCTTCGGCCCGGTTTGCTTGAATCCTGATGGTGCAATGAGCAAGGGTCTCACATCTGAGAATACCCTTCCACGCTTAGGGTGGACAAAAATATTTACAACAAGGGGTGGTGAGGGACAGAGTCTCTGAATTAAGCAGAAAGCTCTCACCCAGTCAAGAGATCAGGGCTAGATCCAACACCGTTTTTTAGCTCACTGCACCATCCCAGTTTCAGAACCTGGCTGTATGCAAATTAGTCTGTTCCTGTCCCAGTGCATGATGGGAACAGGGCAAACCAAACTACAAAAGCCAATTCTTACACTGGGAAGGAAACAAGCTCCCGGGGACCGGTTTCTGGCATTACAGCCGTCTTCGGCCCGGTTTGCTTGAATCCTGATGGTGCAATGAGCAAGGGTCTCACATCTGAGAATACCCTTCCACGCTTAGGGTGGACAAAAATATTTACAACAAGGGGTGGTGAGGGACAGAGTCTCTGAATTAAGCAGAAAGCTCTCACCCAGTCAAGAGATCAGGGCTAGATCCAACACCGTTTTTTAGCTCACTGCACCATCCCAGTTTCAGAACCTGGCTGTATGCAAATTAGTCTGTTCCTGTCCCAGTGCATGATGGGAACAGGGCAAACCAAACTACAAAAGCCAATTCTTACACCGGGAAGGAAACAAGCTCCCGGGGACCGGTTTCTGGCATTACAGCCGTCTTCGGCCCGGTTTGCTTGAATCCTGATGGTGCAATGAGCAAGGGTCTCACATCTGAGAATACCCTTCCACGCTTAGGGTGGACAAAAATATTTACAACAAGGGGTGGTGAGGGACAGAGTCTCTGAATTAAGCACCGGTCCCCGGTAGCTTGTCTCCTTTCTGGTAAAGAATTGGCTTGGTAGTTTAGTCTGCCCTGTTCCCATGATGCACTGGGCCAGGGACAGACTGATTTGCATATAGCCAGGTTCTGAGCTGGGATGGGGCAGTGAGATAAATAACGGTGATGGATCAAGCCCTGATCTTTGGACTGGGTAAGAGTGGTCTGCTCAATTCAGACACTCTGTTCATCACCACCCCCTTTTGTAAATCGATTTTGGCCACTATAGGTGTGGCAGGGTATACTCAGACATGAGTCCCTTTCTCACTGCTCCATCAGGATTCAAGCAAGCCGGGCCGAAGAGGCTGAAATGCCAGAAACCGGTCCCCGGTAGCTTGTCTCCTTTCTGGTAAAGAATTGGCTTGGTAGTTTAGTCTGCCCTGTTCCCATGATGCACTGGGCCAGGGACAGACTGATTTGCATATAGCCAGGTTCTGAGCTGGGATGGGGCAGTGAGATAAATAACGGTGATGGATCAAGCCCTGATCTTTGGACTGGGTAAGAGTGGTCTGCTCAATTCAGACACTCTGTTCATCACCACCCCCTTTTGTAAATCGATTTTGGCCACTATAGGTGTGGCAGGGTATACTCAGACATGAGTCCCTTTCTCACTGCTCCATCAGGATTCAAGCAAGCCGGGCCGAAGAGGCTGAAATGCCAGAAACCGGTCCCCGGTAGCTTGTCTCCTTTCTGGTAAAGAATTGGCTTGGTAGTTTAGTCTGCCCTGTTCCCATGATGCACTGGGCCAGGGACAGACTGATTTGCATATAGCCAGGTTCTGAGCTGGGATGGGGCAGTGAGATAAATAACGGTGATGGATCAAGCCCTGATCTTTGGACTGGGTAAGAGTGGTCTGCTCAATTCAGACACTCTGTTCATCACCACCCCCTTTTGTAAATCGATTTTGGCCACTATAGGTGTGGCAGGGTATACTCAGACATGAGTCCCTTTCTCACTGCTCCATCAGGATTCAAGCAAGCCGGGCCGAAGAGGCTGAAATGCCAGAAACCGGTCCCCGGTAGTTTGTCTCCTTTCTGGTAAAGAATTGGCTTGGTAGTTTAGTCTGCCCTGTTCCCATGATGCACTGGGCCAGGGACAGACTGATTTGCATATAGCCAGGTTCTGAGCTGGGATGGGGCAGTGAGATAAATAACGGTGATGGATCAAGCCCTGATCTTTGGACTGGGTAAGAGTGGTCTGCTCAATTCAGACACTCTGTTCATCACCACCCCCTTTTGTAAATCGATTTTGGCCACTATAGGTGTGGCAGGGTATACTCAGACATGAGTCCCTTTCTCACTGCTCCATCAGGATTCAAGCAAGCCGGGCCGAAGAGGCTGAAATGCCAGAAAAAACGGTCCCCGGTAGCTTGTCTCCTTTCTGGTAAAGAATTGGCTTGGTAGTTTAGTCTGCCCTGTTCCCATGATGCACTGGGCCAGGGACAGACTGATTTGCATATAGCCAGGTTCCGAGCTGGGATGGGGCAGTGAGATAAATAACGGTGATGGATCAAGCCCTGATCTTTGGACTGGGTAAGAGTGGTCTGCTCAATTCAGACACTCTGTTCATCACCACCCCCTTTTGTAAATCGATTTTGGCCACTATAGGTGTGGCAGGGTATACTCAGACATGAGTCCCTTTCTCACTGCTCCATCAGGATTCAAGCAAGCCGGGCCGAAGAGGCTGAAATGCCAGAAACCGGTCCCCGGTAGCTTGTCTCCTTTCTGGTATAGAATTGGCTTGGTAGTTTAGTCTGCCCTGTTCCCATGATGCACTGGGCCAGGGACAGACTGATTTGCATATAGCCAGGTTCTGAGCTGGGATGGGGCAGTGAGATAAATAACGGTGATGGATCAAGCCCTGATCTTTGGACTGGGTAAGAGTGGTCTGCTCAATTCAGACACTCTGTTCATCACCACCCCCTTTTGTAAATCGATTTTGGCCACTATAGGTGTGGCAGGGTATACTCAGACATGAGTCCCTTTCTCACTGCTCCATCAGGATTCAAGCAAGCCGGGCCGAAGAGGCTGAAATGCCAGAAACCGGTCCCCGGTAGCTTGTCTCCTTTCTGGTAAAGAATTGGCTTGGTAGTTTAGTCTGCCCTGATCCCATGATGCACTGGGCCAGGGACAGACTGATTTGCATATAGCCAGGTTCTGAGCTGGGATGGGGCAGTGAGATAAATAACGGTGATGGATCAAGCCCTGATCTTTGGACTGGGTAAGAGTGGTCTGCTCAATTCAGACACTCTGTTCATCACCACCCCCTTTTGTAAATCGATTTTGGCCACTATAGGTGTGGCAGGGTATACTCAGACATGAGTCCCTTTCTCACTGCTCCATCAGGATTCAAGCAAGCCGGGCCGAAGAGGCTGAAATGCCAGAAACCGGTCCCCGGTAGCTTGTCTCCTTTCTGGTAAAGAATTGGCTTGGTAGTTTAGTCTGCCCTGTTCCCATGATGCACTGGGCCAGGGACAGACTGATTTGCATATAGCCAGGTTCTGAGCTGGGATGGGGCAGTGAGATAAATAACGGTGATGGATCAAGCCCTGATCTTTGGACTGGGTAAGAGTGGTCTGCTCAATTCAGACACTCTGTTCATCACCACCCCCTTTTGTATATCTAATGTGAGCACTCCAATAACCTGAAATATGTCTAATTAATAGTTTGTGCCTTCAGTAAATGGGTGGAGGCCTATGCTACTAAAGACAATACAACCCTCACAACTGCAAAAATACTTCTGATGGAATTCTTCCCTCGATTCGGTGCTTGTCGAGTTTTATAGAGTGATAATGGGCCTCATTTCGTTGGACAGGTTGTAGAGTATGTTATGAAAGGGCTAGGGGTCAAGCAGAAGTTCCATGCTGCTTTTCACCCACATTATATACAAGGAACAATATCCCAACCGGTATTGTTTGCAGACAAATGTTAAGGATATCTATACAGTATTATCCAGACAGAAAGAGGAGACTCAGTTTAATGTTCATATGTGCTCAAGGCATCATTTTTATAAGCATTCTGAGAGGTATAGGACAATTGTAAATAACAGTTAATATCAACGTTGCAATTATTAAATAATAAGTGACAGCCCAAGGTTGTACAAGGTGCACGAGTGCAAAGGTGAGTGACACTACGGCGACACAAGTGACAGTGAGAGCGGCGTGGACGGCGCAAGGTGTATAGTGAACAATTATGTACTGTGAATAAAAACAACAGAGTGGTTTCAAAATAGTTCAAAAAGATTGTTATTCATTTTTCATTTTTTGCGAAAACCACTGTGTGAGGGGCGCCTGGAATCTCGCTGGAGAGTCGACGGCGTTTCGATCCGTAAGACTTGGGATCATCATCAGGACAAGGGGGGCTGGAGGCAGTGTGTTTTTGGCAACAGATGGGTAACAAGGGTTGACGGGGAATATATGTGAGTCGGGGGTCTGTCGGGGTGCCTCGTTGGACGTCGCTTGGCAGAGAACGGGTTCAAACTCACAGGGTCGATACTTCAAGTGCAGTTGAGCACGGAAAGATTTTGAGCCGCATGGTCCATGGATAATTCAACGCTGATCCCAGCGTGATTGACGGGAGGGGGGGTGGCGGTTGTAGCTCACAGGGTCGATATTTCAAGTGCAGTTGAGCACGGAGTGATTTAGAGCCGTGTGGTCCGTGGGTAATTCTGCGCTGTCCCAGCGTGATCGGTGGGAGGGGGAAGGAAGAACAATCAAGAGATAAGTGGTTATCCAGAACCTCCGTGGTCTGTGGAGGGGTCTACGCTGATCCCTAGGTGATTGGCGGATGGAGGGGAGTGAATCTTCCTCAAAACAGCAACGGGCGAGTGAAGCACTGTTCGAGCGTTGCCTGGACCACACAGACAGCAGGCTCGGTGCAACGTTATAACTCTACATAGAAACTGAAATTGGCAAAAATACAGGCTTCCACTTCTTTAAAGTGGCCTGATGCATTGCCCTTAGCACTGCTTTCCATTAGATCAATACCTCATACACACTCTGGGCTTACCCCATATGTTTGGCAGGCCCATGAATATTTGGGGAGTTCCTAAACCTAGCCACATACACTTTGTGTTTCTCATATTAATGAGTGATTATCTGTCTCAGTTGACTGACAGTTTACTTTCCATTCATCACAGGTTCGAGAATCTCTCCCGTAATGATAAAAGTCTTCCAACTAACAAATTGTCTTGAACCTCACTGGAAGGGCCCTGAGCAGGTCTTCCTCACCACCCGAACTGCAGTCCGAGTGACCAACAGGACAAATTGGATGCATGCCACCCACTGCAAGAAGGTTCCACTTGCCTTAGTTGATCCTACTGCATTGAAAGATCACAGAGACGGGACGAGCTGCATCACCTGAAAGAACTGAGGAGGTTTTTCTGGATCACACTATCCCTGGTACATCCAGGTACCTATACCAACTAAGGAAGAAAAGTTCTCCAGTGCAAAACAAGACAGGTAAAGTCATTGGCATGAGTGGTTCAGTCTGACTACAAAGGGGGTCTGCCTATTAGTGGCTACTCGTTTCAATGTCAGTGAAGAAACTAACATCCACTCAGGACTCAGGCTACCTTTCTTGTCGTTTGGCGAAAAATGATCCCCCCTAGGGAGAAGAAGGGGATTGCTGCAACACTGTGTAATGGCTGTACACTTTGCATCCTTGGTTTGACTTTATTTGCTGCTCATATCACTACTGTAATGTGGGTAGTGGAGGAAGTAATGGCTGGGACTTCCTTGCTCAACATTACTGCTAAATCGCCTACAACAAAGTAACACCATCATTTCGATTTGCCGCAACATGAACAGGGGTACCGGCAAAATCTGAGAAACAATTCATTTCTTTTGGATCAAACACAGCAGCTAAGCAATGCTACTAACTGTTGGATTTGTGGCAAGATGTCTCCTCACCAGAACATAAGGGGAATCCCGTAGCCACCACTGCCATTTTCACACAATGGCTCATGCCATGCTTGGTTTGAGCTACTATATGCTTCCTATACATTTAACCTCTCAGAAACATGGGATGTGGGTGACCTCAAAGCCAAACTGAATAAAGTATGCAATCCCAACGAAGATGGGGACACACAAGCAAAGGGGACCGTCTTGGAGATGGAAGACTATAGTAGAGGAAATGCAGCAACAAAATAATTGTATCCACACTCTAGATCGGCTAAAGGAAATGGGCCACCTGTTATCTCTGTTGTTCTGACTACTGGCCCCCTCTGTGTACAGAGTACAGGCAATGTGCTAATGGGTTACAGTAACTGTACTACAGTGTTGTAAATGTCCACAAGATGCTGAAGCAGCTTCCTCACATCATGTCATACTTCCTATTTTGTTTGTGGAGCTAAGGCATACTACTTGCTACCTTCAGACTGGTCTGGTACCTGTTACATAGCTTTTCTTCTACCACCTGTGTTTCTAGCTCCCCCAACATACCACTAGATTTGCAATTGTTCAATCACCACGTTGGTAGGAGGGGAAAAATGTGCCATCAATGGCTCTGTAGTCGATCAGACAGAGACCACATGGAAGCAATATACAGACTTTAATAAAGGATTTGTCTTCTTCGTTGACCCAGTACAAAACAGCAAGCAGGTTCGCTGCCTCACCCATAAAATGGAGGCAGTGTTTAATCAGACAACTGCTGCCTTAGGAAACTTGATGGAAGAACAAGCATCAATCCGCATTGCCGCTTTACAGAATAGACTTATTTTAGATGTTGTTCTAGCTGACCGAGGTGGAGCGTGCCGAGTCATCGGATCCAGCTTCTGTATTTTCAATAAAGGACAAATCACCATTTTTCTAATCAGCCATCTCCAAACTACACAAGATAACCACTAAAATAATCAAGACCCAGGATCATGGACTTGGACTGGGTGGTTTTTGGACTTACTTTCAGTTTGGGGGTTGAAAGTATTATCAGTCCTGTTCATATTTATAGCTATTATCTTCTCTTGTTGTTTGTGTATTCATTGTGGACCAATGCTCTGTTCTCTCTGTACTTCTACCTGTACTGCCTGCATCTCGTCTAGAGAGAATGTAAAAAACGTAAATGCCCGTTTGGCAGTGGAACGAGAAATATATGGACTCATGGCAATAGATATTGAGGATATATGCTATGCCCCTTAGAAGTGACAAAAACTGTCTTAGCTTATGCTAAAATGGTCATCTGTGGATAAGTGTAAATTCTATATTAGCATAAGCGGCAGCCATTTCTACTGTCCCATCCATTTCGTTTCTGTCGTATTCATTTTATTCTCTGCTGCTCGCCTTTCCATCCAGCCTGTGTCCTCAAGTATTATTAGTCCTGTTCATATTAATAGCTATTATCTTCTCTTGTTGTTTGTGTATTCATTGTTGACCAATACTCTGTTCTCTCTGTACTTCTACCTGTACTGCCTGCATCTCGTCTAGAGAGACTGTAAAAAACGTAAATGTCCGTTTGGCAGTGGAATGAGAAATATATGGACTCATGGCAATAGATATTGAGGATATATGCTATGCCCCTCATAAGGGACAAAAACTGTCTTAGCTTATGCTAAAAGGGTTGTCTGTGGATAAGTGTAAATTCTATGTTAGCATAAGCGGCAGCCATTTCTACTGTCCCATCCATTTCGTTTCTGTCGTATTCATTTTATTCTCTGCTGCTCGCCTTTCCACCCAGCCTGTGTCCTCAAGCTGACCTTTCTGACATGGTCAATCTGGTGTACGTGCTGGAGGGCTAGAGCTGCTGGTGCACCTGGTCTCAGATGTTATCAAATGATTGCTTATTGCTGCCATAAACATTCTTATTCCCCCTCCTCATCTGCTGACCACCTGGTCACCCACCTGCCCTTGTCTGGCTATAGCTATTTCCATGCTTAAACTTGTTTCTTCCAGTTTTCCTTCCCATGCGATTACACTGCAACAACAGTATAAAAAGATGTTGATTGGGGGCGTGGCCAAGATGGCGTCGGAGTAAGACGTGCTTTCGAGTCTCTCCGGCGCCCGACCTGCTAAGCATTGTATAGCATCGCCTACGGGGTGCCAATCGACCCTGGGATACCCGCAGAGACCACCGACATCGAGTGGAGAGGTCCGGAGCCCCCGGCGAGGCAATAGGAGACCGGAGAGCGCCGTTGCGGGAGGGTCGTCACCCGGCCTACTACGCACCGGTCTTGCGTAAGGGAGAGGCAGACCTGTGAATGCAGAGGCGCCGGCGCCGGCTGGGCGTGGCTTAGCGAGGCAGTGGATCACTCCTGCCCTCCTTATCGCATGCCAGTGTTGCTGCGCACTGTCGAAGCACTGAGGCGGTATTGGGCGCTCTGTTGCAACAGACCCGAGGAATTCGGCAGACGACCGGCCACATGGATGGTGTACCTCGGACTGTCAGCGGGGCTGTGAGAGGCTGGGAGCGGCTATTACTAGACGGCGAAGAGTCGGCTACTTGCGACCGATGATGGAGCGGGGTGTCCCCATCGCACCTGCGAGCAGCCCAACACTCTGAGGTGGTGCGCGTGGCGTGAAGCAGCTACGACCTGAAGGAACTGGCCCTGCTCTGTGGGCCCCGGTCCGGCGAGTGAGCGGAACTAGAGGCCTATTTCACTCTGCGGGCTGACTGTCTGACTCGCGCTGTCCCCTCGCCGGTGGCTGTAACACAGTTTGGAGGTTCAGCGGGGGTACGTGGCTGGAGCAGGGGGTCTGCCTTCGTGGCCCCAATTTACAGAGGCGGAGAACCCGGGATTGATTGCCAGACGACACTGTCCCTGCATTGACTCTTGAACTCTGGCGGGAAGCTTCTGAGCCGCCATCTTGATATGGCGGCCGCTGCCCGTGGCGCGGATACGCGGCAACGTGGGCCTGAATTCCTAGTGAGACCTTACGCTACGCCTGAGCACTTCTCGTCCCCGGTGAAGGTACGGTAGCCTTGGTCCCACGGCACAGCCGGACCTCCGAGATGTCCACTGTACCACGCAAAGGAAGGACGGGTAAGGACGGGGCCTCCAAATCATCGTAGCAGCCATCTTCCCCAGGGGCCAGTGGTTCATCTAGGCAGTCGGACGAGGAGGCGCCGGCCACCAAGGCCTTCATGACGGAGCTGTTCGCCTCTATCAAGGAGGACATTTCTGAGCTTCGCGCCCAGCTGGCGTCGGATCTCCGGGAGGTGCGGAGGGATGTCGATGGCATTGGTGAACGGGTGGCAACCCTGGAAGATCACGATCTGAGTGTGGCGAATGATGTGCACCAACTACAACAGGATATTATTCGCCTTACGGAACAGAATTTGGACCTGCAGACTCACGCGGAGGACTTGGAGAACCGTTCCAGGAGGAACAATATTCGTATTAGGGCGGTCCCTTAGGACGGTGAAGCTGGAGACTTGCGTGAGTATGTCCAGGCCCTGTTCTTGCAGATCTTGGACGAGGAGGACGTGTAGGAAATTAAAATGGATAGGGTGCACAGAGTCGGCCTGCCTAGACGAGGGGGTGGCCCCCCCCGGACATCCTCGTCTGTGTGCATGACTTTCAAACGAAGGAGCGTATCCTACGGAAGGCTAGAGCCATCACCTCCTTACAATTCAGAGACCACCGTCCGCAACTCTACCAGGACTTAGCGGCATCAACGCTTCAGAAGAGGAGAGAATTCCGCCCAGTAACTGCTTTCTTGCGGGAGCGTAACATCTCGTACTCCTGGGGGCACCCCTTCCGTATAATATTCCGATGGCAAAACAGGCTGGCACAAATCCGCTCCCTGCAGGCCGCGAAGGATCTTCTGGGTCTGGAGGACGTTCCTTCCTCTCAGGCGGCACATCCCTCCCCGTCGAGGCGACGGCATCGATCTTCCTCATGGCATCGAATTGGTTCTTCCCCGGACCGGAGGCGTCCGGACCGCACTGCTAGCTTGCAAGAGAGAGGTGCTGCGGTGGCGTCGGTGGCCTCGGCCACGTTAGCAGATTCTCAGCAGAGCTCTGGAGCAGCATGATCCCCGACTTTCTTGATGGTTGGGCGCCGGAGGGTCTCTGGCCCTAAGGTCCCGGGGTACTATGGTACTTTTGGAGGAGACACCCCGGGCCGTGGCCCTGGGGGCCCCCGAACTGGTGCCCCCACCCCGATTCCAGTCTGATGTGGACCTTGTGACCCGTGGCCCATTGGAACTGCTGAGTGCTTTGTTCAGGTTTAGTGCCTTGAGTTCTGTCTTCTTGTCTCTTTGTTTGCAGGGGGGGGGTGGGAAGGAGGGAGTTCTGGGGGTTGGTACTGCCGGGGGAATGTTGGGGTTGGGGTTGGTGGGAGGGGGGGTGTGGTGGCGACCAAAGATGGTGTGTATGTGATGTTGTTGGCACTGGTGATGTACTTCTTTGCACTTCTTATCTTGTATTGCAATGTGGTCGTTACATTTCTTACTGTTTGCATGGGGGAGGCCTCTTTGGGACGCTGGGGAGGAGTGAGTACGGTTCCCCATGGACGGAGGGTACTTGGGTCTTTGCCCTTGATGTCTTTATCCAATTGTTTTCAGTATACAGAATTTAACCTGTCGTCTTATCAGGGAGGCTCGGAGGTCTGGTACACCGGAGTCACTGAAGTGGGAGGGATGGCCCAGAGTATGGGGGAGTTGCTGCGAGGGGGGCCTGATCCAGGGGTGTGTAGACTGGTGGCTGGCGGGGGTCGGGGGTTGGGCTCCGGGTACTTTAGCAAACGCACAGAACGGAGTCTCATGTTGGCATCATGCCAGTTAGTATAGGTACCTGGAACGTGAAGGGTCTCAACTCCCCGCAGAAACGCCAGAAGCTCTGGAAGTATCTTTCAGACCACCATCTGGACGTAGTTGCCCTCCAAGAGACCCACTTGGCCAGGAGAGATGAACTGAGACTCCGTCATAGGAATTTCCCCCTTATCTACAGGGCGTCAGCGCCCACGAAGCATAGAGGGGTGGCCCTCCTCTTTCGGGCCTCTCTCCACTTTCAACCCCTGGGGGTGAGGGGTGATAAGGAGGGCCGTTGGCTGATGGTGAAGGGGTCATTATATGGCCGCCAGTGTACGTTTGTTGTGGTTTATGCTCCGAATGCTGGCCAAAATGTTTTTTTGCAATGCTTGATGGACAAGATGGGGGACTTCAACATGGTGTGGGACAGGGACTTAGATAGCTCGGGGGCGCGCAGGGCAGATACTGGGGTCTTTTCGGTGGAAACGCAACGTCAAATAGGCGAATTGGGATTGGTGGATAGCTGGCGCTTCGTACACACTCAGGCCAAGGATTACACTTTCTTTTCTCACGTCCATCGCTCGTACTCCCGCATAGATCACATCTTTGTTAGCCAGGCCCTCAGGGGAGATGTCCGGATGGCTGATATCTTTCCACTCTCATTGTCGGACCATAGTTTAGTGGTGCTTGGGTTACATTGGTCTGTAGGGGGGGCGGCTGGCGGAAGTGGTACTTCCCGGCTGCGTTGGTACAGGATGAGGTGTCCTGTAAGGAGCTGCGAAAGGCTATAGGAGACTTTTTTGCTCTTAACCCACCTTCTGATACGTCAGTGTATACCACATGGGATGCGTGCAAGGCCTCAATACCGGGTACGTGCCTCGCCCTTAACGCGAATCTTAACAAGCTTCGGCGGAAGGAGAGGGAGGCTCTGGAGTCAGAGCTCGCGGCCCTGGAGAAGGCGCACAAGTCGAACCCCTCTAGGGTGACCCTCCGCCCGCTTACGGCGGTACGAGGGAAATTGAGAGCCCATTACAACAACAGGGCTGAATTTACCCTCCTGCGTCTCAGACGCGTCTCCTACTCCCAGGGGAACAAGGTTGGGCGCCGCCTTGCCCGGCAGCTTCGAGATAAGAGCGAGAGGGACTACATCGGGGGCATACAGGACCATACAGGTTCTATTCGGCATAAAGATGTGGACAAGGCAGCCATTTTTGGCCGCTTCTACGCGGGTCTCTACTCGAGCGACGCCCTGGATCCAGAGGCCCAGTCTGCATTTTTGGGTGATCTTCCTATCCCGCAGGTCTCCAGGGAATGGAGTACCTCCTCCCATCTCTAGGGAGGAGGTACTGGACGCCATTAAGGCTCTGAAACTACACAAGGCCCCGGGTCCTGACGGTTACACAGCCCTATTTTACAAAACATTTGCTTCAGATATTTGCGACTACCTGGTTTCCCTCTTCAACGCGATGGCTTCTGAGGGACGAACCTCGGACAACATGGCTGAGGCCCTGATTACTAATATCCCCAAACCAGGGAAGGACCTTACCAAATGCGCATCTTATCGCCCGATAGCGCTCAACCTGGACGCTAAGTTGTACTCATCTATCTTTGCTAGCAGGCTGCAGGATTTGATGCCGGCTCTGATCCACCCGGACCAGTCCGGGTTTATAAAAGGACAGACTCACGACAACTTGCGGCGCGTAATCCATTTGATTGAGAAGGCTGAGCGGTTTCGCATACCGGCGGTGTTAGTAGGGCTTGACGCGGAAAAAGCCTTCGATCGCGTTGACTGGGGTTTTTTACACCGCACGTTGGAAGCCTTCGGGTTCTCACCCCGATTCGTAAGAATGCTTGAGGCCAATTACAACAATCCCACCGCTCGGGTGCTAGTTAACGGTCACAGGTCCGGGAGTTTCCACCACTGCCGCGGCACACGTCAGGGCTGTCCGCTCTCGCCACTTCTCTTTGCGCTCAGCATAGAACCGTTGGCATTAGCGATTCGGGAGAACGAGCGGATCTTGGGCCTCCCCTTTACAGGTGAGCAGCATAAGATTTCGCTCTTCGCTGATGACGTATTACTGTCAATTCGGGATCCGGCGTTGTCGTTACCCCATATCCATACAGTGCTATCTGAGTTTGAAACGGTGGCGGGGTTAAAAGTTAACTTTGATAAATCATATATTATGAACTTAACCCTACCGCCTGGGGAGGTGCACCGGATCCGGTCGCTTACCCCACTCTCGTGGTCGACCTCATCCCTGTTATATCTGGGCGTTCGACTGACCTCTACCCTGGGCGCGCTATTTCAGGCCAACTTCCCTCCGATGCTGGCGGCGATACGTGCGGAATTGGAGAGATGGAAACAGAAATATATCTCGTGGTTAGGTAGGATTCATGCGCTTAAAATGGTCCTCCTGCCTAAACTCCTATACCTCTTCCAAGCCCTACCCATTCCGATAGGGGTGGATTACTTCCATCGGCTTAAGACCTTGATGTTGAAATACGTCTGGCAAGGCGGTCAGGCGCGACTTTCGTATGCGGTTCTCCGACGCCCACGAATGGAAAGGGGGGTGGGTTTCCCGGACATGCACTTGTATTATAAGGCTGCCCAATTAAGAATCCTGGTGGAATGGTCCCAGCAGCTTTCGGAGAAGCACTGGCTCCATATGGATCGGAGCGTGGCGGGGCGATCCATCTGGGATCTAGCCTGGAAACCTAAGGTGGACCGGCCCAGAAACGCGTATATTAGCACCCCCACTAGCACGGTATTAAAGGTCTGGGACACGGTCAGTGGCGATGATCGGTGGACCACATTCCCGTCCCCGTTCACCCCTATCCATTTCAACCCGGCCTTCCCTCCGGCATTGACGGATGGACCCTTTGGTGTCTGGAGGGAGGGTGGCTGTAGGGCCCTCACCCACCTGTTCCATGGTGCCACGCCCCTTACTTTCCATAATTGTATGAGGGACTATGGTGTTCTGCCCACTGAGCGCTTTCGTCATCTTCAGCTCCTCCATTGGGCGACGTCTCCTGGAGTGGTAGATGCAGCTACTAGACCATTGATGAAGTTTGAAACCTTTATTCTTCGCATGTCTACCATGAAGGGGGCGATTTCTTTTTTGTATGGGTTGCTACTAGACACCGCGGTGTCCCCTCGACCTCGATACATGGCCCACTGGGAGAGTACACTTGGGAGGGACATTTCCGACAGCGAATGGAGGAGCTTATGGCGGGATGAGACGGCACATAATCATTCCACTGATCTCAGAGAGGCTCATATGAAGCTTATATTCGATTGGTATCTGTATCCGTCCAAGTTGCACCGAATATTCCCGACCACCTCAGATAAGTGTTGGCGAGGCTGCGGGATGTTGGGTGACTTCAGCCACATCTGGTGGGACTGCCCCTCCATCCGGCCATTCTGGTCCGAAATCCTCTCCCACATCAGGGATGTGCTGGGATACCCACTCCCGGACTCAATGGACTTTGTCCTGTTGGGCCTCAGGGATCCGCAGCTTGAACATCAAACCAGAGCTGATAAGCGAATTATGTGGCTGTGTCTGGGGGCGGCCAAGCTGACTTTGGCAGCCGCTTGGAAAAGCCCGACTGCTCCTGCCATTTCTTTATGGCATGCATGGCTATGGTGACTACTGAGTATGGAGCGACTTTTAGATATCCTTATGGGGAAATTTAAAAACTTCATGTTCAATTGGGGTCCCTTGGTTAGGTTTTTGTCACGTGGTTTGCCTTCGGCAGTTTGCCCTTCGGCGCTAAATGCGCTACACCTCTTTCAAATTTAATCACCTGTATGTATGATGATGTTCTGAGTGCATGATGGTCGCCACCACTGGGGGGGGGGGGGGCGGGGGGTAGGGGGGGAAGGGGGGGCGGGGTGTTGAGTTGGGGTTGTTGTTCTTCTCTTAGTTGCGACCCAAAGCACCTCTGCAGGCGGACGGCCTGGCCTTTTTTTCTATATTTGTGATCATGACTGGAACACCCTTCTTCCTCTGAGAACTTTGCACTAGCCGCTGGGACATGGATGCGCCTTTCGGACAATGTAGACTGAAGTTCCATATCACTAGCACTCCTGTTGGCTTTGCTGGCTGCCGTCCCTTTTGATGTACTTTTGGGCTTTTTTCTTTGCAATAATGTTCTTCAGCACCCCCTGTGTGGGGTTATGAGGCGGAATGTCGCCTGTTCCTTTTTCCTCCTTCTCCTTCTTTTCTTGTCTTTTTTTCTTTTTCCTAGTTTTTTCTACTTACAACCTTGCAAAATACAAATAAAAATTTTACAAAAAAAAAGATGTTGTTTTTTTCATTCAAGGTACTTCCTCCCACAACACTTTAGGGTGTTGTTCGGACGCGGTCCCACTCATGAGTGTTTAATAAACTTGGTTTATTTCACTTCACTCCAGTGCCGATCTCTCCTTTGTTAGTCTTCGGACCCGTGGACGAGAGTGTGACCCGGCACCAGTATTCAATCCTTGGGGTGAATTTCCACAGTTGTGTGCTGCATGTGGAGTACCTGGAGCCTGAGAGCTGTGATGTGTGGTCACTCTCGTCAGATGTTGCCAGTGGCAGGGTGGTTGCCAAAGGGACTGGTGCTGGACTCTGAGCCTGTGACAACTGATTGGCTGCCATCACTGTGGAAGACAAAGACTGAACAGTTCTGTGTAGTCCACCCATGTCAGAATGAATGCCCTCCATGAAGGCAACTACCTGTGCCATCTTCTTGTCATGATCTTGAAAGGCATTCAGGAGAGTACTCTGACCCACACACAGCTGGCGCAAAAGGTCCACCGTCTCAACACTGAGGGCAGCAGGGGAGACAGGGGAGACAGGGGCTGGGGCAGCAGTGCCTGGGGGAAGGACACTCTTCACTTCTTACTGCTGCAGGCACGTGCAGCAATAGTGGAAGTAGCTGGGAGGGTGGGTACTGGACAATGTGTGGTGGAAGAAGAGGCAGATTTTCCACTCTCTGTGCCCACCAACATCGAGGCGTCACCGCTGGAGTCAGAGGAGGTTGATGTTGGTGTTTCTGGGTGTGATTTTTCAAGGACACTCCTGTCCCCCTCCGAGGCGCTGGTCACATCAGTGTCAGTGAGATTGTGTGTAACAGTCATGCCAGAAGCTTCACCACTGGTGTCCGTCCCTTGTCCTTCTGTGCCCTCAGTAGATGCTGCAAGAGACAGAGACGTAAGTTCAGTTCAGTGCCATACTCACAAACATCATATGCAAACAAAGCACAAATCAAGGTGATGATACCCCCATGTTGCACACCCCCCTGTGAAGTCTGCATGTGCAACCTTAATGCAAAAATCAAAAGATTCTTGGTAACATGCATACTTGACATTAATGACCCATGTGATGTTCACACAGCCAAGTAGCTTGCCCATGCCTACATGTAACCTGACATACAGATTCCTGTAAGCATACCTACATGCCTGTAGGTGAAAAAGATGTACATCTCACCAATTTGTTACATATACAGTCACTTTAAGGGGACAAAACAGACACAGACTCCCAAATGTCCTTTTGTAATGACCATAAGCTCCTGCTATCTCCCATGTTGTGCTTTGAAGCACAACTACAATTGCACATTGGTGTCAGATGTGTGAGTAGTTCTCACAATTTCGAGGTCAGGCACTGTACGCATCGACAAAAGCACACTAAGATGAGGCACACTGCCGTTCACTGTACAGTGATGTCCATGATACCTCTAATGCAGCAGATGCCATAAGGCCACATCTCAGCATTCAATGTCAAGGGCCATTACATTAAAGAGATGAGAAAGTACATGTAGCTTAAATGCATGACAGCTGCGCTCAGCACAGAGGCCACTTACTAGCCATGGCATCACACTAGAAACATGACAGGTCTCTGCACTGACTCAGGGTTGGGATACATGCAGTCACTCACACCCAAAGTCACAATTCGCAGAATACTCACCCCCAACTTGCTGCTGATGGGCCCTCAAATGTCCATCCAGCTCTGCCTATGTCACTGCCAAGATACGGGCCATTAGTTGTGTCATGCTCCTGTGCGTCAACCTTTCAGTCCGAGGGAGCAGCCCCAGCATCATCTCTTCCACGTTTATACCCAGCCGACAGATGTCATCTCACCTCTTGTGATAGTGTCTGTGCCATCGGTTGGAGACAACCAGAGCCCGCACCTTGCGTACAATGGCCCTCCATAAGGCATTACGCCGGTGGACTTTACGTTTCTGGCAGGGGAGACAAGAGGAGCACATTTTAAAAACACTGGGTCATGTACCACTGTGTCTCTGTACAGGAGCGTGCACAAACTTAGCACAGCTATTCAGATATGTTTAGCATAGGCATACAATATGATACGTAGTACATTAGCATAAGACAATAGTACCTAAATGAATGCAGGTATGTGGATGGACAGAGTACCTGGCCATCACATGCAGATGCAGAATGCCAGCACAGAAAGCAATGTGAAAAAGGCCCACATCTGCAATGCAGTTTGTGAGTCAGTAAGACATACATTACATTGTAAATGATGTTTCGGGGCAGGTTCACTATGTCCAACACTGCACACCCCTTAATGTCCTTGGCCTGTGAATGGCTCACTGTGTCATGGAGGTTACATTTAGGGACATGATCTAACATTCTCAACTCTTCTCACAAGGTCTGTCTTGTGCAATCCACAGGCCTAAGATAGCTCATTGAGGAATCGGGTGGCAGACAACACATATGTCTCACTCTGTCCATTCAGTGATGGGTCCTGACAAATTGGGCAGTAACTGTGCAGGCCAGGTGGGCTCACACTGGGATTAAAAGTGGGCCATCAGAACAGTGACATGCATGTACAATATGAGAGGGCATACAGTGCCTACACATGCGAGCCAGTACACATAATGAAAAGAATGGAAGGGGGATGTTTCAGAAGTACAACAAACTGCTGTGTCATATGGGAATTTCCACCTAGAGTGTCACCCTCAGGCATTTCACTCGTACGCATACTGCTCACAGATCCATGGTCGCAATACAAAGTAAAACACACGGCTATCAGTACCCTCTGCATGAAAAGTCTTTGTAATGTCACAAATGAGCATGTGAAAACCTCATGGGCTCAAACATCCATTAGCACAGGCAATGTCTGTTCTGATTTCCACTTTCCAAATCAGTAGTGTCACTGTATGGCTGCAAAAACACTGCATGTCCCTCCTATCCTGAAATGCAGCCCGGGATATGTGTAAAATAGTCTACAAACCCCATTTTCCTGAACTCAGCATTCCAGGCAGTGTATTACACAAACCCACACTCTCAGGCACATACTGCAGCAGAGCAACTTCATGTGTGCACTCTTTGCACTCTCCTACTTCCACTCTGAAACACTTACCATTATATCAGGAGCACCATATAGCCTCCCATACTGTGAGAGCACCTCGTCCACCAAGACCTCCAGCTAGTCTGTGGTGAAGAGACGGGCCCTGGTGTTCTCCGTCCTCACCATCACTGGGTCCATGAGACAGGAACAGCAGCAGTTGAAGAGTGTCAGTCAGCAGTGTCTGGATGCAGTAGAAATGTGTGGCTCTCTCCCAGACATATATAGCCCCCTGGGGTTGTTTCAGTGGTAGCTGCTGCAATTGGTGTTCCAGGTTAGGTTTTTTCAAATGTGACCAGTGACTGGCCCGTGGTAGCGGCGCACACCTACCGCGATCGTGCATATTTCAAGTGCATCCAATGACTGGCCCGCAATAGAGAAGCACGCCTCCTGCGAATCTCAAAAGTGCACTGGTCTACCGCTATTGCGGTTCCCATTGGCTGTAAGGGCATGGGCATTGGTGGTGACACACCACAGGGGCCAGGCGGTCACGCATCTTTCAATTGCATCCAATGACCGGCCCAGCAGTAGCGGAGCACACCTACCGCGATTTTCAAATGTGTATATCACTATTGCAATTGCGGTTCCATTTTGTTGAATGGGCATGGGCATTGGCGGTGACACACCACAGGGGCCAGACGGACGCTACCACGATTTGGCCGGTTAACATTGGTGCCAATGGCCGTGACTGTGGTGGTGGAGCACGCCTCCCACAATTTTCAAAAGTGTATATCACTACGGCGATTGTGGTTCCATTTGGTTGAATGGGCATGGGCATTGGCGGTGACAGACCGCAGGGGCCAGGCAGTTGCTAGCGCGATTTGGCAGGTTAACATTGGTGCCAATGGTCATGATTGCAGGGGCGGAGCACACCTACCTCGATTTTCAAATGTGTATATCCCTACCGCGATTGCGGTTCCCATTGATTGAATGGGCTTGGGCATCGGCGGTGACACACCGCAGGGGCCAGGCGGTCACTACGGCGATTTGGCAAGTCAACATTGGTGCCAATG
Organism: Lissotriton vulgaris; assembly: GCF_964263255.1. Classification (NCBI taxonomy): domain Eukaryota; kingdom Metazoa; phylum Chordata; class Amphibia; order Caudata; family Salamandridae; genus Lissotriton; species Lissotriton vulgaris. The sequence continues at coordinate 708,966,385 of NC_141698.1, forward strand.
GCTGTGATAGCGGTAGCAGAGCATGTTTATGGCACCTATGGACACATCATGCTGTAACAATGGCAATGGTCAGTTATCAGCAATGAACAGTAAACAATTACTATAAATCAAGCCACCAGATATTGTAATTCAATGGTGGTGTGACATTGAACTCACTAATGACTACACATGCCATGGCAGTGCACAGTATTACATGCGTTGGCATGAACTCCCGCACATGTCACTTATGATATTGTTGTGCATGTACACAGATCTGTGGTGTGATGTATTGTCAAATATGTACACATTTCAATGTGTGAGATGGCTAAGCAACACACAGTATTGAAGGTCTGACTACATAATGTGCCTGTTTCACTGTGTAGATTGCTGAAATCATGTTTATACTTGTTCTTGGTGCACACACTGTGCTCATTGTGTTGTTAATGTGTACCCTGTCCGACTTACGCAAGAAGGTCTGGCAGGTACAGAATCTACTTAAAAGCCAGCAGTGTTGCTGTTTCACACATGTGCTGTGTCAACTACTCTCAGGGCTGGTGGCACAAGATGTTGGAATGTACCTTTTGGCATGCACATAGTCAGAATCTGTTTTGGGGGGACTCACTGTGTAAATACTAGACAAGTGTACAACTACTTTAGATCACGGTGTCCCTACATGTTACTTGTGCTGTGCACTGTAGTTTCAGGCCAGTCATTGTTGGCACTGTGTCAGTCAAAACCCAAAATGTTGGACACATCTCATAGGGGAATTGAATTGACATGTGTCCCCTTTCATCTCACCTAGGAGGCAACCAAATGTGCATCGTCCATTCATATTGCTTGCGAACATGGAGGATTAAGACATTATACGTAAATGCTGTTTGGATCGACCTACCCTTCAAGACCTATGTCGTCAGTTGGAGCCCCATCTGAGGCCTCGCAGAACGTATCCGACAACTTTGACACCAACGTGTAAGGTGATGGCGGCCCTGCATTTAATTGCAACTGGTTCATTCCAGTACACGGTGTCCAGTGCAGGTGGGGTGTGTCAACCAATGTTCAGCATGGTGCTACATGATGTCCTGTCCGCTATGATGACCGACAAGGACAGCTACATCCATTTTCCCAGGCGGCATGATTTGGCAGCTGTGAAGGGTGATTTTTATGACCTTGCCCACATCCCTAATGTTGTTGGTGCCATTGATGAAAACCATCTCTTCTTTATACCACTGGGAGATGAAAACCATCTCTTCTCTATATCATTGAAACATCAAGTGTATCAATTTTTTATGTATTTTACACACCTGTCTAAAAAACTTTTTATTTGTTTTTTTAAATCAAATCAGAATAATATGTCAATGAATGCTTTCATGATAATTTTACCAAATTAATTAAACCAAACCCTTTGTGCTATTTCAGTGCTTTGTCACTCTTTCCATTTGGGCATTGCCAGATTTTGTATTTTGCCTGGGTGTGTTTATTTGTCACAATTTGGTGCCATTTACTGCACACATGTTGGCCTGGTTCCACCACAGACACTTGAGCACATCTACAGGAACAGGAAGCATTTCCATTCCATCATTGTGCAAGTGGTATGCCAGATGGCTATGATAATCTCCCACGTCTGTGCCAAATATCCGGGATCAGCCCATGACTCCTACATCCTGCATAACAGCATCGTACCACAGCTGATAGCAAATCTGCATCCAGAGCGTGCATGGATTGTGGGTGAGTATGCAGAGTCAAGTAGCATGCTGTATGTGTGACATGCTGTCCTCTACCACAGTCATTGTACAAAATTGCTTCGTGTAACTCACACCTAGGTGACTCTGCATATCCCAACCAGCCTTGGTTGATGAGCCCATTGAGGAATCCCATGACCCCAAGTGAAGTCTGCTACAATAATGCCCATGGGAGGACACGTTGTGTGGTGGAGCAGACTTTTGGTCTTCTGAAGTCTCGTTTTCGGTGCCTGGACATGTCCGTAGGTGCACTGATGTACTCTCCCCAAAAGGTATGTCAGCTCGTAGTTGCATGCTGCATGCGCCACAACCTGGCCTTGCGCAAAGAGATCCCCCTGCTCCAGGATGATGATGAGCAGCCGAGGCTCCCGCCTGCAACCCCACACATGTCCAGTGATGAGGATAGTGGAGAGGAGGAAGGTGTTGACCTGCGTCAACAGCTCATCAACCACTACTTCCCTTGAAGGTAAGTGACATTGTACAAAGGTGCCATTGCCTGCTTTTGTTGTTGTTGAAAACGCCTAGGGGAGCTTTGTGACTGCTGCCTGTTGTTGTCTCTGTGCTGATGGCTAATGTTTCTGGGACAGGGTAGTTATGCACAGCTAGATGATATGTGTGTCGATATAGTTGCTCTTTGTAATGTGTGCAAGTTTGAGTACCTTGATAGCAAGTGTTTTGTAATGGCTGTGATGCCATCACCTGACAAGTGAATATTGCTCTCTTGAGTTTTCCTAGGTCCCTTCAGCCTCTCAATGCCTCAAAACAATGAGTGCTCCTGGTACATTGTAATCAGAGTCAACATTGTACATCCTGTGATAAACATGGAGCTGACACGAAAACATAGGTGTGCAAAGAGTGTTTATTTACAATAAGTATTTGTGACAGGGAAGTGATCATTTACAAAAAGGTGCAGAGTTAATCAATGAGTTGTCAGTGATGGTAGATGAAAGACAATAGAGTAGTCACCACATTGATGTGGTGACACAGTCCATCAAATGCCTGCCATCAACATGGCAGTGTGGGTAAGGATAGTCAACAAAGCCAATGGCAAGGTGAAGAGAGGTGCCATCATGGCTGGCTCTTTGACTGGAGTTTGGCTGGTGCTTTGCCACATGTTCCTCCCGTGCTTTTACTCGGATGGGCCCTTGAGAGTTTGGTAGGGGGGGCCTGTGCTGTGGGCACAGGGGTGACTGATGACTCATCCTGTTCCAGCTCACCCCATGTGGCCGCAGGTGAGGTGGTGGGACTGACATCCTGCGGGCCACTGGAGGGAGGTTGAGCTATCCTTTGGGATGCCGGCCTGTCCCTCAGAACACCCACAAGCTGGACCAAGAGGTCCACGATTTGGCCCATATGCGTGTCCATGGGCCTCAGCAGCAGGCAGACCTCACGCACTTCTTCCATAAGCTGGCCCATTTGTCCCTGGGTTTGTTCATAGGCCCGAGGACTCTTGCGATGTTGGCCAGGGCTTTGGTCCCAGTGCCCTGTTGGATTTGTTGCGCAGTTGCCCTTCCACCTGGCCTGCTGTTCCGGACCTGCGGCATCACCACTCGACGCACTCGCTGACTCTCCCTGCCACCTTCAAATTGTGGGGTGGTGTGGGTATCCTCTAAGGCAGGGACAGTGTTGCAGGCAGCACTGGTGGAGGTGGTGGTGGTGGAGGCCGCATAGGTTGTTACAGCAGGGGTCAGCAAAGTTGTTGCTGAGGTGGTGGTGGTGGGTACAGTGGGGGCCTGGGACCTGGGCATCCTGGCAGGCCTGTTAGGCCAGCTTCTGGGTCCGCATCCAAGAAATTCAGGGAGTCTTCATCCAAGAGTCCAAGTTCCGGGGGTGGGGGGGAGACTGGCTCTGCCAGTTGGTGTTGTCATCTGCAGCAGTCAATTCTTTGTCATCTGTAGGACAGAGATGAAATGGTCACTGAAGTGCACCCCACAAGCTTGGTGTTATATGTTTGGATGTTACATGTTATACACCACACAGTTTACATTGAGATCACTTTGTATGGCTGCACGGTACTGAGCCTCACCAACGACCCCGCCACCGCCAGAACCAACTTACACGAAGGGATGAAAGACGTAGCCGAGTGGATGATGAACAGCCGCCTGAAACTGAACTCAGATAAGACGGAAGTCCTCATCCTGGGATCATCGCCCTCCGCCTGGGACGACTTCTGGTGGCCCCCTGCCCTGGGCAGCGCACCCAAACCAACAGACCATGCACGCAACCTGGGCTTCATCCTAGATTCCTCCCTCTCCATGACCAGACAAGTCAACGCCGTCTCCTCGTCATGCTTCAACATCCTACGCATGCTACGCAAGATCTTCCGGTGGATCCCCACCGAAACCAGGAAGACGGTCACCCAGGCCCTCGTCACCAGCCGACTGGACTACGGCAACTCCCTCTACGCCGGAACCACTGCAAAACTCCAGAAAAGACTCCAGCGCATTCAGAACGCCTCAGCACGACTCATCCTGGACATCCCCCGACACAGCCACATCTCCGCACACCTGAGAAACCTGCACTGGCTCCCCGTCAGCAAGAGAATCACATTCCGCCTCCTCACCCACACACACAAAGCTCTCCACAACCAAGGCCCAAGATACCTCAACGACCGCCTGACCTTCTACACTCCCACCCGCCAGCTTCGATCGACCAACCATGCCCTCGCCGCCGTCCCCCGCATCCGAAGAGCCACAACGGGAGGAAGATCCTTCTCCTACCTGGCTGCCAAGATGTGGAACTCCCTCCCCATCCACCTCCGCCTGACCCAAGACCACCTCGCCTTCAGAAAGCAACTCAAGACCTGGCTGTTCGAGCAGTAGCGGACCCCCCTACCCAAGCGCCCTGAGACCCTCCGGGCGAGTAGCGCGCTATACAAATGCTCTGATTGATTGATTGATTGTTTGAGCATCATGACATGATGTGGAGGTACATACATTACTTTTCCATGGTGTGACATGTCAATAGATACCATGATCCACGTACAGATTGTGTGATTACAAGGACATGTCATCATCTAATGACTAGCAGCACAACAACTTTATGTGATGCGTCTTTGATGTTTACTCTGCATGGTAGACGTTCATTCTGAGCATATACTAGCCATTGTTATCTCATGCATCCCTCTGTCATATCTTGTGTTTTGCCTTCTTTTTACAACTGACCATGCTTGTTTTGTTTTCATATGGGCCTTGATGCTCTGCCCCCATTGCACTAACAGATAGCATTCACTGCTGTGAATGATTGTGCCTGAATTTCTTCAACATGTGATTTGGTGAGTCAAACTTTAATTTCTGCGATGGCTACATACGCTTAGCTGTCTGCATTCTGGAAGTGGCTATTGGATCTATGCCAAGTTGGGTGGGTTGTGAGGGCTGGTGTGGTCACATGGCACTATGTTTTTGAGAGAAATGGCAGGGTGCATGTACTGTCTACCTACCTGTTCTGTGGCACAGTTGGGGGGAATTACTGATACATGGTTCTGGGTGTGGGGGAGTGCTCCATCCTTCTGAGCTGTGGGACAAGGGGGCCTGGTGGAAGTTGTAGTGCTGGCTTCCCCGTCCCGAAACTCCCCTCCATTTGAAGGTGGCTACCTACCTGTAAGTTTTGGTAGTGAAACACAATGCCTGGAACATGCTTCTGGGTGTGTGGAGTGTTCCATCTTGCTCAGCTGTGGGACAAGGGGGCCTGGTGGGAGTTGTAGTGCTGGGTTCCCAGCCCCCAAACACCCCTCCCTGTGAAGATGACTACCTACCTGTTAGGTGAAGGTGAGCAATGCAATGGCTGGCACATAATTCTGGGTGGGGGAGTGCTCCATATTGCTCAGCTTTGGGACAAGGGGGACTGGTGGGAGTTGTAGTGTCGGCTTCCCAGCCCCTAAACACCCCTCCCTGTTAAGATGGCTACCTACCTGTTGGGTGAAGGTGAGCAATGCAATGCCTGCCACATGCTTCTGGGTGGGGGGAGTGCTCCATCTTGCTCAGCTTTGGGACAAGGGGCCCTCCTTGTGAGGATGGCTACCTACCTGTAAGTTTGGTTAGTGAAATACAATGGCTGGCACATGGTTGTGGGTGTGTGGAGTGCTCCATCTAGCTCAGCTGTGGGACAAGGGGGCCTGGTTGGAGTAGTAGTGCTGGCTTCTCAGCCCCCAAGCATCCCTCCCTGTGACAATGGCTACCTACCTGTTATGTGAAGGTGAGTAATGCAATGCCTGCCACATGCTTCTGGGTAGAGGGAGTGCTCCATTTGCTCAGCTTTGGGACAAGGGGCCTGGTGGGGGCTGTAGTACTATCTTCCCAGCCCCCAAGCACCCCTCCCTGTGAAGATGTCTACCTACCTGTTGGGTAAAGATGAGCAATGTAATGGCTGCCACATGCTTCTGGGTGGGTGGAGTGCTCCATCTTGCTTAGCTTTGGGATAAGGGGGCCTGGTGGGAGTTATAGTGCTGGCTTCCCAGCCCCCAAACACCCCTCCCTGTGAAGATGGCTACCTACCTGTTAGGTGAAGGTGAGCAATGCAATGGCTGGCACATGCTTCTGGGTTTGTGGAGTGCTCCATATTGCTCAGCTGAAGGACAGGGGGGCCTGGTTTGATTTTTAGTGCTGGCTTCCCAACCCCCAAAACCCCCTCCCCGTGAAGATGGCTACCTTCCTGTTAGGTAAAGGTGAGCAATGCAATGGCTGGCACATACTTCTGGGTGTATGGAGTGCTCAGCTGTGAGACAAGGGGGCCTGTGGGAGTTGTAGTGCTCGCTGCCTGTACACATGCCTCCATGATAATTTTTCTAGCTACCTTTGGGGTGAACCAGAGGGAGTGAATGTTGGATCTATGAGACATGTGTTGGAGAGTGCGTGGTGCACATGAATGCATTTGGGCCTAGGAGGCGTAGCTTTATAGTTGTGCAAGACAGTACATAGCAGTGGGATGGTATTCATTCATCCCCCCGGGTATTCCTGTGAGACTCTCTGGATGCAGTATGCCAAGCACCTTCTCCTCCCATGCAGTCAATGTTCTTAGTGGAATGGGAGAGCCACCGCCAGTCCTCCGAGCCAGCTGATGGTTCTTGTTGTTCTTCTCTTTCGCCTTGCTCTTGAGGTCATGCCACCGCTTCATGGTCTCCTTCTTGGTGCACAAGACAGTCCCTACTGCGTTGACTTTGCTGACTATCCTTGTCCACATTCGTGTTCTGGTGGCTAATGGTGTCTGTTGGACCAGATTTGCAAACTATTGTGGTTCTACTCTAATGACCTCATCTGCCATGACTGACAACTCATTGTCAGTGAATTTGGGCATTTTCTTCTGTGCCATGGTGTGTGATGTTCAAATGGGTTAAAGGTACAGGTGTGAGAGTGGTGGTGGTGATGTAAGTGGTGTGTGTGTGTGTGTTGTTGTGCTGGTGAGATGTGTGGTGGTTTGCCTCTCCTTTGTGCTGTAGGGTTGGTTCCTCCAGTGGAGGAGTATTACAAAGGATTCTGATCAGGGAAAGGGCTGGTTTTATACTCAGCTATGTGGGTGTGTCAAAATGGAGTATTGTTGTCATGTGTGTTATGTGGGTTGACCTGGGGTTTGTATTTTTTTAGTTGCCATGGGTATGTGTCATTGGGGTGTGTTAGGGTTTTTTTGAGGCTGAGCCAGTTTAATGGGTACACTTGGTGTCCTTGTTGTGTGTTTTTTTGGTCGACCACCATAATTGTCCCGGAGAGGCTGCTGCTGTGGGTGTACAACCGCCCTTCTGCCGGCTCTTCCATTCATCACTGGTTGTGATCACGGCGGTCGGAAGCAGCGGATCGTTCCCCTGTCCCCTCAATGGTATCCTAATTTCATGTGCGGTCAATCCGCTGGCCGTGCAATGGTTTTGGGTATTTCTGCCGCGAATCCGACCGCGGTGGTCAGATTTTCACCTGCTCCGCATGCTACCGGCAGTCTTTCGTGGCATCGTTTTGCCGGGGACTGATTTTTCTGGTGGTTGATCCTAATCGGACCACCGGTTTCATTTCCGCATCCACGGCGTTCAAAATGGTTTTCCGACCGCCATCCTAATAGACCTCTTAGAGATTTACACTCCCGGATACCCACTGGCTAAGTTACTCCCTTTGAAAATAAAAATATATTTTCCCTTTTAAAAAAAGGCCAAAGTATCAATGTACTCCATGCACATTTTCACATGTCTTTGCTTTGTCCCAAATTAGAATACTAAAAAGTTATCTAAGAATCCGTTTGGGAACCTGCAACTCTTACAGTTTTTCAAGTGATTTTATAGAAGCCTTGTGAAGTAAGAAAGAAATGTACTCCAAATGTTGGAGGAAACTTACAAGAGTAAATTTGCAATGGTCATTGCAATTTGGACCCTGGCTATAATCGGTAAGCGAGCACTTTTTAGTAGTTTTCCTCAACCTTTCTTGGCTTCCACTTGCACTGCACGCTCGTTTTATAATTCTACCGCTGTGCACGGCATTATGCACCCGTGTTATGCTCACTGTTAACATAGTTTTTCACCCCGAACCAGCGTCAGTCATGACCTTCACTATCGCTTCTATTAATAAATCGAGGCACGCTTTTAACTGTACACTTTATTTCCTGGTTTTTTTTCAGATCATCAAGTTGCACCATACTTCCTTATCATGTCCAACCCATGTGTGTTTTCCAATTAGCTGCAACCCGCCGATACTAACCATTCTACCACTCTCATCGTGAATAGTACCTTTCCCATTAATCCCACAGACCTTCACTTGCATGTCTTTTGTATCATAGTCTCCTGTATTTTTAGCGTCCTACATATTCTTTTTCTTTATCACACAGATTCCCCCTGAAGAAGTGCAACTCTGCACGAAATGCATCGGGGATCATTTAACCATTGGAGTTCATTCACTTGTATGACTTCTTGATCTAATTTTGAAAAACATCAGTATCATATGAATGAAATATGACTGAATTGCTGAACTTTATCATTACCATGGATAACATTCTTTTGAAATAAATCAAAAACTACTATGATCACAGCTACTTTTGGAAAGTTTATAATTTGAATTACGCACTTTCGTGCCCATCAGAGTGCCCAGGAATTGTCCTTACTCGCTGTAAGGCTTTCTTTGTTTCTGAATTCCAACTTTACCATGGAATGTGAGTGAATCCATTATGTAAACCAAATCAAAGGAAAGTTAGCATAATATTTTAATATGAAATGTTTACATTTGCAAAACAAAAAGGTTAGCTGTGCTAAATATTTGGTCCACAGTGATAAACACATGAGCCAAATTTAGAAGTGAATAATATGTACAATAATATTAGGACAGTGAATCATGTTGACTTAATCTGAAAAGAAATTCTATAGATATGGCAGTTCATCTGCACATACATGAATATAAAACACCTGTAAACAATATAAACTTTTGTCGGCAACCCAGAAAGCAATTGGTATTTGAAAATTTGATTTATGGGGTTTTCATTGTTCTCTTTACTCTGGTGCAGGGCATTTTTCATTTCACTCATACAAAATAAACAGCAACTGAAAATAGATTTGTGATTGATTTTATGAAATGTGGACAGTGTTCAAAGCACCTGCCACATGGAACACATTCATAGATAAAGAAAAACATCAGATGTTGAGCAAATAAAGAAAACATATACCAGGAAACCCATCACATTAGTATTACACGAGCTCAGGCGTGTTGATCCTATTAGAGAGAATTAAGATCAATATGTTTTTATTGGGAAGGCAGGAGAATATATTGATAGAGTAATTAATTAGTGTTCTTTTCATATGAATAAAGTCTACACACATCATTTGCAATCAGTACTTCGGCATATGGAAACACAATATACTCAAACATTAGCCTCGGAAGCACAACATATTAATGAATACATTAACTATAATTCACTTGGAATTTAAATAAATGCTTAGTTTACATAGTAATGAAAACAAAACTAATCTTTGGAATTTAAAAAAATCATATTTGCAGCAAATTAATATAACATTAGTGCTGCTGGATTAATGCGGATCTGTCGATAACACTCAACTTCTGTTCAAGCTCAAATTATGCTACCATGACAGAATGAACATTTATCTAAATGTTCACTTTCCATTGAGCAATAGATAGGATAAAATAAGCCTTGGTTGAGTGCCCAGAAAACGAAACTTCTGATAGTTGCAGATCCGCTGAATCTGGCCCATTCCCTGAGGAGTCTATGCCTTTCACTGCCTCAGCCAGAAATATACACGTTATTTTAATTATGAATATTTCTTGGGCCTCAGTAGTAAACAAAGGCTTAGATAGATGTACAAAAAGACTGTTTGTAAAAAGCAATCACAAATTGTACATCAACCTTTTGCAACCAGCGTTTCATTTTATGAAGCAAACTATCAACAAATACGTGAGGTCACAACATCTCGAGACATAGGGGGTCACAGATGGATGTGCCTAATGAATAATAATTAGGCAACTCACTATTTGCAACTCCCTGTGATTGGTACAACTACAGTGATGCTGGCCTACGATGAACAGTACACTCTCATTCCTTTGTTTGTAATTCTGTGCGGGCTTTAAAAGATGCAGTGGTGCCTTAAAAAACCTGGACGTGTCCAGTTTGTGAAGGCATGGGGCAGATAAGGCAGTAGTCCTTTGGACTACCTGCTCCCCCTAAAGCAGGCCAGCACAATTTCAATGGGGACAGGTGGCAACCCTTTGCAATGGGGTTGCCACCTTGTTTGAGGAGGCGATAAAGTTTCAATGGTTTATGACTTTAAAATTGTGGTTGCAAACAATTGGTACATACCATTCTGAAGCAGAATTAGAAGCAGGCACCCTTTCACACCCCTTCCTACATTAGATTGTGAGTACCTCCCCAACGCCGTTGAGTGAGTCAGACATTTTTTTCTGACCCACAAACTGGGTTGTTATTAGCAAATAGCAATTTTGCAGTTGTAAAACCTGTGATTTTTCAGATTGCTAGGTTTACAACCAAAGCATGACTTTGTTCTGAAGAACCAAAGTTCCCTTTTTGTATCTTTGTCTTGTAAAGTGCATCTAACTGTTTCTTTACCATCCTCACAAAATTCAAGTTTTTCTGTCCAGAGCATGCCTCAATATCTCTACCATCTGCATTTACACCAGCAACAGTATAAGCATAATTGACATACGGTCCTTGTTCGCAGTGCTTTCTCCCTCATTCGATGCTGTTGATGCAGACTGGTATCAGGCTCCTCATTAGAAAAAAATGTGCTCTCACCAACACAGGAGTTGGCTGAATTGAGTGTTGGAGAGAGTGTATCAGCGAATAATTAAGCAGTGTTTTCAAACATCCATTCTGTCTTTTAATGGCAGTGAACTGACCTGTACTTGGATAGAGCAGGGACTTGACCACAGATGGGTGCACTATACGACTCACCCACTTTCACCAAGTTACTTGTGGTGTGCCTAGAATCTCTCTCTGCCACTTTCTAAGTGATGCAGAATTAGTGTGCCCTCTTTAAGTTTATTTGCTACTTTCTTGGTGGCACACAATTTCCACGCCTGCGAAGAATTTGTATTAGTGAGCAGGTGCAAGGTCATCAGTGTTTCATCATTTGCATCAGAGAATGCTACCATGTAAATGAAGAAACCCCCCATGACACTGCACAGGCGTGAAAAGTGTGTCTGCCCATACATGCACACAGATAGTTAAATTCCACCTATACACTGATTCACAAACATATTTTAACTGTGGTATTGTAACCAAAATATCTTGACTACAGAAATATTGTGGACCAAAATATTGAACATATATATGATCTCTTCTTCCTGTTTTACTATAATATTGAAGATTAATTTCTTGTTTACTTTAATATCATGATTTATTATGATACTTTATTGTGCTGTTTTATGTTTTTGTATCTTTTTATGTCATCATTTTTATGTGTATATATATATATATATATATATATATATATGAAAGGAGAACTCGTCAAGAAAGCTCCAGCACTGCCACGATAGTTTTCAGGCTGGAAAAGACGAAGAGAGGAACCCAGAAATGGTGCCAAACAAAGTGCGTTTTATTCTTGCTCAATTTTGCTCAGCATGCCCGCCATTACGCGTTTCGACAGTATCCACTGTCTTGATCACATGATGTGATAGCAAAGCCACAAGGGAAATATATACAACATTAATGACACAAAAGGTGGACTAAACGTAACCACCCACATATGTAAACAAGTTTTCAAAAGTTACGGAAACAAACAGGGGACTATACAAATAATTCACAGTCTTCCTGGTCATGGATATAACCCACAGTGGGTAAGTGAATAATATAGTATCATGATATATGTACAAATGTGCAACATTGAGCAAATAAATAAATACATATATAAATAAATAAATTAATAGATATATAAATATAAATATATAAGACATTAAAACACAATGTTGATTTCATTATTCCAAGGCCCACGTTTCCTGATTTTTGAAAAAAACATGTATATAATGTATCCCCAGTGGGAATCTCTATTATAGTGTCTAGTGCAACATGTAAACAATAAACTTTGTAAACATGGACAAATCTACTTGTTTATTCCCATTATGTGGCATGGAGCAGACATTATAGCAAAGTGCAAACTAAATTTATAAAAGTGCTAAGTGCAAGTGAATAATTTTTCTAAAGTTGTGAAAGGAGGAGCCCCTCCCTATAGAATAAAATACCTGACTGATGTTACTAAACAGCTACATACCCTAGCACAAGATGGTATAAGCAGAAACCCAATAGAAATACAGAAAGTGGCTACCATTTGGTATGAGATATAACTGTTGTCTTCAATATTGTAAGTGGGTAAATGCCCATGTTTATAAAGACAATCATTAATGAATCATAAACAGGTATAAAGGTCCTCACTGGCGTTTAGCCCTCCAGGGGTACGACTGTTTAGTTCCAAGATGTAACGAGTTTCTAAGACCCTCAGAAGTGCATCCCTATTGCCTCCTCTCTTGAGGGGCAAGATACAATCGATAACATAGTTAGTGAGATGTCTTGGGTCACTCTCATGGATATTTTGAAAGTGGCGCGCCATCGGATAGGATTGATCTTTGTTGGAAATTGCTCTTATGTGCTGCAGTATCCTCCTGTGAGCCGGCAGCCGGGTGCTCCCTACATACCGGAGATCACAGGGTCACTGCAGCACATACACAGCAAACTCAGTTTTGCAGGATAACTGTTTGGTGATGAGCACAGGATCATCTTTGAATAGTGTATAGTATTGTGATTTATTACACCCATTCTTGCATGCCTTGCAACTGGAGCATTTTAAAAAACCCTTTCTCAGATTCATAAATGTCTTAGATATAGGTTGTTCCAGATGATTTTTGACAAGCCTGTCTGACATAGAGGTTGATTTCCTGAAGGAAAATTCCGGTCTCCTACCAACTAAACTTCCGATGACAGGATCCCCCGTCACCAGGTTCCAATTGCGACTGAAGATCCTCCGGATCTCCTTGTGTTGCTGGTTATATGTGACCACCACCCTTGAGGATTCTGAGAGAGTGTCTGGATGGATAGAGCCCGGCTTTGGTTTAGGTGCCAGTATCTGGGCTCTTGATATAATGTTAGAGCGCTCCATTGCCCTGGCGATTGTTTTTTCAGAATACCCCTGCGCCAGGAAGCGTAATTTACTGGCTTCCATGGCTTTGGGACACTCCCTTTCGTCACTACATATTCTTTTGATGCGAAGCATCTCCCCAAAGGGGATGCTTTGTATCAAGTGGTTGGGATGTTGGGGTTCTTACTTTGTTGTTAGCATCATCCTCCCTAGGTTATGGGGGCTTTGGTTGAAACTACTGAAAATGTAAGACTGACCTGGCGTATATACTATACGGATGCATTGTCCATAAAGACCGAGACTACACCGATACCGAGCAAGCGCCGCCGGGCCTATGGTTGTCCGCTGATGGGCTGTGTATGACTAAGTCTCTGATTTGATCCTGCGTACTATGCATAGCCGGCCTTCTCAGGTTGTAGGCGATATTGATTGTATTATTTTTATGACAATGTGCAATAAATGTCTTACCCAAAAAAAAAAAAAAAAAAAAAAGTGGTTGGGATGTTGACTAGCCGCGTGCCGGACAGTATTGCCTGCCGTCGGCTTTCTGTACAGCCTAGTCGCTAATTTTCCTGCATCAATGTAAACCTCTATGTCCAAGAAACATAACTGAGATGTACTTATGGTGGATGTAAATTCAAGATTCACGTCATTGCTGTTTAGTTGTTCTACAAATTCATGTGCTTCCTGCATGGTACCTTGCCATATAAAGAAAAGGTCATCTATATACCTCAAATAGAGGGTAACATGATTCGTCATGCTGGCCTGATGTTGTACCATGAGGACCTGCTCCTCCCACCAGCCCATGTGCAAGCACGCTAGGCTGGGAGAAAAACAGGCCTCCATAGCTACCCCTCTGGTCTGTTGATAGGCCTGATTATTGAACAGAAAATAATTCTGTTCTAAGCAGATCCTAATCATGGCAATTAACATAGAGTTGTGGGCAGAAAAATTGATCGCCCTTCTGTTCAAATAATAATTAACAGCTCTGATACCATCCATGTGTCGTATAGACGTATACAATGACGTAACATCCAAACTCATAAGTACACAGTTAGCATTCCATGCAAAGTCATTCAATTTTCTGACAAAGTCAGATGAGTCCTGCACATAAGAATCAAGATTCTTTACACTGTCCTGCAAAAAATAATCAATATATATTGACATGTTTTCGGTGAAACTGTTAATTGCTGAAATTATTGGTCTCCCGGGAGGAATCTCTGTATGCTTATGAACTTTAGGAAGCAAGTAAAATGAGGGTATAACTGGAAATTCTTTCTTTAGAAACCCAAATTCTTCCTTTGTAATCAAATTCCCGCTCTTCCATGCAACAAGCTTAGCATTTTGATCTTCCCATGCCAGTCTTATTGCTCCCAAATTGCTCTTTTTATAACAGGAATGGTCTTGTAGCTGCTTCTCCGCTTCCTGTATATACATCTGTCGGGGCCACAAAACTACATTTCCACCCTTATCCGCTTGGCGGATCATAATATTGCTATCGGATTCAAGCTTCTTTATAAGGGTGTTGTAGCCTTGGTTGAGATTGCTTATCACCCTATGTCTCTTATTGGTAATGATGTATAACTGTTTCAGATCTTTAGTGACCAAATCTTGGTAAACGTCAATGTTATCATGAGGCATTATGGGAAGGAACACAGATTTTGGTTTGAAAGGAGTGACACAAACCGCTTGATCGATTTTTGATCTGACTAAGGGGACCATTACCGATGGATTCGTCTCTTCTTGTAATGCCCATATATCATCAAAGTCAGATCGGTCTCCAGCTTCCAAAGAGAGTGGGTTGATTTCAGTTGCTCCCAATTGTTTCTTTTTTGTAGGTTGTGTCTTGAAATATTTTTTAGGCTTAAGTTTCCTCACAAAACGGAAGGCATCCATTCTTGTATCTGCATAATTAAAATTGCAGGGAGGGCAGTAAGATAGACCCAAACTTAAGATTTTAGATTCTTTATCCGTTAGGGTTGTTGTGGTGAGATTCATTATTGAGCAGGGGCTGCCGCCTGTGTTTTCGTTGCTTTTTTGTTCCCACGGTTTTTCTTTTGGTTGTTGCTTGTTTCCTTTTTGTATCTTTGTCTTGTAAAGTGCATCTAACTGTTTCTTTACTATCCTCACAAAATTCAAGTTTTTCTGGCCAGAGCATGCCTCAATATCTCTACCATCTGCATTTACACCAGCAACAGTATAAGCATAATTGACATACGGTCCTTGTTCTCAGTGCTTTCTACCTCATTCGATGCTGTTGATGCAGACTGGTATCAGGCTCCTCATTAGAAAAAAATGTGCTCTCACCAACACAGGAGTTGGCTGAATTGAGTGTTGTAGAGAGAGTATCAGCGAATAATTAAGCAGTGTTTTCAAACATCCATTCTGTCTTTTAATGGCAGTGAACTGACCTGTACTTGAATAGAGCAGGGACTTGACCACAGATGGATGCACCATACAACTCACCCTCTTTCACCAAGTTACTTGTGGTGTGCCTAGAATCTCTCTCTGCCACTTTCTAAGTGATGCAGAATTAGTGTGCCCTCTTTAAGTTTATTTGCTACTTTCTTGGTGGCACACAATTTCCACGCCTGCGAAGAATTTGTATTAGTGAGCAGGTGCAAGGTCATCAGTGTTTTATCATTTGCATCAGAGAATGCTACCATGTAAATGAAGAAACCCCACATGACACTGCCCAGGCGTGAAAAGTGTGTCTGCCCATACATGCACACAGATAGTTAAATTCCACCTATACACTGATTCACAAACATATTTTAACCGTGGTATTGTAACCAAAATATCTTGACTACAGAAATATTGTGGACCAAAATATTGAACATATATATAATCTCTTCTTCCTGTTTTACTATAATATCGAAGATTAATTTCTTGTTTACTTGAATATCATGATTTATTATGATACTTTATTGTGCTGTTTTATGTTTTTGTATCTTTTTATGTCATCATTTTTATGTGTATATATATATATATGTAACAATTGACAGGGATGCGTTATTGAAAGAAATCGATGAAATCAATGAACTGTTGGCAAACTTTGAACCAAATGATTTAATAACAAAAATCAAGCAAGGAGATACAAGAGAGACTAACCAAGCAGGAAGATAAAATTAAGGTTCGTAAGATTTATAAATTTGCATGTGATAAGGATAATTACGCCCAAGGGCGAATCTACACATTTGCACGCAAATATGAAAACGCCAAAAAATCCAAGTTCAATCAACAAAATCAACAGACTCCATCTACTATCCAAAGAGGAGCATCTGCAGCCAACATCTCTGAATCAATGATGGATAATAGTGACATTGATTCTCTAACAAGTGGTTTGTCATCAGATGAAGGAAGTTCCACAAAATCAATAATAGTGGACAAATCAAGAGTGTTGGATTTAGGAGAGGAGGTGGATTTTTTAGTTTCAGATCGACTACAAACATTGAGGCCACGCAATCAACAGAAAAAAAGTCAAGAAATAACAAAAGAAGGAGAGAGCGCCGCAAAAAGTGAAGTTCTTACAAAAAACCCAAAAGGCAATATTGGCGCAAAAAGCAGTGAATGAGAATACAATTATAAATTTGTCCACAACAATTTTCACCAAGGCAGAGAAACAGCTTTTGAGTCTTGGTTTAACTTACTGCCCAATCTCGGATTTTAATTACACCAGAACACGTGTGTATGTCTTTTGTTACATATGCAAATTTGAGTTGCACACATTTTTCAGTATTAAGGATGGCCTCAAGGAAGTTGAGCAAAATACTAATAATCATACCAGCTTGGAGCTCTCAGCAGCGGACACTAAAACGTATCTCACAATGCATCAACTTGAGCGTAACGATACTGTGGTGGAAACAGAGCAAATGTCAACGCAACAGGAACTCAGGGATGCATCAGTGATACAGATTGGGGCCAATATAAGTCCTTTTAAGCACAAATCAAATTTTATGCCAAACATGCCAAGGGACGCTATCGACATGTTCCACGATGTAATTGTGGAGGACTTAAAAAAGTAGCACTACAAGGTCAAACATAGAAGGAGATACAAAAGTGAACAAGAGAAAGAATATGCGTCCCTAGTAAAAAAAAACTGAGCATTGACCATCAGGTTATTGTCACTACTGCTGATAAAGGCAGTAACGTTGTAATTTGGACGCAAAAGATGTATATCGCAGAAGCATTGCAAAAACTTGGCAATCCTTTATGCTATGCTAAGACGATAATAAAACAATACAACTTGGCAAGAGAACAGCTCAGAAAATTCCTTTTCAAGTGGAAAAGAGAGGGGTTTATATCTACACAGGAATATGAGTTTCTGTATGTCGAGAATCCTGTTCTACCGAAATTATATCTTTTACCAAAGGTGCAAAAGCAAGTATTCCCTGTTCCGGGGCGCCCCATTATTTCAGCAAATCAAGGGGTTGCAGAACATATCACTGAATATATTGACTATTTTTTACAGGACCTAGTAAAAAGTCTGCCACCATATATTAAGGACACCGGCGATATCCTATAGAAAATTAGAGATATTCAATGGACCGAGGATTTGATATTCATGGCGTTGGATATCGGATCGCTTTATACGGGTATTGAACACAACACATCTTTGAGGGCCTTGGAACATTTTATAGGAAAGAGACCTATACAATGTTATAGTCATAACATAATGGTCTTGGAACTAACATCATGGTGTCTTAATAACGACTATTTTATGTTTGGCAATGACATTTATCTGCAAAAACGGGTGTGGTGATGGGGGCCTGTTTCTCCCCCAGCTATGCATATTTGCACGTAGGTTGGTGGGAGGAGCAGGTCCTCATGTGCACACACAACGCAGTTTTTAATAGCCATGTTTTAAAGTGGATGCGTTTTATTGATGATGTTTTTGTTTTATGGAAGGGGGATGTAAATAGTGCCAATGCTTTTGTTGAAACAATTAATAATAATCGAGAAAACTTGAAATTTACATCTATGATAAGTAAGCAAGAGGTGGACTTTTTACATGTAAAGGTTTTTATCTATAAGGGACATTTGGCAACAAAATTACACAGAAAGAGCACTGCTGGAAATAGCACTCTACATGCCAGTAGTGCTCACCAAAGCATGGCATCAATAACATTCCCTTTGGTGAATTGTTAAGGCTTAAACGTATTTGCAGTACGGAGGAAGATCTGGCCTTTTTTACCTCTCAAGCATTAGAAAGATTCAGGCAGAGAGGGTAAAAAGAAGGGATTCTAAAACAAGCAGTAAATAAAATGCAGGTTCGATCACGGGAGTCATTGTTTGAGCATGAAAAATCTATCCACACTAAAACAGAGGCTACTGTTCTTTCATTGGCTCCTAGATTTGTAACTACCTACAATCGCCAGGAAAGGAAAATTAGGTCCATTGTTATGAAAGGTTGGCCCATTCTACAAACTGACACTGTATTGGCTCCGAGATTGCCTAATATTCCAACAATCACGTATAGGGAGGGACCTTTCATGAGATCTCAAATTAGTAGAAGTTTTCCTGAATTGAGTAAAACACAAATGTGGTTACATTCCCGGCCGGGATTTGTACGGGGCTCCAGCTGCAGAGCCTGCAGATTTGGAGTCAACACCACACAGTATGCCACTCCTTTCAGTCCAGAAATGTCTAATATCAAAGGATCTTACAATTGTAAGACTGAATATGCGGTCTATGTCCTGACGTGCACCTGCAGCTTGAGATATGTGGGAAGCACAAAGCTGCAGGTGCATGTCAGGATTCTCCAGCATTTGCGTGCAATCATGAATAACAATAGTGCAACCCAGTGGCTAGGCACTTTAAGTCGATGCATAACAATGACTTGCAGTGCCTTAAATATTTTGTTATAGCAGCTGTTCCTAAGCCACGTAGGGAAGGTGATAGGGACAAAATGCTGAGGAGAATAGAGTCATAAATAATTCTTGAACTAGACAGTAAATATCCGAATGGACTGAACACTACTGAGGATTTGTATCACTGTTTATGAATTGTAATTCTTTTAAGAATAGTTGGAACTGTATAAAGTATCATCGCATCAACCTCTTTGCTGCCGAGTTTAGACCCTAAATCTTTACTTTCTCACTTTTTTCTTTTTTTTAATGAATTTTGTACAACCACATTAATAGGTTTTTTGGGGGAATTTGCTTTAGTTCTATTTTTGGACATGGATAATACTGTCTATAGGTTTTTTTTAAAAGTATTCACTTTTGTTTTTGAGTAGGAATTGTTCAGAGTAGCCACATTTACTAAATGATATATTCAGTTTTTGGAGTCTTTTCCTTTTTTCTCCTCTTTTTCTTCTTTCTTGGCTCTGTTTAATACCATGTGCAATACAGTTTGCTTTCATTCATTCTAAATACTGCATTTATGCAGGTAACTAGCAGGGCAGATGTACCATTTCAACAAAATAGTAATTATGGGCTGTTTAATGAACACATTTAGAAAAAGATATGTTCTTGAATAGCATTATTTGCACATGTGAGTATGATGGTTTACAAATATTTGCGATATTTTGCACAAGATGAAAGAAACTTGCACAGCACTTTATTGCATGATTTGCATATACTCAGTAATATGGTAAAAATAAATATTTATTCTTGCACATATTTATTGCGTTGTTTGCACAAATATTTATGACAAGAAAATATAGGTTCATTACCTTTATAGGCTCTTTAATTAAATATGAAATGGTACTATTTGCCTTTAAGAGTGTTTTATTTGGAAACTGTATATTGTTGGATTTTATTAGCATGTGGATATAGGATTTATGAGCCTTGGAGATTTTCGTAAATGAATTTGCATTTATGCAGTAATATTTGAAAATGTTTATTTTATTGATTAATGTGGCGTATAATTCCTATTGACTGTCATTTGTCGGCTGACGTTTGAAATGTTTGCGTAAAGTTTGTTAAAAAAAAAGAAGAAAGTGCAAACATGGTTGTTTATAGTATGCCTTCTATGTCTATGATCACATGTGGTGTTGTAAAATATATTTAAGAAAATGGCGAGCTTTTAATTGACAATCTGTGAACAAGGCGGACGCCCGGAATGCGTCAGATTTAGCGGCTCCAAAAAATAAAAGATCGTGTGCCAGAAGCATTGGATTCGTGTTGTCTCTGTGCTCGCCAGAAGTAGGTGCAGGAGACAGCGTTTGGTTGTATATATATATATATATATATATACAATCCGTCACCCACAACAGCCGCCGAGAGTGAAGAGGCCTGCACAGGAGAACAAGTGGGAACAGCCTTTATTCATCCGCAGTAGATAAGGTTACATTTTACACCCGCTGTCCTGGCGAATGCATTTCGGCTTGTGTATAGCCTTCTTCAGCGCCGCAAGTGTTTTCAGTCAGTTCAGTCAGTCAGGCAGCGGCACATATATCTGACAAAAAGTCACGCCCCTCCTGACTTGGCCTGCTTTGCTCCACCTCCACCTCCTTCAGCCCCAAGGCAAACGCAAATGTCTATTGGCTAGTCGTGTGTGTGACTGCCATTCCCAGAGTGCATCTTGCTTGATTTCTGGAAAACGTTGCGTGGAGATGGCAAAGCGTCTTTCTTTTGCAATTGTTCCCCATATATATATATATAGGAATAAACTGCTAAAACTGACCGAGTGGGCTTGTATGATTTTTTCTTCATGAAAAGCGTTTTCCAGTGGAATATATATATATAATATATATTTTCTTTTTACGAAGCCGTATAGGTGAAACGCGTCTGTCGAGGGGGCAGGGGGTCTGCCAATAAAATCACTTTTGGAAAAACGACTTGGAGTGCCATCTACTTTCGCTTAATAACGAACATGTTGGAACAATATATATATATATATATATATATATATATATATATATATATATTGCGAAAACGTCCTCCAAAAAAGAACGAGGCAGGACCCAGAGGGGAACAGGTGAGACAGGCTTTATTGTTCAGAGCAACAGCAAGGGTGGCGGCAAATGCATTTCGGCGGGGTGTGCCTTCTTCAGTGCCCTGCACCCGATGCAATCCTGTTGTGTTGAGATTTCCTGCTGCCTAGAAGTAAATGGCGTAGGTCCGCCCCTCCCTGAAACAAATGCAGCACACCTGTGGGAGTTCGTGGTTGAATCCTGAACTACCACTCCCAGGATGCCACATGTTGAACGCGTCCCAGGCCGGTGGAATAGGGAGAGTGTGGAGTTGGAATCCCGCTGCGGCCCCTATGGCAGGATCCATGATGGCGATGGCGATCTCCCAAACAAGCAAGGCCGCCCTCGAGTCCCCTCACTTCGCCACCACCTCCGTTTCAGCGTGTCCATATGAGCAGAGGCTAGATTTGCGCAGTGCAAAAATGCCCGAAAAGAGGTGGCATACCTCTACTGTTCAGGGACCCCCGAGACAGAGGCGGGTTCCGGACAATCCAATCCATGGAAATGTACACTGCCGTGAAGCAACGCCAAGTTATGTCCAGACCCAGAATGTGGCGAGGATTTCTGCCATGTGCAACTGGCAAGCACATGAAGTAAATTGCGAAAACGTCCTCCAAAAAAGAACGAGGCAGGACCCAGAGGGGAACAGGGGAGACAGGCTTTTTTGTTCAGAGCAACAGCAAGGGTGGCGGCAAATGCATTTCGGCGGGGTGTGCCTTCTTCAGTGCCCTGCACCCGATGCAATCCTGTTGTGTTGAGATTTCCTGCTGCCTAGAAGTAAATGGCGTAGGTCCGCCCCTCCCTGAAACAAATGCAGCACACCTGTGGGAGTTCGTGGTTGAATCCTGAACTACCACTCCCAGGATGCCACATGTTGAAAGCGTCCCAGGCCGGTGGAATAGGGAGAGTGTGGAGTTGGAATCCCGCTGCGGCCCCTATGGCAGGATCCATGATGGCGATGGCGATCTCCCAAACAAGCAAGGCCTCCCTCGAGTCCCCTCACTTCGCCACCACCTCCGTTTCAGCGTGTCCATATGAGCAGTGGCTAGATTTGCACAGTGCAAAAATGCCCGAAAAGAGGTGGCATACCTCTACTGTTCAGGGACCCCCGAGACAGAGGCGGGTTCCGGACAATCCAATCCATGGAAATGTACACTGCCGTGAAGCAACGCCAAGTTATGTCCAGACCCAGAATGTGGCGAGGGTTTCTGCCATGTGCAACTGGCAAGCACATGAAGTAAATTGCGAAAACGTCCTCCAAAAAAGAACGAGGCAGGACCCAGAGGGGAACAGGTGAGAAAGGCTTTATTGTTCAGAGCAACAGCAAGGGTGGCGGCAAATGCATTTCGGCGGGGTGTGCCTTCTTCAGTGCCCTGCACCCGATGCAATCCTGTTGTGTTGAGATTTCCTGCTGCCTAGAAGTAAATGGCGTAGGTCCGCCCCTCCCTGAAACAAATGCAGCACACCTGTGGGAGTTCGTGGTTGAATCCTGAACTACCACTCCCAGGATGCCACATGTTGAAAGCGTCCCAGGCCGGTGGAATAGGGAGAGTGTGGAGTTGGAATCCCGCTGCGGCCCCTATGGCAGGATCCATGATGGCGATGGCGATCTCCCAAACAAGCAAGGCCGCCCTCGAGTCCCCTCACTTCGCCACCACCTCCGTTTCAGCGTGTCCATATGAGCAGTGGCTAGATTTGCGCAGTGCAAAAATGCCCGAAAAGAGGTGGCATACCTCTACTGTTCAGGCACCCCCGAGACAGAGGCGGGTTCCGGACAATTCAATCCATGGAAATGTACACTGCCGTGAAGCAACGCCAAGTTATGTCCAGACCCAGAATGTGGCGAGGGTTTCTGCCATGTGCAACTGGCAAGCACATGAAGTAAATTGCGAAAACGTCCTCCAAAAAAGAACGAGGCAGGACCCAGAGCGGAACAGGTGAGACAGGCTTTATTGTTCAGAGCAACAGCAAGGGTGGCGGCAAATGCATTTCGGCGGGGTGTGCCTTCTTCAGTGCCCTGCACCCGATGCAATCCTGTTGTGTTGAGATTTCCTGCTGCCTAGAAGTAAATGGCGTAGGTCCGCCCCTCCCTGAAACAAATGCAGCACACCTGTGGGAGTTCGTGGTTGAATCCTGAACTACCACTCCCAGGATGCCACATGTTGAAAGCGTCCCAGGCCGGTGGAATAGGGAGAGTGTGGAGTTGGAATCCCGCTGCGGCCCCTATGGCAGGATCCATGATGGCGATGGCGATCTCCCAAACAAGCAAGGCCGCCCTCGAGTCCCCTCACTTCACCACCACCTCCGTTTCAGCGTGTCCATATGAGCAGTGGCTAGATTTGCGCAGTGCAAAAATGCCCGAAAAGAGGTGGCATACATCTACTGTTCAGGGACCCCCGAGAAAGAGGCGGGTTCCGGACAATCCAATCCATGGAAATGTACACTGCCGTGAAGCAACGCCAAGTTATGTCCAGACCCAGAATGTGGCGAGGGTTTCTGCCATGTGCAACTGGCAAGCACATGAAGTAAATTGTGAAAACGTCCTCCAAAAAAGAACGAGGCAGGACCCAGAGGGGAACAGGTGAGACAGGCTTTATTGTTCAGAGCAACAGCAAGGGTGGCGGCAAATGCATTTCGGCGGAGTGTGCCTTCTTCAGTGCCCTGCACCCGATGCAATCCTGTTGTGTTGAGATTTCCTGCTGCCTAGAAGTAAATGGCGTAGGTCCGCCCCTCCCTGAAACAAATGCAGCACACCTGTGGGAGTTCGTGGTTGAATCCTGAACTACCACTCCCAGGATGCCACATGTTGAAAGCGTCCCAGGCCGGTGGAATAGGGAGAGTGTGGAGTTGGAATCCCGCTGCGGCCCCTATGGCAGGATCCATGATGGCGATGGCGATCTCCCAAACAAGCAAGGCCGCCCTCGAGTCCCCTCACTTCGCCACCACCTCCGTTTCAGCGTGTCCATAAGAGCAGTGGCTAGATTTGCGCAGTGCAAAAATGCCCGAAAAGAGGTGGCATACCTCTACTGTTCAGGGACCCCCGAGACAGAGGCGGGTTCCGGACAATCCAATCCATGGAAATGGACACTGCCGTGAAGCAACGCCAAGTTATGTCCAGACCCAGAATGTGGCAAGGGTTTCTGCCATATGCAACTGGCAAGCACATGAAGTAAATTGCGAAAACGTCCTCCAAAAAAGAACGAGGCAGGACCCAGAGGGGAACAGGTGAGACAGGCTTTATTGTTCAGAGCAACAGCAAGGGTGGCGGCAAATGCATTTCGGCGGGGTGTGCCTTCTTCAGTGCCCTGCACCCGATGCAATCCTGTTGTGTTGAGATTTCCTGCTGCCTAGAAGTAAATGGCGTAGGTCCGCCCCTCCCTGAAACAAATGCAGCACACCTGTGGGAGTTCGTGGTTGAGTCCTGAACTACCACTCCCAGGATGCCACATGTTGAAAGCGTCCCAGGCCGGTGGAATAGGGAGAGTGTGGAGTTGGAATCCCGCTGCGGCCCCTATGGCAGGATCCATGATGGCCCTGGCGATCTCTCAAACAAGCAAGGCCGCCCTCGAGTCCCCTCACTTCGCCACCACCTCCGTTTCAGCGTGTCCATATGAGCAGTGGCTATATATATATATATATATATATATATATATATATATGACTGGAACTTCGATATTCAGTAAAAGCCAAATAACGAAGACGGACCCGATGAGGTTGTTTTAAAGCGTCTTTATTTCACCCTGTGCACCCTCATGGTTGCCATGACGCGTTTCGGGCCCTGGAGCCCTTGATCACATGACATGGTCATTTA
This sequence comes from Lissotriton vulgaris, assembly GCF_964263255.1. Lineage (NCBI taxonomy): Eukaryota > Metazoa > Chordata > Amphibia > Caudata > Salamandridae > Lissotriton > Lissotriton vulgaris. The sequence goes on from NC_141698.1 coordinate 708,991,392, forward strand.
ACACACTGTGATTTGTAGTGCCGGTCCGGTCACATGGTCCCAAGCCTGTAGAAATAGAGAACATACTTCAGCCTGGACTAGATATATTAACCAATGTGGTTTACATTCATTGTGTTATTGTATTTTTTGTAATGTTTTGTTAACCCCAATTGTCACAATTATTAAGCGACAAATAATCCTTACAAATGTGCAAATTTGCGCAATAAATATGTTAAAACACTATTTACAAATATACCAATTGCCAATGTTACTATGTACAAACAATCCCAGTGGAAGTATTATGTACAAACATTTCCTGTGCAATATTTAGCAAATGAATAAAGTGCTTTTGTGCAAAATTTACAAAAGGAAGGGGTTAAATTAATATTGCCCAAGTGGGCATTGGTTAAAATTCCATCTGGACCACTGCGTCTACACTGCTCTGGTATTCATGTTGACTCCAGCACTGATGAAAAGAAATGTGTGATTTCCCAAAAAAAAGTGTTTGATACAATCTACAATATTATATATATATATATATATATCCAACACAAGTCCTGCCCTTTGTAAATGAAGCCGCACAACCACAGATCAAATTACTCTGGGCAATAGCTTGCTTAATCTTCGCGAGGGCCCCCAGCGCCTAGAGACCCTTACGGGTGAGTGTTTGCGCTTTACAAAATGTGCATCAAATTGACCAATTTATTCAGTGTGAGAGCAGCAGCCTGCGAGCCAAGATGATGTTCTCTCCATAATCAAACGCCCGACGCGTTTCGTGCAAGGATGCGGGGGCAATTGGTGCAGCCTTCTGGGCACAGGACTTTTGTATTCAACCCACTGAGGTATTTAATTTGTTTGCATTGCATTCCATGAGTCACTCACTGGAGTTACATCATTCTTGCACTACAAAGACCAGCAGGCAGCGCCTGCAGTTACGCCCACTGAGGACAACGTCACTAGAACACAGGTGCCGGATATTGACTCTGAGACTGCTTTTAAACGTCTGCTTGTGACCAAGTGCTGTGTAAGCACGAAACGCATGAGGCGTTTGATTATGGAGAACATTGTCTTGGCTCGCATATATATATATAAAGAAACCAGAGACCCAATCCTGGTTAAACGGCATTTATTTCAACATCTCGTAGCGCAGATTCCTTCCATTCACCTAACGTTTCGGCCCCAATTGGCCTTGCTCACAGGTGGAAGGTGAAATTTGTTAGATTTTGAGGATGTTTTATTTAAAAGTTAGTTTGTTTAAATTATAAATAAATTATGTTCATTTATATTGTAGTTTTTAAATAATTTCCTAATTTATATGTGATTAAATATTTAAAATGATTAGTTTTCTTACATTTATAAATATACTTCTAATGGCTTAATACACATAACATATTTATAATTGGTTTTTTTTTATCCTCATTTTGCGCATGAATGTATAAGGAGTACAGAGGGGAGCTTTAAGACTTCCACTTTTTTTCCTTCACTCTTGTTCTTTACTTTGCCGTCTACGTAGAGTATCCCTTTGGTGGATCAGTCGTATTTAGTCCTCTTATATCCTTTACCATATTCAATAATTCATAGCGAAAGGGTGAGAGCTAGCCATCTTGACTACTCGGCAGGAAATTATTCCCGTCTGAATTATTGTCACCGCATTAATCATCGGACATATTGGAGTGTTATCAAATTTACCTTACATGTTACTAGTGCAGGGGTTTTCCCAAATTTCCCAGAAGTTAAATTTTTTAGAGGGTTTTCCCTTCCTGTCTATTTTATGAGTCGTTATTATGGAGTTTAGCCAGTCCTCATGAAGAGGTGGTATTGGTTTAACCCAATTCAGGCATATCTCTCTTCTAGCAAGAAGTATCAATATAAACATAAAATTTTCTTGTTTTCTGGTTAACCTCTCGTTACTTACATTAAACTCGGTGCATATCCCAAAGATAATTATTATGTTGTACTTACTCTTAGGTTTGTTCCCAATATCCGACATAGCATGTAACCTACTTGCTGCCAGAAGAGTTCCAATCGCGGGCATCTTTGAAACATGTGTATATCGTCTGCTTTTTCAAGCCCACACTTAGGGCAGGATTTTATACTTGCTCCTTTGAATTTTGAAAGTTTTTTGGGAGTCCAGTATGCCCTATGCAGAGTAAACAAGTGATTTTTCTTTAGACGTGCTGGTTTAATAATAGTCCAACATTTTTCATATGATTTCTGCCATAAACTTTGAAGTTTCGGATCTGTGATGTCTTTACTCCAGACTGATTCCGATATCAAATCATTGTCAGCTCCTGTACTAATTAGAGCCCAGTACCATTTTGAAATTTCCTTCTTTAATTGGGAGTTTTTGATAATCTCTTTCTCTATTTCTGTGTTTCCTGTTCTTTTCTCTGACAGAGAACCTGCCCAGCTTGTGAGTTGATAATATTTACATTTTGACAGTGTTCCGTTGGGAGTTTCTTTAAGATGTTCCCAGGGCACTATTGAGTTTTCTGTCATCAGTTGGCCCCATTTGTCAATTCCTGCCGTTCTTAGTGGGGTTGCTAGGGCGTCTTTTAAGCACTCAGGGGTGACTGGAGAGTCCCATATAGGGGCCAAGGAGCTGTAGTAAGGAATATTTAAGGAACTTCTCATTTGATACCAGAGTTTCGCCGCATTTTTTAAAACCTTTAGCTTTATCTTTTTAAAGAATTTGGGATGTCCGAATTTAAACAGGAAATGATCAGTTTTGTTTGTTAATATTTGGAGAAATTGGGGATAAAGTTCATGCATTTTCACAGCGGTCTCGCATTCTTGAATTGGAAAGCTCTACAATATTCCACGATGTCCGGACTGGCTATTCCACCAAGTTGTTTTTTTCTTATTATTTTATTCCAGGCAATCCTTGAACCTTTTGAAGCCCAAATAAAGTGTGTTATGTCTCCCTGAATTTTCTTCAGATAGTCTCTTTTAAACTCCAGTGGTATAACATTAGAAAGGTAGGTAAATTTGGGAAGGATTGACATTTTTACCAAATTTGATCTTCCTATCATGTTTAGGGGTAACTTGTCCCATACCTTGAGAAGTTTTTTGGCCTCAAGTGAAATCCTATTGAGATTTAATTGGGGGATTTTTTCAAGATCTTTCACTATGGTTATACCCAGATATTTTATTTTATCCTTTGTGTATGGGTTACTCTGTTGTGAATTCCAACTCATTGACTCAGTTTTAGTTTCATTGGTCAAGTACACGGATACCTTCCCGAACTCTGTGATAGCCTTGTTTATTGCTGGGGAGGAACTTTGGTAGTTTTCTGTAAAGATCATTAGGTCATCCGCATAAAGCGCCACCTTTTTGACCCACTCCTGATGTTTGAAAGGGGTTATTGATTTGTTGTTCCTAATTGTGTCTGCCAGAGGTTCAATGTACAAATTAAATAGCAGGGGAGAGAGAGGGCACCCTTGTCTTGTTCCCCTTTGTATCATGAAGTTGTTGGTTAGGCTTCCATTAATTAAGATATTTGCTCTTCAGTTTCTGTAAGTTTCTATTATCAGAAGACTAAAATTTTGACCAAGATTATATTTGTTGATGACTCTGTTTAGAAAAGACTAAGCATGGGCGGAAAATCCGTTCCGCTCGCGTATTTTGCGTATTTTCGATAAATTCACAATCCGAGAAATTACCGAAAATCCGGAAATTCGCACGCAGCGGATTTTTTTTCTTGGTGATACAATATTGTGGCGGGCGGCGTTCACTTACCGTCATTCAGCATTTGCCGAGTTGTTTTTCTCGATATTTTGCGAGTGCTGCGCCATTTTGGATCTTGCTGCGGGATCCAGCGGGAGTTTGGCGACGCATCGCGAGAGTTCGCAATTGCGAACATGTAGGTGCGGCGGGCAGCAACAATCTCGCACTCGCGAAATTACAAAATTTGCAATTCTGCACAAGAAATCCACTAGCAAGCAGCATAGATGTAGTAAATAATGAAGAAATCCAAGTATATTTAGGAAATTCCAGGATTTAATAAGCTGCAGCACAGTACTTCCAACCTCCAAGAAGTCAGTCCAAGTTAAACATTTCAGATCATAACAATTCCAAATGGAATCACATGGACAGTGTGCATGTGCAACAAAGAACAAAGATTCTATTAAAAGGGAAATATATACAGGGAAAGTTAAAAGGGAAATACATTGTAAATCAGAATATAACACATTTTCCCCCTTAAAGAAATAAGAAAGGAAACTGATATTTTAACAGCAGTAAAAACATCCAGTATATATAAAACAACTACGATACACATTTTGAAACTCTTCTAACATTCCATCTTTTTCCATCTTGTGTAACCACACTATTATGATAAACCTTCATAACTTTCATAGGCTTACCGAATTTGTTTTCTCCCTTGGCAATATAACCTGGTTTGCGAATCCTAACCACATCACCAACCATGAAATCCGGTTGTTTAACATTCATCCTAGAATCATAATTGCATTTGTATTTGCCTTGTTTGAGTTTCACTTTCTCAGCCACATCCTTAACATTCACATCATTCATTTGATGACTGGAACTTTTTTTAAACCACCAAGGACATAAACCAGAAACAGGATCTCTACCTTTTAGTAAACGAAAAGGAGAAACCTCAGTAGTGGCATGGGGTGTAATGCGGTATAACCATAACTTTTCTCTCAATTTATCTTTCCACAAACCTCCAGATTTGCAAGCCCAAACTATGTCTTGTTTGAGGACCCGATTATATCTCTCCACTAGTCCATTACCTTGTGGTTCATACAGAGCAGTGGTACAATGCTTTATGCCATACATACTCAAAAACTCTGACATTAGTGAGGATTTGAACTGTACCCCATTATCTGATACAATACATTCCGGAAAACCTTCTCTGGAAAAAATCTCTTTTAAAAATAGGATAACACTCTCTGTATTAGGATGGGGTACTAGTTTGACCTCAGGCCACTTGGAGTGATAGTCCACAGCAACAATAGCAAATCTACATTCCTGTGGTAAAAAATTGAACGGACCAGCAATATCAATCCCCAATTTTTGCCATGGATGATCCGGCCACTTCACGGGAACTAAAGGTGCCGGATCACACTTGCACGATTTGTCACTCTCAATACACTCTGGACACTCTCTGACAAACTTATCCACCAACCTATCAACTCCTGGCCACCAGAAGTTAGACCTAATCAGTCTTTTCATAGAAGACATTCCCATGTGACATTCATGACTCATTTGTAAAATAACATTTCTTACAGCCACAGGTGGAATACACTTCCCAGCTCTGAATAAGAGGTTTCCCTCAATGCCCAATTCATCAGCAATGTTGTAGAATGGCATAATCTCAGCAGGAATATGTTCCTTGGAAGGCCACCCCAAATTCACATAGTCTCTTACCTTACATAATAGATCATCCTCATTCATACTTTTCATCCACATATCCTCTGATATAACATTGTATTTTTCTGACAACATTTCAGATCATAACAATTCCAAATGCCCATCCTTTCTCCATCAATGGCCTTTAAATAAGTTAAAAATTCCTCCTTCCATCTGTTCCATGGAATGGGAGGATCACCTTTACTTTGTAAAAATTTTGAAGGCGGATCAAACTGCATTGTGAAGAATAATGAATAACTGATTACAATCAAATGAACACAAAAGGAAAGAGAAGAATAAATAAACTACAAGAGAATAATGAATACAATTAAAATACTAAATTAATGCTTGAGTCCATGAGCTGCAAAATACACAAGCTGTGTACATCAGCGGTGAAATTAGATCCAGTGTACACACGTTGTGCACATCAACGTTGGTATGTCCTTAAAGAACTCTTGAAAACCACGTTTAATAAATCAACAGTACCTCAGTAACTTGTTCGATGCTCTCGAGCGCTTGGGAGAATCGAAATATAAACAAATATGGCCGCCGTAGTCTTACGCGATGCGTGTAGCTATGGCAACAGAAACACAATAAATGCGCTCCAACGTGGCTTCACGCTCGAAGGCTCCAACGCGGCTTCACGCTCTAGCGCGCTTCATTTCCGGTGACAACAGAAGAATGCACGGCGTATCCATGATGATAATGGCACTTGGAAGCTCCGTCACGCTGGATAAACTTGCATGCGATGGCGTTCGTTGACAGCCTTCGCTCGAGACCCTCGTTAAAATTTTCGAAGGTAAACACAGCGCAACTTGATGCTTCCACAGCGCAATGAAATGTCAAAATTACGTGGAAATACAATCCAGGGTCTCACGATGTCAGCAACAGGTCTCACAAAGCCGGCAATAGGCTTGAAGAAAACGGCTTTCACCATGCAGTTGTCAAATCAGTCCAGATAGTTAAAAATAGTATTCCAAGATGAGTTAAATCCCAAATATCCAGTGAGGTATCACTATGAGTCTTTAAGAATACCAAATGAAAGCGCTTCTCTTTTCTCTTTAAAATTAGAGGTAATAAATCCAATGAAGAAGTAAAAATCCAATTTTCTTTAGAATCAGATGTACCACACCTGTGCTGCTGTAGAAGTAGTAGGTACTGGTCACCCTCGTCGCCAATTTTGTAGTAAATAATGAAGAAATCCAAGTATATTAAGGAAATTCCAGGATTTAATAAGCTGCAGCACAGTACTTCCAACCTCCAAGAAGTCAGTCCAAGTTAAACATTTCAGATCATAACAATTCCAAATGGAATCACATGGACAGTGTGCATGTGCAACAAAGAACAAAGATTCTATTAAAAGGGAAATATATACAGGGAAAGTTAAAAGGGAAATACATTGTAAATCAGAATATAACAATAGACCTTCTGAAAATGATGATTTTTATCAGAATAACTCCTCAGGTTGACATTTGCCTGCACTTTTTTGGATTTGAGGCCTTTTGACTTTCTTTGGATCACTTTTGGATTAGAAATCAACTTTCACAAGTAAGATTGTTTGGGGCATTACAGTTGCTGTTCTGCAGAAAAACGAGTTTTGCAAAACTGAAAGCACTCAGCAGGTGCAAAAGTTCACTAATCATTAGTAACCATTCCCTGTAGTACTTCCTGAGGGGCCCCTCCAGATTTCAGTTGCCTATGTTTATTTGGGGCATTACAGTTGCTGTTCTGCAGAAAAACGAGTTTTGCAAAACTGAAAGCACTCAGCAGGTGCAAAAGTTCAAACTCATCATTAGTAACCATTGCCTGTAGTGCTTCCTGACTGGGGCCCCTCCAGAGTTCAGTTGCTAGTTGCAATAATTCTATGACCCTGCTCTGACCCTCACAGCAGGCTCATAGAATAGCTACAAGTAGGCCACAAAGGTCCTGGAAAAAAAAATTGCACTGCAACAGAAAGCAAATTACAGATAAGGAAGCAGGTGCCAGACTGGAATTTTAAAACAGTGACACATTAATAAATCAACCCCAAATTAATGCATGTCAGTTGAAGTAGGTCAGGTGTGCTTGCTTTCCCCCCACATAATCTACAGTGATGAACCAGAGGGTGGCATTGATGTACCAGAGGGTGGCATGGGTGAAACAGGGTGGCAGTGGTGAAACAGAGGGTGCTGTGAACCTGTGATGATGAACCAGACGTAGAAACAACATAGTCGTGACCGTTGCGAGCTGACAAGTAAGTTCGCAATTGCGGACTGGTACAAATCCCTCGCGAACAGGCAGAAACCCTTGCGAACACAAAAAAAAAAAATCCTCAAATTTGCGTGAATCCGCGGATTTTGCGGATTGCGAGTTCGCAAATACACAAATTCGCGAACACCAGATTTGCAAAATTCGCCCATGCTTAGAAAAGACTAGTTGACCCGGTCAAATGCTTTGGCTTCATCGAAGGTTACTATTGTAAGGGGGATTTTTTCACTAGTTGCTATATCAACTGCAGCAAAAAGTTCATGCGTAATTTCGGATATTTGCCTCTCTTTTATGAAACTCTTTTGATCCGTGTGTATCATCTTTGGCATTACACGAGCCAGTCTCCCTGCTATTATTTGTTTGAAGATTTTGTAATCACAGTTTAGCTGGGATATGGGTCTATATGACTCACAAACTGTGGGGTTTTTCCCTGGTTTTAAAATAATGCTGATGATAGCGTCATTCCAGGAATCTGAGGTTTTATCATTTTCCCTATAAATTCTGTTTAGTAATCTCGTTAAAGGGAGGGCTACAATTTCCCTTAGAGCTAGATAAAGTTCGTTTGGTAGGGCGTCAGGACCGGCTGCTTTCCCTTTTTTCAAGGATTTCAAGGCCATTTTTACTTCTTCCGTTGTTATCTCTGCATTTAGCTCTTCGTTTTCTAATTCCGATAATTTTGGTAGGTTTAGAGAGTCTGGTTTAAGGTTTAAGGTTTGTTTATTGTACAGTTAATAAAAACTCACAATTATAAAACGTACAAATTTTAAAAAGTCAGTATCTTCGTTGAAACAAGTAAGGTGCAGTAGTTCAAGTGTAAAAAGTCTCAGCTTTAGTTGCATAAGAATCTGTGGAGTTTTCGTGGCCTTGATGCTTCCACATTCGATGACCATGATAGCCAGGGGTGTTTGTGTTGTTATTATTTCACTTCTGCTTGAGAAGACCCTCTGGTTTTTTTGTTTAGTCTTGTGGCCACTATATCAAAGTATTTTGTTGTTCTGCCGTTTAGCTGAGTTTCATCTGGGTTAAAACAGAGCATCACGGCCTGCCTGCAGTTCGTTATGCCCTTCTGGTTCCATAAAGCCCGAAGCAGGGAGCGCCTTATGTCCTGGAGGTTTGTGCAAATGCAGATAATGTGTATAAGGTCCTCTTTCGCAGAAAGACAGAGGCGGCATTGATTTGCGGGATTTTCCCTTGTCCATGATGCCAGGTGCGGAGCTATAGGAATTCTGCCCATGCGCATGTTAAGAAACTTATTTTTGTCTTCTGTGTGAGGCCCATTGTTAGGTAGTCTTGTGGTTTTAGAGCGCTGTAACCATTCAGCACGACCCAACCGTGCGCTCTCTTAGCTAGGGTGGCTTTGTCCTCAATTGATGAAACCATCTTAGTGACTTTTGACACCACTTTTTTAAAGGTACGAGGGTCAGTTGCCGACTCCCATAGGTCTGCAAGTCCTAAGACCTTCAGTGATTCCATTAAGTAGGTCCTTGCAGGTGAGTTGTCTCTAATGGATAGTTCCGTCCATAGGTGGGCGTTTAAGGATCCGTGGTCGGCATCTCTGATTTTCCGCCAGCTTTTTAGGTATGGCCTCTTCTCTCCACCGCTTGTTTCTGCAGGCCGAATTCAAGCCGAATTTGTGCTGGTGATGGGTTGGTGGGGAGATGAAATATTGCCCTGTATGCTCGACTGATAGTTTTATCTAGTGTTGTTGCGTCTTTTCCTCTCATGGCCTCGTCAAGATACTTTCCTATTTGATCTAAGGTGGAGGAGGAGTCTTCCATGAATAGTTTGGAGAAGAAATTTTCAAATTCTTGCTTGATTTCAGATTCATCTGAGGTTACACCTGTTTGATTGCTCAATTGTATACAGGCTACTTTGTTTCTGGTCTGCTCCGTTTTATTTTTCCAAGCCAGTAATTTTCCTCATCCCTCTCCATACTCATGGTTGGCTAGTTTGCTGGCCTCCCATTTCGCTTTCACTCTGTCTTCTAGATAATCTGCCAGTTTTCCTTTTAGCTCTTTTCTCTCTATCTCCAATGTATTTCTTTTTTCCAAGTTTTGTTCTGTGTTAATCTGCACATCTAATTGGCTTATAATTTCTTCCCTATCTCTGATTTCTTGTTTAGTGAGTTTTGATTTATGAGCCCCCAGGCTTATGAGTTTACCTCTGATGACTGGTTTGTATGCATCCTAGGTTGTTTGATCTGAGGTGCCTACTTTATTTTCTCCAAAAAAGTTGGTTGAAGTTATGCTCAGTTCTTCTCTTATTTTTGGATCCAAAAAAGAGTGCGATCTACTGTCCATCTAGGTTGAGGTTTATTTATTTCTGATTGTATGTACCGCCAAATGGTCAGATAGATGTTCTAGTATATGGTCTAGGGCTTTGATGTTATTGTGGAGATTTTTACTAATCAGAAAATAGTCTATTCTGGACTTATGACCTAATTTTTTATTATGTAGAGTAAATGGGTGTTCCTTCTTTCCTTTCTCTCTCCACATGTCTAACAGTTCTAGGTAATTTTTATAAATACTTAGCCATTCTCTCATTTTTGGCAAGTTGGGTTGTCTTCCTGGGGGGGATCTTTCTAATTGGGGTCTATAGTGATGTTAAAATCACCTCCCAGAAGTATTGGGTCAGATATAGTTAAAAGTTCTGTATATAACCTTTTTAAGGGATTTGGATCATCAGTATTTGGTCCATAATAGCCAGCTATAATAAAGTTGTTGTCATATATTTTTACTCTTGCTAAGGCCCATCTGCCCTTGCTGTCCACTACTTTATGTATGACTTTAACATTGAGCGATTTTTTGAATAGTATTGCGATACCCTTAACGTTGCAATTTTGGTTAGTGCAAACGTAGGTATCCACCAATTCAAGGATTTTATTATTTGTTCCCATTCAACGTCTAGGAGATGAGTCTCTTGAAGAGTGATCACTTCATTGTCCGTTAACTTTAAATATTCCAAAACTCTCCTATGCCTACTAGGTGTTCTGAGTCCATTTACGTTCCATGATAAAAATTTTAATTCTTTCGCAATTTTAGTCATGATTTTTCCTTTTTATGTTGGTTATTTAGTTCCAGCTCCATTTTTTCTTGTCCTTCTCGTGCACTCCTTCTTATTTCGCTATTGAGGGTAATTTTTTCAGTTTTTTCCCTAGTTTGCTCCCCACCCACGGTGTCTTTTTTATTTGGATATGTATTTTTTCCGTGTTTATCTTTCCAATGAGGAAGCCTCCTTTCTTTCTTTTGGGCGGCATTGTTCTCCCCTTCGAGCTCCATGATGCATCATTTTTGTTACGTTTCCTATCTTAAATTTGAGATGTTGTCCGTAGCTGTTCCTTTATCTGTAGTATGAGATTTTCCACTTCGCTTGGTTCTCTGATATTGTGCATTTAGTTTTGCCACATTATTCTCAGTGCGGCGGGGAATCTCATCTGGACTGTGGCTCCTAAGGATTTTAATTCAGCCATGTATTGTCCTAGTTCCCACTGTCTGTCCTGGGTGGTTTTCAACATATCTGAGCGGATCCTGAAGGTCCACTTGTCTTTCTTTAGTGAGCTGCTCTTTAAACCTTCACTTAGAATTCTTTCTTTTAATGTATACGTTTTGAAATTTATTAAGATCTTTCTCGGCGTCTTCCTGTCTCTGCTCTTTCTGAATGGGTCTCGATGTACTCTTTGAATATCCTCACTCAAATTTGTGTCTTTAGTCCAGGGGAAGTATTCTTCAAGAAGGTAGATGGTGAATGTCTTTATCTCTTGCCCTTCCAGATTTTCTGGCACATTTAGAATCCTAAGATTGTTTTTTTTTGCTTGATTTTCAAGTGACTCTAATTTTTCCTTAATGGCTTTATCCGAATCTCTTAATTTTCTTATTTCGGATTGGTTAGAGTCTACTTTTTTGTTGAGGGACACCACCTCTGATTCCAATGCTGACACCCTGTCTCCTAAAGCGTTCAACTTTTGATCCAGGGTCTCGCAGACTTCTTGAATCTTTGCCTGGTTGGACTCCGATACCACAAATTTCTCTCTCATCTCCTCCAAGACCTTCTCTACGAGGTTTTCCATAATATTTCCGGTTTGCTCAAGGAAGGTTTGTGGAGGGGGACTGTTTGAGGCACTGTTTGATGCACTTGTATTCGGTTCATCTGCGGATACCTGCGGTGGGTTCTCGTGGGCTTCCGAACTCTCACTCAGCGGGCCTACACTACTTGATGTTTCTGTGCGGGCTTGCTTGCAGGAGCTGAGGGCTGCGTTTGAGCACTTTGATTTTAGCACGCTGTCACGCTGATTAAAAGCGGCGACACGCTTTAATTTTTAAATTGTGATCTTTTTGTGTCTAACCTGCGCTGAAAATCTACAGGTATCACTAATTTCCTACCTTGCTTCCTAGGGGCTCGGCGGGGCTGGCTGGCAGCTGATAACATCCCAGGCTCCCAGCGGCAGTGGCCGCCATCTTGGTTTGGGCTGGTTCGCCCAACCCCACCCACGCCACTCCCCCCACGCTGCTCCTCCATTTAAACGTCCCCCATGTGTCAGCGCAGCTGACGAGCGCAGCGGGCGCGCCGTAGGCTCGCCGGAGTCACGCCAGAGTCCAGCCCGTCTGCGCCCGTCCGCGGCAGGCCGGGGCAAGGGGCACCTCCTTATGTCTCACCGTTGACGTATTCATCCCCTGATCTTCTTTCCCATTGGATCCCAGGTACCATCAGTGCACATGTGTCTAATTTGCTGCAAAACCTAAGTCTTCTCTCGAGACCTCCGCCCATTCCACCTGCCGCCATATCAAGTTCTTCCCCCTTGCCCGGCACTGTTTCCCCCACTCTCTCCCCTCCCCCTGTCCCCCACACGCCGACTTTTAACACCACAGCTGCGCTTCTTAACACCAGATCAGCAGTCAGTCATCAGTATGAGCTATTCGACTACCTCGACATCCACAATCCGGATCTCTTGTTTTTAACAGAGACCTGGTTTAAGGCCGACTCCCTACCCAATGTCTTAGCCGCACTTCCACCCTCATACTCCATCATCCGAGCGGATTGACCGGAGGGCAGAAGAGGCGGTGGAGTGGCCTTGATAGCTCATAGTGACTTCCACTTTCAGATTCTTCCTTTTCCCCCCATCTCTGAAGTCGACTGCTTGATAATTCGCGCTAGTTCTCATTCGGCCCCCCTAACTGCTGTTCTCATCTATCGCCCCCCCCACCCCACTCCCACTTTTGTTTCCATCCTCCAGGACATTCTCGCAACACTGGTCGTCAACAACTCGTCAGTGCTGGTCCTGGGCGACCTCAACTTTTGGCCCAACGATCCTGCCGAAAGCCCCCTATCCAAAGAATTCACCGACCTTATGACCAGCCTCAATTTCACCCCCCATGTTCACAGCCCTACCCACGTGCATGGCCACTCGCTCGACCAGGTTTGGACCTTGAATATTCCCACTACTCCCCCTAACATCTCCCCCTGCTCCTGGTCGGACCATTTTTTAATTTCCTTCTCCCTTGCCTTAGCCCCAGCGGCCAAACCTCCCCTTCCCAAGAACACCTGGGTTAGAAAATGGGGTAAGGCAGACATGCCATCCTTCTGCTCATCCCTAACCAATTCCTGCCCCGACCTCTCCGGCCTCGCCGCCCCGGTCCAACTGGCCACTATCAACCGCTGGCTGACCCAAGCAGGCGACGACTTTGCCCCTTTGAGGCGGATCGCGGTCAAGCGAGCCCATGCTGCTAACCGCTGGTTCACCCCTGACCTCAAGGAGAAGAAACTAGCCGCACGCAGAGCAGAGCGCTCATGGAGAAGAGAATACTGCCCGCCAAAAAAAACATTTACCTCTCCGTGCTCAAGGCATATAAGCAAGGCATCCTCGAGGCCAAGACCCTGTTCTATTCTAACAGGATACTGGCAGCAGAATCCCAAACCAAAGAAATCTTTGCTACAGTACATGAGCTTGCCTCATCTAATAGAGCCACGGCCTCGATCCCCCCCTCCCAATCGCTCTGCGACTCACTCAACGATTTCTTCGTTGATAAGGTCGCAAAGATCAAGGCCAACATCCCCCTCCCTTCCCCCACATTCACCAACCCTTCCCCACCCGCTGTCACTTCCAAACTCACTTCCATCCCCCCCCTGACTAAGGCTACGCTTCTCCCCCTGCTCCAAAAGGTAAAGTCAGGCTCCCCCCTAGACTTTGCCCCTGCTCACATCCTGAGAGAAATCTTCCTAAACTGCCCCACCCCTCCCCTCACTCTTTTGAATGACTCACTTAGCTATGGAGTGGTCCCCACTGCTCACAAATTTGCGGCTGTTATCCCCATCCTAAAAAAGCCCGGTGCCGACCCTTCACCCCCTTCTAATTACCGTCCCATCTCCCTTCTGCCTTACCTGGGCAAGGTTCTAGAAACCCATGTAACCAGCACCCTGAGCACATATGTGGAAACTAATCACTGCCTCTCCCCCCGGCAGGCGGGCTTTCGCCCCCTCCACTCTACGGAGAAGGTGGTGACCTCAGTGATGGACAGCCTACGCGAGGGCATTGACACCAACCTCCCGCAGGCCCTCATCCTCTTAGACCTGTCCGCCGCTTTTGACACGGTGGACCATTCCATCCTCCTCACCCGTGTCAGGGCGGCGGGCATAGAGGGCCTGGCCCTCGCCTGGCTTGAGTCCTTCCTGAGTGATAGGGCTCAGGCGGTCCACCTAGCTGGTTTCACCGCTGCCTCTTGTAAGGTTGTATGTGGAGTCCCCCAAGGTTCCTCACTTTCCCCTCTTTTGTTTAATTTATACATCTACCCTCTTATTTTTATGCTACAGCAGCTTGAGGTCACGGTGTTCAATTACGCCGATGACCTCCAGCTAATCTTTAACCTTTCCCACTCTTCCTCATCTTCCCTGAACGTCCAATCCGTCATGTTGTTCATCCAGGATTGGATGAACTGCAACCACCTCAAACTCAACCCGGACAAGACGGAGTTAGTCTTGACCGGAGGTGGTTGCAGTCCCTGGTCCCCTTCCCACTGGCCTCCTTCACTTGGTGTCCCCCCGCTCCCTGTACCCAAGGTCAAAACCGTTGGTATTTTCCTTAACTCTTCACTCTCCGTTCACTCGCAGGTCAATTCGGTTGTTTCCTCCTGCTTTTTTTCCCTCAGAACCATCAGGAAGATCTCTCGCTTTTTCTCTCTACCTGCCCTAAAGATCATAGTGATGGCTATGGTGCTCTCGTGCCTGGACTATGGCAACATCATTTACAATGGCGCCCCAGCCTACGCCATTCACCGTCTGCAGCTCGTGCAGAACCAGGCCGCCCGCCTGATTCACGGCCTGCCCAAATTCCACCGAGCTACTCCCTTACTGCAGGCTCTGCACTGGCTGCCGGTGAAAGAGCGAGCCTTGTTCAAGCTTGGCTGTACCACCTTTCAGGCCAAAATGGGCACCGCCCCGGAGTTCATTTGCTCCGCCATCAAGCCCTACACGCCGGGTAGAGAGCTTCGATCCACCCATCAGGCCCTGCTAACTACCCCCCGTTTCAGAAAGAAAAAGGCGGGCGGAACAAAATTTGCAGTTCTCGCTCCTGCGTTCTGGAACTCCCTTCCGACGGAACTCCGTATGACATCCTCTTACATCGAGTTCCGGAAAGGTCTTAAAACTCTGCTCTTCTCCCGTGCCTACAATGTCCAGATTCCCTCCGCTCCTGTTGTCTCCTCGCAAATCCAAAAGCGCCAAGAAACCGCGTGGTAGAAGTGCGCCATACAAATGTTTTTAAATTCAAATTCAAATTCAAATGCTCATTTCCGGGTTTTTATTGAACTGACTCTCTAGTAGTTCTTCAGTATGGGATCGTTGAGTGGGAGGACTTTTTCCTACTAGTTGCTGGGGTTGTTGTACTTTAAAGAAGGATCTCAGCGAGGGAGTGATTTTGAGTTTATGGTCGGGGGGGGGCTCCTGCCTTGTCCGATCTAAGTTTGGGCTGATGCTCTCGATTAGTGGTACCTTTCTCATTCTTTGTTTGTATTGGCAGAGTCACTTGTTTAGAGGATTGTGAAAAACTTTGTTTGGGGAATTGCCTGTTTCTAGCGCAATAGCTCGACTTTATCCTGCCCCCTTCCTCAGATTCTAGTCTTCCCGTTTGAACTTTCCCTTCTGCCTTGTTTCTTGTCCTTTTTTGAAAAGAAGTCTATTGCCTCTAAACCACTTTCCCCTGTACAGCCAGCTTTTTTTACTTCTTATTCTGGTTTTTTAGCACCCCCTTGTTCGCTCCCCTTACACCCCTCAACTAACTCAAGAGCAATTCCCCCTTGATTTTTTCCTCCCCTCGTACCTGGCTCATGGGGTTGCTGCAGGGGCTTAACTCCGCTTTTTTTCTTTTGTCTCTAATAGCCTTCGTGTTACTCGTGTTACTCAAACTCCCCAGCTTGTTCTGTATTATTTCGGGGCAAAAATCCTCAATACCGGTCAGGACACTTTTCCCTTGAAACTCTCCTTTTCTTTGCTCGCTGGCGTTTCCAGTTTGCCCTGGAAACCTTCCTGTCTGTACCATTCCCGATCAGGCTGGGATCCTCGAGCCCTCGGGCAGCCGCTGCCGTTGCCGCTCTTGCCCCGGAAGAGGAAGTACACTCTACCTTGCAATCTCCGGCAGTCTCGTTGTGCCCCTGGAGCTGCTGCCCATCTGTGGGGGACGTACGCCGATGCACTCCTGATTGCGAGGTCTATGCGGGTCTGCAGGTCACCGTCTTTCATCCCCATACACCACCAGGGAGCTCCGAAGGCGCTGACGCCACTAATGCCGTTTCCAGTCCAGACACCGACAGCGCTGACTCCGCTCGTAAGTGCCTCTCTTGTCACAGTTTTTCTCTTCATTTACTGTACCGATATAATCTCCATTTAGGAAACACAACCCGGCAGATAGGGTTATAATTTAGTCTATAGTCATGGAGATGTTTGTGGAGCTCCCGACCGGACCTTCTAGCCGGCCGCATTCTTCCTCTGTCAAAACATATTTATCATTGTTGTAAAAAATATTATGTACTAAACATGAGGAATCGTTTATTGATTTAATTTTTTGGGGTCAGATAATGTGAGGGGTAAGTGTTGTATACCATGACCCATACTGTTGTTGGCTTCGTGAGAAGCCAATAATCCAGCCTAGTTCATATGTTGTATTGCTCTGCATTGTGGGCGTATTCCGTATCTGTTAGATTGAAATAGAGCCATGTGTCCACTAAGTTGTGTTCCCAACACATGCCTTGTTGGACCTTGAGGGCTCGGGGTTTAGTCGCAGGGGTCTTCGCTGTGCTATCCAATAATAGATCTAGTAAGACATTTAAGTCCCGTCCCAGCACTATTTGGTCTGTTGATAGTCCGTCTATGAATGACTGTAGTCATTCAAAGAAGGAGTTATCGTCCGTGTTTGGGAATACACAATAATCAGAACAATCTTGTGGCCTGCTATTGTTCCTGTTACTATAAAATACCACCCACCCGGGTCGGATATTGTGTCTACGTGCGTGAACAAAACATTACGGCTGACCAGGGTAGCAACTCCCCGGGCATAGGAACTGTAGCTTGAGAAAAAACGGTGGGAGTCCCATGTGGATGCAAATTTCGATGGGGAGGTAGGTGAGAGGTGTGTTTTTTGAAGGTATACTATATCTATCAAGTTTTGACGTAGGTATTGAAGAACTATTCTACATTTCTTGAGGCTGTTCAGTCCACGTATGTTCCAAGTCAGTAGGGTTATGTTGATGCTGCGCCGCATTTCTACCTTGTGAGCTATAATGGGATTTCCAGAAGAGTATATTGTGTCTGCCTCTGTGAAGCTATAGAGCAAATTAACAAATACAATTGTAAACCTGCATTGAAGATAAAGTCTAACAACTCTACTCCCTGCCCCACTCCCCCACCTTCACCTGGTGGCTGTCCACCAGGTGGTGTCCCTGCATCCTCCCCCATAACTGTTGTTGCGTAGTACGACAACAAGGCAATTCTTCCCAAATCAGTGTCATTGTGTTCCCACAGGGGGTGTGGCAATGCCACGTAGGACCCCCCACACCCCAATTATGAAGTAACATTTTATCCCCTCCTCTACAATAGCCTTATCACATGGATAAGCATTCATAATGTATCCCAGCATTTATGCCCAAGTTGTTACCGTCCAGAGTTGACTGACAATGGTGTGTAACTGCATATCTGGACGTCATCGCAGACGTGGGCTCTAGCTTGCTGTAAATAAGTCTGCACTTGTCCCCGTCAATGCTGCCCTGGAGGTTTCTCCGGAGAGGACCCGCCGCCCATGCCCTTAGTTCCTGTGTAGTGCTTGCAAAAGCTTTGGACCTCCTCTGGATGTCAAATAATTTTACCTAGCTGTCCACATCAATTCGAATCCAAGCCGGGTATTACATGCCATATCCGAGACCCAGTTTCCGGACCGCTGCCTTGGCTCCTCCAAACTTATGCCTGGCCTCCTGCACTAAGGCTGTAAAGTCCGGGTAAACAGAAACGGTGGAGCCCTGCCATGTGAGCGGCCCTGCTTCTCTTGCCAATCGAAGTATTGTATCCCTATCCTTGAAATTGAGAAGACGTGCCATGATTGGTCTTGGTGGCAGTCCCGGATTAGGGCGGGAATTGTTCATTTATAATTAATTTAAATTCATAATATATTGTTTTTTTGCAAATTATCTTTATGTTTATAATAAATTAATTCAACTTTATAAATCAATGTCCGAATTCTTAGACTTACTGTTAAAATGATTCTAAAGTCATAAAAAAATTACATTTGAATTTGTAATGTTAAGTGCATATTATTTATGTAATTATTTATGTTACACATATTTTTAAATGTACTGCTTTCTTAGAAAAATGTACTTATGTTTAAATACATATTCTTACCCTTGTAATAGTGATAGTTTGATTCACGGTATTTGTGGAGTTGATATGCATGTAATTATTATTGTCAATGTTTAAAGTGGATGCTTAAAGTGGATGTTAATATTTTTCCAACAATATTTTTGTAGCACAATATATTTGTGCTGATAGTCAAAAAATGTGAATTTAGAGAAAAACATACAGCAGCTCCGTCTAAAGATTTTCTGCTGTCAGATTTATTAGCTGGCAGGTTGAGAGTAGCAAGCTGCTTCAGTCTTAGGGCTCATGGAGATGTCATTGTCACTCACTTTTCCCCCAGCAACATCAACATTATGTCTACCCCTCTCTAGACAAATGCAAGCAATAGGCCTTCATTGCTCTACCTCCTACCCACTTTCATTTTTATTCAAACAACTATTTTACAATATATAGTTGTTTCAGAAGAGTGTCTTGAGAAAAGAATGACATTGCCAATGGGATAACAGGCAAAACAAAGGGGCATATTATCAAGGGGGTTTATCTCTGCTTTTTTGTCTTTAAAAGCCAAGAAAGTGGAGATAAAATTATCTCCCTATTACCTAGCTGTCGCTAACACCAGTTAGCGACATCTAGTAGGAGATAGCAACCATCTCGGGCCCCACTTTGCATGTCAGTGATATTTATCACTAATGACATGCAAAGTGGGCGTGCCAAGATGTTAGCGACTGAAAACAGTCGCTAACATCGCTATCTCCTATTACCAACATTTGGAGATATTCGCGCTAAGCGTGAATATCTCCAAAAGCTAGCACCTGCCCTGAGCAGTTCTTAGCCATGTTATCCAATGGGAGGGGGATAACATGGCTAAGAGCATTAGCTCGGTAATGCATGAATATCGCGGACTTTTCAGCGATATTCATGCATTGCGGGGATTTGTATCGCATTTGCGATAAACCTTGGTAATACCAAGGTTTATTTGCGGTAAAAATCGCCGCAGTTCAGCGGTAAATTTTTGTCTCTAACCAAGCAATAGCGATAATTATCGCTATTGCTTGGTAATATGCCACAAAATCCCTTAAATCTTAAAACGCATACAATGCATGAGTCACATTTGCAGGAAATTACTATGTACTTATAGGTGTACACAAGATCAGAAATCCACAGCTCTGCCGCTGACAAAAGCAAAGAGATAAATATCCTATTTCAAAAGCAACTAAAAGTAATGTTCTGGTACTTTGAATGGATCTTGATTGTTGCTTGTTAATAATTAAGTTAATATTACATTAAAAAACATATATATGGAAGATGATTTTAGTTTAGCTCCTGTTATTTCACTGGTTAGAGTTCAGTGATGTTTCCCTGTGACAATAGAGAATGGTTGACTTTGAAACAAGTGTTGAATATCTGGAGATTAAAACATTCTACAAACTGCAAGTTCTGATTTTACTTTAAACAAAAACGTGATTACATGGACTTGCAGATTAGCAAGAGGACATTTTCAGATTAAGCTCAATCTAAATGTATAATCTCATTTCCACAGATAAACTTAAACATAGAGTATGCACATTAAAAAATGTTACATGGATATCTTTATTGTAACTAGGTAGGAACATTTTATCAAGTACATCATAAAAATAAACACAAAGTCATTCTTGCCTGAATCTTTAAAGATATTTGTATTTTTATTTCTAAAAAACCTGCTATTTACAGAGTACAGTCAAAATCTATTTTAAGACAGGTGTGTGAATTGTGTAAACTAATACAAACCCTGTTGTCAGATATATGTTACATGCATAAATTCACTTTTGTAAATCTCCGCTGAAATAGCCTAATGAGTACCAGATGACCTTGATATCTGCAACTTAATTCTTTAGTTACAGGACTGTCAGAGAGAATTCTTACCTGGATTCTGAATTCCACAACACAAAGTGAAATAGAAAAACATGCTTTCTAGACTGTACCACTTCCCCAAGCCAATCCAGAAGACAAAATTGTGCATTTGACATCAGAGGGAGCAGTAGTGCCCCAGGAAAGCATAAAAATCTGCATGAGAAGTTAATCTAGAGATTAACTATTTTAATCTGGAATGGGTACCCATTAAAGTAGTCAGCAATAGATTTACCTCGGACTCCAGTATAATGTGGTGTTGGTGTGATGATACTGAAGTGACCCCAATGGAGTAGCTTCACCTAAGCTTGGTCCATGAATTTTACAAAGAAGAGACAGATGATGCGTGATGTCGCATTCATCACTTTAATATTTCTTCATACTTTTAACTCTTTGCCACTTGCTCCTTGTAAGTGATGCTCTCTCATCACTTCCTCTGACTGATATTTTTCCCCATGACATACTGGGTTCTGCCTTCTCCTTCCAACAGGGACCCTTGGGCTGTTGGATTTGATACCCATGCCACATCTGTGCTCACCCTGTTCGGCAGAGACAACTGAATTATTTTCATTTTAAGAACCAATTTTGCGACCCAATATCCTGTTTTCTACTTTATATGCCTATGATAAGAAAAACAGGCTCTATCTACACTCTGTGCTGTCAAAATCACATGTTTCAGTGATCTAGAAGTATTTTAATATAGTACAAATACAAAACTAAAATAAATCTACATACTGTTCGTAAGGACTTTCTAAACATATTTTATAATTGTTATAATAATCAAAAAGAAGGGAACAGGCTTCTAGTATTCTCACCAGAAAATAAATAATTTGCACCTATTTACTTCTGTAAAATAATACCCAGAAAAACAAATATATATATATATATACTTTGTGGTGTAATTTATTAATATATTTGTTGATTCTAGTTTACCCTTTTTAACCTAACAGGTACTATGGGATGCTGTACAAGTTGAATAATCGGTGCAATACTGGGCTAGTCCATGGATGGTAACCATAGTGAAGCTTATTCATAAAGGTAGCTTATAACCAAAGACACTTTATGTATGCCTGCCACTGATGCACAAATTGAATCTTGGCAGGTGTAAAAGCATTTCGTACTACAGATTTCTTTGCAACAAATGCAGAGAAACCTGTAGTAGTAATTCTGATGCAGGGGGTGGGTTGTAGGCATTCCAAAGTGTGATTTGCTTAGGAAGTTTTGAAACAGCCATAAATATGTTAATTTGTGGGTATTCTCAAACTTCGATCTGATCTCTATTCTACTTTGGAAATGGTTGAAGATTTACTTCAGTCAAGGGCTGAAGTAACTCCCTTCCAGGATAAAAAAGGGATTGGACCAGCCCCATATTTGATGTGTGGAGAGAGGAAGAGTGTTCCCCATTGCAAAAAATGTTGTACCCAGTTAGAAACAAGCATTTACAATGCAACGGTCTCGCCTTTACAAAAGTTAGAGCTATTGGCATTGTAAATGACAATTTTTTTATGTGTTGGTTGTGAAAACAGATAAATCAATGGCATTGTCATTTACAATGCCAATAGCTTAATCTCTCGCAAATGCGAGACCTATTGCATTTGCATTTGCACCCACACACACACACACAGAGCCACACACATACAGAGCCGCCACACTCACACACACAGAACCACACACACAGATCCAAACACACACACAGCCACACACACACACAGCCACATGCACACACACAGAGCCACACACACACAGAGCCACACACACACACAGAGCAACACACACAGAGCCACACACACAGAGTCACACACACATACACAGAGCCACACATACAGAGCCACACACACAGAGCCACACTGAACAACATGGCTAAAAGAATCACATTGACAAAGCCAATAGCTCTTATGTCAGTGAGGCCTACTGGCTTTGCCAATGTTTTCTTTTGCTTGGCAAAGAGATATACAGGCACTGACTTCTAGGAAGGAGCTACATCTCACTCGGAAATGACCAGTTGCAATGCATTCTACAAGTATGAAAATCATACATATTTCCGCAGTACCATAAAGCATGTCCCATATTAGCGCTATATGAAATCACAAAAGTAAATACACATTAAAAACATAAAGAGCACACAGTCCAGGTCAGCATCGATTGTAGTAGCGCGAAGAATTAAATGCACTGTACCGTATTGTTCTAGTTAGTGCTGTTGATATTGGTGGGGAGCAGTGACGGGGAGGCTGGGTGATATTGTGGGGCGGGCTGGGGATGGGCCAGGGGTGGGCCGCTGTCCCTGGGGAGGGAGAGGCTGCAGGAGGAGGGAGTGGGAGCGAGTGGCGGAGGAGGCTGGCTGAGGATATGAGAGGAGAGCGCATTCCTCGTCAGGACTGGGGAACAGCCCGGATCTGCCGAGGCCCAGAGACACACAGCACAGCAGGCTGGCACACACACACCACACCTTGCACACATGATGACTTGTTCTTACACACACACTGACACTCACACAACTTGCACACACTCTGACACTCTCCCACACACAACCTGCTGACATACACGCACCATAACTTGCACACACACTGACACACATGCACACACTCATACTTCCACGCACACACAACTTGCACACACGCTGACACACACACACATCATAACTTTTGCACACACTGACTCATGCTTACAAGCACCCGACACACACAACTTATGGACACACTCACAATTTGCACACAGGCGACACTCACAGCCACCACTTAATTACACGCTGACACTCGTGCACGCACCCATACTTGCACACTGGCACATTCATGCAAGCACCCACAACTTTACATACACTGACACACCTACATTTTGCACACACATGGACTCATGGTTGAACATACACATATACACACACACACAGACACACCTACAGCTTGGCACAGCCAGGGCCCTCACATGCTGCTCAGAAAGATGGATAAAAGGCAAAAAGGAGAAAACAAATGAAACAAGCAAGGGAGGGGCCGGTGGGGGGGGGGTGTCCTGGGCTTTCACCCTGTCTGGTCTCTGGGCTGGAGTAGCTAGGAGACGGGGGCGCCGGCTATGCAAGCCTCTTGCAGCAGGCTTCCCGTGGGCATAGGTCACAGGGCGCTGGAAAGGTCAGAGGAAAAGCGCAAAGAACGTGGAATCTGGAGCATGGGAGCTCCTGAAAACTAAAACTGGTGCTATATAATGAAGTTAACAGCACATACACCATCAATGCGTATGGGAGGCGACAGAAAGGGCCATCTTGCAGAGACATACAGAATTTGAATGCAAAAGCCCATTCATTGCCAGGCCGGCCCACTCAGCAATCCATTCAACAATACTACCCAACCTAAGAGGTGGGCCTATAGCGTAAGCAGGGAGTTAAATACTTTCTTTCCAGGACCCTGACTCTCACATTCTCAAACAGAATCCTGTGTTCAGGGTATTATAATTGGTGAAAAGTGAAAGTGGCATCACTAAATTAAAGAAACTTAATAGGCCTGAGTCCCCAAACTTTTTTTTTTTACGAACCTAAGTGTTAATCAGGTGCGCACAGAAAGCATTACGATAGCCACAAATCGAACAAGTATTTAAAAGGATTAGATGTAGCACGAGGGTGTTACGGAAGAATGCATGCTTCATGTTAAGGGCAGAGAGCACGTTCTGTTTAGATAGT
The DNA here is from genome assembly GCF_964263255.1 of Lissotriton vulgaris. NCBI lineage: Eukaryota > Metazoa > Chordata > Amphibia > Caudata > Salamandridae > Lissotriton > Lissotriton vulgaris. The sequence goes on from NC_141698.1 coordinate 709,015,372, forward strand.
TGATTAGGGAGTCGAAGGGTTTTGTTTAAACATAATGAAAAAATTACATTAGAAGAAGTTTATAAGAAGATAACTTGATTTTAAAGAAATCGTTCGTAAGAGGAATTTGAATAGGGCAGTTTAACGGAAGCCTACCGTTGTGGAATGAACGTCAGAGGATTCCATTCAGTGGAAATGCGCGAGGTCTCTCTCGAGGCATACGCATGCGTGGAGGAGTTTCAGAGTGGATATGGAACAGAGTTGCGCTGCGTCTATGCGCGTGCATTGCGTTTCACGTACGCATGCGTGGTGTTTCAGTGCTTTCAATGCGTGTGTATTGCGCAACAAGTACGCATGTGTAGAGATTCAGTGTTTGTGAGTGATACTGACAGGCGATTTCTCAGAGAGGAAGACGGAGATTTAATAGAAATATTTAAGTTGGTTAATTAGTAAAGGAAGGAAGATTTGAGGCGATTATTTAAAGATAGATGAATATTAATATTGGTTGCTAGTTGAAACAACAATTACGAAATGGTAAATACTTACAGAACAAGTGAGGTCCTGGGCCGGCAGCAAATCACAGTGCGGCCCGGGGAATGATGTCTCGGGGGTGTCCCGGGCCGGCAGCCAATCACAGAGTGGCCCGGGACACACAGCAACAAGGGGCGGGGCTTAAAAAAAGACACGGAAACGCCCCCGAATCGCGTTCCGACAGGGAAAGAGTGACTGACAGCCAATCTCTTCCAATGGCTAGCCTTCATTTATGGAGCTAGCCAATGGAAGACAGAGGCGGGACTAAGCCCCACACTGTAGGACATAAGATTTCGCCTGGGCGGGGCACTAGTGCTCCGGCCCAGGCGAAACCTAAAAAAGTTTTTTTTGCATAGGGTCTTTATTCCCCCATACAGACTTCTACCCTAAGTAGAAATTTACACAGCTGGCATAGGGGCCAGTGATACTTGTCTAATGAAAGTCCAAGTAGTACACCTCAAAAAAAAATTCCAAGCTTCATGATGTGAATGTTGGTGAACAGGAGAAAAGTGTAGAAGTATATTCAGGCAGACTAGTAAATCTCTGCCCATAATTTAATTATTTTTTTCTCGCGACTATGCCGAATTTATTCAATACATACTCTCTGTGTACCGAAAGGGGCTTTAGGTAAGCCTCCTTCAGCCATTGGCTTTTTGGCTCAGGAAGATTCAGCCATTGGCTTGAAAAAATTAACAGTCGCATTCTGGTTTAGCTCATAGAAATATTTTAGTATCACAGTCTTTCTTGGCTGTTTGGGTGTGTACTTCCACCTTCATTAGATAGCACAACGGGACAATTTACATATCAAAAGTAAACTATGTCACAGAAAATATAAGTAAGTCTTCATCTCATCCATGCACCGAATACACAAATAATTATTTTAGTTGTTTTCCACAGGAGAATGCATTTTTATTGCTTTTGTCATGGCACAATTACAACGGCCGAAGCTATTGGCTTTGCCATTGCTTGTTTTACTTGGCCCTGCGCAGTTGTCTAATAATTCTAACCAGCACTGTTTAATATATAAACCGAAATGGATAAGGGAGTGAATATTATTGCACTGACAATGAGAGGCCTTTTTATATTGCACAATAATGATTTGTGTACTCTTAAAGTTAGTATTGCGAATTGGCTTTGCCTTGCCTTCTTTTCCGTTTGGAAAGCTGATCACAACACTTTATAGATATTTGCATCATGCAAGATTTTCTGACATGAAGAAGGCTTGTGTGTTTATACATGTATACATTGTGCATGTTTCAGTCAGTTTGGTTGTCTTCAGATGCCTATGTGAGATGTGTAGGCACAGGCCTTCTCTCACTCACAGGATATCTTGGGAGCAGCAAGCGAGCATCAAACATAGTCTGCTTGTTTGAAATGGGACTTCATAGCTTCATATGCATTGACAGGAAGAGTGCTGAGTCCAGAATTATCCCAGCAGGCACCGCTTTTAACCAAATATTGCAAAGCGCAGCAGGTGCTTGCTGCTATGCACACCCTAAGTGTTCTCCGTGACACTGAATAATACATGGGCTGCACGGTGTTTACATTTCAGCACATTAAAGGCCAGGCCTATCTCCTCCTAGTAATGCTGTGCCTTGACAAAAGGCAGCGCCCGTTCATAAAACCACAGGGAAGCGGCAAAAACAAGTTTCCCTGAAGACTAATTTAAATATATATTTTTTCATGAAGAGGAAGGCTATATGCAAAACCCAAATGAATATTTACAGCCTCCCAGAATAAAACCTCATCATTCTCAAAATGCTGTTCAAATAAATTGTTCTACCAGCTGTTGCTGAGCAATTAGTCCACAGGAGTTGTATTTTGCCTGTGTAAGTACATTCTGTAATATACCATTTTAGAAGGAGTTATAACATACCAATACCACTGAGAGTCAAATCTTAGAAAAAATACACATTGAATATAGTACGATTTGAATTCAAACGCCTATTGAAGCCTGTCACAATTGGTATGGGATATAAATTACAACTGTTATTTGGGTCACAAGCCTGAAGCCCCCACCCACCAACCTCTCCATGTAGTAGTGGGCCTCAGCAAGGCCTACCAGTGCTAGGGGTTCTCCCTTCTCTGCACAGAGTCCTCAGACCAATAGAAAGAAGTTCGCACAGAAGCTGGAATAAAAAATTCAGAGTTTATTAAACCTCATGAGGTGGAACTACATTCACACAGCACCCTTTGGTAATGTATGAAGTAGCACACTGAATGGAAGGAGCTTGGTCCTTTTATACCCACACAGGGGCTTAAATGAAGGTGGTACAAGTATAAAATGCTGGTTTTAGGTACATATAAGGTCATACAGAAAATGCACAGTCAACAAGTGGGAGGAGCTAACAGTTGCTAATTCTGGTGAACACATCCTGACAGTTACAGTCTGGGGACAGCTGCAAGGACAGCTGCAAGCCAAACTGAGCATGTGCGAAGCAGAAAAGGTTAAATTTATCTCGTCTCTAGGCAGATTTCAAGAGCAGTTAACATGAAGGTAGGACAGAGAGCACATGGTAGCACATGGCAAACAAAATGGCTGATAGAAATACAAAATGGATTCCACAAAACGGACAAAATAGTCTCTAAATACCGGATGGCTACTGCTAATGGGCACCGCTTTTAACCAAATATTGCAAAGCGCAGCAGGTGCCTGCTGCTATGCACACCCTAAGTGTGCTCGATGACACTGAATAATACATGGGCTGCACGGTGTTTACATTTCAGCACATTAAAGGCCAGGCCTATCTCTTCCTGGTAATGCTGTGCCTTGACAAAAGGCAGCGCCCGTTCATAAAACCACAGGGAAGCGGCAAAAACAAGTTTCTGGGGCAGTAGTGGTGAAGCAGGGAGAGGGGGGGGGGGGGCATTAGAAAAAAAGAAAAGAAAATATCAAGAACCTGCCAATCGGCCGTCTTGCTGCAGCCTCTCCTGGGTCCTCTTTAGTCAACCAGAAGGACACAGGCTCCCAGACTCCCTTAGCCAATCATGATGCTGCTGTCACCAGCATGTCACCAGCATGACAGCAGTATTGTGATTGTTCTGAGTAGCCTGGTTCAGCGCTCAGACAGGGAGTGGGAGCCTGTGCATGTTCTCCACCCAGGCTTTGCAATACAACCAGGTGGAGAGCATGCAAAATGCGCATGGCTGTTTGGCCAGCCCAAGACAGCTGGCCAAACTGTCATGCGGACTTAAGTGCACCAACCACTCCTCCCCCTACTGGCTGTGATGCCAGCCAAGTCCCGCCCCACGACAAAAGGGGCTTCAGCACAGAAAGATAAAATAATAATAAAATTGTGGTTTTATCATTATAGTTTTCCTTTTTTGCAGGTTGTATGACGTTACAACGCATGCTTTTACCACGCATGCTGTTACAACGCAGGTTTTACTACGCATACCATTACAACGTATAGCGCTTTGGGGTGCTGGATAGTGAATAGTTTAATTTACTATTCCAACTTCAGTCCCCGTGGACACTAGGGAAGGTGTTGGATAGTAAATTAAATCTATTCCCTATCCTAGAGCGCCCCCCAGCGCAATGCGTTGTAATGGTTTTCGTTGTAAAACCTGCGTTGTAATAGCACTGCATGGTAAAAGTTGCGTTGTAAAGGATGTTTCCCTTTTTTGCACAGCTGGAATGCAGTTGGGCGACTCTCCTCTGCATTAGTGGGGAGCCGCGGCTAAGCATCAGACATTTAGGAGAGGAAGAGAGGGAGAAATGGACAAAAGGGAAAGAGAGAGGAAGAGAAAGATAAACAGGTAGGGAGGGTCTGTTTGTGGATTAAGCATGAATGAGTCGCATTTAGGACTACGAGCACTAGAATTTGGCGCACTGACGTTCGATTGCACAAGCCGCGGGTTTCTGAGCAGTGCCCTGGGCACCCGCACTATTTCTTTAACAAGTTAAGCACTGATTATAGAATTCTGCACAAGTGTATCTTGAAGTTCGGCATTGTGATAGCATGTGGCTCTGCATTGTTATGCTGTAGAATACTGTAGTATATTTCCACAGAGCTCTGTGTTGTCATACCACAGATCTCTCTAGTGTGGTATGAAGTAGTCCTGATTGTAACATGATGGGGCTCTGTAGTATCGTATCAAAGTGCTGTGTAGCATCACATTGTAGAGGTCTAGTCTCTATTGTCGTATGAAGGAGCTCTGTATTTTCACACCATGCAGATCTTTATTTGAGAAAGCTCTGAATTGTAATATCATGGAGCTCCTCAGTGTCATATGACAGAGCTCTGTAATATGGAACTCTCCAGTGTCATATGACAGAGCTCTGTAATATGGAACTCTTCAGTGTCATATGACAGAGCTCTGTAATATGGAACTTTCCAGTGTCATATGACAGAGCTCTGTAATATGGAACTCTCCAGTGTCATTTAAGGAAGCTTTGTGGTTGGAATATCATGGAACTTTGATGTGAGGTATGAATGAGGGCTATAATGCCTTACGGAGCTCTGCCGTTGTGTGTGTAGTATATTTCCACAGAGCTCTGTGTTGTCATACCACAGATCTCTCTAGTGTGGTATGAAGTAGTCCTGATTGTAACATGATGGGGCTCTGTAGTATCGTATCAAAGTGCTGTGTAGCATCACATTGTAGAGGTCTAGTCTCTATTGTCGTATGAAGGAGCTCTGTATTTTCACACCATGCAGATCTTTATTTGAGAAAGCTCTGAATTGTAATATCATGGAGCTCCTCAGTGTCATATGACAGAGCTCTGTAATATGGAACTCTCCAGTGTCATATGACAGAGCTCTGTAATATGGAACTCTTCAGTGTCATATGACAGAGCTCTGTAATATGGAACTCTCCAGTGTCATATGACAGAGCTCTGTAATATGGAACTCTCCAGTGTCATTTAAGGAAGCTTTGTGGTTGGAATATCATGGAACTTTGATGTGAGGTATGAATGAGGGCTATAATGCCTTACGGAGCTCTGCCGTTGTGTACGAAAGAGCGCTGCATTGCCAGAATATAAAGGTATGTGGTGTTGCATGGAGGAGCTTTGCACTATCATATAGACCTCAGTGGTGTTAGAGCTTTAAAAGAAGCTTGGTTTCTTGCATGAAGGATCACTTTAAAGCTGTTTGAAGCAGACAAGTATTGTCCTATCATACAGCCCCTCAGTCTCACATGAAGGTGCCCTGAATTATCATATCCTGGAGCTCTGAAGTTTTACATCAAGGATATTTGTATTGTCATTTCATAGAAACCTGACATCTCATATCAATGATCTTTGTACTGTCATAATTTGGAGATGGAGATTGACATTGGAAGAAGTCCTGTAATTCTGCATAAATGAACTTGGTATTGTCATATGAAGCAGATGGGTAGTTTCACCTCTTGGAGCTCCCGAGAGTTATATGTCACTGCATGGTAATGTAATGTCATGGAGCTCTGTGTTCTCATAAAATAGATAGCTTGATTGCAATATGAAGCACCCCTAGTGTGCAGAGGTGTGAAGTTCTCTTCTCTTCTCTTCTCTTCTCTTCTCTTCTCTTCTCTTCTCTTCTCTTCTCTTCTCTTCTCTTCTCTTCTCTTCTCTTCCCTTCCCCTCCCCTACCCTCCCTCATCTCCCCTCCTCACCTCCATAAACCCCACACTACTCTCCCATCCTGCCACCTCATCCATCTGCCTCCACATCATTCATCTTCTTCTTCCATCCCACCCTGCTTCGTTGTACCCCACCCACCCATGACTTGCACATCTGCCTCCACCACACTATCTCCATTTTGTCACTTATCCAATCCCACTATCCACTGCCTTTCCTGCCTACCATTGCATATTTGCTCCCCATTGTTTCTGTCAAACTGTCTACTCTCTCCACACTCTCTGCCTTAACCATTCATTAGTCTGGTCCCCATGCAGCCCTTCCCTCCCCTCATGGACTACAGCCTTCATTTCAGTATTGAGCAGCATTATGTTTTATTCTCTGTTGGAATGTAATGGCATAATTCCCCCTTGGGGTCTTGTTTTCTTCTTTGCAAAGCCTTTGCCACCCTACATATTTTTGCAGGTGCATTATAACATTTGTAAATAAAAACATGGCTATCATATGCACACCGAGACATGTCTCTAAAAGTGATGTCAAATTGAGCACCACCTTTTATTGACCTGTGTCTGATTTTTTGTTGTGAACCACGTATTAATATTTTGTATTGCAAACTATACAGTCACAGGAGGGGCCCTGGTTAATTTTCCTAATTGATATTAATTAGGCAGGTCTAAATTTACGACCCCCTATGTAGTAAAATTAACGCAGGGATTGTGGCCTGCAAGGAACAGCAAACCCACACTCTTGCAAATTGATGTACAAAACAGAAACTGTGCTTTATTAAAGCGGCCCTTGTTCCCTAAAAGAACCAGCACTGCTTTAAAATAACTTTTACCCTCTGTGAATACATTGGGAGGAGCAGAGAGTGTTCACCTGGGCCACTGCATTTTTACTCCGAGGTCTCCCAATAGGTTTCATAAAGGTGAAGGTGCCCCAAGTGGTACCATACCATTTGAGAATCAGTTACCACCTCCTTTGTGGTTCTAGTAGCTGATCAATGATTTGAGACCACAATTGTTGCTGCTTACCATTGTGACCTAAAATAAAGAGGGGGCACCCTTTTTCACTCTCCCTCCTAATTGCAATTTCGCAAAGAATCACAAAACCCATTTTGGGTTTTGGAAGAAAGCTAGTTTGCGATTGCAAAACTAGTGCTTCTCTGGTGATCTGAAACCAACCTTTTTTTATTTTGCGACTACTACACAGTGCATACTCTGTCTCCTGAGAGAGGTATTGTGGGTTTGCTATGAACATAAAGGGGCTTGGAGCCCACCCAGTGCTTACCATTGGTTGGTTTACCTATCATTCTCATTTACTTGCTTCTTAGTTGATAGTATGACTTGTCCATCTTGTGTCTGCCCCTCTCCTGGAGCATTGTCCTTTTATGTGTGTCCTTCCACTGCTCACTTTTAAGGATCCACTTTTTTGTTTTGACTTAAGCACTGCGTTTTCCAGCGGTTTCCTTTTGTACTTCTGTTAGTTCCCCCTTTCTTCTCACTGTGTTACGAGCTCTCACTGTGCACTTCTTCTCACTCCTTTTTGTGATGCTCCTACTGTCATATGCTTCTTCCGCCGCTCCAAGTTTCTCTTCCTCTGTCTACTTGCTCCCTCTGTGGTCCATGTTGTTCTGTCTTGCCCAATGCATCTCTTCCTGACTCCAGCCCTTCAAGTTGCTTCCCCCGGCAGCCTCCGCCTCTATTTCACGTTGCTTTGAACTCTCCCACCATGTTCCTTACCCCCAGTGCTCCAGGTTAATCACTCTCCATCAGCGCTTCAATAAAAAAAAATTATTGCATCATTTTGTAGGAGCATGTATTGTTATGGTATGTTAAGAGGATTTGTATAGCACGCTTATCAGCCGAAGGGCCTCAAGACACTGGAGTAAATGAGTAGGCCGATTGGGCTCCTAGTTGAGTAGTCAGGACTTCAGTTTCTTGCGGAATTTGAGAAGAGGTGGAGGTGGAAGGTCATTCCAGAATTTGGCAGCGATGTAGGCAAAAAAGAGTACTCCTGCCTTGCTCCTGTGGACGCAGGGTATTGCATGAGGTAGAGAGAGCCTAAGTGCAGTTTTCTGGTTGGTTGGTGGAAGTTGAGGCAGTGATTGAGGTAGGCAGGTCCGATCTCACGAAGGGCTTTGTATGCGTGTTTTTTTGTAGCATGAATTGGTATCACTTCTGTATTGGTAGCCATTGTAGCTTTCTGAGGTGGGGTGTGATGTGAGGGTTGCAGGAGATGTTGAGTCTAGCGCGGTATTCTAGGTGGTCTGGAGTCTGGAGGTGCATGGCTCGCTTGCCTGCAAAATGACATGACACCCACATCTTATTAGGTTTATTGTTATGTTATGTGTATTTGTAAAGTGTGTGTCTAGTCCTGCCTATAGTAGGTTCTTAACTATAAAGCCAAGTCTTTATTTACGCTTTAGGAGCGATGTAAGAGAACACTCATCCTCCTGAACTGGATGTGTGCCTTTAGCAATGCTGAACAGCGTCTGGAATGCTGTTTAGCATGGCTAAAAATAGCCAATAGTTTCCAATGGCGACGCCTATTGGCTTTGCCAGTGCTTGTTTGCCATTGAGCACTGATGGCAGAATAATGTTAGTGGTATAACACAAACCTATGTTCAACGTGTTTAGCAGTAAAAAGCAGTCAGTAGAAATATGTTTAATTAGACAATATACAGCCAGATGTAGGTAATTCTGTTTTACCGATTCATAAATACCGAATTTTACCAATTCGGTATTTATGAATCGGTAAAATAGAAGGGGGGAGATTTAGGTAGAATCGGTAATTGAATTACTGATTCTGTAAGAATCGGTATTTACCGATTCGGTAATGCCCATTGATTCCTATGGGCATTGAAGCCCATAGGAATCAAAGGGCATTACCGAATCGGTATTTACCGATTCGGTAAATACCGAATGTTGCAAGGGTGCAGGGGTGTCACTTTGACACCCTCTAGCACCCCGAATTCAGGCACGTGTGACATGTGGATTTTGGAAAAGGTGATGGACAGAGTTTCTGAATGATGCAGAATACTCCTACCCAGTCAAGAGATCAGGGCTTGATCCATCACCGTTTTTTAGCTCACTGCACCATCCCAGCTTCAGAACCTGGCTATATGCAAATTAGTCTGTTCCTGTCCCAGTGCATGATGGGAACAGGGCAAACCAAACTACCAAGCCAATTCTTATACTGGGAAGGAGACAAGCTACCGGGGACCGGTTTCTGGCATTTCAGCCGTCGTCGGCCCGGCTTGCTTAAATCCTGATGGTGCAATGAGCTAGGGACTCACGTCTGAGTATACCCTCCCACACATAGTGTGGATAAAATCAATTTTGGAAAAGGTGATGGACAGAGTTTCTGAATGATGCAGAATACTCCTACCCAGTCAAGAGATCAGGGCTTGATCCATCACCGTTTTTTAGCTCACTGCACCATCCCAGCTTCAGAACCTGGCTATATGCAAATTAGTCTGTTCCTGTCCCAGTGCATGATGGGAACAGGGCAAACCAAACTACCAAGCCAATTCTTATACTGGGAAGGAGACAAGCTACCGGGGACCGGTTTCTGGCATTTCAGCCGTCGTCGGCCCGGCTTGCTTGAATCCTGATGGTGCAATGAGCTAGGGACTCACGTCTGAGTATACCCTCCCACACATAGTGTGGATAAAATCAATTTTGGAAAAGGTGATGGACAGAGTTTCTGAATGATGCAGAATACTCCTACCCAGTCAAGAGATCAGGGCTTGATCCATCACCGTTTTTTAGCTCACTGCACCATCCCAGCTTCAGAACCTGGCTATATGCAAATTAGTCTGTTCCTGTCCCAGTGCATGATGGGAACAGGGCAAACCAAACTACCAAGCCAATTCTTATACTGGGAAGGAGACAAGCTACCGGGGACCGGTTTCTGGCATTTCAGCCGTCGTCGGCCCGGCTTGCTTGAATCCTGATGGTGCAATGAGCTAGGGACTCACGTCTGAGTATACCCTCCCACACATAGTGTGGATAAAATCAATTTTGGAAAAGGTGATGGACAGAGTTTCTGAATGATGCAGAATACTCCTACCCAGTCAAGAGATCAGGGCTTGATCCATCACCGTTTTTTAGCTCACTGCACCATCCCAGCTTCAGAACCTGGCTATATGCAAATTAGTCTGTTCCTGTCCCAGTGCATGATGGGAACAGGGCAAACCAAACTACCAAGCCAATTCTTATACTGGGAAGGAGACAAGCTACCGGGGACCGGTTTCTGGCATTTCAGCCGTCGTCGGCCCGGCTTGCTTGAATCCTGATGGTGCAATGAGCTAGGGACTCACGTCTGAGTATACCCTCCCACACATAGTGTGGATAAAATCAATTTTGGAAAAGGTGATGGACAGAGTTTCTGAATGATGCAGAATACTCCTACCCAGTCAAGAGATCAGGGCTTGATCCATCACCGTTTTTTAGCTCACTGCACCATCCCAGCTTCAGAACCTGGCTATATGCAAATTAGTCTGTTCCTGTCCCAGTGCATGATGGGAACAGGGCAAACCAAACTGCCAAGCCAATTCTTATACTGGGAAGGAGACAAGCTACCGGGGACCGGTTTCTGGCATTTCAGCCGTCGTCGGCCCGGCTTGCTTGAATCCTGATGGTGCAATGAGCTAGGGACTCACGTCTGAGTATACCCTCCCACACATAGTGTGGATAAAATCAATTTTGGAAAAGGTGATGGACAGAGTTTCTGAATGATGCAGAATACTCCTACCCAGTCAAGAGATCAGGGCTTGATCCATCACCGTTTTTTAGCTCACTGCACCATCCCAGCTTCAGAACCTGGCTATATGCAAATTAGTCTGTTCCTGTCCCAGTGCATGATGGGAACAGGGCAAACCAAACTACCAAGCCAATTCTTATACTGGGAAGGAGACAAGCTACCGGGGACCGGTTTCTGGCATTTCAGCCGTCGTCGGCCCGGCTTGCTTGAATCCTGATGGTGCAATGAGCTAGGGACTCACGTCTGAGTATACCCTCCCACACATAGTGTGGATAAAATCAATTTTGGAAAAGGTGATGGACAGAGTTTCTGAATGATGCAGAATACTCCTACCCAGTCAAGAGATCAGGGCTTGATCCATCACCGTTTTTTAGCTCACTGCACCATCCCAGCTTCAGAACCTGGCTATATGCAAATTAGTCTGTTCCTGTCCCAGTGCATGATGGGAACAGGGCAAACCAAACTACCAAGCCAATTCTTATACTGGGAAGGAGACAAGCTACCGGGGACCGGTTTCTGGCATTTCAGCCGTCGTCGGCCCGGCTTGCTTGAATCCTGATGGTGCAATGAGCTAGGGACTCACGTCTGAGTATACCCTCCCACACATAGTGTGGATAAAATCAATTTTGGAAAAGGTGATGGACAGAGTTTCTGAATGATGCAGAATACTCCTACCCAGTCAAGAGATCAGGGCTTGATCCATCACCGTTTTTTAGCTCACTGCACCATCCCAGCTTCAGAACCTGGCTATATGCAAATTAGTCTGTTCCTGTCCCAGTGCATGATGGGAACAGGGCAAACCAAACTACCAAGCCAATTCTTATACTGGGAAGGAGACAAGCTACCGGGGACCGGTTTCTGGCATTTCAGCCGTCGTCGGCCCGGCTTGCTTGAATCCTGATGGTGCAATGAGCTAGGGACTCACGTCTGAGTATACCCTCCCACACATAGTGTGGATAAAATCAATTTTGGAAAAGGTGATGGACAGAGTTTCTGAATGATGCAGAATACTCCTACCCAGTCAAGAGATCAGGGCTTGATCCATCACCGTTTTTTAGCTCACTGCACCATCCCAGCTTCAGAACCTGGCTATATGCAAATTAGTCTGTTCCTGTCCCAGTGCATGATGGGAACAGGGCAAACCAAACTACCAAGCCAATTCTTATACTGGGAAGGAGACAAGCTACCGGGGACCGGTTTCTGGCATTTCAGCCGTCGTCGGCCCGGCTTGCTTGAATCCTGATGGTGCAATGAGCTAGGGACTCACGTCTGAGTATACCCTCCCACACATAGTGTGGATAAAATCAATTTTGGAAAAGGTGATGGACAGAGTTTCTGAATGATGCAGAATACTCCTACCCAGTCAAGAGATCAGGGCTTGATCCATCACCGTTTTTTAGCTCACTGCACCATCCCAGCTTCAGAACCTGGCTATATGCAAATTAGTCTGTTCCTGTCCCAGTGCATGATGGGAACAGGGCAAACCAAACTACCAAGCCAATTCTTATACTGGGAAGGAGACAAGCTACCGGGGACCGGTTTCTGGCATTTCAGCCGTCGTGATTAAATCAATTTGGAAAAGGTGATGGAAGAGTTTCTGAATGATGCAGAATACTCCTACCAGTACGAGATCAGGGCTAGATCCCCAGATAAAATCAATTTTGGAAAAGGTGATGGACAGAGTTTCTGAATGATGCAGAATACTCCTACCCAGTCAAGAGATCAGGGCTTGATCCATCACCGTTTTTTAGCTCACTGCACCATCCCAGCTTCAGAACCTGGCTATATGCAAATTAGTCTGTTCCTGTCCCAGTGCATGATGGGAACAGGGCAAACCAAACTACCAAGCCAATTCTTATACTGGGAAGGAGACAAGCTACCGGGACCGGTTTCTGGCATTTCAGCCGTCGTCGGCCCGGCTTGCTTGAATCCTGATGGTGCAATGAGCTAGGGACTCACGTCTGAGTATACCCTCCCACACATAGTGTGGATGAAAATCAATTTTGGAAAAGGTGATTGACAGAGTTTCTGAATGATGCAGAATACTCCTACCCAGTCAAGAGATCAGGGCTTGATCCATCACCGTTTTTTAGCTCACTGCACCATCCCAGCTTCAGAACCTGGCTATATGCAAATTAGTCTGTTCCTGTCCCAGTGCATGATGGGAACAGGGCAAACCAAACTACCAAGCCAATTCTTATACTGGGAAGGAGACAAGCTACCGGGGACCGGTTTCTGGCATTTCAGCCTCGTCGGCCCGGCTTGCTTGAATCCTGATGGTGCAATGAGCTAGGGACTCACGTCTGAGTATACCCTCCCACACATAGTGTGGATAAAAATCAATTTTGGAAAAGGTGATGGACAGAGTTTCTGAATGATGCAGAATACTCCTACCCAGTCAAGAGATCAGGGCTTGATCCATCACCGTTTTTTAGCTCACTGCACCATCCCAGCTTCAGAACCTGGCTATATGCAAATTAGTCTGTTCCTGTCCCAGTGCATGATGGGAACAGGGCAAACCAAACTACCAAGCCAATTCTTATACTGGGAAGGAGACAAGCTACCGGGGACCGGTTTCTGGCATTTCAGCCTCGTCGGCCCGGCTTGCTTGAATCCTGATGGTGCAATGAGCTAGGGACTCACGTCTGAGTATACCCTCCCACACATAGTGTGGATAAAATCAATTTTGGAAAAGGTGATGGACAGAGTTTCTGAATGATGCAGAATACTCCTACCCAGTCAAGAGATCAGGGCTTGATCCATCACCGTTTTTTAGCTCACTGCACCATCCCAGCTTCAGAACCTGGCTATATGCAAATTAGTCTGTTCCTGTCCCAGTGCATGATGGGAACAGGGCAAACCAAACTACCAAGCCAATTCTTATACTGGGAAGGAGACAAGCTACCGGGGACCGGTTTCTGGCATTTCAGCCTCGTCGGCCCGGCTTGCTTGAATCCTGATGGTGCAATGAGCTAGGGACTCACGTCTGAGTATACCCTCCCACACATAGTGTGGATAAAATCAATTTTGGAAAAGGTGATGGACAGAGTTTCTGAATGATGCAGAATACTCCTACCCAGTCAAGAGATCAGGGCTTGATCCATCACCGTTTTTTAGCTCACTGCACCATCCCAGCTTCAGAACCTGGCTATATGCAAATTAGTCTGTTCCTGTCCCAGTGCATGATGGGAACAGGGCAAACCAAACTACCAAGCCAATTCTTATACTGGGAAGGAGACAAGCTACCGGGGACCGGTTTCTGGCATTTCAGCCTCGTCGGCCCGGCTTGCTTGAATCCTGATGGTGCAATGAGCTAGGGACTCACGTCTGAGTATACCCTCCCACACATAGTGTGGATAAAATCAATTTTGGAAAAGGTGATGGACAGAGTTTCTGAATGATGCAGAATACTCCTACCCAGTCAAGAGATCAGGGCTTGATCCATCACCGTTTTTTAGCTCACTGCACCATCCCAGCTTCAGAACCTGGCTATATGCAAATTAGTCTGTTCCTGTCCCAGTGCATGATGGGAACAGGGCAAACCAAACTACCAAGCCAATTCTTATACTGGGAAGGAGACAAGCTACCGGGGACCGGTTTCTGGCATTTCAGCCTCGTCGGCCCGGCTTGCTTGAATCCTGATGGTGCAATGAGCTAGGGACTCACGTCTGAGTATACCCTCCCACACATAGTGTGGATGAAAATCAATTTTGGAAAAGGTGATGGACAGAGTTTCTGAATGATGCAGAATACTCCTACCCAGTCAAGAGATCAGGGCTTGATCCATCACCGTTTTTTAGCTCACTGCACCATCCCAGCTTCAGAACCTGGCTATATGCAAATTAGTCTGTTCCTGTCCCAGTGCATATGGGAACAGGGCAAACCAAACTACCAAGCCAATTCTTATACTGGGAAGGAGACAAGCTACCGGGGACCGGTTTCTGGCATTTCAGCCTCGTCGGCCCGGCTTGCTTGAATCCTGATGGTGCAATGAGCTAGGGACTCACGTCTGAGTATACCCTCCCACACATAGTGTGGATGAAAATCAATTTTGGAAAAGGTGATGGACAGAGTTTCTGAATGATGCAGAATACTCCTACCCAGTCAAGAGATCAGGGCTTGATCCATCACCGTTTTTTAGCTCACTGCACCATCCCAGCTTCAGAACCTGGCTATATGCAAATTAGTCTGTTCCTGTCCCAGTGCATGATGGGAACAGGGCAAACCAAACTACCAAGCCAATTCTTATACTGGGAAGGAGACAAGCTACCGGGGACCGGTTTCTGGCATTTCAGCCTCGTCGGCCCGGCTTGCTTGAATCCTGATGGTGCAATGAGCTAGGGACTCACGTCTGAGTATACCCTCCCACACATAGTGTGGATAAAATCAATTTTGGAAAAGGTGATGGACAGAGTTTCTGAATGATGCAGAATACTCCTACCCAGTCAAGAGATCAGGGCTTGATCCATCACCGTTTTTTAGCTCACTGCACCATCCCAGCTTCAGAACCTGGCTATATGCAAATTAGTCTGTTCCTGTCCCAGTGCATGATGGGAACAGGGCAAACCAAACTACCAAGCCAATTCTTATACTGGGAAGGAGACAAGCTACCGGGGACCGGTTTCTGGCATTTCAGCCTCGTCGGCCCGGCTTGCTTGAATCCTGATGGTGCAATGAGCTAGGGACTCACGTCTGAGTATACCCTCCCACACATAGTGTGGATAAAATCAATTTTGGAAAAGGTGATGGACAGAGTTTCTGAATGATGCAGAATACTCCTACCCAGTCAAGAGATCAGGGCTTGATCCATCACCGTTTTTTAGCTCACTGCACCATCCCAGCTTCAGAACCTGGCTATATGCAAATTAGTCTGTTCCTGTCCCAGTGCATGATGGGAACAGGGCAAACCAAACTACCAAGCCAATTCTTATACTGGGAAGGAGACAAGCTACCGGGGACCGGTTTCTGGCATTTCAGCCTCGTCGGCCCGGCTTGCTTGAATCCTGATGGTGCAATGAGCTAGGGACTCACGTCTGAGTATACCCTCCCACACATAGTGTGGATAAAATCAATTTTGGAAAAGGTGATGGACAGAGTTTCTGAATGATGCAGAATACTCCTACCCAGTCAAGAGATCAGGGCTTGATCCATCACCGTTTTTTAGCTCACTGCACCATCCCAGCTTCAGAACCTGGCTATATGCAAATTAGTCTGTTCCTGTCCCAGTGCATGATGGGAACAGGGCAAACCAAACTACCAAGCCAATTCTTATACTGGGAAGGAGACAAGCTACCGGGGACCGGTTTCTGGCATTTCAGCCTCGTCGGCCCGGCTTGCTTGAATCCTGATGGTGCAATGAGCTAGGGACTCACGTCTGAGTATACCCTCCCACACATAGTGTGGATAAAATCAATTTTGGAAAAGGTGATGGACAGAGTTTCTGAATGATGCAGAATACTCCTACCCAGTCAAGAGATCAGGGCTTGATCCATCACCGTTTTTTAGCTCACTGCACCATCCCAGCTTCAGAACCTGGCTATATGCAAATTAGTCTGTTCCTGTCCCAGTGCATGATGGGAACAGGGCAAACCAAACTACCAAGCCAATTCTTATACTGGGAAGGAGACAAGCTACCGGGGACCGGTTTCTGGCATTTCAGCCTCGTCGGCCCGGCTTGCTTGAATCCTGATGGTGCAATGAGCTAGGGACTCACGTCTGAGTATACCCTCCCACACATAGTGTGGATAAAATCAATTTTGGAAAAGGTGATGGACAGAGTTTCTGAATGATGCAGAATACTCCTACCCAGTCAAGAGATCAGGGCTTGATCCATCACCGTTTTTTAGCTCACTGCACCATCCCAGCTTCAGAACCTGGCTATATGCAAATTAGTCTGTTCCTGTCCCAGTGCATGATGGGAACAGGGCAAACCAAACTACCAAGCCAATTCTTATACTGGGAAGGAGACAAGCTACCGGGGACCGGTTTCTGGCATTTCAGCCGTCGTCGGCCCGGCTTGCTTGAATCCTGATGGTGCAATGAGCTAGGGACTCACGTCTGAGTATACCCTCCCACACATAGTGTGGATAAAATCAATTTTGGAAAAGGTGATGGACAGAGTTTCTGAATGATGCAGAATACTCCTACCCAGTCAAGAGATCAGGGCTTGATCCATCACCGTTTTTTAGCTCACTGCACCATCCCAGCTTCAGAACCTGGCTATATGCAAATTAGTCTGTTCCTGTCCCAGTGCATGATGGGAACAGGGCAAACCAAACTACCAAGCCAATTCTTATACTGGGAAGGAGACAAGCTACCGGGGACCGGTTTCTGGCATTTCAGCCGTCGTCGGCCCGGCTTGCTTGAATCCTGATGGTGCAATGAGCTAGGGACTCACGTCTGAGTATACCCTCCCACACATAGTGTGGATAAAATCAATTTTGGAAAAGGTGATGGACAGAGTTTCTGAATGATGCAGAATACTCCTACCCAGTCAAGAGATCAGGGCTTGATCCATCACCGTTTTTTAGCTCACTGCACCATCCCAGCTTCAGAACCTGGCTATATGCAAATTAGTCTGTTCCTGTCCCAGTGCATGATGGGAACAGGGCAAACCAAACTACCAAGCCAATTCTTATACTGGGAAGGAGACAAGCTACCGGGGACCGGTTTCTGGCATTTCAGCCGTCGTCGGCCCGGCTTGCTTGAATCCTGATGGTGCAATGAGCTAGGGACTCACGTCTGAGTATACCCTCCCACACATAGTGTGGATAAAATCAATTTTGGAAAAGGTGATGGACAGAGTTTCTGAATGATGCAGAATACTCCTACCCAGTCAAGAGATCAGGGCTTGATCCATCACCGTTTTTTAGCTCACTGCACCATCCCAGCTTCAGAACCTGGCTATATGCAAATTAGTCTGTTCCTGTCCCAGTGCATGATGGGAACAGGGCAAACCAAACTACCAAGCCAATTCTTATACTGGGAAGGAGACAAGCTACCGGGGACCGGTTTCTGGCATTTCAGCCGTCGTCGGCCCGGCTTGCTTGAATCCTGATGGTGCAATGAGCTAGGGACTCACGTCTGAGTATACCCTCCCACACATAGTGTGGATAAAATCAATTTTGGAAAAGGTGATGGACAGAGTTTCTGAATGATGCAGAATACTCCTACCCAGTCAAGAGATCAGGGCTTGATCCATCACCGTTTTTTAGCTCACTGCACCATCCCAGCTTCAGAACCTGGCTATATGCAAATTAGTCTGTTCCTGTCCCAGTGCATGATGGGAACAGGGCAAACCAAACTACCAAGCCAATTCTTATACTGGGAAGGAGACAAGCTACCGGGGACCGGTTTCTGGCATTTCAGCCGTCGTCGGCCCGGCTTGCTTGAATCCTGATGGTGCAATGAGCTAGGGACTCACGTCTGAGTATACCCTCCCACACATAGTGTGGATAAAATCAATTTTGGAAAAGGTGATGGACAGAGTTTCTGAATGATGCAGAATACTCCTACCCAGTCAAGAGATCAGGGCTTGATCCATCACCGTTTTTTAGCTCACTGCACCATCCCAGCTTCAGAACCTGGCTATATGCAAATTAGTCTGTTCCTGTCCCAGTGCATGATGGGAACAGGGCAAACCAAACTACCAAGCCAATTCTTATACTGGGAAGGAGACAAGCTACCGGGGACCGGTTTCTGGCATTTCAGCCGTCGTCGGCCCGGCTTGCTTGAATCCTGATGGTGCAATGAGCTAGGGACTCACGTCTGAGTATACCCTCCCACACATAGTGTGGATAAAATCAATTTTGGAAAAGGTGATGGACAGAGTTTCTGAATGATGCAGAATACTCCTACCCAGTCAAGAGATCAGGGCTTGATCCATCACCGTTTTTTAGCTCACTGCACCATCCCAGCTTCAGAACCTGGCTATATGCAAATTAGTCTGTTCCTGTCCCAGTGCATGATGGGAACAGGGCAAACCAAACTGCCAAGCCAATTCTTATACTGGGAAGGAGACAAGCTACCGGGGACCGGTTTCTGGCATTTCAGCCGTCGTCGGCCCGGCTTGCTTGAATCCTGATGGTGCAATGAGCTAGGGACTCACGTCTGAGTATACCCTCCCACACATAGTGTGGATAAAATCAATTTTGGAAAAGGTGATGGACAGAGTTTCTGAATGATGCAGAATACTCCTACCCAGTCAAGAGATCAGGGCTTGATCCATCACCGTTTTTTAGCTCACTGCACCATCCCAGCTTCAGAACCTGGCTATATGCAAATTAGTCTGTTCCTGTCCCAGTGCATGATGGGAACAGGGCAAACCAAACTACCAAGCCAATTCTTATACTGGGAAGGAGACAAGCTACCGGGGACCGGTTTCTGGCATTTCAGCCGTCGTCGGCCCGGCTTGCTTGAATCCTGATGGTGCAATGAGCTAGGGACTCACGTCTGAGTATACCCTCCCACACATAGTGTGGATAAAATCAATTTTGGAAAAGGTGATGGACAGAGTTTCTGAATGATGCAGAATACTCCTACCCAGTCAAGAGATCAGGGCTTGATCCATCACCGTTTTTTAGCTCACTGCACCATCCCAGCTTCAGAACCTGGCTATATGCAAATTAGTCTGTTCCTGTCCCAGTGCATGATGGGAACAGGGCAAACCAAACTACCAAGCCAATTCTTATACTGGGAAGGAGACAAGCTACCGGGGACCGGTTTCTGGCATTTCAGCCGTCGTCGGCCCGGCTTGCTTGAATCCTGATGGTGCAATGAGCTAGGGACTCACGTCTGAGTATACCCTCCCACACATAGTGTGGATAAAATCAATTTTGGAAAAGGTGATGGACAGAGTTTCTGAATGATGCAGAATACTCCTACCCAGTCAAGAGATCAGGGCTTGATCCATCACCGTTTTTTAGCTCACTGCACCATCCCAGCTTCAGAACCTGGCTATATGCAAATTAGTCTGTTCCTGTCCCAGTGCATGATGGGAACAGGGCAAACCAAACTACCAAGCCAATTCTTATACTGGGAAGGAGACAAGCTACCGGGGACCGGTTTCTGGCATTTCAGCCGTCGTCGGCCCGGCTTGCTTGAATCCTGATGGTGCAATGAGCTAGGGACTCACGTCTGAGTATACCCTCCCACACATAGTGTGGATAAAATCAATTTTGGAAAAGGTGATGGACAGAGTTTCTGAATGATGCAGAATACTCCTACCCAGTCAAGAGATCAGGGCTTGATCCATCACCGTTTTTTAGCTCACTGCACCATCCCAGCTTCAGAACCTGGCTATATGCAAATTAGTCTGTTCCTGTCCCAGTGCATGATGGGAACAGGGCAAACCAAACTACCAAGCCAATTCTTATACTGGGAAGGAGACAAGCTACCGGGGACCGGTTTCTGGCATTTCAGCCGTCGTCGGCCCGGCTTGCTTGAATCCTGATGGTGCAATGAGCTAGGGACTCACGTCTGAGTATACCCTCCCACACATAGTGTGGATAAAATCAATTTTGGAAAAGGTGATGGACAGAGTTTCTGAATGATGCAGAATACTCCTACCCAGTCAAGAGATCAGGGCTTGATCCATCACCGTTTTTTAGCTCACTGCACCATCCCAGCTTCAGAACCTGGCTATATGCAAATTAGTCTGTTCCTGTCCCAGTGCATGATGGGAACAGGGCAAACCAAACTACCAAGCCAATTCTTATACTGGGAAGGAGACAAGCTACCGGGGACCGGTTTCTGGCATTTCAGCCGTCGTCGGCCCGGCTTGCTTGAATCCTGATGGTGCAATGAGCTAGGGACTCACGTCTGAGTATACCCTCCCACACATAGTGTGGATAAAATCAATTTTGGAAAAGGTGATGGACAGAGTTTCTGAATGATGCAGAATACTCCTACCCAGTCAAGAGATCAGGGCTTGATCCATCACCGTTTTTTAGCTCACTGCACCATCCCAGCTTCAGAACCTGGCTATATGCAAATTAGTCTGTTCCTGTCCCAGTGCATGATGGGAACAGGGCAAACCAAACTACCAAGCCAATTCTTATACTGGGAAGGAGACAAGCTACCGGGGACCGGTTTCTGGCATTTCAGCCGTCGTCGGCCCGGCTTGCTTGAATCCTGATGGTGCAATGAGCTAGGGACTCACGTCTGAGTATACCCTCCCACACATAGTGTGGATAAAATCAATTTTGGAAAAGGTGATGGACAGAGTTTCTGAATGATGCAGAATACTCCTACCCAGTCAAGAGATCAGGGCTTGATCCATCACCGTTTTTTAGCTCACTGCACCATCCCAGCTTCAGAACCTGGCTATATGCAAATTAGTCTGTTCCTGTCCCAGTGCATGATGGGAACAGGGCAAACCAAACTACCAAGCCAATTCTTATACTGGGAAGGAGACAAGCTACCGGGGACCGGTTTCTGGCATTTCAGCCGTCGTCGGCCCGGCTTGCTTGAATCCTGATGGTGCAATGAGCTAGGGACTCACGTCTGAGTATACCCTCCCACACATAGTGTGGATAAAATCAATTTTGGAAAAGGTGATGGACAGAGTTTCTGAATGATGCAGAATACTCCTACCCAGTCAAGAGATCAGGGCTTGATCCATCACCGTTTTTTAGCTCACTGCACCATCCCAGCTTCAGAACCTGGCTATATGCAAATTAGTCTGTTCCTGTCCCAGTGCATGATGGGAACAGGGCAAACCAAACTACCAAGCCAATTCTTATACTGGGAAGGAGACAAGCTACCGGGGACCGGTTTCTGGCATTTCAGCCGTCGTCGGCCCGGCTTGCTTGAATCCTGATGGTGCAATGAGCTAGGGACTCACGTCTGAGTATACCCTCCCACACATAGTGTGGATAAAATCAATTTTGGAAAAGGTGATGGACAGAGTTTCTGAATGATGCAGAATACTCCTACCCAGTCAAGAGATCAGGGCTTGATCCATCACCGTTTTTTAGCTCACTGCACCATCCCAGCTTCAGAACCTGGCTATATGCAAATTAGTCTGTTCCTGTCCCAGTGCATGATGGGAACAGGGCAAACCAAACTACCAAGCCAATTCTTATACTGGGAAGGAGACAAGCTACCGGGGACCGGTTTCTGGCATTTCAGCCGTCGTCGGCCCGGCTTGCTTGAATCCTGATGGTGCAATGAGCTAGGGACTCACGTCTGAGTATACCCTCCCACACATAGTGTGGATAAAATCAATTTTGGAAAAGGTGATGGACAGAGTTTCTGAATGATGCAGAATACTCCTACCCAGTCAAGAGATCAGGGCTTGATCCATCACCGTTTTTTAGCTCACTGCACCATCCCAGCTTCAGAACCTGGCTATATGCAAATTAGTCTGTTCCTGTCCCAGTGCATGATGGGAACAGGGCAAACCAAACTACCAAGCCAATTCTTATACTGGGAAGGAGACAAGCTACCGGGGACCGGTTTCTGGCATTTCAGCCGTCGTCGGCCCGGCTTGCTTGAATCCTGATGGTGCAATGAGCTAGGGACTCACGTCTGAGTATACCCTCCCACACATAGTGTGGATAAAATCAATTTTGGAAAAGGTGATGGACAGAGTTTCTGAATGATGCAGAATACTCCTACCCAGTCAAGAGATCAGGGCTTGATCCATCACCGTTTTTTAGCTCACTGCACCATCCCAGCTTCAGAACCTGGCTATATGCAAATTAGTCTGTTCCTGTCCCAGTGCATGATGGGAACAGGGCAAACCAAACTACCAAGCCAATTCTTATACTGGGAAGGAGACAAGCTACCGGGGACCGGTTTCTGGCATTTCAGCCGTCGTCGGCCCGGCTTGCTTGAATCCTGATGGTGCAATGAGCTAGGGACTCACGTCTGAGTATACCCTCCCACACATAGTGTGGATAAAATCAATTTTGGAAAAGGTGATGGACAGAGTTTCTGAATGATGCAGAATACTCCTACCCAGTCAAGAGATCAGGGCTTGATCCATCACCGTTTTTTAGCTCACTGCACCATCCCAGCTTCAGAACCTGGCTATATGCAAATTAGTCTGTTCCTGTCCCAGTGCATGATGGGAACAGGGCAAACCAAACTACCAAGCCAATTCTTATACTGGGAAGGAGACAAGCTACCGGGGACCGGTTTCTGGCATTTCAGCCGTCGTCGGCCCGGCTTGCTTGAATCCTGATGGTGCAATGAGCTAGGGACTCACGTCTGAGTATACCCTCCCACACATAGTGTGGATAAAATCAATTTTGGAAAAGGTGATGGACAGAGTTTCTGAATGATGCAGAATACTCCTACCCAGTCAAGAGATCAGGGCTTGATCCATCACCGTTTTTTAGCTCACTGCACCATCCCAGCTTCAGAACCTGGCTATATGCAAATTAGTCTGTTCCTGTCCCAGTGCATGATGGGAACAGGGCAAACGTGAGTCCCTAGCTCATTGCACCATCAGGATTCAAGCAAGCCGGGCCGACGAGGCTGAAATGCCAGAAACCGGTCCCCGGTAGCTTGTCTCCTTCCCAGTATAAGAATTGGCTTGGTAGTTTGGTTTGCCCTGTTCCCATCATGCACTGGGACAGGAACAGACTAATTTGCATATAGCCAGGTTCTGAAGCTGGGATGGTGCAGTGAGCTAAAAAACGGTGATGGATCAAGCCCTGATCTCTTGACTGGGTAGGAGTATTCTGCATCATTCAGAAACTCTGTCCATCACCTTTTCCAAAATTGATTTTTATCCACACTATGTGTGGGAGGGTATACTCAGACGTGAGTCCCTAGCTCATTGCACCATCAGGATTCAAGCAAGCCGGGCCGACGAGGCTGAAATGCCAGAAACCGGTCCCCGGTAGCTTGTCTCCTTCCCAGTATAAGAATTGGCTTGGTAGTTTGGTTTGCCCTGTTCCCATCATGCACTGGGACAGGAACAGACTAATTTGCATATAGCCAGGTTCTGAAGCTGGGATGGTGCAGTGAGCTAAAAAACGGTGATGGATCAAGCCCTGATCTCTTGACTGGGTAGGAGTATTCTGCATCATTCAGAAACTCTGTCCATCACCTTTTCCAAAATTGATTTTTATCCACACTATGTGTGGGAGGGTATACTCAGACGTGAGTCCCTAGCTCATTGCACCATCAGGATTCAAGCAAGCCGGGCCGACGAGGCTGAAATGCCAAGCCGGGCCGACGAGGCTGAAATGCCAGAAACCGGTCCCCGGTAGCTTGTCTCCTTCCCAGTATAAGAATTGGCTTGGTAGTTTGGTTTGCCCTGTTCCCATCATGCACTGGGACAGGAACAGACTAATTTGCATATAGCCAGGTTCTGAAGCTGGGATGGTGCAGTGAGCTAAAAAACGGTGATGGATCAAGCACTGATCTCTTGACTGGGTAGGAGTATTCTGCATCATTCAGAAACTCTGTCCATCACCTTTTCCAAAATTGATTTTTATCCACACTATGTGTGGGAGGGTATACTCAGACGTGAGTCCCTAGCTCATTGCACCATCAGGATTCAAGCAAGCCGGGCCGACGAGGCTGAAATGCCAGAAACCGGTCCCCGGTAGCTTGTCTCCTTCCCAGTATAAGAATTGGCTTGGTAGTTTGGTTTGCCCTGTTCCCATCATGCACTGGGACAGGAACAGACTAATTTGCATATAGCCAGGTTCTGAAGCTGGGATGGTGCAGTGAGCTAAAAAACGGTGATGGATCAAGCCCTGATCTCTTGACTGGGTAGGAGTATTCTGCATCATTCAGAAACTCTGTCCATCACCTTTTCCAAAATTGATTTTTATCCACACTATGTGTGGGAGGGTATACTCAGACGTGAGTCCCTAGCTCATTGCACCATCAGGATTCAAGCAAGCCGGGCCGACGAGGCTGAAATGCCAGAAACCGGTCCCCGGTAGCTTGTCTCCTTCCCAGTATAAGAATTGGCTTGGTAGTTTGGTTTGCCCTGTTCCCATCATGCACTGGGACAGGAACAGACTAATTTGCATATAGCCAGGTTCTGAAGCTGGGATGGTGCAGTGAGCTAAAAAACGGTGATGGATCAAGCCCTGATCTCTTGACTGGGTAGGAGTATTCTGCATCATTCAGAAACTCTGTCCATCACCTTTTCCAAAATTGATTTTTATCCACACTATGTGTGGGAGGGTATACTCAGACGTGAGTCCCTAGCTCATTGCACCATCAGGATTCAAGCAAGCCGGGCCGACGAGGCTGAAATGCCAGAAACCGGTCCCCGGTAGCTTGTCTCCTTCCCAGTATAAGAATTGGCTTGGTAGTTTGGTTTGCCCTGTTCCCATCATGCACTGGGACAGGAACAGACTAATTTGCATATAGCCAGGTTCTGAAGCTGGGATGGTGCAGTGAGCTAAAAAACGGTGATGGATCAAGCCCTGATCTCTTGACTGGGTAGGAGTATTCTGCATCATTCAGAAACTCTGTCCATCACCTTTTCCAAAATTGACGTGTGACATGTGGCACACAGACATGCCCTAAGGGCATGTCTGTCTGTCACATGGCATAGATGTGCATGCACACATGTGCATGCACACCTGGAATCGGTATTTTACCACCCAATTGGATTGGGTGGTAAAATACCGATTCGGTAAGGCCTGTGGGACTCAGAAGAGTCCCACCTACATCAGCAAGTTACCGAATCGGTAAAAATACCGATTCGGTATGTTACCGATTCGGTAAATTTACCGATTCGGTAAATTTACCGAATCGGTAAATTAGGGCCCCTACATGCCAAATTCTAAATACCGGTCGGTAACGGCCGAATTCGGCCGTTACCGACCGGTATTTCGGCTCCTACATCTGGCCCATAGTTCTTTAAACATTAAGATTGCAAAAATATAAAATCATCAGCATAACTTTCAGCAAAATACTACTTTCTTTGATGTCTTTAAAAATAGGCCCACAGCAAATTTAGATAATCAATAAAAAACATTTACTAAAAAAGCCCTCGGAACCACTTTAGTGAAAGCTACTCTAAACAGCGGTCCAAGAAAATGTATGATTCTCGTTACCTTATTGGGGCGTGATAGCAAAAAAGAACTAATTCACAGGGCTTTTTCTTTTTACACGAACGGAACAGGCAGTGTTTAACTCCTTGTTCATAACTCTACTTTTTCTTAAGGGCGACTTGCGTGTTTGACTATTTTTAAGCCTGTAGTGAACTTTGGAAAAAAAAGTATGTATTGTAATCATTGTCCTGTTTAAAAAAAATGAATATGGGTATGTTAAAACAATATATACGCACAACGCGGCATAGCTTCGTTGGCAATAAATCTTTTCTTATAGTGGGAATCGTGGTGAACAATAAATAACCTGAAAGCCCCTCATTTATTTTCGATTCCCTTTATAAATCTCGTCCTATGTCCTCAATATCAAAATGCAATATGCAATGTTTTCTTTTAGAGCAATGCTGACGTCATTCAAAATATCGCACAACAAGTTGGCAGGGTATCCCCAGACATGGCTGCCTTGCTCACTTTGCCACTGGATTCAAGCTAGCCTAGCTGATGAGTGGTTTTACCCCAAAACCGGTCCCCGGATGCTTGGTTCCGGTCCAGGGAGGACCAGGCCTGTCAGTTTGGACTGGACTGTTCCCATGAGGCATAGGGTCAAGACTGATTTGCATATGGCTGGGTCTGAACTGGGATGACAAAGTGAGCTAAAGAATGATGCTGGATTCAACCCAGATCTGTGACTGGGGGTGATTGTCTGAAAAGTTTCAGCGCTCCGTGCATCATCTTCTTGTGTTTGCGTCATTCAACATATCTTCAAGACAAAGAGACTTATTTGCAAGCCCCTTGTGCCGGTGGTACGTCAGTTTTCAGCATTTTAAAAGTGACGCACCTACGGCGCAAGGTGCTTTTAAATAAGCCCCAAAGAACTCTACAGAAATGCTTTCTTTCTGAAATAATTTGCTCCTAAACATCAGTCAATCAATCAATCAATCATAACACTTGTATAGCGCGCTACTCACCCGGAAGGGTCTCAAGGCGCTTGGGGGAGGGGGGCCGCTACTGCTTGAACAGCCAGGTCTTGAGTTGTCTCCTGATGGCGAGGTGGTCCTGGGTCAGCCGAAGGTGGATGGGGAGGGAGTTCCATGTCTTGGCCGCCAGGTAGGAAAAGGATCTGCCTCCGGCGGTGGTTCTTCGGATGCGTGGTACGGCGGCGAGGACGAGGCTAGCGGATCGTAGCTGGCAGGTGTTCGTATGAAAGGTCAGACGGTCGTTGAGGTACTTGGGGCCCAGGTTGTGGAGAGACTTGTGTGCGTGGGTGAGGAGCCTGAACGTGATCCTCTTGTTGATGGGAAGTCAGTGCAGGTTCCTCAGGTGGCCGGAGATGTGGCTGTGTCGAGGGATGTCTAGGATGAGTCGGGCGGAGGCGTTCTGGATGCGTTGTAGTCTTTTTTGCAGCTTGGCTGTGGTTCCGGCGTAGAGGGTGTTTCCATAGTCCAGCTGGCTGGTGACGAGGGCCTGGGTGACCGTCTTCCTGGTTTCGATCGGGATCCATCGGAAGATCTTTTAGAGCATGCGGAGGGTGTGAAAGCATGAAGAAGAGACGGCGTTGACTTGTCTGGTCATCGAGAGGGAGGAGTCCAGGATGAAGCCCAGGTTGCGTGCGTGGTCTGTCAGTGTGGGGGCTGTGCCCAGGGCTGGGGGCCACCAGGAGTCGTCCCAGGGGGTGGGCGATGGCCCAAGGATGAGGACTTCCGTCTTGTCTGAGTTCAGTTTCAAGCGGCTGTTCTTCATCCATTCGGTGACGTCTTTCATCCCTTCGTGGAGGCTGGTTCTGGCGGTGTCGGGGTCTCTGGTGAGGGAGAGGATCAGCTGGGTGTCGTCGGCGTAGGAGATGATGTTGAGGTTGTGTTGGCGTGCAATGGCTGCGAGAGGTCTCATGTAGACGTTGAAGAGGGTGGGGCTGAGTGATGATCCTTGCGGGACGCCGCAGATGACTTTGGTGGCCTCGGAGCAAAACGGGGGGAGGCGGACTCTCTGTGTTCTTCCAGCGAGGAACGAGATGATCCACTTCAATGCCTTCTCTTGGATGCCGGTGTTGCTGAGGCGGTGGACTAGGGTGCGGTGGCAGACAGTGTCGAACGCGGCGGAGAGGTCCAGGAGGATGAGTGCCGCTGTTTCCCAGTTGTCGAGAAGGGCTCGGATGTTGTCGGTGGCTGCGATGAGGGCGGTCTCGGTGCTGTGGTTGGCTCTGAAACCGGACTGCGAGGGGTCGAGGGATCCATTCGTCTCGAGGAAGGCGGCAAGCTGTCTGTTGGCGATTCTCGATGACTTTGGCAGGAAAAGGAAGGAGCGAGATGGGGCGGAAGTTCTAGAGGTCGGTGGGGTCCGCTGTTGGATTCTTCAGTAGGGCGCTGAGCTTGGCATGCTTCTAGCTCTCCGGGAAGGTGGCGGTGTCGAAGGAGGTGTTGATGACGTCTCGGAGTTGGGGTGCGATGGTGGAGTCAGCCTTGTTGAAGACGTGGTGGGGGCAGGGGTCAGTCGGAGATCCGGAGTGGATGGTGTTCATCGTGCGGGCTGTGTCTTCGGTGGTGTAACGGCCGGATTCTCGGACCAGATAGGATCAGCTCCTCGGAGCACCTCCAACCCAGCCGGAACGTAATCACCTCCCTCCTCAGGACGTATTTACAATAGGTATATATGCCTTGTACCTAAGGATGGGGAATTAGCAATATACATGCATAGGTTTTCTACAATATCCCACTCATACCAGTTAGTCTCACAGCAACTTAGGCCCAGACTAGTCTACCCTAGGGCAGTTCTGATTAGTTACCATTGCACACTGACCACAGTCGGTGCTCGCTCGACAAGTCGCAATCCTGCGTGTCTAGACACCAGTCTCCTCCCTGGTGTTCTCTCACTCACATTCCGATCCACAATCCTGAGGATCTAGGCACCAGTATCCTCCCTGGTGTTCTCATTACTTACATCCCAAGCCGCAATCCTGCGGGTATCGGCACCAGTGTCCCGCCTGGTGTTCTCATTAACGTCGCTTACCAACGACGATCACTTTCCTATGAATACCTTTGGAAGGAATCTTTCATTGGCTACTAGGGATATGATACTACAATATTATGGATTACGCAACAGTTTACCGAATTAGATGATGTACAATCTATTCTCCACATCAAGGGGCCCCTCTCTCCCTCATTGCTCAGTCACTTCTTACCTGACCGGGAATTACATCTGTTCATGAAAAAAATGCCTGACTAGAAGAACAGGTTACCCTGATTGAACAAGAATACGAGGCACATGCTGGTTCACAAAGAACTGGGGTACTTTATTACAAAGATCATAAAAACACAATACTACACTATGACATATATCCTGCAAAGGAAAGTGAAAGGTTAGAATGTGCACACTATGGGAAAAAGGCCGATGTCACCTGATTAATGTGAAGTCTGGATTCAGCAGTCATCTAGGTTCCCTTCTCGTCTGTGCCTTGGCTCGTCTTAAAGTCACCCTTCAGCAGTCACGGGTACACGTCTGCACCGCTATGCTCTGTCTTCTCTGCTTTTCTCCAAGTCACTGGAACCTTCCTTTATTGGTTGCTTTCTCTCTGGCTGTTCTGCGCTACTCCTCTCTCCTCTCAATCACGGACCATCTTCACTTCTCGACTTCGATCTTATAACTCAGTTTCAGCCACTCTGGTATTCGTTCTCTTGACTAACTGCTTCATTCGGAATGCTCTGATCTTATATGTCAAAGCTCGCCAGCTGCTCCAACTAAAATAACTTCAATCTTTCTCAGAGAGTATCAGCCTCTCGGTCTTTCTCGGACTTCAAAATGGCGACTGTCTGCCTGGAAATAATTAATGACATGGATGCTAACGGCTAGCTGCCGCCTACAGACTGACTAATTTACTGCCTCATGCTTTCACTAATATGGAAGCTTGTTCCTTCATGGAAAGTTACGGCCAATAACCTGCCGCCCACCAAATTCTTGTACCTCCCCGTACCAAGGACACGTTCCCAGCCGGCCGGCCTGATATTGTGTCTTCGGAGTGGTGAAAAATACAGTCTTTCGATAAGGGCCAGCCTGAGCCGGTTCTCTCCAAGCGAACAACACCTCGAAACTAAAACATTACATTTGACCTAGAAGCATCTCAAACTGCCGGGGCAGAAAGCAAGATGGAGTCTCTCCCGTTTGAGGCCTACAAGGCCCGAAATAAGCATAACTCCATAGAAGGTATACTAACACTCTTGCAAAAGGACGGATAATCACTAATGCTAATGAATCTATCCCCTAACATAAGTTTATAAGCTCTGATCTAAGGAAAAGGGTATGAAAGTCCACTATTATGCCTTGTGAATAGGCCCTGTTGATGAATCTAATCCTTGCACTTGAATGATAATAGACTGGAGTCACTTCCAATCATCTTCCCTCAAAGGAGGGCCAAAAAAGTCGGTCAGAACAGTTCACCCTTGACTCTAGTCTATTAATCATTTGTTATACGGAGCTGACATCTGTGGAAGAATAATAGGAGACAAAACTAACTGATCTATTTCTCGTGCCGAGTCTACAGTATTGGAGTAGGGAAGGAATGCACTGAATAAAGCAGCAAAGAGCCACTAAAATACTAATAGCAATCACAATACCCCCTAATATCTGTCTTAGGGAATGTAAGTCAGGTAACCAATTGAAGAGCCAGTCAAACCAACCCTGTTCAATGTGTTTTCTAACCTCCTCAGTCAAGTCATGAAGTTTGTCAATATGAGCCTGAATGGATTTAGTATGATCTGACAAATTAAAGCAACAAAGACCTTCAAAATCGTAACAATCATGTCCATGTTTCAGTAAAAGATAATCAATGGCCGCACGATTTTGTAAAATAGCTCTATCTTCACCCTGGGCATCTAATAACATATCAGATAAAATTGTAGAAGTATGATTGATTGATTTGACCATCCAACAGGCCATTTTCCCAATGGATTTGGCGTTATAAACAGCCAATGCTGGGACACCAATAATCGAAATAGCTAAACTAAGGTATTCAGACTTGGAATAGAGATATAAGGAAGAATCACAATCCTCATGTAACATCATAGCATCACAAACTACACGGGAATAGGTATTAGGATGTGAGGAAAACATTAATAAACTCAGTCTAGTGATGGCACATGGGCCTCCGGAAATATTTGCGGGAATATAGAGCCAAGAGGTGTTGCCACAGGAAAAAAAGCCAACCAGAAGGTAACAACATTGTACGATAATGGCTAGGGGCAACTACTATGCTCTTACAGGTCATATTATTTTTAACAGATGTACATGACTTTGGAGGTCTTCGGGAGCACAAAGTTCGTTCATGAGCTGAAAAAGAAGTTGCTGCCTTGAGCTTCAACCGCATACATTCAGTAATTGCATTAGGATCACAAGTAAGAAAGAAACACAGATCTCCCTGTGTGATATTATATGTTGTAATCTGGCAATGAATCGGGGGCATTGAATCCGAAAGTATAGTACATAAAGGACAATATTCGTGTGCTGCAAAGTCGCCCAAAATTACATTAGGTCGGGCATTTGATATATTAAAAATATGCTTTAGAGTTTCTAATGAGGCGGGGACAGCAACCAAACAGGTCGCTAGAATGTCAGTTACTGAACGCATAGGTGTCAGGCAAAAATGTGGAGAATTGGTAACTCGCTTAGCTAAAGTTGTCCAAAAGTTTGATGATGAATCCCACGCAGCAAAAGAATGCGGTACTCGGGTTCTCGAATCAACCAAAGTCTGTAGGTTCCCTTCTCTCACGACGTAGCAGACCAAAAGGAGTCCAACGCCGGCACATCCTGCAGCAGCAGTCCAGAGAATGGTCTGAAAGAAAATCAAATACAGGCATTATTCATTCTCGTAAGTAACATTTATCAGCTGGGACAGCTTCCCAGCTATCTTTCCCTGGTCTCATTACTAAAATGGTGTTGTCATGACCGGTTGCAATGATTTCAGCTTGTTCAGGGGGATTTTTAGGCCATTGCACCAATATATTCTCGCTCCCGGATTATCCGTAGAGCCAAATCCTTTCTGGCCACGTACAGTTAGCAACGTTGGGGCAGTGCCTTTCTGAATCTCACCACTGAAAACAGGCATAATTAGCAATTGGGCAACTCGTTCAGTCTTTTGAATCGATAAATCAATCTCACTGCTGTTTAGCAGGAGAACCTTAATCTCTCCCTGATAATCGCTGTCAATTACTCCTCCGAGTACTTGAATGCCTTTTAAGGCCAGGCCCGATCTAGGGGCGATCAGTCCAAAATTTCCAGTTGGTATACAGACACCAACACCAGTTTCAATGATGACTCGATCTTTACTCTTAATCACAGTGTCATTCATGGCATGCAGGTCCAAGCCTGCGGAACCTGGGGTTGCTCTACATGGAGCCAAGGCTCCGGGGGAAATTTCCCAATACATCACAGTGGTGCCAATGGAATTGGGCTTCGCATCGACAGTTGGAGGAAACAAACGCATTAAAGGAGATTCAGCATTCAAAAAGGGACGATTGTTCAAAATTAACAATGCTTGGAACGAATAATCTCTCCAATTCTTATATTTATTGTCAGTCAATTTTCGCAATTGTTCTTTTAGCAAACCATTCATTCTTTCAATAAGACCTGATGCTTGTGGATAATATGGTATATGAAACACCCATTCAATGTTATCTTCCACACAATATTCCTGTACCAATCTTCCACGAAAGTGGGATGCGTCAGATTGAATTTGAAATGGAACACCATAATAGAGCATAATCAATTCCAGTGTTTTAATGGTATTCACCTGGGTAGCTTGTTTACAAGGAAAGGCCACTAAAAGACCACTGTAGGTGTCGACAATTGTGCAAACATATTGTCAATTTTTACTCATAGGGAGTGGACCAATATAATCAATCTGCCAAATTTGAGCGGGCAATTTTCCTCGATGTAAATGACCTTTAACAAGTTGTGGTACTTTTCGTCGTCTAGAATGTTGACAGATGGGACAATGCAAAATGGTATCTTTAATGTAATCTAAAGGAATATAAATTCCTCGATCGGCAGCCCACCTGCTAGTGGCTCTCTCTCCAAAATGTCCTGCTTTCTGGTGGGCCCATTTCGCCAATCCCGCCAAATCAGAATCTTGCATGTCCACCACTGCCTAGCAATTTTAGATTTCTCATCTGCAATGTTATGAAAGAATTTGTCAAGGGAGTCTATTGGTGTATGAGCATTCACATGAAAGATTGTCACAGTACTCTGTGGGAGCATTTCCCAAATGTCTTGCCCTAATTCTTTTCCCCACAATTCTTTTGAATGCAATTCCCAATTATGAGAATGCCAAGTTGGTAACCAAACCGCCAGTCCATTAGCAGTGGACCAGGAGTCAGTAAAAATATGACATTTGCCAGGTAATTCCTGTTTCAAAACTTGGTAAACTGCATATAATTCAGCGAATTGACTACTCTTACCCTCACCGGTTGTACTCAGCAACTTTTGTGTGATCCGGTTATAGGACACTGCCTTCCAATGCCGTTTCTCTCCTATGAACCTTGCTTAACCATCCGTAAACCACACATGTTTTCTGACCTCCACTGACAAATCATCAAATGGCTTACCCCACTTAACAGGAGATTCCTGTACTACAGGTACGGAGCAATCACTTCCAGTCTCAATCGATGGCGCCTGCGCCACTTGCTCATGTAAAGATGCTACACCTTTCGGACCCACAAGTGCCCTATCTTGAATGTACCATTTCCACTTAATCACACTCGCCTCCTGAGCATGTCCAATTCGATGAGTTTTCGGCGAACTCAAAACCCACTGCATAATAGGAATTTCAGGTCTCAAAACCACATCATGTCCCAAAGTCAATTGCTCGGTATCCACCAGAGCCCAATAACATGCAAGCAATTGTTTCTCAAAAGGTGTATAACGCTCACCAGCCTCAGGTAACTTTTTGGTCCAAAAACCTAATGGTACTTTTTGTCTGCCTTGTTTTAGCCACAAACTCCAGTTTGCATAAAGACCTTGCACGGACACATTTAAATCCACATCACCCTCGCACACAGGCCACAGATCCAAAGAATACTGAATCGCTTCTTTTGCCAGATTAAACGCATTTTGCTGTGGTTCACCCCATTCAAACACATTCTTTTTGCGAGTGACTCGATATAAAGGGGCCAATATCTGACTCAAATGTGGAATATGTTGACACCAAAAGCCAAACAAGCCAATGAAGCTCTGGGCTTCCTTCCGGTTTCTTGGGACTGCAAAATCTAAAACTTTTTGTTTAACCTGTGGGATCACCTCTCTGTGACCTTTATGCCAATTGATGCCTAAAAACTTTACACTTTGGGATGGACCTTGTAACTTAACGGGATTAATTTCCCAACCTTTTTCACGTAAGCACTCAAGGATTTGATCTAATTGGGTCTGAACCTGATCTTGTGTTTCACCTTGAATCAAAATGTTGTCAATATAATGACACACCTGAATTTGCGGGTGTACAATTACTTCGGACAAATGTTCCGCCACCAGCCGGTGACAGATCGTAGGACTGTGTACATAGCCTTGGGGAAGACTTCTAAACGTCATTTGACGTCCATTCCATGTAAAACTGAATTGTTCCTGACACTCGGGGGCAATCGGAATTGAAAAGAAGGCATTAGCAACATCAATGGATGCATACCATGTACCTTGATGCTTTTGGATTCTTTCAATTAAAGTAATAATATCTGGTACTGCAACAGTCAAAGGGGGTGTATATTTGTTCAGCTCGCGATAATCAACAGTCATGCGCCAAGAATTATCACTCTTGCGCACAGGCCAAACGGGATTATTCCAAGCAGAAGTAACCGGAGTTATAACTCCTGCATCAACCAAATCCTGAATAGTGGCACTAATCTCTTCATGGCTACCTGGAATACGATATTGCTTCTGAGAAACAACTTTTGTAGCTTGAGGAATTTTTATGGGGGGCATTCGTAAACGACCAACCCCTACGGGCCTGGACGATATATAATGTTTAGTTCCAAATTGATAACAGCAGTCATCCAAATGCAAAATCATTCCTTTTAGAATATCAATTCCAATTATGTACTCCAAAAGTTAATGTTAATGTTAATTGTTATTTATTGAGCGCTCGTACGCCCGGAGGCTTCATGGCGCTGTAGGAAGGAACAGGGCGCATCAGTCAATTAGTAGAAAGAGACAGCTCAATAATGTGCCTGAGAAAAAAGCCAGGTCTTCAGGAGATGTCTGAAACTGAGGAGGTTATCACTTAGTTTTAGATGAAGGGAAAGAGAGTTCCAGAAGGCAGCTGCAAGGTGGTCAAAGCAGCTGCCTCCGAGACGTTTCCTTTTGTACGGAGGAACAGTCAGGAGGGATTTGTGGGTGGACCGGAGGTTACGGGGAGGGCTGTATCTTTGGAATAAGTCTCTGATGAATTGGGGACCTATGTCATGTAGAGATTTGAATAAAATGCAGCCCGCTTTGAAGGCCACGCGTTGCTCCACCGGCAACCAGTGTAGCTGTTTCAGGCCAAGTCTGAATGATTGCCTTCTAGGGATGTTCAGAAGAAGTCTGGCTGCTTGGTTCTGAACCAGCTGGAGGCGTCTAAGCTCTCCGTTTTGGAGCCCAAGATAGAGACTGTTAGAGAAGTCCAATCTGGACAGGACCAAGGAGATAACGATCTGAATGAGGGCGGCAGAAGAAAAGAAACAGGCAATTTTTTTGATTTTTTTCAACTGGAAAAAACTGGAGGACACGACTGCTCCCACCTGTTTTTTTAAGGAAAGGTCTTCACTGATGTAGATGCCCAGACTCTTGACCGAGGGTGACTTAGATGGGGGGGCACCCATGCAGGAGGGCCAGAAGCTGGGATTCCAACTATGTATACTCTGTCCAGGCAAGACCAGTTCGGTCTTGCCTGGGTTAAGTTTCAAATGATTGCAGCTCATCCAACTCAGAATGTGGGACATGGTGTTTTGAAATTCTACCACTGAGTCCTTGGTGTTAAGAGGAAAGATGAGCTGCAAATCATCTGTATAGTTGAAGATGGTTACCTTTGTGTTTCTAAGGGAGAACAAAAGGGGGCGCAGGTACAAATTAAAAAGCAGGGGAGATAACGAAGAGCCTTGAGGTACTCCGCAGATGGTGGATATGGTAGGAGCTGTAAAAGTGCCCAGTCTAACCGATTGAGTTCGGCCAGAGATGAACGAGCGGATCCAGCTCAGTGCCGGGCCCCTGAGGCCTGCCTGCTCGACACGGTCGACCAAGATGGTATAGTCGACCGTGTCGAACGCAGCAGAGAGGTCCAACAGCACCAGAGCCTGGTGGATCCCCTCGTCCGCATTCCGCCTCAAGGTATTCTGCACTGAAAGAATGACTGCTTCAGTCGAATGGCAAGGGCGGAAGCCGGCCTGGTTAGGTGCGAGGTACTCTGATTTTTCCAGAAATGTGGAAATACTGTCACAAACATGGGACTCCAGGAGTTTGGCACAGTATGGCAGCAAAGAAATAGGCCTGTAGTTAAGTGGATCTAGCGGGTTGGCTCCTGTCTTTCTTATAAGGGGAATAAGGAGGGCTTTTTTAAAGTTGTTTGGGACTTTCCCTTGTGTGAGTGATCCATTTAACAAGGGAAGTAAGCCCTCGGGAAGTGGGTGCCCACTTCTTTCAGGATGTGAGGGGGGCAGATGTCATCGGGGGAGCCGGATTTGACCTTTGTGAGAAGTTTGGATAGGATGACATTGTCAATAGGGGGGTATGAGTCCAGGGTGGCAGGATTATGAAAAATGTCTGAAAACAGAAGAGGAGGTGTGGAGGGAGTGGTAGAGATGCTTTGTTTAATGGTGCAGATTTCATCAAAAAAGAAGGAGTTAAGTGAGTTGCAGAGTTCCTGGGTGGGGATTATCGGAAGGGAGGTTCTGTCGCTGGTACTGAGGTTTTCCACTATGTTAAACAATTCTCTGGATTTATTGTGGGCTTTGAGAATTTTTTCAGAGAAGTATTCGGTTTTATGTTTCAGGATAAGCTTTTGGTAGTCCCTGCGAGCCTTGCGATAGTTATCCCTGTCTTGTTCTGAATAGGCTGTTCGCCACTTTCGCTCCAGTTGACGGGCTTCGAGCTTGAGGGTTTTCAAAAGAGGTGTGAACCATCTATGAGCGTCGTTGGGGCGAGAGCGGGGAAAGTTGGTGCAGGGAGCATAAACATCAGCTGCCTGAAGTAGCCACCCTGAGAAAGCTTCTTCCATTTCATCAATGCCCTGGTCAAGTGAGGGAGGGGAGGAGGTTAAGGATCCAATAAAAGTGGGGATATCAACATTCTTCCACAGTCTAGTTTTTCCTCCTGGCTGGGGTAGGGACCTTCTACTATTTTCAATGGTAATGGTGAAGTTGATCAGATAATGATCCGACCAAATGCAGGGCATGATGGACTTAATAGCAAGGAGGATGTTTTGAGACCAAATTTGGTCTAAGCTATGCCCTTTATCATGGGTAGGAAGATGAATATGTTGAATGAGGTTCATGTCCAAAAGGGTTTCTTTTAGCGTGGCTGCCTGAGGGTCAGACTCAGTAGAGTCCAGCCAGAGGTTGAAATCTCCCAATAGCACGATTTTATCGTGGGAGATTGTCAAGGGAGCAAGTTGTTCTGCAAAGGATGTGGTGAAAGTGGGCATAGTTTGAGGGGGGCGGTATAGAAGGATCAGGAGTAATGATCCTAAGTTAGTGTCCAATTTAAAAATCAGATTATCTGATCCTATTAAGTCTAAAGATGGTAAAGAAGAGACTTTATGGGAGCTGCGAATGATCGCAGCGACCCCTCCACCTCTTTTGCCGGCTGGTCTGTCGGCATGCAGAATATAATAGTTCGAAGGAACAGCGGCTAAAATGTCAGGCAGGGATCCTTCATTAAGCCAGGTCTCTGAGAGGAATAGAAAGTCTGGTTGG
The DNA here is from genome assembly GCF_964263255.1 of Lissotriton vulgaris. Taxonomy (NCBI): domain Eukaryota; kingdom Metazoa; phylum Chordata; class Amphibia; order Caudata; family Salamandridae; genus Lissotriton; species Lissotriton vulgaris. Next base: position 709,053,156 of record NC_141698.1, read on the forward strand.
TCGGCCTGGAGCAGGAGAAAGATATCCAGGTGGTGTTTAACCATGGACCTGGTGTTTAAATATAAACATTTAGGAGTGGTCTCTGAGTTACGAGGGGTTGCAGAAGGTAAGGAGGACTTGAACTTGGGAGTTTTGCCAAGAATGTATTCGGGCTTCAGAATACCATAAGAGGCAGCACGTTTTAAGGTATGGGCGGGTGGGGTGAGTCCAGCGCTGTCGGGGGGTCTAAGTAATAGCAGTGTAGAGGAGGAGTATTTAATGTTTGGTCCAGGGGTCATGGCCCCAGGCCCCGGACTGCCGCAGATGGGCGCAGACGGGCTTGACTTATGCGCGACTTCGGCGCGCATTCGTCGCGCCCGCTGCGCTCCTGAATGCACATTGTTTATAAGGCCTGCCTCCCGGGAGAACTAGACCGCTAGATCCGGTCCAGCTCCACCCAAGATGGCGGCTCGCCTCACCCTCCACGCAAACGGCACCAGCCGCGATGGAACAGGGCGGGTAACAGAGGAATATGCAATTAAATCAGTAAGTGCAAGTCAAAATAGTGCTCATAACAATTTAAAAGTAATTTTAAAACTTTCTAACGCACTGGCGCTTTGATCGCGCTAGAGCACTGACAATGTCTGCCAAATGACTGCGCTGTAAAAGAAAACGATTCCAAGGCTCCACGAGGGCCGGGCTGCTGCCACCAGCCAAGCGTTCTCGAGTGGCCCTGAACCGAGAAGTGTTTTAAGGCCTGCCTCCCGGGAGAACTAGACCGCTAGATCCGGTCCAGCTCCACCCAAGATGGCGGCTCGCCTCACCCTCCACGCAAACGGCACCAGCCGCGATGGAACAGGGCGGGTAACAGAGGAATATGCAATTAAATCAGTAAGTGCAAGTCAAAATAGTGCTCATAACAATTTAAAAGTAATTTTAAAACTTTCTAACGCACTGGCGCTTTGATCGCGCTAGAGCGCTGACAATGTCTGCCAAATGACTGCGCTGTAAAAGAAAACGATTCCAAGGTTCCACGAGGGCCGGGCTGCTGCCACCAGCCAAGCGTTCTCGAGTGGCCCTGAACCGAGAAGTGTTTTAAGGCCTGCCTCCCAGGAGAACTAGACCGCTAGATCCGGTCCAGCTCCACCCAAGATGGCGGCTCGCCTCACCCTCCACGCAAACGGCACCAGCCGCAATGGAACAGGGCGGGTAACAGAGGAATATGCAATTAAATCAGTAAGTGCACGTCAAAATAGTGCTCATAACAATTTAAAAGTAATTTTAAAACTTTCTAACGCACTGGCGCTTTGATCGCGCTAGAGCGCTGACAATGTCTGCCAAATGACTGCGCTGTAAAAGAAAACAATTCCAAGGTTCCACGAGGGCCGGGCTGCTGCCACCAGCCAAGCGTTAAAGCCAAAAGTGGTACAACTAACACAGAATATTATTTTCGGGGAATCCTGCCTATTCTCATTTCAAGTGGAGTTTGCACTGCCGGAGTTTCCTTTCCACCTAAACCAGTAATTGTGAAAAATTGGCCTTTGAATTTCTTTGATTTTCAATGAATAAGAGTGGCCTCCGCTCCTGTATCTACCAATGCTCGGGCCCTTTGGATATTACGATGTTTCCAAAAAATTTCAATATCTACATATGGTCTATTATCTTTGTGAGCCCACCTGCGTACTGGAGCTTGACCTATTTCCTGGTCATTCTTACTGCGTTCTGTCAACCAGGACAAATCAGGATAAATGCTCTCATGTTTTTTGGGTATCAAAACATCCTGTTCATATCCATCTCCATTACGAAATGGATTCCTGTCATCTGTATGGTACTATGAATTACGATCGGACAGTTTGTGTCGATCCTCCCTTCTCCTCAACTCAGGGGACTGATCCCTTTCATCTCTATATCTGTTGTAGACACGATCATCTCTCCCCCTTTCTTTTTCCCCCTCACGCCCCCTCTCCTTCTCGCGACGAGGGGACACATCACGCTCATATCGCCGTTCACCACGACGATCAGAATCCACACGACGCCTGTCGTCACCACTGTCATCAGAACAACCACAATCACAATCATTCTTACGCACACGACGGGCACCCTCCTTACGATCCAAACCACGCTTGCGAAACATGTCCCATAAGCGAATATTAGGCTCACCATCAATGTCCTCCTTTTTCACACCGTCATCCAACAGCGCAAGAAACATATCACGTCTAGAGAATTTATAATCTCCAGCAGTACGACCCTCCGGTCTAGACTGTCTCTCAGGTTTAAACCAGTCACCCAACTCACCAAGCTGACGGACAGATTCAAGCACCATAGATAAAGCATTGCCAGTTTGATTGATCAACAAAGTCATCATAACCTGCTTATAAGCAACAGGGGAAGAACGGATAATGCGATTCCGCACAGAAGATGTCAATAAACCATCCAATAACATGTCAGCAGTACTGAGAAAAATCGCAGTTTTCATCACCTCCTCTTCCAATCGCTGCGCCGCATCATGCAAAGTGTACCACGGCTTGTCATTGACAGGCCAGTCAGATTCAGTAGGACATTTATTGTTACAGCCATCAGTCGCTAACTGGAGTAGACTAATTTGGCCAGCACCATTAAAATTTCGAAAATGATCTTGTACAGTAGAATCGAAACTCAAAGAGCAAAATTTCAAGGCATCTCCTGCATCTAACATGATACCTGCAGCACCCAATTCATAAAGGCGCACCATCCACGTAAGCAAAGCCTCACCAGGCCGTTGTCGAAATCGTTGTAAAATGTCACTAACCTCTTGTTGAGTAAAGTCTTCCAAGCTATCCAAACAACACCATTAGGATTACCTGGAGCTTGCTGTAATTTGCGTTGAAAAACCGGATGCGCAGAAACCTCCGGACGAGCATCCGAAGAAGCCCGATCCATAGATTTAGAGGAACAATCAGGATGAGAAACGTCATTAGAATGGGAAGAGCGACCACGGTCGCCAGAATCATCATCTTTGTCACAAGAAGTAGATTTACAGTTACGTCCGGAGCGAGAAGACTCGCGCCTGTCAGACTCCTCAGCCGAGGAGCCAGAATCATTCAAGTCCCAGATATTACCATCCCACTCGTCAGGGTTCCAATCCAGTCCGGCTTTCGCCACGACCAGACGCACTTTCCGTTTACAAACACGACCGCGGCGGTGTCTATATTTATATTTTGCAATGCGAACTGCAGCCCTTTCGGCAATAGTCTGATAAGTCTCAAGTTTGTCGGCAAGCAATTTATTTTGAGATCGCAAAAGAGTATGCGCATTTAGCACTTCAACAAACTTTGCCTCCATATCCACAAATCGTTGCTGTAATTTCATAAATTTCTCATGTAAAATGCTGTACGCAGTCAAAACGATCCAACCTCTGCGTCCCAAAATAGGAAGCTCATCACCCTTCACTACCGGTGCCTTCTGCAAGCAAGAAACCACATCAGCCGGCTCCGCCAGCTCCAAACAAGAAGTCCAATTCTCACTCAAACCAGTAGAATCGGCCCACTCACAGGCCAAAGCCTCGTAAGGCGTTGATTCCCAGCTGGGAATTTCAACAGGCAATTTAAAAGTAGATTTCGACTTTCGTGAAAACATTTTGACACACAAAAAAGATGTACACAACTATAAACAAATAATATACAAAAGAAACCACGTACGAGCCGAGCGCAAACCAACAAGATTAAAACAATACAGCGCACACAGGCTTCGTAAACAGTTTGTGACGCCAGATGTAACAGCCGGATTCTCGGACCAGATAGGATCAGCTCCTCAGACCACCTCCAACCCAGCCGGAACGTAATCACTTCCCTCCTCAGGACGTATTTACAATAGGTATATATGCCTGGTACCTAAGGATGGGGAATTAGCAATATACATGCATAGGTTTTCTACAATATCCCACTCATACCAGTTAGTCTCACGGCAACTTAGGCCCAGACTAGTCTACCCTAGGGCAGTTCTGATTAGTTACCATTACACACTGACCACAGTCGGTGCTCGCTCGACAAGCCGCAATCCTGCGTGTCTAGACACCAGTCTCCTCCCTGGTGTTCTCTCACTCACATTCTGATCCACAATCCTGCGGATCTAGGCACCAGTATCCTCCCTGGTGTTCTCATTACTTACATCCCAAGCCGCAATCCTGCGAGTATCGGCACCAGTGTCCTGCCTGGTGTTCTCATTAATGCCGCTTACCAACGACGATCACTTTCCTATGAATACCTTTGGAAGGAATCTTTCATTGGCTACTAGGGATATGATACTACAAAATTATGGATTACGCAACAGTTTACCGAATTAGATGATGTACAATCTATTCTCCACATCAAGGGGCCCCTCTCTCCCTCATTGCTCAGTCACTTCTTACCTGACCGGGAATTACATCCGTTCATGAAAACAATGCCTGACTAGAAGAACAGGTTACCCTGATTGAACAAGAATACGAGGCACATGCTGGTTCACTAAGAACTGGGGTACTTTATTACAATGATCATAAAAACACAATACTACACTATGACATATATCCTGCAAAGGAAAGTGAATGGTTAGAATGTGCACACTATGGGAAAAAGGCCGACGTCACCTGATTAATGTGAAGTCTGGATTCAGCAGTCATCTAGGTTCCCTTCTCGTCTGTGCCTTGACTCGTCTTAAAGTCACCTTTCAGCAGTCACGGGTACACGTCTGCACCGCTATGCTCTGTCTTCTCTGCTTTTCTCCAAGTCACTGGAACCTTCCTTTATTGGTTGCTTTCTCTCTGGCTGTTCTGCGCTACTCCTCTCTCCTCTCAATCACGGACCATCTTCACTTCTCGACTTCGATCTTATAACTCAGTTTCAGCCACTCTGGTATTCGTTCTCTTGACTAACTGCTTCATTCGGAATGCTCTGATCTTATATGTCAAAGCTCGCCAGCTGCTCCAACTAAAATAACTTCAATCTTTCTCAGAGAGTATCAGCCTCTCGGTCTTTCTCGGACTTCAAAATGGCGACTGTCTGCCTGGAAATAATTAATGGCATTGATGCTAACGGCTAGCTGCCGCCTACAGACTGACTAATTTACTGCCTCATGCTTTCACTAATATGGAAGCTTGTTCCTTCATGGAAAGTTACGGCCAGTAACCTGCCGCCCACCAAATTCTTGTACCTCCCCGTACCAAGGACACGTTCCCAGCCGGCCGGCCTGATATTGTGTCTTCGGAGTGGAGAAAAATACAGTATTTCAATAAGGGCCAGCCTGAGCCGGTTCTCTCCAAGCGAACAACACCTTGAAACTAAAACATTACATTTGACCTAGAAGCATCTCAAGCTGCCAGGGCAGAAAGCAAGATGGAGTCTCTCCTGTTTGAGGCCTACAAGGCCCGAAATAAGCATAACTCCATAGAAGGTATACTAACACTCTTGCAAAAGGACGGATAATCACTAATACTAATGAATCTATCCCCTAACATAAGTTTATAAGCCCTGATCTGAGGAAAAGGGTTTGAAAGTCCACTATTATGCCTTGTGAATAGGCCCTGTCTATGAATCTAATCCTTGCACTTGAATGATAATAGACTGGAGTCACTTCCAATCATCTTCCCTCAAAGGAGGGCCGAAAAAGTCAGTCAGAACAGGTGGTCACTGCGGTCCAGGTGGGGAGGGTGGCAGTGGGGTGCGTTGGTTCGACGGTTGGGTGCGTGGATGGTGCGCCGAAACTGTTGTGGATGTCGGCAATCTTGCGGTGGAAGAATGAGGCGAGGGAGTCGCAGAGATCTTGTGAAGGGGTGATGTCGTTGTTGCCGGTGCTAGGGTTGGAGAACTCCTTGACAATGCTGAAGAGTTCCTTGCTGTCTTGGGCGTTGTTGTCTGGTCGGTCCTTCAGTGATTTCTTCTTGGTGGTGCGGATGAGCTGGTGGTGCTTGCGGGTCGCGTGTTTGAGGGCGGTCATGTTGTCAGTAGTCCGGTCGAGGAGGCAGGCTTTCTCGAGGGTGCGGCAGGTCTTCTCGGAGTCCTTGAGTTCGTCGATGAACCAGGGGGCCTTCTTGCTTCTCGGTTTGCTGGGAGTGATCTTTAGTGGTGCGAGGTCGTCGGCGCAGGCGGTCAGCCATTGTGTGAAGTTGCGGGCTGCTTCGTTGGGGTCCGGTGTGCAGGCAGGTGGGTTCTGGCTGAGAGAGGAGGTGAGCTGGTCAGCGGTGATCTTGCTCCAGCTTCTGTGGGGAACCTGTTGCGGGTGGTGGTGCTTGGTGGTTTTTCTGAAGCTGAAGTGGACGCAGCTATGGTCGGTCCAGTGAAGTCCGGTGGAGTGGCTGAAGGTGATGTGCTTGCTGGATGAGAAGACGGGGTCAAGCGTGTGGCCGGCGTAGTGGGTGGGGGTGTTGACCAGTTGCTTGAGTCCGAGGTTGGCGAGGTTGTCCAGCAGGGTGACGGTGTTGCGGTCCTTGTTGTTCTCCAGGTGGAAGTTGAGGTCCGCTAGGAGGATGTAGTTGGCGGAGGGGAGGGCGTGTGGGCTGATGAAGTCTACGATGTCTTTGCTGAATTGTGTGCGTGGTCCCAGGGGTCTGTAGATGAGGGTGCCTCTGAGGGTCATCTTTGGTTCGGTGTGAATCTGGAATTGGAGGTGTTCAGCGGCGGTGTAGGTGTCGTCGGTCGTGATGCGGATGGTGTTCTTGTGGGCGATGGCGATGCCTCCTCCGGTCGGGTTGACGCGGTCCCTCCTGATGATCTTGTATCCATCCGGGATGGCGATGGCGATGTCGGGGGCTGAGGAGGCGTTCATCCATGTTTCAATGAGGAAGGCGACGTCTGGTGATGTTGTGTCGAGCAGGTTCCAGAGTTCGACGGCGTGTCTGTGGACGGAGCGGGTGTTGAGAAGGATGCACTTGAGGTCGCTGCTGGGGTTTGGCTTGGCGGGCGTGGTGCATGTTCGGAGGCAGGTGAACTTGCAGGTGGTGCAGGTGAAGGGTCCGTGGAAGCGTTTCGGGGCGACCCGGCAGCAGGCGGGGTTCCGGCCGGCATTGAGTGCGTTGAAGGTGGCGTCGTAGGTCTGTCGGGTCGTCTTGCATCGTCGTGGGGACCAGGGGTCCTGGCGCTGGGTGCGGTCCAGGCGCGGACGGGCGCAGACGGGCTTACCTTTGGCGCGCCTTCGGCGCACAATCGGCGCGCCCGCTGCGCGGCCGCGCGGTCGCGCGGTCGCCATTTTTGGCGAAGTGGGAGGGAGGGAGGAGCAGCTGGGAGGCGGGAGCGGGGAGGGCACAGAAGGAAAAGGGGGCGTGGCCGCTAGCACGGCGGCGGGAAGCGGGGAGCGGGGCGGGCAGGGGGCAGAGACACAGTAAACAGTACAGGCAGTGAACAAAAATCAATAACAGTAATGGGAAATAAAAAGTAGAATAGCAAGCTGCAATGAAACAGAGAAGAGACAAAGGAGACAAAAAGAAAAATTAACACAACACGAAGATACGGCAGGAGCGGGGCGGGTTGCACACGCAACAGCTGGTGGCTGTGCGGCGAGGGGGTGTCCTGGGAACATAATACCTGCAGTCTCGTACTTTGGATGATAATAAGAGCAGCCCTAGTCTCACTACTTCAATTCCAGCTGAATTAGACATGGGAAAGAATTCCTAGCTTTAACTGCAAAAGTTCCCAAGACATGTCAAGGTCTGGACTACAAAACTGTTTTAGTGGCAATCTTTTTCATGTCCAAACACAATTAAACACCATATTTTGAAAGATATCTGGCAGGTTTAATATGAGAGAAGTGTGTTTGTGCAAATTTGTTGTGTGGCGTTTTCTTTTTTTTTAATCTAATATCTTTATTAAGATAAAAAGGACATATAAATAGTTAAATACAATAAAAAGCAATACACTGACCAAAGAGTAATTCAACATTCAGTGGCAATGCTGTCATGTATAGCTCCTTCCAATGCAACTAACGTATTGCATAAACAAAATCATAGAGGAACCATACTAAAAAGTCAGATGCATCACTTGATAAAAAATCAGTCAAAGGAAAAAAGGAAAGGAAGTAGGAAAAAAAAAAAGGAAGGAAAAAAGAAAAGAAAGTGAAAGAAAAGAGAGACAAAAGAACGAGTCTCCGGCCGCAAAAAAAAAATAACTGGAATAAGAAATTAAGGTGATGCCACAAAGGGATAATGCTCTACCATACCCTTCGAAGCTAAGTCCACATATCTATCTAAAGACCTCCAAACTAACCCTGGGAGTAGTGGGCGTAGTGGGCGTAGTGGGGCTTCGCGGAGCTACGTGAAGTGGGCGAGAAACTACGCCCACCTCCGCACTCCGTGTAGCCCCACTACGCACCGCAAGCCTCCCTCCCGCCCTCCCTAAATACTTTAAATTACAAGTGTAAAAGAATTAAAAGGCACTTACCTTGCCCGCCGCTGCCCGCCGCGTCCCCGGGGCTCGCTATCTTCATTGCTGCCGTCTTGTGTACTAATGCGCATGCGCGGGCGGCCGCGCATGCACTTTTTTTTCTGGATCAAAGTGAACCTTAGCAATGGCAACTTTAATTTTAATTTTTTTATTAAAATATAAATTAGTGAGAGAAAACTGCAGAGCTAAGGAAGAAAAAGGTAATGGATCATGATTTGAACCATTAAGATGTTGCACTAACGTGATACCTTTATTAGCCCAATAGGTCACTAAAGTCGAGTCAATGTCAATCTTAATTTTAGGATTGTGCCATAAAGAAGACCATCTAGATTTATGAAATGGCTTAGATACTCTTTTATCAATAGTTTTCACAGCAGCACTGGTATCTAGAATAATAGCACGAGAAAAAGGAATACATGATGTGGACGCAGTTAAAAAAGAAGAGGTAGGTAGAGGAGAAGATAATTCACACTCAATAAACACCCACGGCGGAGTATGTTGAGGATCTGTAGAGAACCAAGGAGCCCCTGGGGAGGCTAAAAAAGCCACTTGGTAGCGCTCCCAGTCAGGAAAATTAAAACCCCCCCATGTCATAATGTTTCCTCACGTGTTTATAGGCTATTCTGGCTCTCTTATCACTCCATAGGAATTTTGAAGTGAGGGAATCCATTTCATGAAAAAAAGACGAGGACAGCTTAACAGGAAGCATTGAGGACACAAAATTAATAATGGGAGTGATCATCATCTTTAAACTTTGAAGACGTCCCCACCACAAAATGAATTTAGGTGACCAAGTATCCAGTAATTGACGAACCTTAATTAAAATTTGAGCTACATTATACAAGACTGTGTCAGTTAAAGTACTACAAAAGCAAATCCCCAAATACTTAATATGTTTTGCTTGCCATTTAAAACCAGCATTTCGCATGTGTGCAGGAAAAACAATACGCATTGAGGGGAAACATCTCAGTTTTATCTTTATTGAGAGTATATCCTGAAACACTAGAAAATACATTAATAGTCTCAGAAATAGCAGGAATTGCAGTAGCAATATCATCAGAAAATATGAGCACATCATCTGCATAGGCAGCTGTTTTCATACAGGTTGAACCAAATTGAAAGCCTTTAATATCTTGATGGAGATTAAGTAACCGAACAATAGGGTCAATAGATAACAAAAACAAAAGAGGCGATAACGGGCACCCTTGTCTAGTACCTTGACACAGATCAAAAAAAGAAGAGGTAGCACCATTAACCCTAATATTTGCCCTAGGATGTGCGTACAAAGACATCACCATATTGACAAAGGAATCTCCAAGATTGTGGCATCGAAGCACTGCATGTAAAAAAGGCCAAGAGACCTTCTCAAAGGTATTTTCGGCATCAACGGTAATGGCCGCCGCAGGAAGGCTAGTTAACTTTGCTTTTCCCAGGACATGACAAAATGTTCAGCTATTATCCCTAGCCAACCTCCCTTTAACAAATCCAGTCTGCGATGGGTGAATAAGCAAGGAAATATATGGTTCCAAACGTTTGGCCAGAATCTTAGCAAAACTTTTTGCTTCCATATTTAGAAGAGATATGAGGCGAACATTTTTAGGATCCAAATGATCTTCACCCTCTTTAGGGATTACTACAATAGTAGCCTCAGCCGCAGAGCCAGAAACCGAGCCTGACAAAACAAAGGTATCGATAACATCCTTGAGACGGGATACTAAAGATGGGAGAAAAGTCTTAAAATAAAGAATGGGAAACCCATCGGGACCTGCAGCTTTTCCTGAACAGGTGAATTTGATAGCATGAATTATTTCCTCTGATTCAATCCGTGCTCCCAACTTTACTCCATCAGCATCAGAAACAGTCTGATTAGGAATTGAGTTTAAAAACTGTCTGCATTAATCAAGAGAGGATTGATTGTGAGGAGTACATCATTTACTATAATATTCAAGAAAGACCTCAAGGATCTCTTTAGTTTGAAACGTCCGAGCTCCAAAACTGTCATTTATAAAAGATATCTACGATGATCTAATATTAGAATCCTGAAACTTTAACGAAGCCACCAATACTTCCCCTGCTCGATTATTTAAGAGCAGCTGCTTGGACTTCTGTGCCTGGACACCAATATGAGCTCTCTTGGTCACAATCGAGTTATAAGAGTATTTGAGATTCCTAATATCTTGTAAGAGCGCCTTATCCTTTGAATTCATATATAAGGATTCTTTACGCTTAATGTTATCCGCTAAATCAGTAAGTTCCTTCTTAATATCTGAATTCCTTTTTGCCATTTTTTGAATGATCTGCCCCCTGATCGTTCATTTAAAAGTGTCCCATAAAACCACAGGAGAGCTAACCGAGGCCTCATTCTCCAGGAAAAAAATTGTAATATCCTTGTTAAGTAGGTCCACTTGAGTTTGATCATACAAGATATCTGTATTCAGACGCCAAGTGTGTGGTTCCCTAGAATCTGAAAAATTGAGGAGCGTATAGGAAAGTGCAGCATAATCAGAGACAAAGATAGGATGTATAACAGGAGTCGAAGAATATTTTAGAAGGGCTGAGTGGACTAGAAGATAATCGATACGAGAGAAGCTAGAATGAGGAGAAGAAAAAAAGGTGAAGTTGCTTCTAGTGGGATTATGCCTTCTCCACACATCCGTAAGATTAGAGGAGGAACACATATTAATCAGCTGTTTGTGAGCCCTAGGGGGACGAAATTTAAAAGCAGAATGCCTGTCCAAAATGGGATCCATTGGGGGATTAAAATCCCCTCCAACAATCAAATTACAATTATGAGAAACTTCTGAGAGCTTTTTAGTAATAAGACGTTAAAAAGATGACCATCACTATTAGGTGCATAAATATTCATTACATAAATATCGAGAGAACCATTGGATAAACGAATCAGCAACAATCTACCCTCAGAGTCATGTTCTGCAGTAACAACATTCAAACCAGAGGTTTTGGAAATCATAGTCACCACACTGCTCTTCTTACCAGAGGCCTCAGAACAAACAACACCAAGAACCCACTCCTTCCGCAACAATAGAGCTTCTATATACGATATTTTGGTTTCCTATAACAATAATAAATCACTAGAAAGGCTTTTACAATAATCCAACATTTTTGCCCTCTTCACAGGATGATTCAAACCTCGCACATTGAGTGATAAAACATTCAAACATGGCATATTAACGAAAAACCAAATATCCAAATACTACTTGGTACAAGAGAAAAGAACCCCATAATATTAGCATCTGCACAACAAAGACAAAACAGAACCACTGAAGACACCAATAATGGAAACCAGCAGGAGACTCTAGAGAAGGAATAAGTAAAGATTGGGAAAAGAGAAAAAGCAAGGAGAAAAAAGAAGAGAAGAAACAGGAAAAAAGAGAAAAAAAGATCCCACCAGGGTAGGTCTATAATAGACAAAATGCATACGAGGGGGGAACATGAAGGAGCAACCACATAAGCATACCACAAAAAGAATAAGAAAGAGAGGCAGCAGAGAGAGGCAAATCAGGAAAAAAAAAAAAAAATATATATATATATATATATATATATATATATATATATATATATATATATATATATATATATATATATGTATATATATATGTATATATATATATATATATATATATATATGTATATATATATATATATATATATGTATATATATATATATATATATATATATATATATATACATATATATATATATATATATATATATATATATATAAATACATTCTATGAATTGATAAACACAGTTGATCTAGCAAGGAGCCATCAATCAATATGAACAGCATTTGAGAAGAAAAGCTTATATAATGTTCCTCCTATACATAACATGGCAAAGCCCAATATAAATATTACTATAGAACAGTATATAGTAAAGGAAACGTACCTAAGTAGATAGAAAATCACAACATCAAAAGAAAATTCATGTACAACAATGTATACATCTCGTAAATGAGAGGCAACTAGAAAATAATAAGCAGTTTATAATACCAATAGGCTATCTAATAACAGGGTATGGGAACATTGGAAAATAGTACAAAATATAAGAATAATGAAACAACAAAGTCAAAAGTAAAATATGAACTATTAGTTTGAATGATCTGTGAATGAATGAATTAGAAACACACTGCATATTATACCCACATAGAAACAAATATGGAAAATATATAACAGACCATAAATATACAGACACACCATCAGACAAGAAGAAAAGGACAAACAAAAATTGATATAAGCAACGGACAAGACTGCAACACAACATATATGTATACATTAGGCTATCTTAATAGAAAAAGAGAAAAGGAGAAGTACCTAAATAAAACATTAAACTAAGAAGTATCAAGGAACTAGAACCTCGAGCAAGAGATGAAATAGTTTACCAGCAACATCCAACACTAAGAAAGGAGAAATACTACTCTAAGAAAGAATAAACAAGGAAATTAGAAAAATAGATGAAAGAGAACAGTTATAAAGGACGCCGTTACTGGAGACATAGACAACAAAGGAAAGGAAAATAAAGGTATGAAAAAATCGCATCTTTTACCATGGGAGCAGAACCTGCAAATAAAGGGGAGAACATACTTAAAAGCTGCAAGTACCATCAAACAAATCTCCTAAAATAGTAACAGGTATCCTAGCATTATCACCAGGATACAAAAACCAGTAAGAGCAAAATTACAGACATCTCACAAGAAATAGTAAAGACCCAGAAGGACCAGGAGAAGAAGTAGACTCCATCTGGAATTCGGTCTGATTATCCAAAAAGGTAGAAAAGTCAGAAGGCTCATAAAAAAATCTGCGTGCAACCTCTAAAGGTTATCCGAAATCGTGAAGGACCAGCAAAAGAAAACTGAATGTTCATGTCTAGAAGTCTTCGCCGCAAACTGAGGAAACCTTTCAGTCTGATGACAGTATCTCGAGCAAAGTCCTGGGATATAGTAATTCTGTGACCTTCCCAGTTAATCGCTTTAATTTTCCTCTTCTGAGCCAAAATTTGTTCAAAATGTGGATGTTGCAATGGTTTAAAAACCACCGGTCTAGGATGAGGTGAGGGCTTCGGTCTAAATGTAAGAACCCTGTTTACATGCTCTATTTCAAAGTCCCTCTGAAAAGAAATATTCAACACAATAGGTATCCAATTGAGCAAAAACTCTAGAATTGATGGCGCTGTTTTCCCTGCATCCACGGGTAAACCAAAGATACGTAGATTACTTCTACGATTCCTATCCTCCTGCTGTGTAAGGTCTCTCCGCAAAGCAGCCAGGGAGCGCTCCATACTCTGCATGGATTTAGCCTGTTGGTGTGAGGTATCCTCAACTGCACTTATCCATGATTCAGCATGTGATACACAAAGTGTTAAGTTCTTGAAATCATTCCTGATTACTGCAACTTCAACTTGAAGTAAATCATAATTAGTTTTAGTGCTCTTCGCAATATGATGAACAGCATTTAGGCGAGAACGAATAGAATCTAAAGTAGTACCAGAGTCCTTCGGTACAAGCTCCAGAGTAGGAGAAGTTTGCTTAGACCTTTTAAGGTTACCTTTAGAGTTCTTGGCTACGGGAGAAAGACCCATGTTTTCTGCCATGAGAAAAGGTAATAGAGCAAAGAAGAAGCCCTCAGAGTATAGTTTTCTCCACTGAGGCAACACCAGACACCTCACTGTTAGAGAGCAGCCGACTGAGAGACAACAGGAAGAGCAACTTAGAGCATAAAATATAAAGCTCTTAATGCCCCTTCACAAATTAAGTCAAAACAGAGCACACACCTGCACCCAAAATATGATAGTCCATAAGGACAGCAAAAAAATAAAATCCTTAATGTATACCGCAATACATAATAAAGGTGCGTTTCACATGTTGAAAAATGTGCAAGGTAATGCTAGAGAAGACACCAACATATCGGAAGTTCAAGCACAATGGGAAATGTATGTCAAAGCAGTATCCACAGCAGGAGAAAACTGCAGGTGAAGCATGAAGTACTTGAAAGAGCGACAAACAGAAGGAGGTGCACTTAGATATTCAACTGTAATAAGTATATGGCGAGGTGCAAAAGCAGTAACCCAAAGAGACTCTGAGTGAAAAAAATATTGAAAGGACAATAGCAGGCTACAGACAGTACTTATCCCCAAAGCGTTCAAAAGCTGTTGTTCATGCCACCATTTTGGGGAGCCCTTCTGAGGAAAACAGCTGCTACATAAAATTGTGGTCTGAAAGGCACTGCAGCCTCACCAAAACCGCTCACAGTGCTCTCTGCACATTCCGCCGGTACAATCTGACATTCTTGCGAGGAAAAACGGGTGCATTCCCGAATTGAAAAGCGCAACCTCCCGGCTACACGACGGAGCTCACAGGAATGCGAACCATCTCGGCTGCACGCAAGCCACGCCCCCCAGTTGTGTGGGCGTTTTCTTGTGGTGGTGATATGTTTAGTGCTGCTGTGTTTGGTGCATAATTGCAATTTTATGTTATTGGGTTGTGCTGTGACTATTGTTTTATGTTCTATTTTAACTTTTGTACCATTATGTTTAATTGTGTTGTATGATGCTTTGCGTATAATATTCTCTTCTTATCTTTCTTTACGTTAGATATGTCAACAAATGCTGCTTCTTTGCCAGCCAAAAGCAGCGCATACCCTTAAATTTCCTGTGGCAAGCAGCGTTTTCAGCCACTTACTACTATCTGTGATGGTAAAATAGCACTGCCTCAGGTCTGTCTGTCTTCAACTCTTTAAGACACCAGTCAACCCAAAATAATCACAGAAACGATGTCTTTAATTATCACCATCAGTGATAAATGTATCTAATAGGGGCTATTGTCATTATAATGATGACAATATTCAAGCAAAACATTTTCAGCATGGATTTAACTGGCACTCCTCGAAATTCAGGGTTACGTTTCATTCATAAGGCAATCTAACCATACATTTAATGGCAAAGTACAATGTCCAGTAACATATTAGAGGTACACAGCACACCATGTTCAACATTCAATCTACTCTCTATTATCTTGACAAAACTACCTGTACAATAGCATTTCCTCATTTCCTCATTTTCCTTTACCCTATGTACCGTAATTTATATAATGAAATTAAATACAATTATAAATCATTAAACAAATTCCCACGAAAATTCATCTAATAAAATAATTACCATTGGTTTGGGACAGTTTTCTGATTAGCACTGAGATAAGTGAGTTGTTGCTTTCTTAAGTTAGTTTATTTTATTTTTTGTAACATCTTTACCTCTGTTTTCTAAAAGTATTATCATTTGAGATAGTTTCATTGTTAGATTATGGTTAATGTTCCTTCTTTTAGAAAAAAAAATCTATTGTAATTTACCTTAGTTCAGACAAACAAATTAAGTAATAAACCCGCAGATTCATCAAGAACACGTTTTGCGATTCCTTAATAGCGAAAAATACCGATTCGCTATTAAGGAATAGCAAAATGCTATTCATCAAGAAATCACTTCAAAAATAGCAATTTCTAATAATTCCTTAATTGCGACTCGTAAATTGCGAGTCGCAATTAAGGAATATCTCCCCATTCATTCCTATGGGCCTTGAGGCCCATAGGAATGAATGAGAAGACATTCTCAATTTTCTAATCGCAATTAGCGATTCGCAAATTGAGATTGCGATTTCAAGGGTGCAGGGGTGTCCAAAGGACACCCTGTTGCACCCCTAAAATTGATGTGTGCATATATGTTGCGCACACACATGCCCTTTGGGCATGTGTGTGCGCAACATGAAACTTTGAAAAATGCACTTTAGTGCATTTTTTTAAAAGTTTTTGCTATTTACCACGTAGTTAGACTTTGCGGTAAATAGCGGCCCCAGATTGCGAATACGCAATTTTTAAATGGTTCATGAATTGCATTTAAGGAATCTCAAATTGAGATTCCTTCGATGCATTAATCGCAATTTAGCGATTTCTAGATTTGCGATTTTTGCATTTGGGATGATGAATCCCAAATGCAAAAATAGCGCTCACAAAGGGCCAGATTCTCAGAATCTGGCCCTTTGCGAGCCGATTTCGGCTTGATGAATCTACCTGAAAGTGTCTAAATATGTGTGCCCCATTTAAAAAATAAATTTTATGCATTTGAAATAGTAATGAGAAAATGAACGTGGATTGAATTAAATTAATTTTAATATCTTTTTTAGTAAATGAAATGTAGATTATACCCATAAATAAAATACAAATAGCAAGATTCTTATCAAAGTTTAGGAGTAAAGTTAGGATTGGTTATATGGTAATGAATGATAAATTTAACTAATCAAACGTGCTGACTTAGTACTGACAAATACATATTGGAAAGGTCTGTATTCCCTTAAAAAATAACAATAAACTTATTTCTCAAAAATAGTAGACCATTTATTTTATTATTATATAAGAATGTGGAGTGACTGATGCAAGTGAAAACAACTGGATAACAGGATGTCCTGTTAGAGTGTGATACAAATTGCAAAGATCGTCATTTTAGCTCTTTTCAACAGACAACAAGCTCTCTTGCAGAGCAGTGTGTGGTCAGTGAAATGTTTTGCAAAGCTGGCCGCCATAGAGGTAGAATTTTCTTTTTTACATATTTATTTTTGTGTATTGAATCTTATGTACTTATAGAGTGTGAATTTGGTGCTGGAGGCAGCAATTGGGCTTTCAGAGAAATACTCCACACTGTACTTTGCTGTACAGTTGGGCTTTGTTCAATGTAATGCTTTTCTCTGCAATATGTTTGGCTCCAAATGGATACTTGCTTTACACTGTGTTCTGCTTCACATTGTACCTTGCTCCACAATATACTTTGTTCCACATTATTTTTTACTTGACCTTGCATTTTGCTCCACACTAATCCCCTAAAACGTAAATAAAACCACTGCTTTATTTAACCCCTTGCATGCTGATGACGGCCGGGAGCCGTCATGGCACACAGTGCTCGCGTGCTGATGACGGCTCTCGGCCGTCATGACCGCACCCGCGATCGGAATGTGCCGCACAGGCGCAGAATTGCGGCAGCATCCAAGGGGTTAACCTACCAAACTGAACACTAAAGGACCTTTAGATTAATTTAATTGATCTCAAACTCAACTAACACTGCATCCTTCTGCTCATTAAAAGCATGTTCAGACTACAATGAAACCTCCTTCATAACCGATCATCCACAGTCTACTGTTACACTTCATGGCTGCCACTAAGATATCAATTGATCCTAATGGGTCCACCACTCCAGCAGCCCGCATAAGCTATGCCACATTCCTTCACATTCTAAAAAGTATATGCATAGGTGGCAGAATTTACATCATGGTAAAAAAAATCGCTTACAAACATTCAACCTCCCACACCCACCACACCACCTTCATAATGTACATGCAATCCACCCATACCCTTTCCCACTTCATAGCAAACATCCTAAATATCCGACACCCACCAGGGATCATTGGCTTCTTCCTTGAGTCCCTCCACACAGACCTCCTTCTCCCAACTACTCTCAGATCACTCACTTATAAACACACAATCCATAGCTACACACAAAATGGGAAAACCAGAGATGTATCCTTTAATCTGACAAACTGTCCTCTCACTCTAGATATGACCTATTATGCAATGAGTCAAATAGTCCTCCACACAAACCCATCACTCTATCTATTATCTAAAGAAGAAAACACTACCCAAACTCTCTGCCTTACTTGTTTCATAAAATTCACAATGATCTTACACAACGGAGCAATGTCCTTGCAGCACATCATTTGATGCTTGCAACAATACAATTTAACATGCTTTTGATGCTCAATATTCCCTGTGTACATTCTTTCAAGTCATTTCATGCCCCTATCCTTGGATCACACCTAACATCTATGCTTTAAAAACCAAGATAAGGGCAAGTCAATGTAACTGGCATAATGATTAGATTCCCAGAAAACCTTGATACATACAGACTTGTCTTGATCACCAACTCTTGACATTGCTAAGGCTGCACACTAACAAAACTTCAAGTGATCACTATGGCAACATACCCAATGTCTCTCACCATGATTATCAAATTAATCTCCTGGCCACGTCATTTCAATGTACACTACACATTCTCAGCAACAGACTTGCATCATACTGTAATTCCAAATTCATCAAAATCAGAAACACCCTTGATATGCTACTTGTTGCACCTCTTCCTCCATTCTTCACCCCACCATTCCCAGTCACACTCACTACATCACACTCTCACACCTTCCTTCTACTTCACCTATGAAACTCATCCCATTCTTAAGTCTGCTAGTCCATATTTTACTACATCCAACCCATTTAGCCCTTAAACTATTAAACCATCAACAGTTGCTTCGAAAGTCCTTTTATGCTGAACATCACTTTTGAATTCCTCCCTCCTAAGCGCAATCTATTCTCAGTGTTTCAGACCAACTATGGTTTTATGTTTACTAAGATAACCCAGCACTGCCCTCGTCCCATAATTAATATAGAGTATCACTTTCTAAATTTTTTCTCTATAACACTGGAGTGCCTAGTCTTCAATCAACCTACTCTATATCTCTCCTCAAACAGCATTCAAAACCTCTTTCAATTCATCATCTGTGGATTTTATTCAATGGGAAATTCACAGTCCTATGTCACAAACTTCATCTCCTGGGTTCCTCACTCTTAATTCTTCTTGACCTATCTACTGTGACACAGTTTTTCACCCCACGCTACTCTGTTCTCTCCAAACCAATGGTATCAATGGCACAGCTCTTTAGTGCTTTTCCTCCTATCAAATCGCTCCTATTAGTTAAGTGGGACATCCGATAAATCACCATCAACATCTCTTCATATGAGTGTTCTCCAAGGATTAGTTCTAGGGGCTCTCCAATTCGTTCTCTACATCTCCTCAGTTGGTTACATCATTTCCTTTTTTATTTTCTCTTACCATCTCTATTCTAATGAAACACAAATCACAAGAATACATGTTGACTGTTTCACTGCAATTCAATATTGGGTGACCTTCCAGTCCACCATACTTTCTCAACTCCTTCAAGAAACATGTAGTTTACTTTCTTCTTCATCTATTCCCACCACATCTCCCAACTCTATCCGTTTACCTCCCTACAGCATAACCTTTGGCTGCTCAACTATGAATCTAGTTGTTTTTCGAACCTAGATGCCCATGAAAGACCACCACCACCAAAGCAGCACATTGCCAGGTCATGAAAATACATGAATAGGACCACACCTCCCATTCCATATCGCTAAATCACTAATAAATTCCCTACTGCTTAACAAATTAAACTATTGCAACAGTCTGGTAGTGAGCCTCCCTCTGCATTCCTTTACCCTATTAGACATGATGCATAATTTTGCAACCAGGACCTTTTTCAACCTGCCCAGGCACCCACCCACCATTCCCCTACATTATAATGATGGGTGCCTATCCGCAAAACAACTGGGCTCTCTCTAAGCTGCCTGACAATTTTGTTCAAAGTGGTTCACGGTACCTTCTTACACTACACTACTGAGATCATGGCCTGCTATCCTCTTCACCTTAATGATTAGACCTATATCCCCATATTTGGCCTCTAGACTCTGGCCTATTCATCTGCTTGCCCGGCCAGTAGAATGCACTGCCTCCTGACATCTGTATCTGCCCCACACTTAACAAATTTAAAAACAGTCTAGGAAACCATCATGTAAAATTGGAGAGGAATAATACATACTGATCCACAATATATCTATAATGTAACAAGTCCATTTTAGGGATGTACCATGCAATCTATTTGCTGTTTCATTTCTCTGCTAATCTCTCAGAAATCACATCCATATACAAAAGCTTCAATTAATTTCACTGGTTTATGCTTTACATCATAACTACAGTTCATGTAATGTTCTGTGTGTGCTCTTAACCCATTAAATGCAGCCGTTGGCCAATGGCAAATGACTGCACTCCATCCCCAGTGCCTCTATCACGCTTTGGCCGAAACTGGAATGGGCTTTCACCAGAGGTTTTCTGAAATATTGGTCATGGGTATGTTTGAAGCGAAATCCCTTCCGCTTCGTCCCCCGCCCATTACCATGCCCATTTTAGATGTCAACGCACTGTGAGGCGTGCTGACATCACAAACCGCCATTTGCGCAGAGATACAGCAGCTATGAGAACTGCTCCCAAGGCCAATGGGGTTTTTCCTCCTAGGGATGCCTCCTCATGTTTGTGAGAGGCATTGTTAGAAAGGGGGAGTCTCCCCTTTCCAGCGATGCCTTTCAAACGTAATCCGACATTATACCACTAGACATCAGTGATTTGTCTTGGTGGTCTGCCCCCGGTACAAGAGCAGACACCTCCCCCTGAGGCATATTTATTTGTGGGTAGCGAACATCTCCATGGCCAAAGAAATAGAAAGACTGTGTATGTAATGGAACTAAAATGAGCCTGGCCATCAAAATAAAAGTAAGCTCCATTACTAACCAGATAGGTATAAAAAGTGGCCTAAATTTGCAAATCAGGCCAGTCTTGTACTAGTAAGGGCACACAGTCCATAGGTGTGTTTTTGCAGGGCATTTTAGTTTGTTGTAGGGGGCAAATGTGGTAATAACAGGTAAACCAACCGTAATAAAGTGGCCCAACTGGCCTTGAAACTGTCCATAACCATCTAACAAAATGGCCCACACACTGACCTGCAAGACCAGTCAATCGGGCACTGCATGATTGCCCTGTAGGCCAGTCCAGTCCTGACTGGTGATCATGTAAAGATCGCCAATATCAGTGGGTTAAGTTTGTGCTATATAAAAAACATATGCAAAAACAACAGTTGATGGACAGAATGCAGAACAATGTCATACATTCACCCCAGTACAGAGATCTGGGGGTAAATCCATCGTTTTTTTGCACTCCACACCACCCCAGTTCAGACTTGGCCATATGCAAATCAGCCTTAACCCTGTGCCTCATGGGAACTGTCCAGCCCGAACTGCCAAGCCATGTCTTTCCTGGACCGAAATCAAGCATTCTATGACCGGCTTCTGGCTATCAGCCGTCTTCAGCCAGGATAGCTTGACTCCAGTGGTGTGGAGAGCATGAGACTCACGTCTGAGCATACCTATCCAATTCGGGGTGACAAATGCAAAAACAACAGTTGATGGACAGAAAGCAGAACAATTTCATACATTCACCCCAGTACAGAGATCTGGGCCTAAATCCATCGTGTTTTTGCACTCCTCACCACCCCAGGTCAGACATGGCCATATGCAAATCAGCCTTGAACCTGTGCCTCATGGGAACAGTCCAGCCCGAACTGCCAAGCCATGTCTTTCCTGGACCGGAATCAAGCATTCTAGGACCGGTTTCTGGCTATCAGCCATCTTCAGCCAGGATGGGGTGGTGTGGAGTGCAAAAAAACGATGGATTTAGACCCAGATCTCTGTACTGGGGTGAATGTATGACATTGTTCTGCATTCTGTCCATCAATTGTTGTTTTTGCATTTGTCACCCCGAGTGGGATTGGTATGCTCAGACGTGAGTCCCATGCTCTCCACACCACTGGAGTCAAGCTATCCTGGCTGAAGACGGCTGATAGCCAGAAACCGGTCCTAGGATGCTTGATTCCGGTTAGTTAGTTACTTACTTAGTTTGGTGTGCGTGCAAATCCTGCATTGCCAATCCCTGGTGAGTTGCAGCTACTGCTGCTGAAACAAGGCCAATGGAGGTACCTATGGGTGAGGCAGACTGGTGTTCTGTGCATTAATGTTTGTTAGTGCCCCCCAATTACCACCTCTGCCATGGATTCCCTCACTACCACCCTTTAACTGTGCTCCCCAAGTCTCCATAACCACTCTCTCTCAGATGCATTTAAATTGATTTACAGCGCCACTCATACCATTGTAGGATGTCAGAGCACTTTACATCACACACATTACACAGAGACAATCAATATGTGTGTAAATCACTGTATAGAAAATGTTACATAAGACTAAGGACTACAAGGTGTAGGAGTCACATGACAACCATACTAGTAGCCCGTATAGTTTTATAATGATTGGTCTGGAGGAACACAATACCCGGAATTTAAAACATAATACCATGGTTGGGGGTTCTCCTTGATAATCAGAATTGATTCCTGTCCAAAAGAACACTTTTTGGGACATTAGGATAATCAAAGACTGGGGGCCTTAACTCTCCAACGCTCTCATTTATACCTTGCAGTTTGTATGCAGCTCTTAGATGACAGTTAATAGCTCACTATTCTAAGTTAGGATTTTAACTTAGAAACTGCAAGTAACTGCAAGTAACAAAAGGATCTCTCTGACAAAAACAGTAGCCCACTGCCCTATTTACATTATGTGCACTTTGTGATCTGCATGGCGCATGTTCTTTGCAGCCGATACATTAACCCTCTGAGCTACCTTTCTATGAGCCAAAACTTCCACTGAACAAAATTCTGATCTCTCTCTAGGAAGAACATTAATCACCAGAGTCATCATGACATTTTTATTGTTGCCGAAAATTGCTGGAGGCCAGGAAAGGGGCAGCAAGGGTTTTTAAAACCATAATATACTTGCAAACATGATGCCTCCACCTAAAGTCAGCACCCGGTGCGGTCACACTGGTTGCACCGTCCTAGAGCTGGCCCCTTCTCAAGGGTCCTGTGACCTCATTGACTGTTGTTCTAGGGTGTGCTGCTTCATCGGCCTGCCCGCAAGACTGGAGGTGAACTTCAGTATGGATAGTGGTGGACAAGCCTTGAAGGTTAACCTACACATGTCATGCTTGTTAGGAATCGGGCGCAGTCCTCTTTCAGTGACCATGACCTGTTATCACATGATCTGCCAGTTCAGGATATAGGTCAGTCCTACCTTACTGTCGGGGCTTGTTATTGCTCACCTGTGGGTTCCTGTTTGCTGGTTCCTGTGTTCCTGGATTCGCTTTGCTGTTTCTCACGGGCTCTTGAGACCTGTTATCCTTCCTTTCCCCTTCCTTTGAGCAGTTGAGTCTGGTCCCCTTAGTTGGGTTCTTTTATTTCCCTCGTTGTCCCTGGGTAGTGAGTTTAGTGAGTTAGAGACCTTTCCCCCGTTTTTGTCCCGATTCTTTGGTGTGTGTGCATTAACACGTTCATTTTGGTACCCTGGGGGGCTTTAGGGGTTTTTGTTCTCCTCCTGACCTGCACCTTGTTTCCTTTCATTTACGAGGAGAACGCAGTGATTGTGACAGCGCTTTCATTAGATTTTGCGCGGCTCCTTAAAGCACCGCTCCACGTCGTTTGATGCGGAAATGACGTTTTAGGTCTTTCCGCGAGTGCTATTCAATCCCGTGTGTAGAGGACGCCAGTCTGCTATCTCAGCTTTCCCAGTATAGATATCCCGTTCCGGTGTTCAAGCGTAGTTTTAAGCGTGAAGGGGGTTTTGTCTGTCCATGTTGGGAATAGGACATGTTTTTTTCCCCCGATAAAAGTAACGTGAAGAGAGACACCTTGTATTAACTTTCGACCCAACCATTTGGATCCAAGAGAGGATATCTTGGAGGTGAATAGTTCGTTTGAAGTCTCCACGATACAAAACCTGTGCTCTTGACTGGTAAGCATATATGATTGTTGTAACAGGATATGGTCACTGATGTTGGCTTTCAAGATAGAGCTTGTAGTGTGAAGTGTATGTTTTTTGTGTTTGCTTAGGTGCAGAAGCATGGAGGTGGGAGCAATTCGTTCTTCGCTCTATAGGGGTGGAAGACTTGGTGTCTGCCCTTAATCCACCCCCTTTTCTGGGTCATCAGTATACTCATTATTTACATCTTGTGAGCCGAGGAAGTGGTTGGTACATACCTCGTTCCTGCAGTGTGTGGGCTGAGTGGGAACCTAACAGAATAACAAGCCCACGAATAGTCACACTGCCCGGACGGGTATGGACGTGGATGCGGGAGGCCCACCGGGTGGGGGCACTGATGCCCCTACTATGCAGGACGTGATGGGTGCTTTGGCAGCCTTACAGTCCCATGTACAAGACTTACGTCAGGAGAATGTGGGCTTAAGCCACAAAATGGGGTCTGTGAGAGCTAGAGAACAGTTACATACCAGAGGGCCTGGCCCCGTTATACAGCCTGCTACGTTCCAGTTTGGAGGGGCGGGACAGAGTACCAGTGGTAGTGGGGTCCCAATTGCGGTTACTGTGACATCCCCTGTACCTGTTCCATTGGCTCCCCCGGAGAGGTTTACTGGAGACAGTGATACATTTGGGATGTTCATGAATCGGCCTCGTCCCTCCTGTTCGCCAGTGTCATCAGCGATCTTTTTTATACCGAAGAAGGAGGGGACGTTGAGGGCCTCTGTGGACTATAGGACCTTAAATAAGGCCACGGTGAAGAACAAATACCCTCTTCCGCTTATCCCCGTGTTGTTGGACCAGCTCCGCAAAGCCACGGTGTTTACCAAATTGGATTTGCGGGGCGCCTACCATCTTATTCGTGTTCGACCCGGGGATGAGTGGAAGACGGCTTTCAAGACTAAACATGGCCTGTTTGAGTACTGTGTAATGCCGTTTGGCTTATGCAACGCGCCAGCGGCATTCCAGTTCTTTATCAATGAGGTTCTTAGTGAGTACCTGGATAGGTCTGTCACCGTCTATCTGGATGACATCCTTATATTTTCAAATACCGGTGCTGAACATCAAGACCATGTGACACAAGTGCTACAGAAATTGCAGGAACATCAACTGTATGCCAAACTAGAAAAGTGTCAGTTCAGCACCTCTGAGGTTGAGTTTTTGGGATTCATTATCTCAGCGGAAGGTATTCGAATGGACCCAAAAAAGATTCAGGCCATTGTGACCTGGCCTATACCATCTACAGTGAAGCACATTCAGGTGCTTCTAGGGTTCGCCAACTTTTATCGGCGCTTTATTTCCCATTTTTCCGATATATTGGCACCCATGACCCGTCTGTTGAGGAAGGGGGTTCCCTTCGTTTGGTCTGTTGAGGCTCAGGATGCCTTCCGGTTGTTGCTTAGGCAATTTACTTCAGCACCTGTGTTGACGCATCCTGATCCTGCCCTGCCGTTCTTTGTGGAAACGGATGCTTCATCGTGTGCGGTGGGTGGGGTGTTATCCCAACGGGAGGAGAGTACAGGTCATATGCACCCTATCGCCCTTTTTTCTTAAACCTTGCTGCCGGCAGAACGTAATTATACCGTGGCGGAAAGGGAATTATTGGCTGTGAAGCTGTCCTTTGAGAAATGGTGCCACTATCTATAGGGGGCCCGGCATACAATTACGATCTATACCGACCATAAAAACCTGGAGTTTTTCCGGTCAGCCCGGGCATTGACTCCGCGCCAGATGCGATGGGTCCTATTCTTCAATGAGTATGACTTTGTGAAAACTTACAGACCTGCAGCGCAGCAGATCAAATCCGACGCTCTTTCCCGGATCCATGTTGATCCAAGAGAAGTGAGTCACTTGAAGGAAGATAGACCGATGATAGATGAGGAGAGGATCATCGGGGTCGTAACAGCTGATGACTTTCCTTCCCTGTTGAAAGAGTGGTTGCGTCAGACGGATTTGGCTCGTTGGTTGGCATTACCCCAGGTGGTATCTCAAGATGGGTTATTGTATAACGAGGGTCGGTTGTTTGTTCCCCCAACCCTGAGAGAGATGGTCTTGGAGTGGTGTAATTCCTCTGCATTGGTGGCACATCCAGGGATGCGGAAGACGAAGGAGTTATGTTTGAGATGGTTCTGGTGGGAGACTTTGGCGCGAGATATCCAGAGTTATGTGACCGCTTGCCCTGTTTGTGCCATTAGTAAGCCTTCACACGGTAAGCCCTCTGGTCTTTTGCAGCCTTTAGAGGTCCCTCCTACTCCTTGGCATACCATCAGTATGGATTTTGTGACTGATTTACCATCTGTGTCTGGATTTACCGCCATTCTGGTGGTGGTAGACTTATTTACGAAAATGGCGCATTTCATCCCGCTAGCCAAGATCCCCACAGCTAAGGAGATGGCTTTGGTGTTTATGACCTTGGTTGTGACGATACATGGCTTGCCATCTGTAATTATATCTGACAGGGGGGCTCAGTTCGTGTCTCATTTCTGGACGGAGCTTTGTCTGGTACTCAAGATGGAAATACGGCTGTCGTCGGCGTATCATCCGCAGTCCGATGGCCAGACGGAGCGCACCAACCAGACTATGGAACAGTATTTGAGGTGCTTGATTTCGTCCCTGTCATGTGACTGGGTGATGGCTCTTCCTATAGCGGAATTCGTGTATAACAATAGTCTGCACTCCGCTTTGGGTATGACTCCTTTTTATTGTTCATTAGGGTACCATCCTAAGGCGTTAGCTATCCAGCCTACTAGGCATGTGCCAGCCATTGATGACGTGTGTAAGAGGTTGAGTGACATCTGGGAGTAGGCAAGGGCGCGGCTGCAAGAAGCTAAGGCTGATATGAAACTGCAGGCAGACCGTCATCGGGCCCCCGTTCCCTGGTATCGAGTGGGCGATCAAGTATGGTTGGCTTCTCGCAATCTAAGATTGCAGGGGTCTCGAAAATTGCAACCACGATTTGTGGGCCTTTCCCGGTGGTTCAGGTGGTTAATCCGGTGGCTATGAAGCTCCAGTTGCCGCAGGATTACAAAGTTCATCCTGTGTTCCACACTTCCTTGTTGAAACCTTATGTCCCTACTGATCAGGTGCTACCCCCTCCTGCTCCTTTGGTGGCCGATGGACAAGAAGAGTTTGAGGTCCAGGCTATTCTTGATTCCAGGCGTAGGAGAGGGCGTTTATACTATCTGGTTGATTGGAAGGGATATGCCCCAGAGGATAGGACGTGGGAGCCAGCTGGAGGGGTGCATGCGCCTCGTTTAGTTAGGATGTTCCACAGACAGCATCCCCTGAAACTCCGACCAGTGGGGAGGATCATTGGGGGGGGGTACTGTTAGGAATCGGGCGCAGTCCTCTTTCAGTGACCATGACCTGTTACCACATGATCTGCCAGTTCAGGATATAGGTCAGTCCTACCTTACTATCGGGGCTTGTTATTGCTCACCTGTGGGTTCCTGTTTGCTGGTTCCTGTGTTCCTGGATTCGCTTTGCTGTTTCTCACGGGCTCGTGAGACCTGTTATCCTTCCTTTTCCCCTTCCTTTGAGCACTTGAGTCTGGTCCCCTTAGTTTGGTTCTTTTATTTCCCTCGTTGTCCCTGGGTAGTGAATTTAGTGAGTTAGAGACCTTTCCCCCGTTTTTGTCCCATTTCTTTGGTGCGTGTGCATTAACACGTTCATTTTGGTACCCTGGGGGGCTTTAGGGGTTTTTGTTCTCCTCCTGACCTGCACCTTGTTTCCTTTCATTTCCGAGGAGAACGCGGTGATTGTGACAGCGCTTTCATTAGATTTTGCGCAGCTCCTTAAAGCACCGCTCCACGTCGTTTGATGCGGAAATGACGTTTTAAGTCTTTCCGCGAGCGCTATTCAATCCCGTGTGTAGAGAACGCCAGTCTGCTATCTCAGCTTTCCCAGTATAGATATCCCGTTCCGGTGTTCACAAGTAGTTTTAAGCGTGAAGGTGGTTTTTTCTGTCCATGTTGGGAATAGGACATGTTTTTTCCCCCGATAAAAGTAACGTGAAGAGAGACACCTTGTATTAACTTTCGACCCAACCATTTGGATCCAAGAGAGGATATCTTGGAGGTGAATAGTTCGTTTGAAGTCTCCACGATACAAAACCTGTGCTCTTGACTGGTAAGCATATATGATTGTTGTAACAGGATATGGTCACTGATGTTGGGTTTCAAGGTAGGGTTTGTATTGTGAAGTGTATGTTTTTTGTGTTTGCTTAGGTGCAGAAGCGTGGAGGAGGGAGCAGTTCGTTCTTCGCTCTATAGGGGTGGTAGACTTGGTGTCTCCCCTTAATCCACCCCCTTTTCTGGGTCATCGGTATACTCATTATTTACATCTTGTGAGTGGCTGGTGAGCCGGGGAAGTGGTTGGTACATACCTCGTTCCTGCAGAGTGTGGGCTGAGTGGGAACCTAACAACGCTAGGGTCCACCTGCTGGTGCGAAGACACCAGGACTTCTAAGGTCTTGCGGATCCTTCTAAGGTCTAGCATGTGATTGTGCTCTCGCAGGAGAGTTGTCTGGTGGACTGGTCATTAAGTCTGAACCTGGTTCCCAGTTCCAAATTCAGGAGCTTTGACCATAGTGCCACATCCTCTCCCCCACTGAACACCGTACTGCCCCACTGAGAAAAACTCCCACTGTCTTCACCTACAACCCAATTGTTGCCCGCTATAAACACCTGGATGTGGCTCAATTTAAATTACGCACTAGACAAGAGCAATATGCGGCCATCAAAAAAAAAAAAGGAACAACATCCTGGAAGAAGCAAACACTTATAGGGAATGCAAAATTTTGCAAACCATGGGAAATGTAAGCAGGAACAACATGGTTACCTTAATGCTTTTACACTCACTATTCAGAAATCAATGAGTGCTTTTGCCTGAAAAGTTAAGGACATGACTACAGGGCCCTGAATGGATCCATTTCAATAGCCATTTCTTATTTCCTTACAAAATGTAAGCAGTATGGTAAAAAGACCACATCCCTGGACGCAGAGCCGCAGCACACATTTTGTTTTCCAATCCACACATTGCAGTACCTCCAGGATTGGTGCACTAGTTACAAGTCCAGGGAAAACAAATACAAGAAAACCAAAATAGCGCTTCACTGGCAAACTCTGTAAAAGATTATTTGTGCCTCTAGTGTTTCTAGAGCCGCCAGAGATTGTCAGCTTCTGGGCGAGGTAACCGGGTGAGCTCAGGTGAACAGCCTTGTGTGTCATGCAAGCGATTTTCAAATGTATTCTGGCTTCAAAACGCAAGCAGTTCAAGGCTTTCAAGTCAGGGGAGATATGCGAGTGTTTTTTGACCCAGTGATGAGTTTCGCTGCAGCGTTTAGAGAAGCTCTTAGGGGTGCCGTAGTAGTTAGAGGGAGACCGCAGAGGGCAGTGCTGCCGTATTCTATTCGAGGGATGACTAGTGCTTGTACTGCAGTTTGGAAGTCTTTGGCTGGAAGGAAGGGTTTGAGTTTCCTCAGTGTATTGATTTGATAGTTCGCACCCTTCGTTGCCTTGCTGATGTGTTGCTGCATGTCGAGATTGGTGTCGAGTGTTATGCCCAGAGATTTTGCTGAGTCCACGATGGTTGGTTGGACATTGAGTGCAGTTAGGTGTTTAAGCCAAGTTTGAGTGGTAGAGATCTTCGCGGGAGGTGCGATCAGAAGGAACTCTGTTTTCAAAGCATTGAGTTTGAGATGATTATCGGCCAGCCAGGATTGGGTGCTTCTGATCGTTGAGTTCAGGCGAACAATGTCTTTGGGGGATTGCACTTTGAGATATAGTTGGGTGTCATCTGCGTACATGTGAAAGAATACATTGGATGTTTGTAACAAGGTGGTGAGAGGTTCCATAACTAGGTTGAACAAAGTTGGGGATAAGGAGGATCCTTGGGGGATGCCTAACGACACAGGTATTGGCGAGGACAAAAGGTTGTTGCACTTGAATTTCTGCGATCCCTAACATACACTGTGCATACAGTATATTTAATCTGGTGCTTTAGTCATAGGCTGTTTTAAAGTATTCTGATAAAAATCGAATTGTGCTGAAGACAGCCTTGATTGGTGTTGGACCGAGGACCCGGAAGTCTGCACACCAAGCAGACAGAGATAAAGCAGCTTGTCAGAAAGTTTAGCGTTTCCCCTACAGGCGGTGTTTGTTGGCCTGTGGCAGGGTCAGTCACATGTCCTGGATTCCTGGCATTTGATTGAGTCTATCACAGTTCTGCGCCCCAGTGTTTCTTGTGCCCCACCTGGCACACATCATGTCGGAGGATGGGGATGACGTTAACATTTTGCCCCGCCCCCTGGAAAAAAGTTCTGCAGACGCCCATGCATGGGGCCTAGGAATGACTACAGCTGCAGTCTGCAACCAGCAGTGACATGGCGGCACTGACAGCTGCAACCTCGGGCCTGTGATCTGTTCCGGCCTCCACTGGTGAGCAGCGCGAACATCATGTCTGGTTGGCGGACTTTGGAGCTGGTGATGTCTGTCTCCTTGCTGACTGGGCTGGACACTGATGAGCGGCCCATGTGGCATGGTACGGCCTTGCCTGGCTTTTGAGCGGCTGCCTTGGGGCCCGGAGTCGGGACCTCTCGTACACAAGGGGCAGGTGACTAGGTTTATATTTCTGTTCGTGAATGTTCCAATGGGGCTCCTTGTGCACATCTTCAACGTCATCCATTCATTATTGGTGAATTTAGCCTGGGCTGGGAAACACTCATGTGCCAAGTGGGAGATTCTCACACTACCCTACTCCATGGGGGGCCTTGGGGCCCCGGATTTAGAATTATATTATTGTGCGGCTCAAAGCTCACATGCCTACCATTGCGTACATGAGCAAGCTGGCCTCCCACATTTACAGATTGAAAGGGTTGTGGTGGCGCCCTCTCCTTTCCCATGCTGTTGTTTCATGCTTCCTCCAGGCGGACGGGTATTTTAGACTCTGTTAATGTTACTACTCATGCATGCCAAAATGTGTTTAAAAGGCAGGCGGGCACTATCCTATACTCCCCCTTGACTCTGGTGGAGTGGTGCCACTGGCTCCCGGCATGCCGAGAAAGAGAGGTTGTACACCCACTGGCATCAATTAACATTATTAAAATTTGGGATCTATTCTCGGAAGGCACGGCTCGTGGGTGGGCTGAGATTGAGGTGGAGGGACACAATCTCACACTGCTTATGCGATTTCACTTTCACATGGTGAGGCATGGCCTTTGTGTGAAACTTGGTGAGGACACGTTTGTGCCCCCTGAGATAGCCTCCTTTTCCTTACTTTGCATACAGATTCTCCCAATTAGACAGTTTCCAGTATTTAAAATATATCACAGGACTATCGTAGGAATCACTTCACTAAAGCTAAGTTGGCATGGCAAAATGATCTTGGGGTATTGCTGAGAGGTCACGCAGCATGTCTCCTTGAATGAGAGACACTATCTCATACATTTTAATTTCAAATGTGTTGTATTGATTTTAAGAGCAAAAACCAGCATCGTAGTACAATGGAGAGGCAATAGGCATATATTGCGAGCGAGACAGACAGACACGTCTTCTCTGTACATTGAACAATAAGCGAAGTACTTATGCCAGTGCAAAGGTATAATGCCAAGGCGACGAATGGTAGGCGTTGTAAAAAGGCAAAACTGTAAAAACAGAACCCAGGAACCCACCCCCACCCCCACCTTCCCCCAAGCCCTCCCACCCCAACCAGTGTGCTGTGCCTGAGAGACGTTCGTAGAAACAATCAAGTAGTGGGTATTGCTTCTATGATACATGAGATCACGGAGGGTCATGTGTGGCTTCGGTAAGTCGCAGAATGTGGAGGTATCTGGGGCATGTGATTTCATTGAACTCTTTGGGCAGGAGGGATAGCACCGGGAGCCAGACCTTCTGAAAAGTCGCTGCGGTGTGTGCAAGTGTAGCTTGGATCCGTTCCATCCCCAAAGTAAACCAGAGTTTGTGTAGCCATCCCGTGTATGTAGGCCTGGTGGTCGAGCCCCAGAGTGATAGTACATGTTGTGTAGCTGCTTGCATGGCAATCCCCATTTGGCGACCTCAAATGGATTTCAGGGGAAAAGTGAGTGCATTTGGCAGGCCCAAGACGGTGTAGGCTGGAAATCTCTGGACTTCGGTGTCAAAGGTAGAATCAATGTCGTCTAGGACTGTCTTCCAGAAGTCCCAGACCTCACAGCAGTCCCAGAGGAGATGGGTCAAGGTGCCCCGTTCCCTACATCCCCTCCAGCACAATGCACTACGGGTCGGGTTCCCTTTACGGAGCCGGGTTGGAGTGAGATGCCAATACATGGCTAGCTTCACCGCTGCTTCCCTACCTGCCGTGTTGCGTGTGGTGTATGAGGCCCTATAGTAGATGTAGCTCCATTTTTTGAGTGTCAAAGCCCTGCCGAGTTCCGCTTCCCAGCATTTTTGACCCGCTGATTTGCCCGGGATGGCTGGGGGCGTGAGCATTTTATAGATGTCCGAGATGAGGTGTCTATCTGAGCCTTTTGTCATCAGCCATTTCTCAAAGGCCATCATCTGTCGACCAGCTAGAGGGGCAATGACCGGGTTTGTGAGCCAGTGTCAGAGTTGGAAGTATTGGAAAAGGTGAGGATTCATTATGTCATAGCCCTGCTTGATGTCCGAGAGGGGAAGAAAGCCCTGCAAGTCGAAAAGGTCGCCGGCGGACCGGCTGTTGGTGCCGCGCCATTGCGGGAAGGCATGGGGGTCATTGTCTGGTGGGAACTCCAGGTTGTCCAGGATGGGGGTAAATGGAGAGGGGAAGGTTGTTAAACCTTTTTTAACGGCGACCGTGTCCCAAACCCGCATAATGGTGCGGGTGATAGGTGATTTATCTCATACATTTTAAGTTCCTCAATAGAGTTTATTATACACCTGACAGGTTGCACCGATAAGGCTTCCATGACACTGCAGAATGTGAGTGATGTAGAGTCAGCCCAGCCGGGTTCTTGAATATCGCCTGGTCATGCCCAGTGATTGCAAAATACTGGAGATTAATTTTTCGTACACTGATCGATATCACTGGGTTGCTGCTGCCATGTGACCCACTATTGGCTTTGCTGGGTTGTACAAAGCGACTGGGTAAAGATGCACACCGTTTAATAGACATGGTTTTATTGCTTTCAAAATGCAGGGTGGCGATGGGATGGGCTCGAGGGTCAGCACCTACTGTTGGAGACTGGTCAAAAGATATGGTTTATTGCAATACACAATCGTAGTTATATTGTGTTTAATACCGCCCCAGAATCGTCCTGAACGTTTTTGGGGCCTGTATCAGCGTTACTTAGCTTGAAATGAGACGGATGTGCCGGGAGGGAATGACCCAGCTTGATTGCGCTGATTGGGTTAGAGATCCATGGACTGAACTGTAGACTACCCTGTTATTCACTGCATGTGTTAACACTGTGTGCTGTATAGTCATGCATCTTTTATGCCCCTGATTGCTTTGAGGTATTTTCATACAATATCCTGAGAAAATGCTGTGTATCCTTTCTATGACTGCACCTTCTGCTCACCACTGACACACCACTGTGATTGTTTTTTGTTATTTCTTTTTCATGAAAATGTAATTTACAAAAAAGTACACATTCTTTGCAGCAATAAAAGATATGAAGACATCTTGATATCTAGTTACCACAGGTTGGGCTTTTAAAATGCATTAGTGATGTAAATCAGTTAACATTCAAGTAAATTGCATAATAATATACTATGATGACACAATGAGGTACTATAGAGTACTCAAATGATATCAACAACCTAGTAAAGTACATTGGGTAGCATATAACTAGTATATTTCATGTACATCGAGTTTAGCATAAGAAAGAATTATTGTTGAAATAATTAGTTGAGGTTATTGATATGTGTTCTATGTCTCAGGTAAGTGAGGTCTAGAACGTATAGAGCAAACCAACCCAAGTTTCTATTTGTTGTAAGCGCTTTAGACCTAGAAGGGTCAGACGTATAGACTCTATAGGCAATCATGAAAACAGTGAGAAGACAAATAGAAATCACAATATCCAGATGCCGCAGGTTGTGCTCATTAAGTGTATTTGTGACATAAAACAATTATCCTTTGAGTGAAGTGCATAATGATATACGAACAAGGCACAGAAATGGGCATGAGGGATATTACCAAGTAAAACAATTGCATAAAAGAAAACATAAATCTGATTTTTTCTTGTTACCCCATGCTTAACATAAAATAATTCTTGTTGGTCTGCTTAAATAGTTTTTGTAGAGATTCCACGACTCAGAAGCAAGAAGTTTAGAACGCATAGACCATGCCACAAACAAATATCTGCTAATTGTGAACACTACGATAATAGAGGAATTAGAGATAAAAATCCTAAAAGCGGTCAAAAATCTTTCTAGGCCCAGGTTAAGGCACAAGGGACAAATCCATTTGTGCCTAGGCAAAGTGTAATAGGGAAAGAAAAACAAGAAGCGGCCAATGTCCTCTTCATTGTACCTACACAATGTGCCCTCTTCCATTAGAAGTGATCCCAAGGACCATTTACTGGTGAAGGCTCAAGGTAAAATGCCAAAGTGGAACTTAATATATGGGCTTTTTACAAGAAGGGGGTGAAGAGGTGTGGTACAGCAGCCAGGGTGCCAGACTCTCGACCACAGGCGCTTACGGTTCGATCCCTGGCGCCGGTGGCAGTTAAGCCCAGCACCATGTGACTCTGGGCAATAGTTTGTTTAATCTTCCCGACGGCCCCCAGAGCCGGGACACCTCTTCCGAGGTAGCTGGGCACTTTACAAATGCTGGATTTCATGTCTTCTCATCGAGAAAATTCTCAAATTTAGGGAACAGTTTAAAGGGCAAGATTTGTGAGGATAAGGATCCCACATTAGTGGATTTTTGCAACTTGCCAACTAAAAAGTCCCAGTAGTTTTTTTTTTATTACATTGGATTTTTTAATTAATACACCCGAGAGAGGTGTAAAAGGACAGGAGGCCTAATTTTGTGAATCATCAATTGAAGTGCATGATTCACTTGATTTTATTGCCTGCGTCTATATTCTTGATCACTAAGAGGTCCCTTCTGAGCAGGTCCAGATCACGATTGGACCAAACTCTAACCCAATATAAGAGGGGTCGTAAAGCAACAAGATGTTCAATCCTTTTAAGAGTGGTATCAATGAATATGGGTCAGAGGGAGCAGACAATATGAGCAGTCATTGAGCAAACTTCAACTCCTTTGTCGTTCATGGGTTAAAATTTGTATTTCCCCATAGCTCTGCACCATAAAGTGTTAATATTTGGGTTGTGGCCATATAGACCTTTAACACTGGAGAGATATCCTACAATTGGGAGGCTTTCAGCATTTATTGGATACCAGCTGAGGATTGAGGGATAATCAAGCTGCTTTTAAGGATCTGGAGAGGTCATGAAAGGGACTTGGTAATCCTTATCCCAAAATAATCAAAAGTTTGGACCAATGGCAGGGGAGCGGTTTCTACGGTAAAATGATACCTGAAACTCTTCTGAGGTCTAAATGCTAGGGGTCATATTATCAAGAACGGCGATAACATTATCGCCACTTTAGCGGCATGAAACTGGCCCTAAAGCTGTGATAAGGGGCTTGATAATATGCCTTTGTGAATTCCCCTAGAAGCCCAGGTTCTGGTATTAACTCTGGTGCCTGTTGAGAACCTTCTTGGTCAGACTTGCCTATAGGCTATGACTTATTAGTCCTGGCTCCCAAATTATCTCGACCTATAGATGTATAGGTCACCCAAATAATGTTGACAGCTTGCATTCCTGATCCTGCACAGGAGTTTGTGCAAGTCATTTGTGTATTGCAAATGCTGCTGCCTCCCCTTTAATATGAATTATTATTATTGAGGACACTGAATCAAAGTAGCAAATTAGCTACATCCCCATGTCTAGAGCAAGGCTGAGCCATATTCATTTTGAATCTGGTTCAATTCATCTGGTAAGACAGCTATTTATTGTGTACCATGAGTTATGGTTATACAACTGCAAAGACCTTGCCCCAAGTGACACAATGTTTGATGGCGGAAACCAAACCAAGTGGAAGGCACATCATGAGAATCATGTGTTTATCTTGGGGTCCCTGTATAGGGAAACACTGCTTTAAGCTGATTTAGTTTTTGAGCAATCCAAAACAGAACCTCTTCTTGTTTGTTGTGAACCTTACCCATCATTGCATTATTAGTTATAGGACTAATTACATGCATAGCTAATTGCGGCTGCACAGCTTGAATGGCTCTGGCTGGGAAATGTGTTATTGTTCTTGTAACAAATTGAGGCAAGTGTCTGTATAATCTTACGAGTTTGACAGATGGGATACTCCGTCACAAACGTGCAGATATTCCATCCGCCGTATTACAAGGATATAATGGAATTGTAATATGGTGGACGGGATATCCATCATGTTTGTGACAGAGTAACCCTGTCCGCCAATTTCGTCTTCAGGCCCTAAGTTATTATATAAAGGACAGAATTCGTTAGCAGTCAATCCTGCTACATTTGGATAAGGTGTGTAGTCGTCCAGGACTGGCCAGGTTGCCCCATAATATCTTAGGGGACCTGGGCAACAATGTTGTAATGTATGTGGAAGGCTGCCTTGGAACCAATGCTCATATTCCTGATATGTTAATGGCATTTCTTAATCGTGATATGCTTTGTATTGATTTGGTGCTGCCACCTCAGTGTATGTATGAAATGTTTGTGTGTTTGTATTTATTGCAGGAGGAAAGCCAACACATGAATAGAAACGTTGTATTTATATGCTTCGTGGGCACCACCTCCCTTGTTAAGGAATCCGTTTTGTGTCAAATATCTTGTGACTGCCTGTCTACAGTTAACTGGGTTCTCCACATTAAGAATAGAACTCAGAGAGGAAACACTGCAGCCAAGGTCATCGAGAAGTCCATTAACGAACAAATCTCTGAGTTCATTGACGCTAACAACATCCTGGACCAATCCAGCTTCTGAAGCAACCACAGCACCGAGACCCCCTCCTCACTGCCGCCGATGACATCTACTCCCTCCTTGTCCAAGGAGTAACAGCAGTCCTCATCCTCCTGGACCTCTCGGTAGCCTTTGACACCATCTCCCACTGCACCCTAAGCATGAGACTCCACGACACCGGCATCTACAACAAAGCACTGGATAGGATCCTCTCCTTCTTCCCTGGTAGAACACAGCGAGTCAGACTACCTCCTCTCAGAACCCATGGAGATCGGCTCTGGAGTCCCCCAAGGCTCCTCCCTGAGCATCACCCTCTTCAACGTCTACATGGCCCCGCTTGCAGCCATTGTCAGGAACCACAGACTCAACATCATCTTCTACGCAGATGACAACCAGCTGATTCTCTCCCTCACCAATGAACCCACAATCACCAGAAATAACTTCCACGATGGGATGAAGTCTGTCGCTACCTGGAAACCTCTGCCTGGGAAGATTCCTGGTGGCCTGCAGCGTTAGGAACCCCCGACACCCACAGACCATGCAGAAAACTTAGGCAGCATACTGGGCTCCGCACTCACGATAAAACACCAGATAAATGCTGTCTCCTCATCATTCTTCCACACTCTGCGTCTGCTTCGAAAGACATTTAGATAGATCCTCACTGTGGCCAGAAAGATGGTCACACATGCACTTATCAGCAGCAGATTCAACTACAGCAACGCAGGAGTCACCCAGAAACTTTTCAGGAAACTACAGAATGTTCATAACACAGCAGTTAGACTGGTCCTCAGCATCCCCCACCACAGCCACATCTCCAAATACCTGTGAGAACTCCATTGGCTCCCGGTCAACAAGAAAATCACATTCAAAATCCACACACATGCCTACAAAGCCCTTCATGATTCTGGACCAGCATACCTGAACCACCACCTCTCATTTCACGTACCCACCAGACACCTCCGCTCCGCTGAACTGGCCCTCACCACTGTCCCCCAGATCTGCAGGATCAGAACTGGAGTAAGATCCTTCTCCTAATTCACCGCCAAGACCTGGAACACCCTGTCTCTCCAACTCAGACTATCCCCATCGCTAACCCAGTTCAGGAAGGATCTCAAGACTTGGCTCTTCGACCGATCCTCAGCGCACAGTAAGACCTGCGGGCCCAGGGCCTTGAGACCCTAGCAGGTGAGTAGTCGCGTTTAACAAATACTGATTGATTGATTGATTGATTGATTGATTGAACAATATGTACTGTGATTTCTTGGTACCTTATCGCACAAGCCAAAAGCTATGTAAAATGGTTAGCAGTGGAAAAAAATGGTAATTAAAGATGTGCATTTAAAAGGGGAGACTTAAGCAGGCCCCAACGTGTACCGCAAACAGCTTCACTGTCTCCCCATCCACAGCTTTTTCAAACTCCTGGCACACATTCTCAAAGCCTTACACAGCACTGGCCCAGCATGCCTCAAAACTGCCTCATTCAGAAACCTTCCAGACATTTGTGGTCAGACAAACTAGTACCAGGACACATTCGCACAATGTGATTTTTAGTCAAAGTTTGAGGTTTGCAAGGGTCTCTGGGTAAAACGAACCAGGTGAGAGCCATGCAAGTCACCCCATACTGAATTTCCTCAGGCGACTAAATAAATAAATACATTTTTGTAAAGCACAAACTACTGACCCTTATGGGTCTTAAGGCGCTGGGAGCCGTTGTGGGAATTAGGTAAGCCATTTCCCAGAGTCATATGGTGCTGAGTTGAGCTGTCGCCAGAGCCAGGGATCAAACCATGAGCCCTGTGCTCCGAAGTTAGCTGCCCTGGCTGCTGCACCACACCTCTCCGCAAACTAGTTTTCCTAAATGTGCAAGTTTGCTAGGTTTCCATAGGTGCCAATAAAGCTATGGCGCAAAATCCACAGCTACCCACATTGGGAAAAAGGGTCAGTTTTCAGTGGAAAAATG
Source organism: Lissotriton vulgaris (assembly GCF_964263255.1). Classification (NCBI taxonomy): domain Eukaryota; kingdom Metazoa; phylum Chordata; class Amphibia; order Caudata; family Salamandridae; genus Lissotriton; species Lissotriton vulgaris. Next base: position 709,092,029 of record NC_141698.1, read on the forward strand.
TGATGAGACCATGTTGTGTTTTGTGCCATTTCCCGTTGCAGGCACAAATGGGAGTATAGAATAGTAGAACATTTGTTATTACTAATTGAATTTCACTTCATTTATGTCAAGCATATTCCAGTGTGCAAGAAAGAAGACATTTTGAAAAATATCCTCTAATTCATATGCCCATAGGGGTATATGCAAATTCAGAGCTGTACAAATAACCACTTCTTCTAAACTCCTTATCTTGTGCTCATTTCTGAAATATGTAGCTTTCTTTGATATTCACTTTTCACTTTACATATTTTACCATATGAATTGGTCTATACTTGGTACACAATGAAAAAACATTGTACTGTGCATCTCAGTTGTTAGCTCTGGGTACCTTGTATTCTTAGAGAACCTACAAACCCGATTTATCCCTGGAACCAAAAGGGCCTATTGGACACAATGGGATATTGCTTTTTTAACGTGCCCATCCTTTAAAAAGTTACAGATGAGAATGTTGTCACAAATGGCTGTTTTCCCACTCAATTTGAATATTTCTTTATTTCAACAGTTAGTTTCTTTGGGAAACCCTTGAGGAATCTACACATATGACCCCTTGCTAAATTTAAGATTGTATCTACTTTTCAGAAATGTATAGTTTCCTAGATCACCCATAAGTGTTACACTGGTTTATACCACAAACTGGAAGTACTTTAAGAGCACAACAATTTGGAAAAATGGATACCTCTTTGAAAATTCCAAAACTGTGGCAAAAAAGTGGTTTATTTATTTAGCTCTGAATGTTCCTGAAAGCTGGGAGGTTGGTGAATTTAGCACAGCAAACCGTTCATTGATGCCATTTTTAGGAAATAAAACAGACATTTTCATTGAGTGCTTTTCTCCTATTTTTCAAAAAGAAACCTCAAAATGTACCTATATTTTGCCTTTTTTCTCTGTCCCCTTCAGGAGCATGCACAACCCAAGGACACCTTTAGAATACCTAAGATGTTGGAAAAAAGGACACTAATTTGGCATGGATACCTTATGTGCCAAAATGTTATGCAGCCCTAAGCGCAACCCTCTCCAAATAGCCCAAAAAGTGCTCAGCGCTTGGGGGATGGGGTTTGGGAGTCAGGGCAGGGGGTATGTCCAACAGTTAAAGGGTTAAGTACATAAATTCTGTTTGAAATGTCAACATGCTCATGCTGAATATAAACATAAAGTGTAAAGCGTGTGGATGAATGGTATGGAACACATACACAATTTATTAAAGAGCATTGGAAAGAGAAGGTATAATTGTGTAGTATTTTATATTAATTTTCATGAGGCAGTATATGTTTTTATGTGAACTCAAAAAAAAACTCAGGGTTGCATGCTAACGGAATGCAGCTACAGCGTAGTACTTTGAAAAGGCAGTAGTGTTGGCGATGGGAGGGACAGACTTAGTATTTTAAGAACAGTTAATTCTTTGTACTTTCTTGAAATGGAGGAAGGAAAGTGACTACCTTACTGGCAGCAGAGGGTCATTCCAGGGTATGATCCCATAGCATGTGAATTAATCATTATATTTCTTTACTTTTTAGGATCTTTGAAGATCCACCTCGTTCATGACACTGCTGCATTTTTTTTGCCAACTGGAGCTCACTAGTTTCTTGGTGAGGACTAGTTTATTTGGATGGAAGAATATCAAAATATGTTTTTAACCCTAATACATATTGTGAGGGGAAGTCACTACAACTTTCTCATGACAGGAATTATTTTCCTAGATGTTTGTTCAGCTTAGGGTCTGAGGTTATCTGCCATGTGATAATTAGGTTGAGTGGGTTCATTATTACTGCCACCCTTTGCTGGCTGTTTCATGAAAATTGGTATTTCACCTCCTGTCCACATTCTCAACACTGTAGAGTAGTGGGCTCTAGGCCCACATACTTAGCAAGTAACAACACAGACCCAGTAGTACTGTTACTGGAACTCGCCCTGAGCATGTGCGCTCAGACCTTTTTATTAGCAGGCCCACGTCACTTGTGATGTCTGTGTTGGATAGGTGTGGGGTATGTGTGAAGGTCAGCCCTCCAAGGAGTGCCTGGTAAACTCGTCCACGCTGGGACGCTAGATCGTGGCCAGTTGGACACCACAAACAACAACTCTTGGGATGAACAAGGCAATGGAAGAACTTTTAGTACAGCACTACCCTACACATGCATTACTCCTGTCAGGCATCTGAACTTTGAGGGCTTAATTCACCAAAAAAATTGAAAATTATATTTAAAGACTTCATCCTCCACCAGAGTTTTCTTTTCCTGTTTCAGGTATACTCTTAGGAATGTCATGTGACTTGTCTGATCGTGGCATTTACCTAATGTGGAATTGTATGCATAGTACAATTCCCAGTTCTGGAATAGCAGCCCCTCTGGTAATTGTTTCCTTTTTCATTTTACTATGGAAAAAACAGTTTTCCCCATTGACAAACCCCTTACCTTGCACAGCCATGATGAATAGTGGTTTCTGCGTCCCTTCCCATTCTGGGAAGGGATTTACTCTAAAAGTTGAATTGTGTAAATCACTAGTATTTCAAGACTGTCTAAGGGTTAGGGAGGAGCGTGTGAATCCTGACAGACTGACGTGTTTCTGGGCATTCATAAACGGACAAGGATAACCATGCATTATTATTTATTTCGTATCATAAAAACATAAACTGATATCACATTTGACAGCACTGAAAGAGCCATCTCTTCCCTCCCAACATTTTTTAAACCTATACCACTCTAACATCATGCCCATACTCCTTCTAATCACAGATAGTGCCTATCTCCTTGACTCCAGCGCAGCACTCTCCATTGCTCAACCAGCAGTGGCAGCTGCCAACTTCAGTGAGTGAGGAGTGGGCAAATGGGCGGTGGGTGGTTTCATAAAATAAAAACAATAAAGTAAATAAAATAAAAATGTACTGACTGTGGTTCTTGCTGCACCCTCCACGCTCCTGTCTTCTTTCTATGTTGACTCCTCGGTCCCCACTAACTCTTTTTAACCAATCCTGTTGCTGTTCTCATGCTGTTAACCAGTGTCAGAGTGGTGCCAGGATTAGTGGGAGAGACCTCTATCAGCGCTCGAAAGGAAGAGCACTGGACTTTTGCTTTCTCTAGCCTAGCCATCTTAAGACATCAGGGTTAGAGAGGTTTAAAGTGCGCATGTGTGCTGGCCATCACAAGACAGCGTTCCAAAGAGACATGCACGCTTTAAACAAGTGCAAAGGTAGCCCACCTTCCTCACTGCTGCCAATCAGTAGGCCCTGCCCCGTCCTGACACTCCGTTCGAGACAGGTGATGAAAATAAAATGGTAATGAATTAACTTCAATATCATTTTTTTTGCTATCGCTGGGGGCAATCCTGTGGGGCGACGCTCCTCCGCTATAACGAAGGAGCTGCCCCTGTCAACCTTTATTTGGTGTTTTGTATACTGCAGACCATACTCTTGACCTTATTTCCTCACAAATGGAGCACAATGCAATAAATCAGTCAAGGCACCCCTTCCTCTTTTTTCTCCTAAACTTCCCCCTTCTGTCAAAGCTGCCCACATCAAACCACTCCTAATTGAGGGGGAAGCTTAGTGTAATGTTTCTACTTCCAACACTGACCACATTCTTGAAAGCACCAGCTGATCTTTGGGCTTGATGTTGAAACTAGTTTGCATGAGTCTTCAGTTTAGTTTAGTTTAGTTTATATATTTGTATTGAGATCCAGAGGCGGCTCCTCCGCTATGGTGGAGGAGCATCAGCACCCTCAAAAACTTGAAAAATAATTAAACGAGGTTTAAAACCTGTTTTAATATCGTTTTATTTTTCTTGTGTCGAGTCTTGGGGGTGGGGCCAGTTTGACGACAAGCACAGAGGGGGAGTGGTAGGTGCACTGCCTTCACTGCGCATGTGGGTTTGGTCGGCCATCTCAGGCTGGCCAAACCCACATGCTGAGTGAAGCTCTCTCCAATCCCAGTTGCATTGCTGGGTTGGAGAGAACATGCGCAGGCTCCCAGTCTGTCTGGGAGCGCATATCATTGGCGCTCAAGCCGATCCTGAAACTGCTTCAGAATTGGCTGCAGTGCAGTCTGGGAGCCTGTGACTGCCTGCAGTGGAGAGGGGAAGAAAGGAGTCGAAGACCGCAAAGCGATGCTGAAGGGTGGGAGCTGCAGGTAAGTTCTTTTTTATTTTTTGTATTTTTCTCCCTCATCCCCCATCTACCCATGAGCCCCCGCCCCACCTCCTTTCCCTGACATGAGCAACTCTCTGAGAGATCGTACACCCTAGTGCTTCATGGTGCATGAAAGGTATGGATAGACGAAGCATTATTTGAAGAAAGGTAGAGTCTTACATTTATACTGAAAGCATTGTGAGATGAAATAGGTTTCATCTGTACTGACAGTGCCTTCCACCTGTGGGGCGCTAGTACAGAAAAAAGATTTTCCTGAAAGGCCTTTTTCCAAAATTATGGTGTATTTAAAAACTGTAGTGTGGATGAGCAGATAGAAAGAAATTGAGAATATCAATTGATTTTAGCAGCAAAAAAAAAATAAGGATAAATTTGTCCACAAACCATGCTTTTCTAAATTGGGCTCCACCATTGATGGGGAGTCAGAGAAGTAGAGCAAGTATGGTGTTGGTTTTGCAAAGTTGTGGGACGGAGATGGTGATACTCAAACACTGTTCTCCCAATCTGTAGTATTTCTTTCTAAAATGTCCACAAAGCTATCAGAAGGACGCACAGTTCTCACTCAGATAATAAGGGGCTTTACAAATTAAATTATAACCTTAGTAAAACATGAAGAGAACCCAATCTTGAAATCTAGGTTTCTTTTGTCTAACAAAATTCGGATGATTGTAAAATTAAATTTAACAACATATTCCAAAGTAAATAAAGACAAACAAAATCCAACTTTAATAAACGTTCTTTCATTTGCTTTCTTTTTTCTTGTTTTTTTACTGCGCAAGCCTGGTTACACGTGTTTTTTTTATTACTTCACAAACAGCTGAAGTGCTTTGAACGCTGAGCCGTAGCCGGAGTGCCCACCCCTCCACCCCTCCACCCCACAAACAGCCGACATATCCCCGGTTTCCAAAACGCAGATGTAAATGTTGTTTTCTTGAACAGATTGTTGCTGCCACTGTACGTGTTGATAAAAGACGTTCAAGCATCAAGCAACACAGTCTGTTCTTGAACTTTTCCACTTACACGAAGATTCATACTTTTTGATATCCTTGAAATAATTGCTTCCAAGAAAGAAAACCAAAGAAGTTACCTTCGCAGATCAGGCTTGCTTTACATTCTCGCATTTTCCCTCAACATCTTGGGAGAGGGTAATCTGCAATTTATCATGTAATTTTTTTAGTGCGTGATCATGGACAGGTACATTTGTCTTTGCATAATTACCAGCTAATAATAGCTTAGAAATTATGGCTAGTGGAGAATTAGTCTCAAATTGAATGTAATTGTTACCGAGCTGCCTGCCTAAGCACCTCTAAATTGGGAGGTCCCAACTGAGTCATTTATTTGTCTTTTGTGAAAGAATAATATATGTTTATTTAAAACCCTGAATTTTTTAACTCCAAATTAGTTGGTGGTGCTACATAGAATAGAATGTTATTGATATTCGATTAATTAAAATCATTACATCTTGACACACATACAGAATAAAAAGAGAAAATAATTAAAAGGGTTATGTCAAACAGCTCTGGACATGAGGATAGGTGCATTCATATACCCATCTCACCTAGAGCCTACAATTTCATTTCTTTGCCTGGTCATCCCATCATAGAGTGTCCCATTCTCCACATAATGCCTCTTTTCCTAAGGCTAGTTCACAACATGATAAAACAATGGGGTCATAAAAAAATGTTTCAATTAATCGGTGGTGCTAGATAAAAATATCTTGTGTCACCGACATTATTGAATCTATACTTTAATGATCTAAGGGGAATTTGCATGCCTAATGTTCTCAAGAATGAATGCACAATTGCAAGACCAGGAATCATACCATCCCGTTGAGTTATCCTGCAATGCCAAGGCATTGGAGTGACCACTTCAATGTGAACACTTTTTTGTTGTGGAGAAGCAGCCAATGGCGGGATTGATCTATAGAGCAACTCACAATACACAGCACAGGATGTAAAACTGCAAATGAAAAAGTAAACTGAGAAACCGTTTTCCCAATGTAATTAAGAAAATAACTGTTCATACATGAATGTAATTGCTGGGCATTGTAATATAAGGAACTCTCAAAAAGGCAAATGTGAAGGACTAAGTCTTAGAGATAAGTTAGAAAGCTGTCAGCGTAACTGCTAACTATCTTTAGACAAGAAATGCTCTTTATTTACTTTGAGGCTGAATTATAGCAGTGGAGTAGCTTAATTTTGGCTCCATCTTTGCACGTCACAAATACGCAGTATAAATATGTGCACTTAGGACTACATCTTCAGAGTGTCCTAATGTTATCAATGTAAAGTGATGCACCTAAATTCAATATTGAAGTGCATTCCCTGTAGAGACACTGTGTGCCTTAACCTTATAAAATAAATTATAGTCTTTAGAGATTTGATAAACCAACCTCACACTATTAAAATGTATTTACAGTAGAAACCAGAGACATTTATGTAAAGTGTGCACTAATGTTTTTGCATTGGTATTCATAATGTCGTTCTCAACCTGAATGTATTGCTGAATTTATGTACTTACATGTGAAATTCATTTGTACTTGTATGTGCACCAACAGCACATATTTATGTGCACCATTGAATAAGATGCTTAACTTGACTTAAGTAGAACTGTGTTTCTTGCTGTGTAAAATAGTTTTTTAATTTCTGCTTGCATGTGTTTTCCTTACAGGTATGTTCACATGGTTTGTTAGTTTGAGAATTGATGTAACTATGTACTAGCAATAGAGAGCCTGGGAAGAAGTCCTTGACAAAAAACGTGGAGAGCCAGAGTGTACTCTGACAGGCTCAAGTCAGTAATGTTGCGTAAGGTCAGTAATGGTGCGAAGAATTACATGTGACCCAGGGCAATGCCATTCTCAGGAGTCTCTTGGGAGGATCTGCTAATTTTGCAGCTCACAGCGTGGGAAGGGAAAGGACAATGGATCCCTTGATGGTGTGATCAATGGGTGTTACCCAGAAGATACTTGTGGTATACGCTAATGATCTCACAGGTTAATGTGGGTCGATTTCCCTTGGACATTGAGAGGTACAGACCTCTATGCTTACCCCTCTGTGTCCTTGCTGAGTGTAACACTTCAATATACTTCTGGACCTGTGGATACTCTGCCAGGAAGGACTGCTGTGCGGTTACAAGAACTGCCACTCTGCTGGACTGCTGCTCTAAAGTAACTGTTGCCCTGCTGTGCTGACCTCCTGCCTGCTGCCTTCTTGCCTGGAGAAGAAGAACTGGACCTGCAACTTTATCTTGAACCCAGGAACCCAGAGTGACTCAAAGGGCTAGTCTGCTGGCCTCCTGATCTGAACCTCAGGGACATAAAAGGCTTCCCAGCAGCTGCTGGACCCATCAACAGTGAGTTCCTGAGCCCCAAGCAGTGTTACCCAGGTCCTGGACCCTTGGTGTGGCTCGTGGGCTCTTTAAATCAAGCTTTTGGTCTTTGTGACTGCGAACAGGCCTTTCCACACCAGAAGTGCGCCACCTGCACCGAAGTTCAGCACAAGTTGTATTGTATTGTAGCTGAACTTTTATAGCCATCTGGTCACCCCAAGGGTATCCTGGCACTGCGAGTTACCATAGTGTCAATGTACGTATAGGCGATCTACCCCAGAAACCAGATTGTGAGACTCGTTTTACTCCTCCCTCAGGAATAACCAGGTCTTTAGCCTCTTCCTGAATTGAAACAAGGTTTGGATTTGTCTAATATTTGAGGGAAGATCATTCCATAACCATGAAGCTGCTGCGCCAAAGGCTCTGCTGCTTGTCCGAGTTTTTTAAAATCTTGTAATATTCACCAAATTAGGAGTTGATAAACGGAGGTTTCTCGTGGGACCATACCGAGTAATTTTTTTCTGGAAGGGTTTCGGACCCATTCCATGTACTGCTCTACTCACAATATAGAGGGATTTAAATTGTATTCTCTGACAAATTGGTAACCAATGTAGGTTCCTCAGAGCCAAGAATGTTGAGGATCTGCACAGCCTGTTTAAAGCTAGATTAGCTGCTATTATCTGAATCCGTTGCAACTTCAGTAACATTGAGTTTGTTGCACCCAGGTACAATGAGTTGCAGTAATCCAATCTACTCAGAATTACACTCCTCACCACTTGTGACCTGTTGGTAGCAGGCAGCAGTGGAAGGATCTTTTGTAGGGTTCTAATCAGGGAGAAACAAGTGCCAACTGTTTTATTAACTTGTGAGTCCATTTGAAGATTATCATCCAGCATATCCCCAGATTGCATGCTGTTGTAGCTGAAGGTAATGGTTTGTCTGTGAGTGTAAGTCGAAATTCAGTAGGGAAGGGGCAAACAATTTTATTCGTAGAGCAACATACGATTTCTGTTTCGTCCCCATTAAATTGTAGAGAGGTTTTTTTCTCTTAACACAGTAACAATCGATCGCCCAGGGAGGACCACTATCACGAAGCTCCAGCCCACCCGTCTGTGACCCCCTGTCTGCTCTATGCGCCATGCCGACCACAGCCCTCCTTGCTGTCCACAACCCTTTCCAACGTGAATGGACAGTTGAGGCTGGAAAGGCTCGTGGTTGTGGGGTGGGCGTAGGGTGGTCGCGGGTGGAAAAATGATAATAAAAAAAGATAAAAATGTACCTTTAGACTGGGTCCCGCATCTTCTATGCTCCTGGTCTCCTGCCTCCGACAGGAATAGGAACCACCAAGGCTCCCACCCCTAAGCCAATCACAACACTGCAGTGCAGCCATGTGGTTGGTCTGAGCGCTGTTAAACAGCACTCAGCCAGGGGCTGGAGGAGTAGGCATGTTCTCCATGCTCCATGGAGAAGGGGAAAGTGCGCATGACTGCTTTGGGTGGTCCGAGAGGGCAGACCAAACAGTTATTGAATACTCAGGAGTAGGCAAACCACTCCTCCCCTGCCCTGCTCATAAGCACAGCAACCCCGCCCACCCGCAAATGAAACAACTAAAAGTTATTACTATTTTATGTTTCTGCTTCTCGCACTGCGAGAAAAAAGTGGGGTGATGCTCCTCCGCCATAGCGGAGGAGCCACCACTGCGAATGGAACTCTTGACATAAAACTTGAGAAGGTAAAACTTCAACTAGACTCATCTGGGACTGCATCTGACGTGCTATCCATTGCTGTCGGCCTGAAGTTTTGACTTCAGATAACCATGGTTGCTGTTTTATTCTTTTAGGTCCTAAATTGCAGTATATACTTTAAAAATTCATAACTGTCATTTTGGTCTTGCTTTATATATTAACTTACGCTCTATTTTGCTAACCTGGTGTGAGATCTTTTTGTGCAGTGTTTTCACTGTTTACTGTTTGAAGTATTACACAAATACTTTACACATTGCCTCCAAGTTAAGCCTTACGGTTCTGTGTGAAGCAACCAGGGGGTTGAGCACAGGTTAATTTTGGGTTTGCTTGTGCCTTACCCTGACTGGGACGGTCATTGCTGCTTGACCAGGGCTCTCACATCAGTTTACCAGTAGTCCAATTTCCAAGAGTAGAGCAATGTGAAACTACACTTTTTTATAGTGGCATGGTATAATGCACATGAGGAAATGCCTTTGTCTGTGGCTTTGTACCATATCAATGATTGGCACAAGGACAAGCAGGCTCTCGGGAGAGACACTAACTGTGCTCCATATGGTTAATCTACAGTTAAAGATGGAGAAGGAATCACCATGATCTACAAATCACAATTTGAAATCCCTATAACTCAGCCTTTCGTTGTTTTGAAATTGGAGGCTGGTTGCTAGAGAGCTGGTTTTAGGTGTGGAATTCTCCCCTATATGCAAGAATCTACTAGTACTATGTGCATTTGTAATTCTAGGTGAGGTAATTAGATCTGATTATTGATTATTGGGGAATTTCATGTGGGTATCTGTGTTTCTGTGAGGATTTCCAATTCCCTGCAGTTCTGATTTTCAGCAGATGTAAAGTCTGAGGTAACTACTCAGAAAGTGGAGTGTTACAATCTTACGCAGATCAGCAACTCATAATACTGGTCTTACTCGGATTTGAAGGGTAAGAAGGGCTCTCATAATGAGGATCTGAGAAACAACAAACGTGTGACATGAAGTACCACACCAAAAACATGCTGTTTCATTTATTATAAACCCCTTGTTGACTGTTTGTATAATGGAAAGCTAAGACTATCCAGCCTTTCCATGAAGATGCAAAAAATAGTTTGAAGCCTTATGCTCCCAAAATTCAATTGCATTGCCTCTGAACCTTTCAAGATGCTGTCAAATTTCCACACCCAGAAGCATGCACAACTGAATTGTCGTATCACAACAATTCTGCAATATGTGGCGTGACAACTTTCATGAAAAAGTTTCCTAATTCTGAAGATCAAAACATTTTGCTGACCCTAAATATCAGCTTGCTAAAACTCTGACAAGATTGGGCATCCACCAACTCCTTTCTTGTGTCACCCACATCGTCGCATCTGCTGTGCAGGAGTTTCTCCTTACAAAAGTCATAATCCAGCTTCCAGGAAATAAAAACCTCTAACCTCAAATCAGAATCACCAGTTGTCCCAGGCTCACGTCTATCTTCAAGTAGCTCCTCTCATTTCCAATCAGGTTACGAAACCCCCTGAATGTCTAATTCCTCTGGACAATATATCTGCATACCTTTTAGATATACTATATTACGCCACTAATGAAGAAGCCCTGACTTGATACAAAACTATGAAAATAATTGTAGGCTGATTGCTGATGGAACTTTTTTTGAAAAACTGATTGACTTGGCGGATTCACTTTAAATTTAGGACCATTACCTCTAGCCCTGCCTAGGGAGGCTTTCAAACATTCTGAGGGGTGGAATTCACCATCATATAAATATGAGATAACGAGAAGACTAGGCCTCAGTGAAATTTAAATTATGCCTGCGTAATTCACGTAGTGTCAGTAATTTCATATTACACTTGTACGCAAAATTACCGAATTTACACAATTACACCTCTTTGATTACTTATGCACCATTTGCTGTAAAACTACACTGTGAACATGTCATGTCACTCACACAATCTTGACACTTTTCACCTTGCCTTCTCAGTAAACTAAATGTGTACCCCAAGGCTGCACAAGCACTCTAATTCTCTTCAATGTGTACTGCAGTCCACTGAAATAGCTCGCTGAATCCTCAGGTCTAACCTGCTACTACTTTACACTTAAATTCAGCTGGAACTGGAATCCCATTCAGGTGCCACCTGCTCTGCTTTATGGTCATGCCTTCTTGCCATCTCTAAATGGATGACTGAAGTTATCTGATATTGAACACCCAAAAAATTGAAATCCTCAGCTGCACATCATTGACTCACTCAATACAAACAGTCAAGTGACTTGAGGAACTTGGCATCCCAACTCTACAGAATCCACAGTGGAAATACTTAAAGACAAGACATTGTTGCATTCAACTCCAAGGAGAATCTTGCTTTTCTAGGCTATCCACGCCAGGTCCAGGTGATCATCATACTTTTTCTATCCTCTCCGGACAATACCAATGTTTCCTGTTTTGGTACACTCAAAATTTGCTTTGCAGATTACAACAAATTCAAAGCGCTGCAGCGTGACCCACCAGAGATATGCGGCCATCGGAACACACGCCCAGCCCTCTGTGCCCAACAGTGACTCCAATTTCAAGGAGAACTTCCCTCTAGGGCCTCTGCATCATCCATTGTGTGTTTTTAAGAATTTGGATTTTCGGTCCTTCAGACAGAAATTCACACATATTATCCTAAACAAATCCTCTGCTCAAAGATGCACCTCAGAATGTCAGTATAAAAAAATTCCTGAATTGACCGATCAATCTTCTAGGTCAAGACTGCAAAACACTGGCTCATCGTGTCTGCTCAGATAAAAACATATCCATGTCAATCCAGTCTTTTGGAAAGCACTTAAAGTAATTGTTTCCATTCACCTGAAATGCAAGGTGCAATGTGATCTTATGCTCTATATGGACCGATCTGATGCTCATGTAAAGCGCTCTGATACCTCCGGGTCTAGCCAGCGCTATATAAAACCTTTAAAATGAATGGAAACAGATAATCCTGCTCTGTTTTCACTGGGTCAATCTCTAATGCACGCTGATGAACTAACTGGGCTGAGAGTGAGCTTGCATTTAAACAATAAACTCTCAGTGGTTTAGATATGCCTACCTCCTGCAGCACTATGATTGGAACATATATTTGAACCACACAAACATCATTTAAATCCACACACACACACACAAAAGTCATCAGTGTACATGCACAAATTACCAGCTTTATCGACACAACAATCTCACCTTTTATCTCTTCACCCACTAGGCTATGCCTTAGTTTCTGCAAGAATATGACTGGAAAATACTACAGAACATCCCAAAAACATCTTCTAAGCAAGGCCGGACTTGCTACCAGGCATTTTGGTGTGCTGCCGAGCTGGAGGCTGATTTCCTTAATGGGGACCTGCGTGTGCTGGAAAAAAAATTGTTTTGCTTTGTTTATTTCAAAACACACGCAGGTCCCCATCAATGAAATAAGTGCCCACCACTGTGAAATTAGACCCCAACTTGGCAGCACACCAAAACGCCTGGTAGCTAGTCCAGCCCTGCTCCTAAGTAAAGGTCTTCCAACTAAAACCCTTTGATCCAAACATATATGCACCTTTATACCGCCAAGGATGAGCTAAGAGAGTAAGAAAGAGACAAGAGAGGCAAAGAGGGGTTTCTAGAGAGGCCAATGTTTCTGCAATAAAGTTATCAATTTCAATTTATCTCCTGTGTAACTTTTCTGAATATTAGGTACACAACGGGATGGGGGTGTTACTAAAATGTGTTGAAACACTGCACAACAATCAAAGTTGGTGTGCTGTGTTATATCATAGGGATAGTGAGAAATGGTATCATAACAAGTAGGATACGGTGCTGTTTTTCTCTCCCCCGGCGCAAGCGCAGCGTAGGCTTTGGCACAGCAACAGTTGTAGGGGTATATTCACAAGAACGTGTGCTAAACATCACCAGAAAATGTTAACGCAACTTTACACATCACAGCCTATCGTGGAAAAATAACCTCTTGTCAACGTGGAATTCACAACACAGCGGTACCATGCAATAGTCTGCCGAAAACGCTGAAAATGTCCATGATACAACCACCGCGATGGAGATGAAAACAAAATCCCAACGCGTAAGAAGATGCGATGTGCCCAAATGCGATAAGAAAACAGTGAAAACCAGCAAGAGGCCAGCAATAGCCACACGTAATGTGGGAAAAAGTACAAGAACAGCATACGGAAAATGCCACTAAAAACAACATCAACTGCGGAGTACCATGGATACACCCTGACTGACTGCAGTGAACAACATGAACCCCACAATCCCCATGGAGGAATACCCACGAATACAGGGTCCATGGAAGGTCAATGAGAAGAGGAAGAGGAAGACGGGTGCAGTCACCAGGAAAACCCGATTATCGCCACGGATGAGCCAGAACACCACCACCAACTGCACGTCACCTCCAACTTGTCATTGGCAACAAAGAGGCAAAGATGGCACACCGCCTTGGACCATGTGAATGCCGTCGCATGGCAGAGGACGACAATAGAAGAGCACAGGTGGCCCTGGACTGATGTGAAAGGCAAAACCAAGCAGAAACTTGCTGCCAACACGAAAGCAGCAACGCACCCCCGAGGAGGGGGGCCAGCAAGAACACCAGGATCTGAATGGCATGGAGAAGATGGTGGCCACAGTCATCAGTCGTGAGACGGTGACAGGAGTCGGGGATCCGGACACCATCCAACATGACCCTACACCGCATCAACAGAGTGCGCACCGACCAGGGAGTAGGTGAACGCAGTGAGATGGGCACAATGGCACACATGCACAATTAAGCAGAGCACACTGCAAACCCACAATGACTCAGGATCATGTCCCTGATCCTACGGGAACACTTTAGCACACACACAAACACCAAGTAGTCCCACGTACACCATGTGCCCAAAGGGGCACTCACACAACACATCAAGAAGCACACAACCGACACATGCACACGTGCGAAACACAGCAAACATGCAAATACATCAACCACACTGACAATGCAAGAGGCACCACATGACGAGTAGCATGGCTGCAGTCCAATCACCATGACAATGTACAAGGCACAACACTGAGGTGGCTGAGTGCGGACCACAACCAGAAATGAGCAGTCTCTTCAGCTGATCCACTTTGGTAGAGATTCCTCTTGACCTAGAAGTTTCCTAATCTCCCAACCTAAGATCTAAACCCTCAGGTTACACCGGGGTCAGAAGTAAGGACACCGTCCCTCTGCACCCCCTTCCAGTTCCAGTATGTCTCAGGCTAGACAGAGCACACGCCAGCGGCGTATCAGCGACACACTCTCCTCCAGTACTCCCTATCAGGTCAGGCCACACCCCAACCCGGCTTTCCCCCCTCCTCGGGGAACGACCTCCAGAGGCCCCACAAATGGTCAAGCACTCTAGACGGTCAAATGCTCAGCGAGCCAGGACTTCTGCACCCTCCACTTAGGAGCGGTACTGCCCAACACTAGGACCGCCGGAGTTCTGGTTACAGACACTCCCCGTCCTCTAGACACAGGAAGATCCTCCTCAAATGACCTATGTACAGCTTAGACCCCTGACCTGGCGCTCCCTTAAGGAACCCTCCAGGCCCTGAGATAGAGTTTCAGGCCAACGTGGGACACACCGTCCTACACTCACTCTGCCTCCACTGAGACAGGGCGTGAGCCCCTACACCCCTACCATACTACTGGGACCAAGCTGGGTTACACATGATGAACCTCTTCCCCTTTACAGGATCATCAGATACACAAGCCACTCCTTTTGGAACCACTCCCTAATGCCTCTGCAAGACATCTAGCACACCGCCAGACATCCACCTTCCTGTCCAGTGCCTCTGCAGGACCTCCTGCACACCACCAGAGGTACACCTCTCATGCAAGCTCTTTAACAAAAAGAAAACTCACACCAACTCCTCCAGTTCAGCACATCACTCATTCGCACACTCCCCCCCCTCGGACTGGTAAGGCAGTTTCCACCACCCCTGATCACTCAACCTGACCACACGTGACACAGGTACCAAACTCTGGGAGCGGGGAATGGGAATTAACACACTGGACACATTAAAGCTGCCACCACTGGATCCTACCACACTGGGGAATCCAGACACACACTACACTCAGGGAACAACCACCCTCCTGAGCAAGTCATTTCTCCTCACACTCCCTCTCTTCCATCTACCCACACAGGTACAGGATTTGGGATTGGACACGGGACCCAGCGAGGGATTCCTAATCTATGGGAACCTCCCCCTCTAATGGCGTCCCGCCCTGTCACTTTCTCTCATCTGCCACTAAACATAAAGCGCAGAAACACATTTGAAAATGACACTTTTGAGGAAAAAAAATCAAAAACAATAATCCCAAACATGTGACTATCTGAAAAAACAATTGCAGAGTTTTGTAATGTAGCCAGTTGTCGCTATGGCACTGCGCAAACACAAGTCCAAAATCCCACCGCTGCCACCAATGTTAGAACTGGCTATTTCTGGTAGGCTAAGGCTGACGCCATAGCCAGGCAGAAACCACCATTCTAGTCAGGGCAAGGAAGTCACACGCCAAGATAACCTCTGCTCACCCCCTTGGTAGCTTGGCTCAAGCAGTAAGGCTAAACTCGGAGGCAATGTGTAAAGCATTTGCGCCAGCGCACAACAGCAACAACATACTAGGCACACCACAGAAGAGACTCCACACAAGGTTATTATAAAAATAACTTTTGTATTGTAAAAACACCTCAGATAAAATCACACATATACATGGTGCCAACTGGCACGGGCAATATTCACAGGGATTATGTACACAAGACAGGGCCACAAGGGCCACTGTCATATTCAGATATAGCATTTCTAGATAAAATGTATAATATCAAATCACTTCTAGAATAAAGAATAAATGTAACATAAAATAATAATCAAAGATAACAACCAGTAACCACTGGTAACAGGAACCAGGACCTTACTAGGACCACCTGTACTAAGAAAGAAGAACCACCTAAGTATCACACAGCATTTAGGGGTCTAAGAAAGAATACATTACTCATGATGCAATAAACCTACATTCAGAGGAGTAGAAAAGACAACCACCTAAGAATAACCACATTTAGGGGCATAAACCAGAACACCTTACCCATGATGCATGAACACATTCAGAGGAGTAATAAGGAGAAACACATGATGACTAAACATTCAGAGGTGTTAAGAATAGAGCACATGATGCAATAAAATCACATTCAGGGGTGCAGCGCAAGAAGACACATGATGACTAAACATTCAGAGGTGCAGCGCATGGAAAGGAAGACACATGATGCAGTAACACATTCAGAGGTGTTAAGAATAGGGCACATGATGCAATAAAATACATTCAGGGGTGCAGCGCAAGAAGACACATGATGACTAAACATTCAGAGGTGCAGCGCATGGAAAGGAAGACACATGATGCAGTAACACATTCAGAGGTGTTAAGAATAGGGCACATGATGCAATAAAATACATTCAGGGGTGCAGCGCAAGAAGACACATGATGACTAAACATTCAGAGGTGCAGCGCATGGAAAGAAAGACACATAATGCATAAACATTCAGAGGTGCCTAATAAATCAATAGCGCAAAAACCACATGAGGCCTAAGAACCTTCAGAGGTGCAGGAATAACACATGATGCAAAAGATCACATTCAGAGGTGCAATAACCATACCATTGCGCAGACTCCCATAAGCCACCACCTGTGGCAGTCCCTAGGCCAAGGGCCTTGTTGGGGCTCAGACGCCCTGAGTCTCAGTGTCAGGGTTGCGCTGCCATGCAGCGCCAGTCCAAAGTACAAAAAGCCTAAACGTGGCAGGTGCCCACAAAGTGCTGGGCACCTGGGCATCGCAATAAAATAAACTGCGACAGGGTCCTCACTGACCCTTGGGCGCAAACTGCGCCATGCTGGAGCCACACAGGCTCTGGGACACATACACTGTGCACGTTGGAGCCACACAGGCTCTGGCCAACACTGGTCAAACGTTGGAGCCACACAGGCTCTTAAAAACACATATGGCCCCTCTGAGCCACACAGGCTCTCTCAAAGCGTTGGGGCGACCCACTGCCAAACGGGGCCGCCCTGACTCTCCATTTACTTCACCAAATGCCCCCCCAGAGCCTCTCAGGGCTCTAAATACAATAAAATGGGGCGGGAGCCTCTCCGGGCTCTGTGCACGTTGGGGCGACCCACTGCCAACCGGGGCCGCCCATGAAGCCTTCATGGCTTCCTGCTGGCACTCTGCGTAACGTTGGGGCGGCCCACTGCCATCTGGGGCCGCCCTTGAAGCCTTCGTGGCTTCTCTCTCTCGAGCGCGAGCTCGCGCTACTGCGGGGGAGGGGCGGACACCGACAACGTGTCCCGGCGCCCCTCCCCTGCTCTGCCCCACTCCAGCCCAGACTCCAGACCAGACTCACCGGGGCTCTCGTTGCTGCTGGTCTCTCTCTCTCGCCGGGGAGCCTCGCGGTGGGGGCAGGCACCGACAAATGTGCCTCGCGCCCCCTCCGCTTCCGTCCTCAGGCCGCTCCTCTCGTGGCAGGGCTCCCTCCGCTCACGGGAGCCCTGTCAGCCGGCCGCCATCACTCTTCTCCTCTCCTCCCCGGGCCCGGCGGTGATCATCTCTCGGCACCCGGGCTGCGGGGGCGGGACTTCCGGCCGGCCGCGCAGGGATTGGCCGGCTGGCCATCCACTTCCGGGTCGCTGCGGGCAGCGCAGCGGCCCTTCTCCTTTAGGCAGGCAGGCGGGGAGGCATTCAAAATATCGGTAATACCGAAAATAAAATTAAAAGTACAAATAAGCGAGGTGGGCACGCGCAAGTCTGGCAAAGCGCTCTTCAGCGCTAGAATCAAAAAATAAAGCGCTCGAAAGCGCTATGGGCAATAAAGCGCTCCCAAAGCGCTAGAACAAAAAGTACAAAGGGTCCTTCCAGAAATGCAGCTCCACCATGCTGCACAAAGGTCCAGAGAGTCCCAGGGGGCAAAGCAAAGTCCCCCCCATCAGCCCAGCAAGGCAGAGGGGTCCCCCAGGAGTCCAGGAAAGTCCATCAGGTGCCCAGGGGCTGGGCAGAGCCAGGGATTCCCCTTAGCTCAAGCAGCAGCAGCCTCTGGCAGATTCAAGTTGAAAACAAGAACAATTTGGAAGGGGATACAACCCCTTTTTATACAGTGCAAAACCTTTGAAGTTCTTTGAAGTCCTTTGAAGCAGGCAGTGTGAGAACCAGCTGGACTGGTTTAGAGGGAAGTCCCCTTCAGTATCAGGGACAGAGGTGTCAGTCGCCCAGCGGGAGGTGGAGCCAGCTTTGTAGTTACACAGGAACAGCCCTTCACTATCAGGTGCCATCTCCTCCCACTTCCCTGGCAGCAGATGCTGCCTTTCATCCATGGGCTGACTTCACACAACCTCCTGGGCTCTCCAGCCCCTGTCATCCTCAAACCAGACAGTCAATCCACAAGCAGGCCCATGCACTCTGGGCCAGGCTCACCAGCCAATCACACGCTAGCACCAACGTGCACAAATATGCCAACTTCCAAAAGTAGGACTTCTAGACTAGACACAGCCATGCTGCATACATCATTTTGCAGCATTCATTCTCACGAGTTCTCTCATACCAAACTCGCCCCTGCACTCCCCACGCATCAGGAACTACCATGGGCATACATACTACCCATTCATTCCTATGGGAGGGCAGGTCACTCACCATTCATCCACAGAGAGCTCAAGCACTTTATACTGTACCACAGTGAAAAAGTGCGCAGAGGCCTAAAATCACCAATACCAGGTTCCATAAATAGGCTAGGAAAACGCAAAAAGTCTAGGGGTGAACCTGCCTAATGGGCCGGGTCCAACAGCACAACACTGAGGTGGCTGAGTGCGGACCACAACCAGAAATGAGCCGTTCACACTTGGACACCACCACCTGCACAAACAACCCCTGACATCAACAATACATCTGTGGACAAACCATGCTCAAGAGTCACAACTCGACAAAGAGCACAAGTTATCCAAGTCTGAAACATCTCAGCACCGTGAAAGCACAGAACTGACACGCACACTGCATGAAAGGGACCAGTGGCAGACAAATCAGAGCCGCAGCAGCGAATTACCCATCGTGCAGAATACGCACATAGGTATGAGTGCACCTCGAAATTGACAACATCCCAGTACAAACAGCAACACCTCCACAACAGAACACAGGTCACAACTGGTGCTGCAAATGTGTACAACATGGCAAATCAAATCTGGCACAGCGTAAAACTGTGACATGACAGTGTACAAGTACAACCTGTAACCTATTAATATGTTTAATTCACACATGCTGTGCTTTTGGATATTTTGTACTGTCCCATGATTGCCAGTGACGGACACAATGTCACGTGCTCATGAGAGGTGCTTGTCAATGATGGTGTTCCTACAGGCCATTCCTGCCGCAGCTGCAGTGGGATGTGGGCCACCTGCCCCATCATCATCTGGTACTTTTGGAACTGGAATCCATGGTGCATTGGTGCGTACACAGATGTTGTGCACCACACAACATGCAACGATCATCTTGCACATGATGTACAGAAGCTTTCCACCTGTGCCATCCAGGCTACTGAAACGTGACTTCAACACGCCAAATGTGCTTTCAATGATGCCCCTGGTGTGCATGTGGGCTGCATTGTACTGCCTCTGTGCAGGTGTGTTTCGGGTCTCCGAGGTGTGTCATCATCATAACATGTGGGAGACTGGGGTAGGGTCTTGAGGTCAGAGCAGGGTCTCGTATGTGTCATAGGTGCCTTCCGTGGAGTTTCTCGGGGGAGAATGGGAGGTCTACCCCCAGGGCAAGATGCAGAGGGCACATGCCAGCTGGGTCCAGCAACATGGCTGACATGAATACAACAGACTTATGTCAGACACTAAGTCCGTACCTGCCTCTTGCTGATGACAACCCCAGGCCACAGGCTCAGACACCAATGATGTTCTGCCGGAGGCTGTCGATCAATCAGGTGCGGCCTTGGAGCGCTGGGGCCGGCAGGCCTGGTCTGGGTGTCAGAGTCCTGGGGTACAGCAAGCGCACAGGGTTGCAGGTCCCGCTGCTCTCGGCGTCGGCCTCATGGTGGACTGCGAGGCACCGCCCTATTAGTGCCATTGGCCTTTCCGGGAGAGGACCACGCTCTGCGCCACAGGGTTTTGTCCACACCCCTCCGCAGCCCGGGCGTACTTAGGGCCGAGCCACTATGCTCAAACAGTGAGCATCATTTCCGCTATCTGAGCTATGGCCTGGGGTGACATGGATGCATTCACTGTTCACCAGCAGTTTTGGTCTGCATGGAAATATCTGTAGCTTGCAAACCCATGTCTGTCCTGCACATCCACGCCTCACTTGTCGTTGTGTACATTCCCATTCATGGGTCACTTGCATCCTTAGCACATAGCTGCATTCCGCATCTACACACGTTCAGCTGTTGTGGGGCTCTGGTGCCATGATATAGCTGTATTGTGTGCAGGGGTAACCCAGGTTCCCCATGGAGTAGTGTTGTCATTTCTGGTAGGTGGGCATGTTGATTGACATGTTGTATGTGGTTTGGTCACATGTGCATTCTCACAGTTGTGTGTTGTGTGACGGTGGCTTTTAGTTGTGTGGTGTGTTGATTTGGCACTTACCAACGAGCAGTCCAGTTCCATATGTGCCATCCTGGAAGCGCTGGTTGGCGATGGACTGTCGGAACATGTAAGAATCGGGCACACTGCCTGGGTGGTTTGCAACGACATTGGTGAAGAGTCCCCGGTGGTCCACATTGCCTACACATTGATGGAATGTGTGTGCTTTCTGTTGTGGTAGTGATGTGCAGTATCCACAGGGGGCACAAGTGGGACATGTGTGCAGTCTATTGCCCCAAACACAGCCAGGAATCCAGCTATGGCATAGAAGCCTTGCTTTGTCTCCTGCTGTTCCGGTGCAGAGTGGGGGGAGTGAAGTTACTGAGGTATGAAGCTGATGATGGCATTCAGGACAGGTGTGATGAACTTTGATAGGGCTGGCTGTGAGACTCCTCCGACTCTGGCAGTTGTTGGTTAGAAGGTACCAGAGACCAACAGGTGCAGCACAGCCAGCAGCTTTATCTGCGGAGGGATGTTGGTTCTCCTCTGGGTTGGGACCATCAACCTGTGGGCGATGTGGGTCATGATGCGAATGATGGTTGTCCTTTTGACCCTGTTGTAGTGGGCACTGACTTCCTCTGGCGTTAGGTCTGTGAGACTGGTGCGATTTCGGTAGGTCCACTGTCTTGCTCTGCGCTGCCTCTGTGGTGGTCCAGGGGGGGCGGGTCTGGGTCTTGGGGGTGGTGGCAGTCCTTGAGGTGGTGGCGGTGGGTGTTGTGGCCCTATTGGGGCTCCGAACTGCATGATGAGTAGCTCCCTGGCGTTGTTTGCTCTTCGGGCGTGGCTGTTTGTGGGGCTCTGTTGCCTACTGCAGGTAGTCGACCGGCTTTACACCTGCAGGAGGCAGGTGTTAAATACCTGCTGCTACCTCGGTTTATCTCGTGGTTTTGACTCACATCGCGGATCTGGCAGTTCATTGTGAAAGTGGTGTTGTAATTAATTTGTGTGTTTTTGCATGGGAACACCTACTCTACATCTCATTAGGGATAGTTGGTGATGTCCATCATGGAGATACATTTTGGGGCAGTTATCACTGGAATACTGGCGATGTCTGCAGTTTGCACCAGCTTACAAATGGGGTGTTAAATCCATCTCCACTTTTGATGCGTTAAGGTGGGGATAAATCGGAGATATGTCCTAAGCCTTTCTATGTTAAACTCAACATCATTAAAGCCAAGTAACATGCACAGGAAGTCTCCACAATGGGCTGGTTGCTCTACACATACAGCTCCTCTTTTGTCAGGGTGTAGGTCAGAAAAGTCGAAAGGAAAGGACAAGATGTGTTTTCTCTAGCTTTGCCCCAGACTCTGAAACACCTCCAAACCACCTAAACTGACCATAGCCGCACCCCTCTGGCAATGTAGGATATGGATAGGGCTCTTCCTTACAGACAAAATCTACCTGTTGCCAGCCAGCCTGCAAACCCAACTCTCAATTTGCTGCCCACATTGCCCAACTTGTGATTTATATATAGCCTGTCTTTGTAAATGACATTCCACTCTTACTTTCTACCTTCATTTCAGAGGGGTGCTATTGATTAAAACAGCTGCAAAGGAGCAACCCTTAACTTTGCCCTTGACGTGTATTTGCTTCTGGTCCTTCAGGTTCCAGTAATGCGCTCATGTTTCTGAACAGTACTCATGTAAAATTGCTTTTAGCTTGCATACGGCAGCTCTTAGTTGCCCCTTGAGGCAAAGTCTGTGCTATAAATAAAAGGAAGTAAACGGAGCAGCTGCAGAATGTAGAAATCAAAAACAATCTTTCTTTACATTGAAGCAATAACAGAAGCTGGGAACGTCAGGTGCATCTATCATTGGGTTTGCAAAAAAACATAATCCGCTGAGAAGGTCTGTAATCCTTCTTCACCGATGTTCTTTTTTCTTCCTAATTTTCCTTTCTTTTTTGTGTGTTCGTTTGGTGGCTTTCGGTATTTCTATCTTATTTCTGCCTATTTCTTTTTCACTATTTCAGCGTTTTCCCTCTGTTATTTTCATGCTTACTTTTTAATTACGATGTCATTTCATCTCTAGGTCTTTCTTTGTGCTTCTTCCTTCTTTTATCAGTATGCCATGTTCAGTGTGTCTTCTTGTCTCACCTCTTTTGTTCACTCTTTTTCTTCTTATAATGTTGTATCATTTGCTGTTTTTGCTTCTGTCAGGACTTCTAATTGTTATATTCTTCTTTTGTTATCCCTTTTTCTCCATGTTTGTCTATCTGCAACGAAACAGTGTATTTATTTATCGTTACTTCCCTCCTTTCTCCTTTCTTTCTTTCCACTATACCTATCTTCCTTCATTGTTTTCTTTCCTTCCTCCCTGTAACCCTTCCCTCCCATTCTCTTCTTCCTTCCTCCCCCAATCTCCTTTGATCCAACTCTCTCAGGCATGCGCAAGCTTTCGCTGTCTCTTTTTTTCTATCACCCCTTTCTCTCTTTCCCTCATTCTTTTCTCCTTCTTATGTTTGTTTTCCTTTTATTCTCCAACTCCATAACAAAAGAAACAACCAAAAGCACAAACACTTGAAGCGTGGGCCTTTTTTCTCATTTCCCCCTCTTTGCTCAATAAATCGTAGTCCTTGAAGCGGATTACGCATTCATTTCTAGTACTGTCTGCTAAGACAATGGGGTATTTCATTTGATAGTCAAGGTGCATACTTACTTATCTTTATTCTCCAAAGCAATTTGTTTCTGCATAGGGACCCGGTGGTACAGCTGGAGAGGAGACATGCTCTTACTTCTAATGCAGGAGAGGCGCGCTTCCTGCTGCTCCCCACATGCAAAGCACAGCCAGTCAGCCAGCGAGGAAAGAGGTTCAGCCTGTAAACTGCGCCTTGCAAGCCTGCATCCCTACCACCGAGTAGCATAAAACATAATAAATGAGTATACACACATCAGGAAAGTAGAACCGTGCATGCAGGCATCATCGGTGCATAATTAACTTACAGAGGATGTGCCATCGCACAGCCTTCAATACAGGAGGATCATTGACAAAGCAGCCCTCCCAGAGCGATATTTATCCCTGGCAAATCTCTCTTCTTTCTGACAGCACTAAGAAGGAGGGCTTAGTTGTGAAGAAAGAGATTGATTGACACCCACATTTGCATTCATCAGAACATGAACAGGCCCCAGGAGCACAAACTTGGAAGCCTGTGTTTGTGAAAAACACAGAAAGCGAGAAGCTCAGTGGGCTTTGTAAATGACCTTGGAGTACCCTATAAAGATGTATCTTTTAATAACAGACAGTTTTCATTCGCAGGCCCTTTGTAGGATTGAATGCGCATGCCACCTGTGAAGAAAACTGGCTTAAGGGGTGGGCGCTATGTTGTTCTGGCCTGACTACAGTCCTCAATTATTCATATGTAGTTTTTGGCCAACATAATCAAGAACGTGTATGCCATGCAAAGTGCCACACATTGCCTGGCAGTGTTTTGACATCAGCTGCAAGTTTTATGAATGTATCATCCATTCTTTTTGCGCTTTAAAATTTACACAAAAAACCCTCAATTTGTTTTGTGCAATTTTGTATGTAAGTAATGCATCGCCAACCCCTGTACCTGTTATGAAAGTTGGCTTGGTGGCCACTCCCGAATGCTCACTTCTGAACCATGAAGTGATTTGCTGGCCACAATTTCAGTCCCACCCCGGCCATTTGATTCGTTCATACTAACGAGGTCGGTAAAGGTGGATGAGAGCGAAAAGTAACTTATGAGATAATGAACTAACCTACTTCAGTAACTAGTCCCCAGAGAGAGCACATACACTGCTAAAAAAGCAGCTGTCTCTAAAACAAACACATCTGGCAATTGATCAAAGACGTCTTGATTTTTATAATCTGCTGTAATGTGGTCATCTAATACTTGTGAGAGGGTATTGTGTTCTTGCTGTAGTTATTTAAAGATGTGTTCTGTTCTTCAATAAATTTGTGGGTAGTTCAAAACAAATGTTATTACTGGCTATTTTTCAAAACGTTTGAACATAAAAAGCAAAGCGAAACGAAGAGCGCCAGCTGCAATGAATTCATGCAAAGAGAAGAAAAATCTGGAATTAGAAGTAGGCTCCTCTTTTTTCAGAATAATGGGAAAAGTAAAGACAATATTTCAGGAACTGATTTTGCCATCTGTGTTGTACTTCTCTCAAAACCAAAGCTCCCTAATTCACAAGGAGGACAAATTTTTTTAGCAATAGGGACACGTCCTATTAACAATGAAATACATGGCAAACAACAAAATCGATGGAAAAGAGATGACACTGAAACAGGGACAACACAATAATGTAAGTAGGAATACAAACTTATTCTTCATAAGTTCCCCAGGAGTTGCCAAATGACAGAAGAAAATGTGGACCAAAATGTTCTAGATTAAGAGCGTTGGTGTCCGAGAGGAAAGAAGCAGGTGGCCTCATTAAACCATAACATGACATTTCAAATAACAACAGGGAAGGAAAAGAAATAGGACACAAACAAGAAAGGTAAAAAAAAACAGGAAACACTACACATCTCCTCTTTTATTTTTATCAAGGGAGGTATTGACAGTGAAGTCAGTTTCTCCTGCAAGATAATTGTGAGGCCCCATCCATAACTGCTTCCAACAATGATCCACCAAGAATTATTAAGTTTAGCAGAAAATGTACACAACCTGGCTATTTTGAAGAATCTGAAAAATGTTGGATTCACCTTTCTTAACATGGAAAGGTAATTTGATCTTGACACAATCTCCAACATCTAAATTTGAGTTGTTCAGCTTGATTTTGGGATCCTTACCACTATTGGTTTTGATGGCACCATTGGTTTTGGCCTTAATATACATGCCCTTGATGTTAATAATAGGTAGCTTGTGCCTCTTCCACGACGGAATAAGAGAGGTGTGCAGAACTCTCCCTTTCATCAAACCAAAGGGAGAGAAGCCAGAAATGGAAATGAGAGAAGAGTGATAAGCCTAGATGTTTTCAATACCACACAACGTTGCCTATACACCTTCTACTTCCAAGCTGTTGAACCACTCAATGAGGCCATTCATATTAGGGGAATATAAAGCAATTTTTCTGTGGAAAAATACCTTGTCCTTGAAAAAAGTTCTGCAAAGTGTGTGAAGTGAAATATTTACTGTTATCTGTGACAATAGAAGATAGTAAGCCTTCTCTAAAATAAAACATCCTCAAGGAACACATTTTTTCAGCGGAGAGCTGGAACATCCATTTGATCTCTACTCAGTTAAAAAAGTGATCAATGAGGACTAAAGCATGCATCTTACCCGTAGAACTACTTTCATAGGGACCAAAAATATCCAAAGCCAATTTGTCCCATGGTCTATTGGGAAATTCTTTGTGAAGAACTTCAACTTTTTTTATGACTAGAGACTTATCAATACTTTATATAGGTGGAAATTTGGGAGTTCATGTATGGCCACAAAAACACATCTCTCACCCTTTTCTTGGTGGGAGTTTCTACCAAATGTCCTGAGTGTAGAAGTCCAAACATAGCCATGCGGACCAATTTCGATGGAACCGCCAGTCCTCCTTTAAAAGTAGGTCATCAACAATAGAATCTCTGACCTTCCAGAAAAGTTGCATATCAGGAGAAAGAAGCTTTTCACACAGCCACCCATTTCTAGTAAATTTGACCATCTCTTTTAACTCAGCATCCTCCTTGAGGCCTTCAGTCCAATTCTTCTTGGAGAATACATTCTCACACAACAACAAAAAATCATTAAGAGATGACACCATACACTATCCAATCAACACCGCTTTGCTTCCAATGATATAAGAGGTTATCTGGACAAACAACTCACCACTATATTACATGATCCCGGAATATAGCCAGCATGAAAATTGTATTCATACATCTTAGAAAAATCCTGACAAGGTGGGCAGAGGCCTTGCTACTACCATTGCTATTGAGTAAGGACAATAAAGGTTTATTATCAGTTTTGATAATTCATTTTTTACCCCACAGGTAAGTCTTAAAATGCCCCTGAGCCCCTGCATATGCTAAAGTCTCTCTGTCTATAGTGGAATACCTGGTCTCTGAAAAGTATAGAGATCTCAAGGAAAAAGGCACAGTCTTCTCAGAGTTCTGCCACATTTGACTGAACATTGCACCTAGACCTTCTGAACTGGCATTTACATGCAGGACACAATTTAAATCCTGACTGAAAGAAATAAAGGTGATGAGTTGATGATCACATATTTGAGTTTGTTAAAAACACCTTGCTGTTCAGAAAACCAGACAATCTTTGCCCCTTTCCTAAGTAGATTTCGCAAGGGTGCTTCGATTGGGGAGCAATTAACAAAAAAACTGAAATAGAGCTCACGTAGTCCTAGATATAACCTCCATTGTTCTTTATCAGTGGGTTTGTGTATCATTTCAATTGCCTGAAGTAAGCTGTGTTTGGGTGCAATCCCTTTCCCTCAAATGACAAAACCTAGATACTCCGCCACTCGGGTGAGAAAATTACATTTCTCCATTTGCAATGTTACCCCCTTATCTTGTCGAATTTGCAACACTTTTGACAATCTCAAGTTATGTAGGTCAACCTGGCAGAAGATATTAATATTCCTTCAACAGCCCAGAATAAGGAAAACACTACTGTTTGAAAGACGGATCCAGCCAATGCAAGACCAAAAGCCATCCTTACATATCTAAAAACGTCAGGTGT